>NC_136873.1:16070766-16668266 GCF_951799975.1 Gobius niger
GAACTGCCTCTAAAATCCTGAACTCACTCAAAAAGGTGTCACTTCGGTTCCGAAATGCCCTCATTCACGAGCTTAATATAGAAGCTGCAGTTACGCGTAAGACCTGATGTGGCAGTAGTGAGCATAAAACGAAGAACTTACATCTAGCCCCTTTAAACATCTCTCTGTGTGTGCTCCTCCACAGATTGTGCTGCCTGCCTTGTTCGTGCTGGTGGCTCTGCTCTTCAGCCTGATCGTCCCTCCGTTTGGGAAGTACCCGGCCCTGCAGCTGCAGCCCTGGATGTACGGGGAGCAGGTTACCTTCTTCAGGTCAGTGGTAACAGTGGTAACTATAACCCACTGCGGTAGTAGTGTCTGTCAAATTGTTGATTGTTGTTATGTTGCTGATGGTGCAACATTTGGAACGAGAGCATGTGAACGCGACTGAAGTAACTATGAAGTAAATATAGTAGAAACTGGATTGTTCTTGGGTCGGTCCACAAAGCGCCATGTGTGAAACCGCCCTAACTCTGTTTATTGTTGCTGTCTGCAGTAACGATGCTCCAGGAAACCCATCCATGGAGAACCTTCTGGAAGCCCTGCTCGACCGGCCGGGCTTCGGGACCAAGTGCATGGACAAGTCTGACGAGGATGACAAAAAGTAAGACACTTTAATCATAAATGACATTGATATATGAGTGAATGGATAATGACTACAGTGTCCTGCTTTGAGACACTTGGTAGCACGGGCTTGTAAAGTGCAATACAAATGAAAGCCATTATTTTCATTCCAAACAGAATCCTGCACCTTAAAGGAATAGGCCACCGTTTTTACATACTGAGATAGGTCCCTACCTTAGCTTTGACGAGTTCTTTAGGACCTGTCTGATCTTCACCCGTGTCTTCAATCACGTAAACACAGCGCAGACGGCGTTAGCATTTAGCCTCTCCCTCTCTCCACTATAGCTCCAAAACTGGTCAAGATAGAAGCTACTAAGCTCTTCCACATTTTCCCTATTTAAATATGGTTACGTGAAGTGTTCCACTACAAAGTATAATTACACAAAACTAAACAATGTGGATTTTCTAAGCGGATAAAAGGGGGAACTATATTGTAAGGCGTAATAATACTAGTTTGAATAGTAGTTCAAAATCCGCGCAGTAATCTTCACTTTACTGTGCGGATGCCAAACTACTCCTGGTATTATTACGCCTTACAATATAGTTCCCCCTTTTATCTGCTTAGAAAATCCACATTGTTTAGTTTTGTGTAATTATACTTTGTAGTGGAACACTTCACGTAACCATATTTAAATAGGGAAAACGTGGAAGAGCTTGGTAGCTTCTATCTTGACCTGTTTTGGAGCTATAGTGGAGAGAGGGAGAGGCTAAATGCTAACGCCGTCTGCGCTGTGTTTACGTGACTGAAGGCACGGGGGAAGATCAGACAGGTCCTAAAGAACTCGTCAAAGCTAAGGTAAGAACATATCTCAGTATGTAAAAACGGTAGCCTATTCCTTTAATTTTAGCCAACCTTGAAGACGTGATACATTAACCCACTTTTTATTCATTGTCCGCTTCTTTGCTTGATTCACCTGACAAACAGCGTTTTTTTGTAACTTAGGCAAGGCAAGTTTATTTGTAGAGCACAATGGTAAATGGTCTCAACGTATATAGCGCTTTTCAGCAAGGATCCACTTACCCATTCACACTCTCATTCGTGCACCAATGTACGCAGACACTGGAGGCGAGGTGGGTGAGGTGTCTCGCCCTGTTGCGCCCTCTAACGCCGCCTTGTCCCACAGGAGTCCCGAGTGCGAGATCGACCACGGCACCTTCATGATGCGCCCGCACGTGTCCTACGCCACCTGGCAGCTGCTGAAGAGAGACAACTGGACCAGAGCGCAGCCCTCCCCCGAGTGCCAGTGCAGCACGCAGGACGTCCGCCGCATGCTGCCCGACTGCCCCGAGGGCGCGGGCGGGCTGCCCCCTCCACAGGTAACGCACACTGTCGGCGATGGGCTCGGCGTGTTTTAACTGGAGAGTGGAACCAGAACTGGACATTGATTGAGCATATGGCCGGGTCACGCGACAGTACACAGAACTTTTAGGCTGTTTGATTTCAAAACCAACTTGTTTTTTATGATTGACAAACAGGTGTTGCCTCAGACTGGTTAGATCTACTGGGTCATGTGACAATGGTTTGTTTTCAAAGGTGAAGAGACTGACCGGAGATATCCTTCAGAACTTGACCACCTACAACATCTCTGATTACTTGGTGAAGACCTACTCCAAGATCCTCAAGAAAAGGTTAACAGAAATATATATATAGCAGTTTGGCCTGGGTTTATAGTTGTGAGTTACCGTAAATGCTCTAATATAGGCCGGGGCCTTTATTTACTCAAGGGCATCTAGGACCAGGCCACAATTAGAGACAGGCCTTTAATTCTATTTGAGCAAAACGGACGACCAGGAAAACGAAGAAAAACGAGATTTGTGTCCATTTGGACCTAAAATATTAGGTTCATTTATTAATGAACATTTCAAACCCTCTCCCAGCGGCTGGAACATTGACGCCTTTTATTTTGTCGGGACAACAGGAAGTGTTTCATTGCTGTTAGCGGAGCTTTGACGTCAATGTCACTGCAGGTTTCTGTTTCGTTTTTACCTTGGACCGGATTATTTGTTGTTATCTTGTGTAAAAGGCGAGTTTAGACGGAGCGTTTGTGTTTGTGATCGATCATGAGACTGACCCGAGAGAAGACGAGACGCTCGCGCTGATGGGAGGAGTTATTTTGAGGCGGGACTGACCTGCACACGGAGCAGCTGGACGTGCTTTGAAGACGCGATGGAGACTTTATTAAAACCCTGGAGGGTCACACGACATTTGTTGTTTGCCCTGTTTCCAAATATAGTCACAGGAGGTTTGAAAAGTGGCTAAATCTGTGTCAAAGTTACGCTCGGATCAGCTCCTCCGCAGCGTCCCCCTCGGCCCGGGTTCCCGTTTGTTTACTTCCTGCACGTGAGTTTTCATTTACACGAGTATGAGACAAATTCCTAACATGGGGAATATTTCTACCGCTATAGTTTCTAATAAAAGCCCCGGCCTGTTTTAGAGACCGGCTTTAATTTGCCTCCGCCAGAAGCGAACCCGGCCTCTGTTAGAGACCCGGCCTCTAATGGAATACAGGCCAGTATTAGAGCATTTACGGTGATTACTAGACCTGTCCACGTGAAACAAAGTCTGACATAAAGTTCATTGTTTTCTCTGTCAACAAAAATCAACTATGTAAATTTAGCGGCATTGGTTAAGTGACACAAAACTACATTTTTACATAGTTTCAACATACAACACAATTATATTCAACATTTTCCCATACATTTGTGTAGTGTTATTTTATCCATGTGAATGCTACCTTTAAAACATACAGTCGGTTTTGTTTGACATACAGAATAACCTTAAATCTTTTTTTTTTGTCTTATTTTCTCAACAGCCTAAAAACCAAGAAGTGGGTGAACGAATTCAGGTAAGCCTAGTGCTGGTTTGACCAATGACAGCAGACCTATAGTGCCTCGCAAAATCCACTTAATTAAGCTTTTAAATTGGTTTTAATGTTATAATCACATCGAAAAACAATATTGTTAATGATATTTTGGTTGTTTGAAATAAAGGTGCCAATTAAACCTTTGTAATTCATATAGTACTAGTCTAGTACTGAAAATTGCGGGTCAGGAAGTGGGTTGGGTACAATATTTCCTTTTCTTTTGTGGCCCAAGTTAGTTGAAAACGTTGGTCTTGTTGCCATTTTTCCTAGTCAGAGGTCAGAAATGTACCAGTATCGGGTCAAACTTTCTTTCCTAGCTGAGAAATTTTCTTTTTCTCCATTTGAATACATTTATTTTGCTCCAAAGCAACAAAGCGCAACAGTGCACCCTCTGCTGGTGTTGTGTGTAACTGCATTTACTACCTTCAATAGGGGTATTTTCTATCATATAAAACATCAAGGCGAATGTGTCCTGTTTTTCCCTTTGTTGCAGATACGGAGGCTTCTCTCTAGGGGGCGGTGCAGCCCAGACCTTGTTTCAGGCCCAGAATGTCCGAGAGTCTGTGGCAGCCATCAGGAGCCGCTATAGAGTCACACCGGTGGGAATAGTGTTCACCATGATTTTTATTATTGATTCATGGCCACAGAAAGTAACATATGGACACAGAAAATACTTCATTGTTATATTATTGCATACATGAAAACATACATCTCCCTTTGTTTTACACTAGCAGACCTTGCATTTAGACTGGATTATTCTGTGGGAGACGTTTATCCTTCAGCAGGCTACGTCAGCTCTAAGTGAACTCATGTTTGGTGTGTTTTATCTGTATTTTAGAACAGCTCCGTGGATGAGCTTTTGACGCACCTGCCTGAGCTTCTGCAAGGACTGCACAGCCAGGACAATGTCAAGGCAAGTGTTCTTCAGGAAGTTCTACGGACATATTCATAAAATACATTTATGTTGTTGACAAAAAGCTTTTAAGCTGTGATTTGTTCCTGGTTTATTTATTGGTTCATTGGGTGTTTACAGTGAACACAAAGGGACTCTTGTAGCGATGGGCTGATTGTGTATGTTTTAGTGGTAGAGCCATGTGCTGCTGACATATCGCCTCTTTTCTAAGAAGCTTCGTCATTACCTAATGTCAGTATTTCGCAGAAGGCCGAATACATACCCATGTTGGAGGGGTTTAAAGCAGTACTAAGTAACATGTTTACCTTAATAAATCCTTTTCGTAGTCCCTGTGGGGGTAATGCAAGTGTTTATGGGATGATTGGAGGGTCTTTCATCTCCCCCTGGTGTCTCCATGTTTGCAACTTGACTGCCCCCGGTCCGGAGAAAGCAATACACACTAATGGAATCACGAAGGAGAAGCTAACATGCTAACGGGCAAAGCTAACTGCGGGCTAACGTCACTTTAAACAGTATTTACAGCCAAGTTTGAGGGAAAAAAAATATTTCCATTGTATAATTGGATGCACAGTAACCCTCTCTCCCTTCGCCTTTCCTGTCAGCGTAGTATTTACTCTCCAAGACACCTGCAGTTGCGCTTATGGCCTCTAGGGGGAAGAGTTACTTAGTACTGCTTTAACTTGTATTGTTGCCTGATAGTTCCAGCTCTTTCTGAAGCTTCGTTAGGAGCTCCTTCACTGGTAGATGACTCTGAAAGTTCTTCATGTTTATAATGGTGTATTTATGTTCTTTCCCACTGCAAAAAGTAATTAACTAGATCAGTATAAACATCTCCATTTGAGCATAATAATCCAATTTTTAGTTGTTTTGACTAGTTAAGAAGTTGTTGGGCATTTGTCCTAGATTATTTCACTTGTTCTGAGATGTTTCTGACTCGTTTCAACACATTTCGTCCTTATTTCAGGTCATTTTCTTTGCCAATGGGGTAAGAAAATTGTTCTTATCTCATTGGCAATATTACTTTCTTATTTCAAGCGAGATTTACATTAGAACTGGTCTGAAATGTCCTCAAACAAGCAAAGTAAACTTGGTCCGATCAGGAAAAGTGTCTCAATAAGTGAAAACCGCTCAAAACAAGATACATTTCCTCAATTCCAGTCATTTAAGCCAATGCTTGATATTGACTTTTTGCAGTGTGGATTATTACACAATAGTACAAGCACAGTGGCGCAGGGGTTAGCACTCGTGCCTCACAGATGAAGGGCCCGGGTACGACGGGGCCTTTCTGTGTGGAGTTTGCATGTTCTCCCCGTGTCTGCGTAGGTTTGGGGTAAAAACATGTGCAAGTTTCTGACCACCACAGAGATTAATAAAGTATAACTCAATTTAACTTACCGGTAGATATCTATGGCTTTAACCTCTTAACCCTCATTAGAACCAAGCACATTTTCTCCAGTTTGTCATTACCCAAATCTAAAAACGAGACAAAAACGAGGATGAAAATAGCAAAAACAACCAAGCGATGGAAAAAGGGGCAAAAATATGACAAAAATGCAGCAAAAAAAACACAAAAGAGCAGCACGGCAACCACCCAAGAAAAAAGATCCGTTTAGATCAGTTTTGTTGGCTTTCAAATGAGACTTTTCACTGGCCTCTCCTGTCAAGAAGCTTTTAGATTTGGGTAAAGCCTAACTGGAGAAAATGTGTTCAGTTACAGTGGGGGTTAAGAGGTTAAAGGTGCTTTTTGCAGGTATTTGGTTATGTGAATATGGGCATGGAGCTCAGAACCTGGAGAGCTCAATCACTGAGTTAGTCTCTTGGTATCGGTTAATATCGGATATCGGCAGATACTCAAACCCCCAGTATCGGTATTAGAAGCAAAAAAGCTTGATCTCTAGATGTACATACTATTATATTGTACCAGTGTTGACCCGTCCCTGTGCTGTGTTCAGGTTTGGTACAATAACAAAGGCTGGCACTCCATGGTGTCTTTCGTGAACGTGCTGAACAACGCCCTGCTCAGAGCCAGCCTGCCCCCCGGTCCACAGAGGAGCACCCACGGGATCACCGCCTACAACCACCCTCTGAACCTCACCAAGGAGCAGCTCACCGAGATGGCCATGTGCGGCTGATCACAAGGACTCCGAGGTGATTAGGAGACAAAAAAACAAACATATATTTTCTTTGTCCCAGGATGACGACGTCGGTGGATGTGCTGGTGTCCATCTGCGTGATCTTCGCCATGTCCTTCGTGCCGGCCAGCTTCGTGCTCTTCCTGATCGAGGAGCGGGTCAGCAAGGCCAAGCACCTGCAGTTTGTGAGTGGGGTCCAGCCGGTGCTCTACTGGCTCGCTAACTTCACATGGGACATGGTGAGCAATGGCTGACTGCTTTACATTCCTAAACACTTACCGATTCTGAATACGAGCAGAGAACGAGTCTAAAATGTGATGTTTCAAGCTCGCGTTGAAATGGAGAAAGCCTTTGGCGAGCTACTGATCTACTGGTTTTAGATCCCTGTGCTAACTTTAGCTTTTTAGCTTAAATTGTGCTGCAAAATAAACCCACATACTTTTCCTTCTTGAGGCGAGACACGGCAGGTGAAAGTATTGATGCTTCACGCAGTGGTCGAAGTGAGATTTCTATCTATTTTCCTCCCTTTACATCTTAGTTTTCATGTCAGATATAAAAATGACAAAACTCACCCGTATGATATTTATTTTAGGATGTTTTGTCTGCGAGGTGGGGGCAACCCGGAAGTAGCTGCTGCGCCGCGTAGAAAGGCCGTCTTTCCCGCGGGTTTTCATTCATAAATATTGACAGATTTTACATCCACGTGTCCTGCTAAGGGGCCCCGTGATGACGCTTTCACCCAAATATGGTGTTTTTCCTCCTACGAGACGCTGGAGCGGAAAAGTGGAAGAACGGGCCGAGCATGCGCACTCGCTACAAAACTTCAGGGCTGGTTTTCTCTGAATGAGAGAAGCCGCACTCGGGCAGAGCCTGAGCCCTTATAGAAGCTCCCACAGACTCCAAACTTTACAGGCTGAGACACAACAATATTTTGAAGGTTTTTTCAGAGGGATTTTTTTATATTTATTTCCTAGCCTGATTTATTCAGCTTTGAAACCAAAAAAACAGGCGGAATTTGAGTTTTTACAGATTTTTTCACTGATGATTAGTTTATTGAAAAACTAAACAAAACATCCAAAATCCCCTCAGAAAAAATCTTAGTTTCTAATATGTCAATAAAATGAAACCATAAAATTTAATCTGGCTCAATTCATTATTTTGATTTCGTTGCAATTTTGGCCATTTTAATGCTCAAAATGCCTTATTTTTTTGTGAAAACATAAAATGACAGAAAAAATGCAATACATTTTTTTCTCATATTTATATCTGTGATGTTCAGCAAAAGTTTCAAATTGATATCTCAACATTTATTTTCTTTCCCTATTCACCTGCAATGTCTCGCCTTAAGGCAAGACACGGTAGGTGAAACATCGGTTTTTCATGCAGATTTGCTAGTTTTCTCCCTTAACAACGTAGTGTTCATGTTGAAGAATGAAAAAGACTTGCCCTTTACGATTCTTATTATATGACGTTTTGTCACCAGTGAGCTAAAGCTTTTCTGGATGTAATTACAACATTTGGCCCTAGTGACTGGCTTCCCACGCCTATTCATTAAACATACCAGATATTCCAGCAGCAGAAACAGCAATGTCAGGCAATAACAGCTCATGAAACTCATGATAAACAAGTCTTGCCTTGGCTTAAAAGTTAGCAGGCACTATTTTCAGCCTTTTTTTCGGCTTTGAAAGAGGAAACATTTGCAGCGCTCCACTATTTTCTCTGACAGGAGATAAGAACCATAACAGACAGTTTCCATTTTGTGTTTTCGTCACCTCACCGTGGACAAAGTGTTCATTGTTTCTGAATGTTTGATCTTCCAGCTGAACTACACGGTCCCAGCCACAATCGTGGTGTTCATCTTCATCGCCTTCCAGCAAAAGTCCTACGTGTCAGACACCAACCTGCCCGCCCTCGTGCTGCTGCTGCTGTTCTATGGGTAAATAAACACATCGTCGCAGCTATGATAAAATGGAAATCCTTTTCAATAGTTCCTAAATGTTACACAGTATATATCAAGGGTGCCCAAACTTTTTGTCTCTGAGGGCCAAAATGAAAAAGTGCCTGTGGGTCGCGGGCCAAACACGGCGATGTCAAGCGTGAAACATATAACTGCAAATAATAAAAGTTACTTTATTTATTTTTTTGGTATACCTTTGCATTTAATTCAATCTATGCAATTAACCGCTTAACTCCCGTCTGAACCGAGAGGATCTTTTTCCTCACGTCATCAGATTTTTTAAATCATTTTTTTGTTGGGCATTCAACTCATTTTTGTAACTTTCATGTCATTATTTTGTCATTTTTTGTCACATTTTTGGCACTTTTTTGTCAATTTTTTTCATCACATTTTCGTCATTTTTTTGTCAATTTCTTGTGACATTTTTGTGACATTTCTGCCACTTTTTCATCAATTTTTCATCACTTTTTTGTCAATGTTTTCTCACTTTTTTTGTCACATTTCCATCATTGTTTTCGTCTCAGTTTTGTTGCTTTTTTCCAGAAGCTTTTGGACTGGGGTAAAGCCAAACTGGAGAAAATGTGCTCGGCTCAGGTGGGAGTTAAGGGGTTAACATGCAACAAAAGCCTAGTTTTAGTAGAACAAAATCAATTATTGTAGCAATATAGAGCAAAATGGAAACAACAGCACCACCTGTACCTGCAGTGACTTTAGCTCATTCATTTCTTTAAGTCAAAGAAAATGCCAGATTATATCATTTTGAAAGTGTGAGTTCAGCATAAATTCTTTTATAAGTCATAGATGTCAACGATTTTTGCAAAAAAAAGTTGGAAAAATGGGAAAGTTGATGCTACGACGCTCTGTGATTGATAAACACCAAGACACCAGTACAGACCTTTGCGAAAGGAGTGAAACAGCGCCCCCAATTTGACGCTGGTGGACAAAAAGTGAACTGCATCCATATTTACCATTGAGAATGAACGGGAGAGAGAGTTATTAACCAGATGCGGCGCAAAAGAAGGTCACCCTCTGGCGGCCCTGGTATATATGGTCCTAAAAAGATGGGAAACTCTACCCTCGTGGGGTGGGCGGGGCAGTTCTCCAGGGCCTGCCAAGCAAACCCCAAAATGCACACAACAAAAACCAGGGTGGTTAAAAATTATCCTCCCCACAGCCGTGTCAGGGGAAGAAAGTGTTTTTTTTTAGAAACAATAAAGGTCTTTTAAGTTGTTTTGACACGTGTAAAGTCCCCATAGGATTTCATATTACAAATATTACAAATAGGAACAGAATGCTAAAATGTCTCCACAGGTGGTCGATCACTCCTCTGATGTACCCGGCCTCCTTCATCTTCTCCGTGCCCAGTACAGCCTACGTCTTCCTCACCTCCATCAACCTCTTCATCGGCATCAACGGCAGCATCGCCACCTTCGTCCTGGAGCTCTTCGTGGACCAGGTACGAGGGAGGCGCAACTAGCGAGGTCGTCGAGACAAGACGGGTTCTCAATGTTCTTGACCACTTTTACAACCCTCACACATTGCTCCTATTAGATGCATTTATTGTTGTCTATTTAATGCAATCAGCAAGTTTTTAAATAAGCCAAAACAAATAATAATGAATTAAATAACAGCCAACTACATGTTTAGGGCTTGTTTCACTGTTTGGGAAGCACAGCTGTGTAAAATGTTATATAGTCCTGGCCTACATCTGTACACTGAAGTCTGAAGGGCTTGTCCTACTTCCCATATAGTCTCATGAGCATATTGTAGCAACAACACAACAACATCTGCACTTTAGTAGCTCCTACAGACTCCAGTTCGACTTCACAACATTATTTTTTTTCAATATCGAATTCCTGCCTGATTTATTGAGTGTTTTTACTAAAAAATAACATTCAAAAACTAAACACGATCCAAAAATCCCCTCTGAGCACATCTTTGTAAGTAATGTGTCAACAAATGAAAATAATTTTACCATGGATTTATGCATTGTATAGATTTTGTTGCCAAAAATATTGGCAGTTTTGGCTTTTATTTTAAACATGTCACATTAACATGACATTGATTTGTGTCAGTAATCTGCAGCAAAAGTTGAAAATAATTGATATCTCTAAATGGAGCATTTTGCCTTATTCACCTTAATCCCTATACCTCGTTTTTTTAATGACAATGAAAAAGGGAGCGAGGAACTTCAAATGTTAGACCAGGATGACTCAGAAACTACATTGCTTTATCACAATTATCAGAGTTTACAAAAATAATACTTGATGAAAATTATAGCAAATAAGGAAAAAATGATATGGAAAAATTGGGGGAAATATGAGGAATACAATTGGGGGAAAATGGGTAGAAATACGGGAAATATTAGTATGAAAAATAGCAAAAATTAGGGAAACAAGTTGGGAAATAAATGAATAAGAATTAAATTAAATTTAATTTAAATCTGGCAAAAATGGGGAAAACAATTTGGAAAGAATGTATTTCCGCTGACCAACAGCGTCAAAGCTTAGATCTAAAGATGTAAGCTGTTCGGTAGTACCTAAATACTGGTGTGGTTTAACGGCACCAACCCTAGGTCTAAAGCAACAGAACACGTGTGTGTTCGCTTCTACAATGTGTTTGTCGTCGGCAGCATCTGAACGAGGTGAACCGGATCCTGAAGAAAGTGTTCCTGATCTTCCCTCACTTCTGCCTGGGACGAGGCCTCATCGACATGGCCAAGAACCAGGCCATGGCCGACGCCTTCCAGAGGCTGGGTACGTGCTAGTGCTGGCATCTCCTGAAAACAATATATTTTTACATAAAAATCATACTTTTCTTTCCATTTATACAGTATCAGTTTTAACCAAAGAGGAATAAGAAAAGACTTAGAATAGGCATTATTTTAAATAGGCCAGTTGTAAATGGGCGAGATTGTAAAAAAGAAAGAAAGCAGCAGCCCCTCCCACAAACGCCACCACATCATAGGGAAAAGAAGCGGTCGAAATGCAAAAAAGATCCACTAGCAGAGAAACGAAAGTGGGACAGAGGGCGGGAGGAGCACACAGCGGCGCTCGCTGTAAAGTCAGACCCAGGTGAGTGAGAGGAGGCGGGGCTTCAGCCTGAGTGACTTAAACCAGAGGAGGTGCTGGACATGACTTCCTGCACGCAAATATAACAAACAATATGTATTTAACTGATCAGTAACTCACTGAAGTTGTGCAGAAGTCATGGAGTTAAGGAAGTTATAGTAACGTTGCAATGTCGCAGTTTGTGTTTGTGTTTGACTTAAAGGCACTATACGGAGTTTAAAAATGTTGAAATGCCGTAATGCACGAGCTTAATATAGAAGCTGCAGTTACACGTATGACCTGAGGTGGCAGTAGTGAGTATGAAATGGTGAACTTGCATCTAGCTCCTTTAAGGTCCTACTAAGGCTCAAAATGAGGTTTGCATTCCACTCTTGCGAGAAGAGGATTTTTCAGACTGGCTTTTCAATATCTGATTCCTGCCTCATTTATTGAACTGTGAACCTGACAAACAAGGCGAAATCATTCTAGCAAAGTCAATCCGTCCTCTTGCATTTGTACTTTTTCCTGCTGCAGGAGCCAAGCCGCGCCTGGACCCTCTGGAGTGGGACTTTGTGGGGAAGAACCTGTTCGCCATGGCCACAGAGGGAGTCGTCTTCTTCGTCTTCACCATCCTCCTGCAGTACAAGTTCTTCATGCGCTTCAAGTAAGTTCACGGATGAAAAAGCGCTGAACACGCCCCCCCTGACTGAGCGTTTCCTGTGCCCGTCAGGCCGTGGTGGTGGTGGGCCGAGGTGGAGCTGCCGCCTCTGGGCCCGGAAGACGAGGACGTGTCCAGGGAGCGGGAAAGGGTTAAATCTGGGAGAGCTCACAGCGACATCCTCACCATGATAGACCTCAGCAAGGTGCGCTCATTCATCTTCTTTTTTTTATTCTCACAACAAATCTGGTCTAATTTGTGATATGTTCCTGCGCCTCTAGTGAGAGGGTGTCGCTTATAAAAAAACATGGACCGCCCATTCATTGAAAAAGGCCCCGACTCGTGTGTGAACCTTAATGGCCGCTCCATCTCCTCCTGTTCCTTAAAAGGGCAAAAAGGCGGGAAGCCCTGCCCTCGTGGGACGGGCGGAGCCTCAACAGAGCTCCAGAGCTTGATTGACGGGCTCTGGAGCCAGTCAATGTACTGAAAATTAGGGCTGAAACGACTAATCGATTAATCGACTAATCGATTATTGATAATAATTGATAATAATTGATTATTTTAGTAATCGATTAATCGTTTTCTGGTTCACACAAACTTAAATGGAGCAAAAATGACATAAAAAATTTAGTATTTTTGATGAAAACCTACTGTGTTTATATACGTCGTTAGGGTCTGTAGTGTTTTATACATTGTAAATTTCATGAATATAGCCTTTAACAAACATTTCCCTTTAGTTTACTCCATCAACATATCTTCAAGCAGCACCACTTAAGCTATATGTGATTTAAAAAAATGCAAAAAATTAATTTTCCTTGACCATTCACAGCCAAGCCATTAATCGATTAATCGTAATAATAAGTGATAGATTAATCGATTACAAAATAATCGTTAGTTGCAGCCCTACTGAAAATGCTTCAAAATTTCGGGCTGATTAACAAAAACTAGCGTGGTTAAAAATATTTCACCTACCCCAGCATGGTCACATGGGTCATATCAATTTTCAGAAAAAGAAAAACTCTTTGGAGCCAGGCTTTTGAGACGTTTTTGGGACGTTTGAAGTCCTATTAGAATCAATGCCCGCAAGGAGCCAGAGGTTGGTATTACAGCAATGTCAGCTCCCCACCATGAGGACCATACAGAAGCACATTCCTCGCCCATTGGTCAAACTAAAAACTTTATTTATCTCATCAGTTAAACACTGTCCATGTCTGGTGTCCCAGAGAAAAAGCTGTAGCGCGTGTCGATGTGAATGGTCTCCACTCGACTTGGAAGGAAAAAGGTTGTTCTACATAACATCGCCTTGGTCCTGTCCACCTGTCCAATGTTCCAGATCTGCAGCTGGAAAATCTTGCACTGTGCCCCTCCTATACAGAAAAGTTTACTTCATAGTCTGCATTTAGTCAACTTAGACTGGACTAAAACTATCACAAAAAAGACCCAAAAGACTAAAGGCCCATTAATGCTTTCCATTCGAGACGGAGGCGCATGTAGCTTTCAGTCCGTCTCCTGCGTGATTGTGTCCATGCGCCCTATTAGTCGCTTTGTTTATCCAGAGTCAGAGCAACGGAAAGTACATGAACTAATCGCTGGGGACACTACTGCACACAGTTCAACAGGTGAAGCACAACAAGCGGCTAACCTTCTGAAAAGTAAATTGAACCATTTGCAAACTATCCACCAGTGTAACACCTCATTTTCTTCACTAAAACTTCACCGGTGGCGCCATATTGTTTCAGCCTCAGCTCTTCATCTCTGTTTGGGTGCATTTTCCAGCGCCCTCTGGTGGTAACTTTCAGTAACACACGCTGGACATTAGTCATAGTAGTAGTTGTAGTTTATTACAAAGATCTTATACATTCAGCACAACCGCGAGGAAGCGTAAATGCAGTGACAATAACTACACTTGGAGCGCACTGGTCTATATACGTACGCAATGGGAGCATAAATTAAGCTTAAGATAAACAAACATACATTAAGGTGTTAAGTATTAATATGGTTTTAATAAGCATTAGTATCTGTTTATGGTTAGGATTAGGGAAGCCATGAATAAGCATGTTTTTCACAGCCTTTTAGTATGTTTATAGATAACAGTATAATAAGCAGTTTATTAATATCTACACAAGCATATTATTCCTGGCCTATTCATTATTAATGCTTGTTAATACTCTGAAAAAATACAAATGCCTTTCACACCACTGACTCAAAAATAGAAGATTTTACAGCTGTTAGAAAATGTCTTGCGTTAGCGAGCGCATATTCTTCAGTTTGGCTTTATCCAAATCTAAAAGCTTCTTGAAAAAAAGCATCAAAGGAGTGGATGAAAACAAGGATGAAAATACAGCAACAAAGTGATGGAAAAGCAACCAAAAAAGTCACAAAAGAGAGGCGAAAACATGACAAAAAAATGTTTTGTAGGTCTTTGCTTTCATATTAAGTGTGACTCCGGCCTATAGGTATCGAGAAGCTTTTCGATTTGGGTAAAGCAAATGCACTGGTTAAAGCGGGGGTAAGAGGATGGTTGCCGCAACTCAGGGGAAAGTCAAATGCCAATGGGTTTACATGGGTTTTGGTTTTCATTAACTGCGTTGAATAATGCAGCTGCAGCATGAAAAACTCTTGATAAACGTAAAAAATGTGGATACGAGAGCGAATATTTTCATAGGCTTTTTTAAGTATTGATGCCACTGAGTCTGCACATGTTTCTTCTGACGGATTGGTTTGGATTGTTTGCAGGTTTATAAGCTGGGTAAGAAGCCCGCAGTGGATCGCCTGTGCCTGGGAATCCCCCGTGGCGAGGTGAGACCGGCTATCGTTGAGTCCTTTTGTAAATCCTGGCGTTATACTCTCATGTCATGCCCTGATGACCCCTGTGCCCCTCAGTGTTTCGGGCTGCTGGGCGTGAACGGGGCGGGGAAGACCTCCACTTTCCGCATGCTGACCGGAGACACGGCCATCACGATCGGAGAGGCCTTCCTCAACCAACACAGGTACGCTGTGACGAGCTTTGCTGTTCGATTGGAGAGGTTTTCTGGGGTGACAGAAAACCTCTCGAAGGGGACAACAAGCCAAGAGAGACTTTGAATATGGACGGATTGATTAAAAACTAAGCCGTGAGTAAAAACAAAGCGCCTCCCTGTCCCCGTCACAGTGTGCAGAGAGAGATGGAGCGGGTGCACCAGCTGATGGGCTACTGTCCGCAGTTCGACGCCATCAGTGACCTGCTGACGGGACGGGAGCACCTGGAGCTGTACGCCCGGCTGAGGGGGGTGCCGGAGGAGCACGTCTCCAAGGTAACGCTCAAACTCTCATGGTACCTCCCGCACTTCTCCCTCCTTCATGCGCTTAATCTGAGGATCTATTTCGCACCTTAACCACACAAAGAAAAGTATGAACAAGTGGTGAGGTGCACAGGGTTTTACGAGGAGCTCATTCCTCTCCAAGGCAGGAGGAATTGGCCAATCACAGCAGAGACACAGACACAGTTCATCTGATTATCAAAATCTATCACTAAACTCCTGAGCGCCATGAACCAAGCAGCACATAAGGAGTATGTTTGTTAACAATCAGGGGCGGACTGGGACTGAAAAACAGCCCTGGACTCTGACCAGACTGGCCCAAATTAGCGTAAATGTGCAGTTACCACCCGCCTTAACGGAGCGCATTTTCTCCAGTTCGGCTTCACCCAAATCTAAAAGCTTCTCGGCTGGAGAGCAACAATGTAACGCCTCATTTGAAAGCTGAGACCTACAAAGTGATTGCAACTTTTTGTCAAGTCGCCGCATTTTTTGTCATAGTTTTGTTGTTTCTTCATTACTTTTTGTGGCTTTTTGTTGAATTTTTGTCACTTTTTGTTGAATTTTTGTTGAATTTTTGTCACATTTTTGTTGAATTTTTGTCACTTTTTGTTGAATTTTTGTCACATTTTTATTGAATTTTTGTCACATTTTTGTTGAATTTTTGTCACTTTTTTGTTGATTTTTTGTCACATTTTTGTTGAATTTTTGTCACTTTTTGTTGAATTTTTGTCACATTTTTGTTGAATTTTTGTCACATTTTTGTCACATTTTTTCCATCATTTTTTTGTCATGGTTCTGTCACGTTTTTGTGGCCTTTTCGTTGCTTTGTTGTCGTGTTTTGTTGACTTTTCATCACATTTTTTGTCACTTTTTTTTTATGCTTTTTCCGGCACATTTTTGTTTTGTTTTCATCCTCTTTTTTTCTCGCTATTTTGACGCTTTTCTTTTTAGCTTTTAGATTTGGGTAAAGCTCGGTTAAGGCGGGACCGGTGGCCCTAGAGCCGGTGGCCCTTCTGTGCTCTTCCAGAATGGACATATGGCCAGTCCGCCCCTGTTTACAATGAACTAAAATGCAACACTTGTAGTATTATGTGAATGAGAAATAAGCCTTTTCATGTCGTCATCTACAGTCTGTGTCAGCCGCATGTGTAGAAAAAGCAATGGCATCTATTTGGTCCTCATGGCGGGGAGCTGACATTGCTAGTTGCTATGACCCATGTCGTGCAATGTCTGACGATCCCCGAGTTGGGGAAAACAACATGGCGGTGCACGGTGTTAGCAGTAAATAAAAATACTTTTGCTGTCCTCCGTTTTCTCACTGTCTGTCACTAAGCTCTTGTGCAGGAGTTGAGCCGTTGCTGTTATAAAATGGACTGTTTGCTCTGCGATGCTAATGATGCTAACGCCACCTCACAGGCTAATGCTAATTGTGCTCTCTTATTGATTTGTTACATTATTTATTTAACCACACTGTCCGCTCATGTCCTGGCTGTGTGTGCAGGTGGCAGAGTGGGGCGTCAGAAAGCTGGGCCTCGTGCAGTACTCCGAGAGAGAGGCCGGGGGCTACAGCGGAGGCAACAAGAGGAAGCTGTCCACCGCCATCTCCCTCATCGGCTCGCCGCCCGTCATCTTCCTGGTGAGGTTTTTTTCTTTTTAAACACCTGATAGTGACGTGGTAAAAGGCTTCATAAACACACTATTCTTCCTTCAGGACGAGCCCACCACGGGGATGGATCCGAAAGCCAAGAGGTTCCTGTGGAACTGCATCCTGAGCGTGACCAAAGAGGGGCGCGCGGTGGTCCTCACCTCTCACAGGTAGGGGGCGCTCTCTGCTCTCTGGTTCCCCCGCAGTGCCGATCCTGCAGCGATGACTGTGTTGCTTTTCTGTGCTGCAGTATGGAGGAGTGTGAGGCCCTGTGCTCCAGGATGGCCATCATGGTGAACGGCAGATTCCAGTGTCTGGGCTCAGTGCAGCATCTGAAGAACAGGTGAGCGGAGAGGCACATGAGCTGAAGAACCAGCCTCTCAGGCCGAGGCCACACGGAACAGGGCAGTTATGAATCCGCCCTCCATCTAGAAAAAACATTGAGTCCACACAGCCTCGTTTTTAAAAACACAGCATCCACACTACACCGCGTGTATGCGTTTTTTCATCATAAATTGTTCAAATCTCTCCACAAGTTTCTGCACAGCACATCCATTTTTTATGCAGCTGTATTAACTGTTGTCCCAAATGCACCGTTATAGCTTTACAGACCTGCCTGACAATTGTGAGACGACATGTACAAAGGCATCTGCCTTTTTTTGTAATCTTACGTCAGATAAATAGGCTCGTACCTTGAGCAGACTCACCGCTGATCGCTGACCGTAGACTGACCTGGCACGTAATGACTCAGCGAGGACTGTGGCCTTCATCTCACCGTTTCCTCCTGGAGGACAACTGTATCTCAAAGTCCTCCTGCAGAGGCGCGTCCCGGTGTTACGCCGCAAACAGCATGACTGCCGAGGAACATGTCGGATGTGGGACGGTTATTTGGCGTAAAATATCTGACTGTAAAATGCTGTTTCTGATGTAAACACAGGCCATGCACGCAGCACGCTGGCACTGACGTGGTCAAATATTTATAATATATATATGTATATAAGGGTCAGAGGTTCTTAAAGAGACAGAGGCCTATTTCAAGACATTCACTACAGCCATTTTGAGAGAGACATTTTATACAAGGCAGTTATTCTAATTTACTGCATTTACAGACCAACAGAAGGTTTCGTCATCATTGTAGTGTGATATAGACTGGTGCTATGTGACTGAAAAAAGCATAATACCCCCCCTTTAAACCAACCGAGGCGCAAAAGTGAGAGGCAGAGACAGATTCAAAAGTGCTGAAAAAAGTTCAAGCTAAGATATCTTGAAATAAGCAAACATTTCTTTAAAAAAGGCATTAGGCACAGTGTCTTGGCTTTTTGAACTTGATGCCAGATGACACTTGCATGTTCGGGGCATCCTGAGAAACCACTGATCCCGGCCTTCTGTACTGAAGTGTGCACATAGTTGTTCTTCAATTGTGCGGGACCCTGCTCACAATTATAATTTCAAGACTCCGTTTTTCAGTGTAAAAGTACGGATTGGGAAAACAGCAGGTCCTGGCAGCGGTTTGGAACATGCCGGAACAGTCCCTCAGTAAGCTTCCCTAAACGCTCCTCTCTCTCGCCGGCCCAGGTTCGGCGACGGCTACACGGTGGTGCTGCGTCTGGCCGAGTCCGCGCCCCCCGCCGGGCAGTGCCCCGTGGACTCGTACATGAGGGGCCGTTTCCCTCACATCCGCCTGAGCGAGCGCCACCAGAGCGTGCTGCAGTACCAGCTGCCCTCCCACGCCTGCTGCCTGGCTCAGGTCTTCCACGCGCTGGCCAACACCCACGAGGAGCTGGGCATCGCCGACTTCTCCGTGTCCCAGACCACGCTGGACCAGGTGAGACACGAGGGGCAGGGCGGGCTTCATATACCGCCACACTATCGGTACTGCAGTGTTCCAGGACGCTTTATTCACACGGCCAAAAGCAAATTGACTGATTTTCATAATTCAGCTCCGTTTTTAACTTGTTTTGGTCCTGAATTAGTGTTTTTGAAGACTTGTTTTGGCACAATGTGATGAAAAATGTGTTGCTTTCAGTTTAATGTTAATTTTAATGGAATATAATGTGATGAAATGGTTTAGTGCACGGGTAACGCCCCCCACAATTCACAAACAAACAATCCCGGACCTCTATAGAGTTCGGGCCATGGAGATCGGCCATCTTTGCAGCTGTTAGCATACATTTCCATTGACTAACATTAGCTAAAAACAGTTTATAAAGTGGAGAAAAAACACGTGGAACAGCTCCGTTAGCTGCTGAGTTTCTGCTGGTACATACATTTATTACACTGCGGTGTCTAAGTGTTTTAATGTGAACAATAACTGCAGTATTTTGACTTTTAAAATCTCCATTAGTTTACAATTGCTGCTAATCCCATAATGCTTAGCGATATGACATCACATTCCCGAACTCTATTGTGTTAAAGGACAAGTTAATGCCTTTTATTTTCTTATAGGGCTGCAAAACATTTAAAATCATGTTTATAACATGGATTTAAACTGTTTATTTTGATATTTGACCGGATTTTACACATTCGATTAGGCTTGTCATGATTCAGAATTTGAATTTCGATATATTGAGCCATGAAAATATTGCGATAAACGATATTGAAGACCTCTTGAAGACTATTTCAGTCCAATTGCTGGGTTTCAGAGGACATCACAGCATTCTAAAGGCTTATAGTATTTATACAGGTGGGGGGCAGGTAAAATTATTTTGTTTTTGGTCTTTTACAGAGAGATCATGACCCAGTCCCCAGTAATGATCATTTACATCATCATTTTATATGTGAAAGTGTAATGCAGTTAATAGGAAAAACTGCCTTCCACATGGTGTGTACAAGTCGAATGACATATCAGCTGGTCGATATTTGGGGATTTTACAGTATCGGGTATTGGCCGATCTAGCACCAATAAAAGCCGATATCTCCATGACCGAAACTGATAGAGACGTTCCTTTTCAGAGCCGTGGGAAGATGTTTTAGTTAGGGGGCGCTGAGGGACAAAATCTACCCCCAAAATACTTTTTCTGTGCATAAATTCTATTTATTAACCTCTTAACTCCCGCCTGAACCGAGAGCATTTTCTCCAGTTCAGCTTTACCCAAATCCTGTAGGCCAGTGTAACGCCTCATTTGAAAGACCTACAAAACTAAATTGATCTTTTTCCTCACATCACTTTTTTGTTGGGCAGTCGTCTCATTTTTGTCAAATTTTCGTGACTTTTTTGTCACTTTTTCGTCAAATTATTCGCATTTTTTGGTCAAATTTTTCTCACTTTTTTGTCAATTTTTTGTCAATTTTTTGTCAATTTTTTTGGCAATTTTTTGTCAAATTTTTCTCACTTTTTTGTAATTTTTTTGGCAATTTTTGTACTTTTTTTTTTAAACATTTTTTCTCACTTTTTTCTCACTTTTTTGTCAATTTTTTGTACATTTTTTTGTCAATTTTTTTGTTAATTTTTTGTCAAATTTTTCTCACTTTTTTGTAATTTTTTTGTCAATTTTTGTAAATTTTTTGTCACCTTTTCGTCAATGTTTTCTCACTTTTTTTCACATTTCCATCCTTGTTTTCATCTCAGTTTTGTCGCTATTTTCGCACCTTTTTTCCAGAAGCTTTTGGACTGGGGTAAAGCTGGAGAAAATGTGCTCGGTTCAGGTGGGAGTTAAGGGGTTGATATTGCCTTTAGTTCACAAACTATCCACCAGGGGGTGCTGCAGCGCCCTCAGCACCCTGGGTTCCCACGGCTTTGCTCCTTTTGTTGCATTGTTCTTTCTCATTTACGCTGACGTTTACTTGGGTTAACAGGTTTTTGTCAACTTCGCCAAGGACCAAACGGACGACGACTGTCTCACCAGTGTGGCCGTAGCCAACGGGACGTCCCAGATCGCTCCCGTGGCCCCGCCCGTTCCGAGCCTGCCCGCCACGCCCCCTCCCCAGCCCCTGGTCACGCCCCCTCCACAGACCGATACCCCCGAGAAACAAGTCGGCGCCACGACCGCTAAGTCCAAGTCTAAAAGCCCGGCGAGCGAGGACCGGAGCGGAGGGACGGCCATGGTGAGGCTGTCCCGCCCGCAGTCCAGCAGCGGCAGCGAGGAAGGGTCCAGCGAGGAGGAGGGGGAAGAGGAGGAGGGGCCGCGGGAGGGGACCAGCCAGGACCGAGGCAGAAACAGGACAAAAAGCTCACCCAAAGATCCCACCGCGCTTTTCAACGTCGGCACCAAAACGAAAGACAGTTCTCTATGAGGAACGTCAACTCCTTCCAAAACTGGTGCCTGTGCCTTTCTGGTTCCAAAACGTATGGGAGGTCCTGGTCACAGCGCTGATCGGGACTCCCTCATGATATCGTGTTACAGGTGCGTTAAAGCGGTCTCATGCATAATTGTGACTTATAAACCTGCTTTTGTGCATGTCCGCGCTGATGTTCTACCTTTTAAAACTTCAAATCGTTTTCCTGTGTGGAGAGTTTCCCCCTGAACCCTCACGCGGCCGTTTATTTACTCTGGGATCCGCAAACGCACTTTAAATCCTCAGCTTTACACTGGTGCTTGAAGACGTTACAGGTCCAGCGAGGAATGTTACAGCGTCAGAAATGGACCTTTCGCAAAAGCCCCGCCCCCAAATATTACCTAAATACGTCAAGAAGTAGAGAAGAACAGAAGAACACGGGGGAGAGGTGCATGGTTTTGGTGTTTTTGGGGCAATTCCAGAGTGATGTCCTCCAGATCGAGGCAAAATGGAGTCTAGAATTGCCTTAAATGCAACAGTCATGTGGACTAGTCATGCTTTTGCACTGCCGGGTAAGTCGTCTTCTCACGTTGGTCTAATATCAAAACACATGAGCTTTATTGTTAAGTTAACTGCTTGCTAAACTTACTACAAGAGCCAAGGCCCCTGCTATTGACTGCAGTGGCTCTATCTCCCCCGCGTGTCATTCATCGAGGCAACATATTAACAAAACAAAGAAACACCCGCGGCTGAAACTCTTCCAAGAGCAACTTTACGTTCAGGGGCGGACTGGGACTGAAAAACGGCCCTGGACTCTGACCAGCCTGACCCAAATTAGCGTAAATGCGACACTTCCACAAAGACATATTTTAACCTCTTACCCCCCCCCCCGCCTTAACCGAGCACATTTTCTCCAGTTTGGCTTTACCCCAGTCCAAAAGCTTCTGGGAAAAAGCTGTGAAAAGAGCAACAAAACAGACGAAAACAATGACGGAAATGTGAAAAAAGTGAGAAAAAAGTGATGAAAAAGTGACAAAAAATGGACAAAAATGTGACAAAAAAGTGATAAGAATTTGACGAAAAAGTGACAAAAAAGTGACAAAAATTTGACAAAAATGAAATGACTGAAATGTGACAAAAAGTGAGAAAACATTGACAAAAAAGTGACGAAAAATGTATGAAAAAGTGGCAAAAATGTCACAAAAATGTCACAAGAAATTGGCAAAAAAATTGACGAAAAAATGACAAAAATGTGACAAAAAATGACACACAAAAAAAATGACAAAAATGTGACAAAATGTGACAAAAAAATGGCAGTTTGGCTTTTTTAGATTGCTTTGTTGTTGAGTTTTCATCTCTTTTGTCACGTTTTGTTGTGTTTTCGTGACGTTTTTTTTGGGTCACACTTTTGTTCTGTTTTCATCCTCATTTTCGGCGCTGTTTCAATGCTTTTCTTTGAAGTTTTTAGATTTGGGTAAAGCTCGGTTAAGGAGAAAACTGAGAGGCCAGACCGGTGGCCCTTCTGTGCTCTTCCAGAATGGACACATGGCCAGTCCGCCCCTGTTTACGTTTCCTGTAGCACTTAAAAAGTAAACGTGTCAGATATTTCAGCGGCAGAAACAGCTCTTTTGTGGCAATGTCCAGCAACAACGCCTCATGAAAACGAGGAAGCGAGTCTTACCTCGGCTCAAAGGTTAGCGTGCGCTCGTTTCCACGTGTGTTTTTCGGCGTTGAAAGGGGAAAACACAGAGCACTTCGTTAGCTTCGATGGCAGGAGATTCCGAGAATGTAGCAACAGCTGCGATGGGGCGGGGTTTTGCAAAAGGTCAATTGTCCTTTAGTTTATGGCTGCTATGTTAATGTTGTTTTCATTTAATTAGATTTAACTGGTAATCGTCTAGTTTTGGTGATATATGTCGTTGTTTTTTTACAATAACAAATGAGCAGATAAGTAGAAAATATAAATATAAATTTATTTTATGTTATTGTCAATGTTGCATTATTATTCACTCCAATGCTGAAATTCAGTTGTATTTAAATGAATTGTTTCTGGTTGTTTTGATCTTTACACACTGGAAAATATGAAATTTATTGTAACATGAAGTTTGTCTTTATACTGTTTCTGGAATTGTGATGCCAAATGCAGTTGTATAAAATAGAGACACGTTTAATGGCTGCCAAATTGTTCTCACAGTTTGAATGGCCACAATTATTCAGGTATACAGTACTAACAGCCCTACTAATAATAAAATCTCCAGTCTCCATGGGGTCTTACGTATCAAAGCTGCTAACCCTGTAGTTCCCACCTCAACAAACATGTTGAAATGCATGTGGTTCTTGTGTTATTTTTAACAAATACTGCAAGTACTATGCAGTGAAGAGAGGATTGTATTGTCTGTGTTGCAGATCTGAGTTTTTCTCAAAGGCCCTGTACCCGATCGTTTTGTTAACAATGAAAGAGGGATTGCTTGTGAATTGAAAATTGTTCGCTGTGGTTTCCAGCATTAAATTCTGCACAGGGACGAGTTTCAGAGAGCAATAGGCGCCATGTTGCTTATCAACTTTCGGATTCTAGGGTCTGTGAGAGTTAGCCGTGTCTCTCTGAAATGAAAATATATTTAAACAGTGGCAGAAAACAAGCAGCGGTTGGATAATTACTTACGACATGTTCAAAACTTTAGTCGGGATGTAAATATTTCTCTGGAGGAGACGATGTGTTTATTACTGTTTGTGTTTTAGCCTTGAAGCTAATGTTAATTAAATGCTAAAATATGGTAAAACAGCGCCACTAATTTATATGAAGCACACTCAGTTTGATGTTAATTTAAGGTTTCATATTTTTTTTTATTTTTTTTTAATTTTATTTACATTACGATGTGGACAGGAAGTAGTCTTAACCCTACACTGGCCAACAGGAAGTTGGCTAACTTTCTGTTGGCACAGAACCTTTACTATCAGAACAAGCTGCAAGTTCACCTTTGAAAAAAAAAAAAATTCATACAAAAAAAAGACTTAATAAGATGCAGCAAAGGTATTTCACAAACCTCTGTTTTGTTTTTTGTTTTTTGTTTTTTTGTTGTTTTTTTACAATATACTGTATTAAAGGACAAAACAAAACTTTATCCACCACTAGAGAAAAAAACAGGTACAGGGCTTTTGTAAAAATGTATGATTCATAAGAATTATATTTTGCATGAGAAGTTATATGGAAAACACACTGTGCTGTACTGAAGGAAAATACTATGCTGGATGTGTTTATATTAATAACTACTATCTTACTGAATGTAAACCAAATTATGTTTTTCTATGAAAATATTTCTGAAACTTGAAAATAAATGTTAAGTGTCTGTCCCAACAGAATAAGAGTCCTCTTGTTGTAAGCGTGTGCTGTAGGCTACTCTACAGGTTCTCATGGCTGGTTCATTTATTTGTTTATTGAATTTATTTATTTAGCACTTTAGAGTAGCCTTTAAAGTAAAAAAGAAAGAATGTAAAAAAAAAAAGCATCCATTCAGATGCATAAAAAAATATAATGATAGCATGTGCATGGGAGAGAAGCCAAGTAGGATTATAACAACACCACTCCCAAGGAAACAATTAAATAAGAAACAAAGTCAATTTAAGCCATGCCAAGTCACTGCATAGTCAAAATACCAAGTGTATAATATACGATACTCATACAATCATTTCCTTTATGAGTCTTTGCTCTGTTGTCGTTGCAAATGCTCAGCCATTAATTTATGTCTGGTTGGATTGAGCAGGTTGTTGCTGGTCATCCCGAACACTAGGGGAGGCTGTGGAGCGGAGCACAGAGGAGGAAGGCTACGACATGGGCTGGAAAAGAAGAAAAAGACTCACATATAGGTAAAGAAATCAATTGGCTTCATGTTTTAATGTAACAGAATGCTTATAGCCTATAACTATAAGTAATAGGCTATAACTGGCTGAAGTAACCCCACCTGCGTGCCTCCTCTGCCTGGCTGCTCCCTGGCTGCAGTGGCCTCTTGTCGTCCGGAGTTTCAAACCGGAGCAGACGTTTGACACAGAGTGAACCCTGTTCCTCTGTTCCTCTCCGCCTCCTAAGCCTCCTGTCCACTCGGGACAGCACGGAGTTCAGCTGTGACAGGGACACGTCCAACCTCTGCCAAACGTGCCGGAAATGAATGCCCGAAAAGATTTCAAAAAGACACCATTTTTTAACTTACCTCTGTCCTGGGCAGCCTCCTCCCCACCTCTGCCCGATCTCTGCTCCTCCTGTTCCTCTGCCTGCTGTGTGGAGTCGTATTCTTCTCAGACGCTTTACAGGGAGGACTCATTGGAGGAAGAACTCTCACTTCAGAGGGAGGAAGAGCAGAGGGGAGAGTACACGTCTTGAGGGCAGATCCTTCAGAGGGAGGAAGAGCAGAGGGGAGAGTACACGTCTTGAGGGCAGATCCTTCAGAGGGAGGAAGAGCAGAGGGGAGAGTACACGTCTTGAGGGCAGATCCTTCAGAGGGAGGAAGAGCAGAGGGGAGAGTACACGTCTTGAGGGCAGATCCTTCAGAGGGAGGAAGAGCAGAGAGTACACGTCTTGAGGGCAGATCCTTCAGAGGGAGGAAGAGCAGAGGGGAGAGTACACGTCTTGAGGGCAGATCCTTCAGAGGGAGGAAGAGCAGAGGGGAGAGTACACGTCTTGAGGGCAGATCCTTCAGAGGGAGGAAGAACAGAGGGGAGAGTGCACGTTTTGAGGGCCGATCCTTCAGAGGGAGGAAGAACAGAGGGAAGAGTACATGTCTTGAGGGAAGATCCTTCAGGGGGAGGAAGAGCAGAGGGGAGAGTACACGTCTTGAGGGCAGATCCTTCAGAGGGAGGAAGAGCAGAGGGGAGAGTACACGTCTTGAGGGCAGATCCTTCAGAGGGAGGAAGAGCAGAGGGGAGAGTACACGTCTTGAGGGCAGATCCTTCAGAGGGAGGAAGAGCAGAGGGGAGAGTACACATCTTGAGGGCAGATCCTTCAGAGGGAGGAAGAACAGAGGGGAGAGTACACGTCTTGAGGGCAGATCCTTCAGAAGGAGGAAGAACAGAGGGGACAGTACACGTCTTGAGGGCAGATCCTTCAGAGGGAGGAAGAGCAGAGGGGAGAGTGCACGTCTTGAGGGCAGATCCTTCAGAGGGAGGAAGAACAGAGGGGAGAGTACACGTCTTGAGGGCAGATCCTTCAGAGGGAGGAAGAACACAGGGGAGAGTGCACGTCTTGAGGGCAGATCCTTCAGAGGGAGGAAGAGCAGAGGGGAAAGTACACATTTTGAGGGCAGATCCTTCAGAGGGAGGAAGAGCAGAGGGGACAGTACACGTCTTGAGGGCAGATCCTTCAGAGGGAGGAAGAGCAGAGGGGAGAGTGCACGTCTTGAGGGCAGATCCTTCAGAGGGAGGAAGAGCAGAGGGGAAAGTACACATTTTGAGGGCAGATCCTTTAGAGGGAGGAAGAACAGAGGGGAGAGTACACGTCTTGAGGGCAGATCCTTCAGAGGGAGGAAGAACAGAGGGGAGAGTACACGTCTTGAGGGCAGATCCTTCAGAGGGAGGAAGAACAGAGGGGAGAGTACACGTCTTGAGGGCAGATCCTTCAGAGGGAGGAAGAACAGAGGGGAGAGTACACGTTTTGAGGGCAGATCCTTCAGCGGGAGGAAGAACAGAGGGGAGAGTACACATCTTGAGGGCACTTCAACATTATTATTAAAGTAGAAGTAAAAGATAGACATAAACTGACATCGAAGTCCTGTAAAAGTTAAAGTGTGAGAATACAAAAAGTCTAAAAGTTACGATTTCTTCAACTACCCACCTCGGATAGGAGGCAGTGCAAATCTAGGACTTTTTATATGCGTCAACGCTTCCGCAGAACACGCTAATTCACCCATCCGTTCATCGAGTTCACGCAAATCACATCCAGCACCGTTTTCACTTCTTTCTTTCTTTCCGTCGTCGCCCTCTGTTACATCCTCTTCGGGATCCTCCTTCGCCGAAGCTAAAACAGACATCAAATCCACGCAGATCTTCATGACGTTAACAGAGAACTCGTCTATCGCAGGAGCGTTTTGCGTTTTCTTTGTCCCTTTAAGGTTCCTCCTGGGCTCGGCAGCTCTCGACTTTGGAACCAGCCTCACCGCTTTACAAACCAAAAGTTGTTGATTCTTGCCCCGATGATGAGGTGCCGGTCCCAGGGTCAGCATGGCGGCCCGTGTAAGGATATTTTAAGCCCTCAATGGCCGGTTGTAAGGCAAAGTTTTCCGTAAAGTGGTTGTTATGGAGACGCACAAACTAACAGGGCCAAATAAAAGCATTACAAAAGGCAGGTCTGCTGACGTCAAGCCGCCTTCTTCAGCTATTTGCAGGTAATGAACGGTGTGTGGCTGAAGTAGTGGGCGGGCAGGGATTGTCTATGTGCGAGATGCGCTTTAGCGAAATCCTGTATGTGAATAGACAGTGCTCTGACTGACTGGATCTGCACAATATTAGCATTGTAATCACATGGGGAAAGTATCAATAATTCAAAGAAAAAAAATCTATCAAAAATATTAAAGGAAACAAATTGCTCAACCGTTACTGTACAAGTTCATTAAAAATACCAAAATGATGAACTTAACTCCCACCTGAACCGAGCACATTTTCTCCAGCTTTACCCCCAGTCCAAAAGCTTCTGGAAAAAAGGTGTGAAAATAGCAACAAAACTGAGACGAAAACAAGGATGAAAATGTGAAAAAAGTGAGAAAAAATTTACAAAAAATGACAAAAAATTTGACAAAAAAGTGAGAAAAATTTGACGAAAAACTACAAAAAAAGGGACGAAAAATTGACAAAAAATGTACAAAAATTGACAAAAAAGTGAGAAGAATTTGACGAAAAATTGAGGAAAAAATGGACGGAAAAGTGATAAGAATTGGACAAAAAAATGCAAATAAATTGACGAAAAAGTGACAAAAAAGTTACGAAAATTTGACAAAAATGAGACGACTGCCCAACAAAAAAGTGATGTGAGGAAAAAGATCAATTTAGTTTTTTAGGTCTTTCATATGAGGTGTTACACTGGCCTACAGGATTTGGGTAAAGCTGAACTGGAGAAAATGCTCTCGGTTCAGGCGGGAGTTAGGAGGGTAATAAATAGGAATTATGCACAGAAAAAGTATTTTGGGGGGTAAATTTTGTCCCTCAGCGCCCCCTAACTAAAATATCCTCCCACGGCTCTGCTGTAAACTACTCCGAGTGATGCATCTTCGCTTGTTTCCTCCCATCTTTGTCGGTGCTGTGGCTGTTTTCGCACCCCCTCCCCCTTCTGTCAGTCAGCCCAGCGGCTACACGGTCCTGCTAGCTCCCAAACCCTCCTCCTTTAAACGGCTTCTACAACTCGTCTCCCTCGTTTTTCCAGCCCAGAATCCTGCCTAAGGGACCCCCCCCAGTGTGTGCTAGCATACAACAAGATGGTCGTTTTGACGGATAACCACGAAGAGCAGGATTATATGTGAGTCAACGCTGCGTTAGCACGGTTAGCATGGGAGCTAGCCACAGCCGGCTAACATATGTTTACAAAGCGAGTTGCGGCAAATAACGGCGGATATAAATGTTTAAAATGCAAAGTGGGATTATTTGTGCGTGTGTGAGTGTGTTTACAGATGGGGAAATGCACGCTTGAGTCGGCAGTAGTCTGTTAAAGGGATTAGCAGTGGTTGTAGTAGGAGACGCTGACACTGGCTGTCAACGAAAGTGAGCGAAAGCATTTCCAGGCAAATATGTTGATCCAGGAGAACCCTTCTGCTCTACGATGCACGTTACTTAGTCTAAAATATCTTGCGGGCACAGTTGGGTAAAATCCGTAGGTTTCAACATCCCCAGCAAAATAGGACACCCAAATATGGAGGTTCTGCTTTGGCCATTACGTAAATCTCACTATTTGTGTGTTTCTAAGCACTACTGAAACAGTGGGACGCTGCCTAAATAGGTTGAACGGGGGACAGGGGGCGCAGTGACCGAGAGAAGGGACAGTACAGTAGGTCATCCCCAAAAGAGCAACAAAAACATTACGAAAAAGGACTGCGAGGTGTAGATGTGGAAGTGCCAGGAGCTAAAAATGGCTCATAACAAGCGGGTCGTAGAGGAGGAGGAGGGGGGGCTGCTCGCGCTCGTCCACCCACTGACCTACATTACGCTCTGACCGCAGATACAGACGGCATGTCGTCATAGAAGGGGGCGTGGCTTCGGCTTTCCACTCTTTTTTGCCATTTTCTGGTGGAATATGAACTTATTTATCACATAAATAAAGTCAAGTGTAAATCGGGCCCATGTGGATGTTTTCTCACAGCAGATTGTTCAGTAGAAGTGGAAAAACGGCAGTTGTAGCTAGCGCGAGGTAACCGTTAGCATTAGCCCGATGCTAACATGTAGCATCAAGTTAGCATTCTCCGTTATTCATGTATTTATGGGCTATTGAACCACTTTGCTCCTCCCCATGTCTTTGTATCATTATTTAGTAGAAACTATGTTCATAATTCAGCATGTGTTACAGTAGTTTTTGAATAATTAGAGAAAATCCTACATTTTTAAAAATTGTTTTCCCCCTTAACTGTTTTCAAAAATGACCATATTCACCTTATTCCGCCCACTTTTGCCACTTTTTGCGTTGTCTCGGCACCTCGTTTTCCAGACACTTCCGGTCGAGCGCGAAGCCCGTTCATTTTAACGGAGAACGAGGGAAAATATTCTCCGCTCAAATCTGATGTTTAGTCGATTGATTTGTGTAAAATGTCCGATGTTCATTTGCACAGACATGTCGACACTGCAGCGTTTCTCTGTGCGGCCTGAAAACGGCTTTGTTTTCGTGTAGTGACTGATTTTATGTGGACTCCTCCAGTCCCATGTTAACACATAGGAGAAAAGGGGCGGGCACAATTCATGGCGGCGCCCACGCGAGCCTCCGGAATAAGGTGAATATGGGCGATTCCAGAGATGCCGTCTGTATATAGATATGCGGGCTGGGACGATACACTTTTGTCACGATAGAATAAGTATCACGGTATTATTATTTATTTTCCCGATACCAGTACTTTAACGATACTTGGTTTTCAATACCGGTCCGATACTGTAATGATGCTTTTACTGATACCTTTACTGAAGTGGTTAGAACAATAACGTGTTGAAGATCTGCACATTTACAATGGCAGGTTAATCCAGTGTCCAGAAATTTGTACGATTACCATCTCAAGTGACAAATAGAGCTACACGCTCCTCCTCTAGAGGGCGGTTTAGTGTCCCAATACGCAAGACTTCATTTGCACAATCAGCGTTTTCATATAAAGCAATCAAAGAATGGAGCCAAGCGCTTGGTCAATGAGTATCAGTGTTATGATTTGTCCTTTTATTGAACTGCAGTATTTGACCCTGAAGAACAACTTCTAAAAAGGTATAAACTGAATATAGATTAGTCAGACATTGAGTAAAACATTATACAAAATGTGAAGCAGTCAGAGGCAGTTTAAAAGTTTGTTTTTGCAGAGTTTAGTATCTAAATTGCAATATATGTTTCCTGATACGATGCGAGTATCACAACAAAGACGTATTGTACAATATATTGCAAAGTTACATTGTCACTGCCTGTCTTGGTCCTTCTTATCTTTCAGAACTGCTTTTACCTTATGAACCTTCACGGCCCCTTCGCTCCTCCAGCAGGGGTCTCCTAGTTGTTCCTAAAGTCAACAAAAAGACTCATGGTGAGGCGTCTTTCCAATATTACGGCCCTCGCCTCTGGAACCACCTGAGGAGGAGCTCAGGGCTGCAGAGAACGAAAATGTTTTGAAGAGCAGCTCAAGACCCACCTTTTTAGCTTAGCTTTTAACTGACTAATCTAATCCATCCATTTTCTTCCGCTTTATCCGGGGCCGGGTCGCGGGGGCAGCAGTCTCAGCAGAGATGCCCACACTTCCTCCAGCTGTTCTGACCCCGAGGCGACACCAGGCCAGCTCGGAGACATAGTCCCACCACCGTGTCCTGGGTCTTCCACGAGGCCTTGTCCCACTAGGACATGCCTGGAACACCTCCCGCGGGAGGCGACCAGGAGGCATCCGAAACAGATGCCCGAGCCACCTCAGCTGGCTCCTTTCGACGTGGAGGAGCAGCGACTCTACTCCGAGCTCCTCCCGGGTAGCTGAGCTCCTCACCCGATCTCGGAGGGTGCGCCCAGCCACCCTGCGAAGGAAACTCATTTCGGCCGCTTGTATTCGCGAACTCGTCCTTTCGGTCATTACCCAAATCTCATGACCATAGGTGAGGGTGGGAACGTAGATCGATCGGTAAATCGAGAGCTTTGCCCTCCGACTCAGCTCCCTCTTCACCACGACAGATCGATACAGCGACCGCATCACTGCTGACGCCGCACCGATCCGTCTGTCGATCTCACGCTCCATCCGTCCCTCACTGAGAACAAGACCCCGAGATACTTGAACTCCTCCACTTGAGGTAAGGACTCCCCACCGACCTGTAGAGGGGAAACCACCTTTTTCCGGTGGAGAACCATGGCCTCGGATTTGGAGGTGCTGATCCTCATCCCGGCCGCTACACACTCGGCTGCAAACCGCCCCAGTGCGTGCTGAAGGTCCTGGTTTGTTGAAGCCAACAGAACAACATCATCTGCAAACAGCAGAGATGAGACTCTGAGGCTCCCAAACCGGACACCCTCCGGCCCCTGGCTGCGCCGAGAAATTCTGTCCATAAAAGTAATGAACAGAACCGGTGACAAAGGGCAGCCCTGGCGGAGACCAACACGCACCGGGAACAGGTCTGACTTACTGCCGGCAATGCGAACCAAGCTCCTGCTGCGGTCATACAGGGAACGGACAGCCCTTAGCAGAGGGCCCCGGACCCCATACTCCCGGAGCACCCCCCACAGGGCACCACAAGGGACGCGGTCGAACGCTTTCTCCAAGTCCACAAAACACATGTGGACTGGTTGGGCGAACTCCCACGAACCCTCGAGCACCCGACGGAGGGTATAGAGCTGGTCCAGTGTGCTACGACCAGGACGAAAACCGCATTGTTCCTCCTGAATCCGAGGTTCAACTAAACCTTGAACCTCGGAAGGAGGGGACTAATCTAATCTAATTATTTAATCCTAAAGTTGTGCCAGGCGTATTGTTTTAAATGTTGTAATCTGCGCTTTATTTAAATATAAATAAAGTTTGATTGATTGATTTGATCTTTCTGAATAAAAAGTTCATCATGTTTAAGTGTTTATTCATTTGGTTTATTTTCCCTTTATTTATCCAGGATCCCACAGAGAGTAAACTCTGTTTTTCAGGGGAAACCTGGCCCTACAAACTCCACATAGAAGGCCCTGTGCGGCTCGAGAATCGAACCCGGTGTAGCGATTTCAAACTATCCCCCCTATTCACCTTACCCCCCCGGTACTTTGGGTAACTTGAAATCGATTTCAAATTACCCCCAGGGGTAACCTGAAACTGATTTCAAATGACCCCCCGATTTCAGATTACCCCCGCCACAATATGTATTGTTTGTTTGGCACGGCTGTGTTAAATAGAAAATGCCCGGATGTTAATTACTAATAATAGCTACAACTCTCGTAACTTTTCATCTGGTAAGGTTAGCTTTAGTTCGTAAACTCCACTATCCTTAAGTTTAGGGCTAAGGTAAGGTTAGCTTTAGTTCGTAAACTCCACTATCCTTAAGGCTAGGGCTAAGGTAAGGTTAGCTTTAGTTCGTAAACTCCACTATCCTTAAGGCTAGGGCTAAGGTAAGGTTAGCTTTAGTTCGTAAAGTCCACTATCCTTAAGGTTAGGGCTAAGGTAAGGTTAGCTTCAGTTCGTAAACTCCACTATCCTTAAGGTTAGGGCTAAGGTAAGGTTAGCTTTAATTCGTAAACTCCACTATCCTTAAGGCTAGGGCTAAGGTAATGTTAGCTTTAGTTTGTAAACTCCACTATCCTTAAAGTTACGGCTCCAACCGCGGTTCCTGTAAGGTATCTTATGGATGAAGAAAGCAGTTGAGAGGGGGGTAATCTGAAATCAGGGGGGGGAAACTTGAAACTGATTTCAAATTACCGGGGGGTAGTTTAAAACCTTTACACCGGGACTTTGTTGATGTGAGGCGGGGGCGCTAACCGCTGCGCCACCGTGCCGCCCCAATAATAATGGACACGAGGACACAATATTGGAGACAAGGACACAATGATGGACACGAGGACACAATGAGGCACAAACTGAGACATTGCATAATAAATAACACTCAAGCTGAAGCAAACTGTCGCAGTGGAATACGCTCAATAAATGTGTGCAAATGGAAGAAATTGTTGTGATGTAAAATCTCCAAAAAATGACGCTGAAGCAAAATTAGACGCAAAATCACAAAATAAATCTCATTTTGAGCAGCCGAGGCGAGCGATCGAGAAGTGCGTAAGAGACAAAATACGGAGATACGAGCAAACGGCCGACTGTCGAAACAGAGATAGGCTGAGGACGCCAGCGGTATGGATGTAGATGCCGTTGAATATAGAAGTACCTTTGGACAAAGATTAAGATGCAGCATGTTCACAACATAAGCTTAGCATCACACCCAGGCCCACGCCAACAAAGAGAGGACAGTCCCAACCAAGTTTCCATCCACAACAACATTGCGAATGTAAACTTAGTCAGACTGCCATTTTATTCTCTCTGTCAACACAAAGCCTTTTACATCCAGACATCCAGACCCTTCCCCGACAAGGAGACAAGGACGGTGACCCAGTGAGTCTGCGTCCACAAATCCACTTGCGAACGAAGACTCCAACAGGCTACCGTCTTTGTCTCTGCATCACACCCAGGCCCACGCCAACAAAGAGAGGACAGAGACCCAACCAAGTTTCCATCCACAACAACATTGCGGATGTAAACTTAGTCAGACTGCCATTTTATTCTCTCTGTCAACACAAAGCCTTTGACTGATTGGGTGTTGTGATTCTAAGCTGGAGTGAACCGATGATGAGGCGGTGACTACGGTCCTGTCCGTGTGTGTCTCAGTTTTTGACCAATGCACTTTTCACTGTGTTGATTTGCACAGTAAAGCGTGCACCAGATACAAACCAAAGACCCACACAGGAAGAAACACACAAAAAGCAAAGCCATGTGCAAAGGATACCGTTGGATGGTCTCGGCGCGTCTGACGTACCTGCTTAGCGCGTCGGTTCAAATCCGTTCAAATCCACATCCAGACCCTTCCCCGACAGCGAGACGAGGACGGCGACCCAGGGAGTCTGCGTCCACAAATCCACTTGCGAACGAAGACTCCAACAGGCTCTTTGTCTCTGCGTCACACCCAGCATCACACCCAGGCCCAGGCCGACAAAGAGAGGACAGAGACCCAACCAAGTCAGACTGCCATTTTATTCTCTCTGTCAACACAAAGCCTTTGACTGATTGGGTTTTGTGATTCTAAGCTGGAGTGAACCGATGATGAGGCGGTGACTACGGTCCTGTCCGTGTGTGTCTCAGTTTTTGACCAATGCACTTTTCACTGTGTTGATTTGCACAGTAAAGCGTGCACCAGATACAAACCAAAGACCCACACAGGAAGAAACACACAAAAAGCAAAGCCATGTGCAAAGGATACCGTTGGATGGTCTCGGCGCGTCTGACGTACCTGCTTAGCGCGTCGGTTCAAATCCGTTCAAATCCACATCCAAGCCCTTCCCCGACAGGGAGACGAGGATGGTGACCCAGGGAGTCTGCGTCCACAAATCCACTTGCGAACGAAGACTCCAACAGGCTACCGCCTTTGTCTCTGCGTCACACCCAGCATCACACCCAGGCCCACGCCGACAAAGAGAGGACAGAGACCCAACCAAGTTTCCATCCACAACAACCATTGCGAATGTAAACTCAGTCAGACTGCCATTTTATTCTCTCTGTCAACACAAAGCCTTTGACATCCAGACCCTTCCCCTACAGGGAGACTAGGACGGTGACCCAGTGAGTCTGCGTCCACAAATCTACTTGCGAACGAAGACTCCAACAGGCTACCGTCTTTGTCTCTGCATCACACCCAGCATCCCACCCAGGCTCTGTCAACACAAAGCCTTTGACATTCAGAAATCCAGACCCTTCCCCTACAAGGAGACGGTGACCCAGTGAGTCTGCGTCCACAAATCCACTTGCGAACGAAGACTCCAACAGGCTACTGCCTTTGTCTCTGCGTCACACCCAGCATCACACCCAGGCCCACGCCGACAAAGAGAGGACAGAGACCCAACCAAGTTTCCATCCACAACAACATTGCGAATGTAAACTTAGTCAGACTGCCATTTTATTCTCTCTGCCAACACAAAGCCTTTGACTGATTGGGTGTTGTGATTCTAAGCTGGAGTGAACCGATGATGAGGCGGTGATTCGTGGTCCTGTCCGTGTGTGTCTCTGCTTTTGACCGGCTACCGTCTTTGTCTCTGCGTCAGTGCCAGGCCCATCTGGCGGGTAATACCGAGATGAACCGATGTGGAGCTGGAAATTCACTCGTTTAGCCAGGGATGGTTGATCAACTCCTCCAGTGTGAAGCGCTCTTCGGGATTCTTCGCCAAACACCCCCTCAGTAAGCTCCTGAGATCTGCAAACAGACGAGGACTACTTAATATTTAGGTGAATATAAAACATAAGGAAAACAATAGCATCTGCACATGTTGGTAAACTTTCAAAATGTAGTCACTTACCGTCTGAGCAGCCAGCTGGAATGGGCACTTGTCTTAAGGATCCAATGGTCTCTTCCTTTGTCAGTGGCATCCTGTTGAACAGCATCATATACAGCACCAGGCCAAGTTGCCACATGGTGGTGGGGCCAGCTCTGTACCGACCGTCCCTGAACCACTCTGGGGAGAAGTGGCTCAATGTACCTAAAACACAAGAGACATGAACAGATGAGAACTTGTCCAACAAACAGATGTGGTCAGTCATGAATCATTCTAGTTTGTTGTCACTCTTCAGTAAAGTAGGAGGTCTTGACAGTTTACCTTGTGCTTGCCTGAAGATGTCGCCAGGCAGAAAGGTAGTCGCACAGCCAAAGTCGATGAATCTGGCCCTGGGAACGACATCAGTGTTCTCGATCAAGATGTTTTCAGGCTTGATGTCCCTGTGGAAGACTCCTCTCTCTTGCATTTCAATGGCGGCCTCCACCAACTGACGAAAAATGCCCTGAAGACACAAAAATAGCAAAAACAAATAAATATCTCTGTTTTTTCCAGCACAGTAATGACATGTGAATCGATTGGATTTTGACACCTACTTTGGCAAGTTCACAGTCGACACCCTCCTCATGATATAAGTCGATGTAGTCCATTAAATCCATGCAACGCTGCGGTCTCTCAAAGACCAGAAGGACTTCAGGACCCACGTCGTACCAGTTCAGGAGGAGGGGTGTGACTGTGGACCCCGCGGAGTCAAGGCCTGCTCCGACCCGAGAGAGCAGGAACACCTCCAGGATCGTCTTGCTCACTTGAACGCCATTCACATACTCATTTAAGTAGACAACGTTCTCTTTTTTGATCACTTTAACGGCCACCTGTGGAAGACAAAGCACAAGTTAGTACCAGGAAAACAACGCAAAAACACAAAATGACTTGGAAATATTGAGCACCAACAGCACGCTGACAAAGTGACTCAGAACAGGATACTTACAGGCAGTTTGTCTCCGAGTCGTTCTCCGGCGCAGACTTTCGCGAAGCCTCCTTCTCCGATCTCCTTGAATAACTGGTATTTGGCAAAGAATTCTGCAAACAAGAAACATACATTAAATATAATGTGTTCATTTCGTTTTGTACAAATTTCATGTGGAAATTCAGCAGACTTACCTTCTACAACCGCTGGCTTGACTTCATAGCTGCGGGGATGTTTGTCGAATTCCAGCTTTGTGAAAGAACCTGGATCTGCAAGAAGTGAAAGGACAAAGGATTGTTAATGATAATTCAATTGTTATTTACACTTATGTGTTGTAGTTTATGCCGTAAGATCTTACTTTGTTGGACGTTTTCTGTGGAGGTGATGTTCTCTGAAGTATGGGGTGGTGAGTAGGATATATTGATTGGAGTTCCCCTGATCCCCCGGATGCTGTCATCTGAGCGTCCTTCTTGGAAGGTCACTGTCTTCTCTGAAACTGGGCCAGAGTTTTCTGAAGACTTCTGTAAATGATGCATTTGTGTTGGTGTTGCTGGGACCAAATCGTCATCGTCCAAAGTGCACCTGGCCGTCTTAAACTTTCTCTTCTTTGGAGAACTTGCCCTCCTGGGCTCTGGAGGTGCACTGTCCTCCATTTCAGCAGAGGACCTCTTCCGGTTGGTGCTGAGGACACGTCCCTCTGATGTCGAGGGCATGCTGGCCTCAGATGTCAGTCTGCTGGAAACATTTAGACAGGGACTGGACCTGGTAGTGCAGTCTGTGGGTGCTGAACCTGTGTCAAACGGAAACGTGTGCCGTCCTGGAAAATAAAATACATGATTTGTGTCAATAGACAATGTAAATCAAATAAAAACTACACAGAAATCGCTTCATCTCAGTCATATATAGTTTAATTCTGTACCAAAGCTAACTTTGGGATCTGTGAATGCTTTCTTCTGCTAAGTGTCAAGACACAACATTGTTCAACTGCTAATCTAATTCCTTTACATTCAAAAGTCTAAAGCGGTCGGTTTCAGTTATAAAATGTACTTACGTCTGCTGCTCCAGCGACGTGCAGATGTCACAGGCGGAGATTTACTCATGTTGAAGACGATCGCATCTGAAACACCAAAAAAAGAGTTATTTTGACAAATTTGCACCCAACTAAATACTTCCAGCCAAAGAGTGCTCACAGATACTCACCAAACAGTCACAAAAACAGTCAGAGCTTAAAACACGTCCTCCAAGGTCCCTCTGAACTGCAGAACTGAAGGAGACAGGTCAGCTCTTCTGAGAGATACAGGAAGGAATGGCGCCTGAATGGAACTCTGTAGAGCACTGTGTTCTTCCATTACCAGGCAACAGATGATGTCATCCCTGCAGGTCAGAGGTCACTTGATTTGAATTCAAAATTGGAATTCTACACTAAACACCATATAGATACAGACATTTTCTCTAATTATTCAAAAACTACTTTAACAAATGCTGAATTATGAATATAGTTTCTACTAAATAAAGATACAAAGACATGGAGAGGAGCAAAGAGGTTCAACAGCCCATAAATACATAAAAAAAACGTAGTATGCTAACATGATGCTACATGTTAGCATCGGGCTAATGCTAACGGCTAGCTAGCGCAACCTACAACTGCCGTTTTCTCACTTCTACAGAACCATATGCTGTGAGAAAATATCCATATGGGCCCGATTTACGCTTGACTTTATTGTATGTGATAAATAAGTTCATATTCCACCAGTAAATGGCTAAAAAGAGGGAAAAATTGTGTTTCCCAAAAGATTCTATTTTCCCCCTCGGTGAGGCCACGCCCCCTTCTATGACGAGATGCCGTCTCTGTACCCGAATGTCCACACTATTCCCTATATAGTGACTATATAGTGGTCGCGCCATTTTGTAGGGGTGTCCGAATGTCCAGAGAGAAAAAAGTAGGGCACTCGAAATTTCCCACAATGCATCTCGAAAAGTTGTGAGCATCGATGGTCACTAAACGGGTCAATATAGACCACAATGCTTTGCGAGAGTCGGAGAAGAGCCTGACAGCGGCAGGTCTTTGAACTAAACAACACGACTGAATGAAATCAGCTGTTTCAGTCGTGTGTTGTGTATTTCTCATGAATAAACGACCAAAATATAAACGGCTACGGTGAAAAAGCCCCATAGCCCAGAGCTATAATTAACTTCATAAAGTGGTTTGGGGTGACTGGGTCAAATGCCCTAAAAGCTATTGAGGAAAAACCCTTACTTTCTATCAAAAATCCTTGAAAAATTCATGAACACCTTATTCTGAATTTCATGGCCTGAGCCCCATAGCCTAGAGGTAGTACTACTTTTGTAAAGTGGTTTTGGGCCACTGGGTCAACGCACTGTTAACTCCCGCCTCCCGCGCTATGATTGGCTCTGCCTGGTTTTGTCGGAGTCAGCGAGATTCAAATAACACAATTCCAGACTGTTTTCCCATGTATCTCTTAACATGGAGCATCAGTCTGGCTCGTGCCAGGCTAGCAATGGGCAGGACTATGGTCTTCTTCATGGTGAGGCGCTGACATTGCTGTAATACCACCCCCTGGTGGTCAGGGGCCACTCCAAAAGACACATGGTAGACAGGATTCTAATGGGACTTCAGACCTGAACGACTTAAAAGCCTGGCTCCAAAGAGTTCTCCATCCATCCATCCATTTTCTTCCGCTTTATCCGGGGCCGGGTCGCGGGGGCAGCAGTCTCAGCAGAGATGCCCAAACTTCCCGATCCACACACACCTCCTCCAGCTGTTCTGGGGGGACCCCGAGGCGACACCAGGCCAGCTCGGAGACATAGTCCCACCACCGTGTCCTGGGCCTTCCATGAGGCCTTGTCCACCCCGGTCTGCCAATCCAGAGGCACTGTCCCCGACCGCCACGCGATGTTGCAGAGACGTGTCAGCCAAGACAGTCCTACAACATCCAGAGACTTAAGGTACTCAGGGCGAATCTCATCCACCCCCGGAGCCACCGAGGAGTTTTCTCACCACCTCGGTGACTTCAGCCCCGGTGATGGGCGAGCCCACCTCCGAGTCCCCAGCCTCTGCTTCCTCATTGGAAGACGTGACGACGGGATTGAGGAGGTCCTCGAAGTACTCCTTCCACCGCCCGACGACATCCCCAGTCGAGGTCAGCAGCCCCCCACCCGCACTGTACACAGTGTTGGTGAAGCACTGCTTCCCCCTCCTGAGGCGCCAGATGGTTTGCCAGAATCTCTTCGAGGCCGACCGATGGTCCTCCTCCATGGCTTCTCCGAACTCCTCCCAGACCCGAGTTTTAGCCTCCGCGACCGCCCGAGCCGCAGCACGCTTGGCCTGCCGGTACCTCTCAGCTGCCTCAGGAGTCCCACAAGCCAACAAGGCCAGGTAGGACTCCTTCTTCAGCTTGACGGCATCCCTTACTTCCGGGCGCCACCACCGGGTTCGGGGATTGCCGCCGCGACAGGCACCAGAGACCTTACGGCCACAACTACGAGCCGCCGCATCGACAATGGAGGAGGAGAACATGGTCCACTCGGACTCCATGTCCCCCGCCTCCCTCGGAATCTGGGTGAAGCTCTTCCGGAGGTGGGAGTTGAAGACCCCACTGACAGAGGGATCCGCCAGACGTTCCCAGCAGACCCTCACAACACGCTTGGGCCTGCCAGGTCTGACCGGCTTCCTCCCCTGCCAGCGGATCCAGCTCACCACCAGGTGGTGATCAGTTGACAGCTCAGCCCCTCTCTTCACCCGAGTGTCCGAGACACGCGGCCGGAGGTCAGATGACACAACTACAAAGTCGATCATCGACCTCCTGCCTAGGGTGTCCTGGTGCCACGTGCACTTATGGACACCCTTGTGCTCGAACATGGTGTTCGTAATGGACAAACCGTGACTAGCACAGAAGTCCAATAACAGAACACCACTCGGGTTCAGATCGGGGAGGCCGTTCCTCCCAATCACTCCCTCCCAGGTCTCACTCTCGTTACCCACGTGGGCGTTGAAGTCCCCCAGCAGAACAATGGAGTCCCCAGTCGGAGCACTATCTAGTACCCCTCCCAGGGACTCCAAGAAGGCCGGGTACTCTGCACCGATGTTGGGCCCGTAGGCCGAGACAACGGTGAGAGACCTGTCCCCGACCCGAAGGCGTAGGGACGCGACCCTCTCGTCCACCGGGGTGAACTCAGACACGTGACGGCTGAGCTGGGGGGATATGAGCAAACCCACCCCAGCCCGCCGCCTCTCCCCGCGGGCAACTCCAGAAAAATGGAGAGTCCAGCCTCTCTCCAGGAGTTGGGATCCGGAACCCAAGCTGTGCGTGGAGGTGAGCCCGACTATATCTAGTCGGTATCTCTCAACCTCCCGCACAAGCTCAGGCTCCTTCCCCCCCAGCGAGGTGACGTTCCATGTCCCGAACGCCAGAAGCTGTGCATGTGGACCAGGTCGTCGAGGCACCCGGCCTCGACTGCCACCCAGTCCTCTCTGCACCCGACCCCTACGGATCCCTCTGCGGGTGGTGAGTCCACAGGAGGGCGGGCCCACGCCGTCTCTTCGGGCTGTACCCGACCGGGCCCCGTGGGCAAAGGCCCGGCCACCAGGCGCTCGAGTTCGAGCCCCAGCCCCAGGCCTGGCTCCAGGGTGGGGCCCCGGCTGCGCCATGCCGGGCGGCGTCACGGTCCTTGTTCTTTCATTGTCCATAGAGGTCTTCTGAGCTGCTCTTCGTCTGACCCGTCACCTCAGACCTGTTTGCCATGGGAGACCCTACCAGGGGCATAAAGCCCCAGACAACATAGCTCCTCGGGTCATTCGGGTACTCAAACAACCCCACCACGTTAAGGTGGCAGCTCATGGGGGTTGTCCAAAGAGTTCTATTTTTTCTAAAAGTTGCTAGTTGCTGGAAAGGAGTCTCAATAAATATGCTCAACATCATCAAAAGTATTAATATCAGCACATAAAGTATTGGTATGGTAACGTGCCTGCAAATATTGCGAGTATATCACAAAATCGATGGATCGAGTATCCCTCTCTTGGACTGGTGCAGTGGTCACATGGTCACTGTACTTTTACTTTGTTCAAACAGCGAAAATTCTGTCCATGTAATGTCAAGGGGAGGTCAATTAAATGACATCACTAATCACCAAACTGAACTTGTTTTTGCGTGCCGTTTCAGCCTGATCGAGGAGCGGAAGTGCGTGTCCCTGCCCTGTTCCCCGGCTAAACGCGTGTCTCCCAGAAAGAAACAGTTCTACATCAACCAAGCCATCCGCAACTCGGACCTCATCCCCCGGGCCAAAGGCAAGAAGAGCCAGCGGCGCCAGGAGAACTGTGAGCTCCCGCCCCGTTTAGGAATCCCTCTTTGTTTTCCGGGTGTGACGTATCAGCATGTGTGTGTGTTGTCAGTGCTGTACCTGGCCAACCTGCTGGAGAAAGACGAATGCTGTAAAGATGACCTGGAGATGTGCAGTAACCCGGCCCTGCCCACCATCTTCACCGAGGCCTGCACCAACGGGAACTACAGAGAGGTAAGAGCGCTACGGAGATATTTTTTTTATCTGAAATTTTGCATGTTTGTGTGAAACCACCTCAGCCACCATCGACTCTGAAGAAGGAACTGTTCGGGCTCTGAAACTGTAAAAATGAAGATCCCGTTTAAAAATCATTGTGCCTCAAACAGTTCTTACTATTAAATCTAGCACAGATCTAGTCTCGCCAACCTTGAATCCTGCTGCTTTGGGCTCCAGAAGTCAAAATCCCCTTCAGAATCCCTGCAGACTTTTCAAGAAATTCAAATATTAAGAGTTTAAAAGAGCAATGGAGGCCTTTTGTGAGGCTATGTGGAATCTAGAGACCAGAATATTTCAAAAATTCAAACCATGTGTTCCTGTGTCATATCCAGCATTTCTCCAATTGGTTGATCACGTCTGTCAATCACGGCCACCAGGAAATCGCTGCGATCACACATGCTCCCAGAAAAGCATGTAGTTTGTCAGGCCAGGCAACTCCCAGAGTACGGACTGAATCTAGAGAAGCCTCCTTTTCCTGCTTTGCTTCCCTATTATGGAGCTAACTCCCTGAAAATCTTTCCCTCTTAGATCCTAATTAGTATTATGTTAAGGGAAAGACTCTCGACTAATTTGTGCAAACTTTGTCACTTTGAAATGTCTCCCTCTGCTAGATCTTTTAACCGTACGTACGCCTGAAGCTCTGTTACAGATACAGTCGAGTAAACAGTGTGTCTCCTCTCAGTCCTGGGCAGACTTCATGCAGTGCTCTGGGGAGGAGCAGGAGCGGCTGCTGGCTCTGCTGGAGCAGGAGCAGGTGCAGAGCAGAGGCGTGGACCACAGGAATGGTGAGCTGTGGTCTCTGTCTGTGCCGCGGGGGAGCTGCTAATGACGCCGTGTTTGTTCACAGTAAACCCCGCCTTCAGCGCGCAGCACTGCTTCCAAAAGATCGACCGCAGGCTCCGCGCCACGCTGCGCAAGCGGCAGGTCCCTATTGTGAGTACATTCATCGTCTTCAGTTGAACTTTGGGAAAGTACGCACGATATATTGTAACTTTAAAACGGACTGTAGACCAGACGTTTGCGCAGTGTGAAATCATACCCGACTCCCATGGCGATATTATGCACAGCAGTGGTCCCTCTCCAAGCTTTACCTCCTACAGGTTAGGTTAGGTTAATTTATTTGTACCCGTGGGTAAATTCGTCTTGCAATTCTGAGAACTAGTCGACACATTAAAACACATTTTACAAAGATAAAACATCACACATATTTAAATATCCAGATTCAGATGCTAACAGGATGTGCCTTTGGTACAGAAACAACTGAAGTTTAAGCCACTTGACAGTAACAAAGATAAAAAAAAGCCGTGTCAGGGGCAATTTGATCCCGACTTGTTCATAAAGGAAAGGGCAGCGGGAACAAAACTTTTCTTAAAACAGTTCGTGTGGCTCATTGGCATCAAAAACCGACGCCCAGACGGAAGCATCGAAACTCTGAATGCAAAGGATGGTCTGTGTCTTTGATGATGCTTCGTGCCGTCCTCTCTAACTGTCTGTCCTGCAGAAAGTCCAAACTGGTCTGAGGCCGAGGACTTGACCACTTGACCAGCTGATTCAGGGCGTTTTTGTTTCTAACAGAGGAGCTCCCGTACCAGGAGACCAGGCAAAAAGCTCGGGTTGCTTCGATGAATGCCCGATAGAAAATCTCATCACAGTTTTATCTACATGAAAGAAGGACAGTTTCCGAAGACAACACAGTCGCTGGTGACCCTTTTTACAAACAGCAGCACAGTTTTCATTAAAATTCAGTTTGCAATCTATAATTGTTCCAAGATACTTGTAGGACTCCACACACTCCACTTGTTGTCCCTTTATATATGTTACAACATGTGGAAGTGCGCTCTTCCTAAAGTCGATGATCATATCTTTTGTTTTTGCAACGTTCAAGAGAAGATAAGACTCATCACACCATTTGACAAAATCCTCAACAACTGGGCCACGCTGACTTTTCTGCTCCTGTGGGTGGGGGGTCGGCCCACACGCTGGTGTTTTGATCAAGTTTCTGCGGCGTGGGGTATCCTCCTAATCCTCCTAATCTCCCTTCTCTAATACTGGCGCTAGAGTGGGACCATCGATACATTCAGAAAGTGGACAGTGTTTAACTCATGGGGTGAGATATTGTTGTAGTTTGCGCTGAATAAGATACTAATAAGGCTGACGTTAATATAAGAGGAGAGCAAAGAGGAAGCAGCCTCAGTCGACCCCTTTTTTCTCTCAGCGACGCCCTCAGGTCGAAAGCACAGGCGCACCATTGTTTGTAGCAAGATTCCAACTTCATCTTGAGCAAAGCTGTTGTTGCGCCAAGTGAAGATCGGGCTCATTATGCACTTCAAAATAAATGTACTCTCACTGCACTGTCTTAATGCAGTAAAGTCCATTCTAAAGTATGTATTTGTACTGTTGTTGTCTTTGCCTCCAGGGGACAGTGGAGGTGCTGGAGGAGAACCTGCTGAGCTTCTTTACCGCTCAGCCTGACTCAGTTTACACCACCAGCCTTAACAGCAGGTACTTTACTTCTGGGGTGTGAGACACAGGCAGAAATAGTCATCATCATTAAAGACATCAAAATGAGGAGAGAATTCCCAAAGTAAAGTCCCCCTTCTCCTTTGGATTGGACCTGAAAGCCAATCCTAGTTTGCAAAATGACGAACAGGAGAAAAAGAACTTATTGGTCAAGGCACTGGGGATTCTAGTTAGTGTCTGAGATCAGACTTTTCTAAAAATATATATATAATGATGTGATATTATTTATGTTGGTCAGATTGTAGGACCGAGTGCTCAATTGTACGCAATCTATTACATTTGTGTAACACTTAAACTTCACTTTAAAAATGAATGCTTGCTTGTATCTGACCATGAAGTTTGGTCTGTGAGGGGGAATGGAGGGAAGCGCTCTAATCTGTGTGTGTGAACGTCTTTAGTTTCGAGCGCCTGCTGCTCCACGCCGTGTGCCAGTACATGGACCTGGTCTCTTTAAGTAAGTACCACCACACACTGCCAAGTAAACACAACTCAATTCTAACCTTTTATCTGTTCAATACCCAACCCCATGTTCCGGTTTTTTTCAGTTAATGATGTTTGTTTTTTCCTCCCCTTCAGGCGCAGACTTGAACGGCTCACGCCACACCGAAGTGATGAACAAGCAGAGCCAATTCCTGCCCCCCTCCCTGCTGCTGTCGTCCTACCTGGAGAGCATGAGCTGAGGACAGTGACGGGGGAGGGGGGGCGCTGCTGTTCGCATTACAACACACGATCACAGTCAGCCTGCTCCGGCCATTTTACTTCATTGAAATATTGAATTTCTGTTTCGTTTTTCTGAGGGGGGGGAGGATTGGTAAAGCAGCACTGTTTCCACTTCACTTCAGGATGGCTTTAAAAAAATAATAATAATAATCTTAGTTAAATGCTTAACGTCCCACCTGAACAGAGTACATTTTCCCCGGTTTGGCTTCACCCAAATCTAAAATCTTCTTGAAAAAAGCATAAAAATATCAACAAAGCGCTTCAAAAATGTGACAAAAACGCGGCGATACTGTGACAACAAAGTTCCGATCTTTTTTGTAGGTCTTAGCTTTCAAATGAGGCATTACACCGCTGCTCTCCGGTTGATAAGCTTGTGTTTGGGAGTAACTGAATAGATGTATTGAGAATGCTCATTTTGAGTAGCTGGTTTAAGAGGTTAAACACTGAGCATCGCCTAAATATGAAGTTAAAGCAGTACTAAGTAACGTGTTTACCTTAATAAATCCGTTCCGTAGTCCCTGTGGGGGTAATACAAGTGTTCATGGGATGATTGGAGGGTCTTTCAACTCCCCCTGGTGTCTCTGGACAGAAAACCATGTTTGCAACTTGACTGCCACCGGTCCGGAGAAAGCAATACACACTAATAGAATCACGAAGAAGAAGCTAACATGCTAACGGGCAAAGCTAACTGCGGGTTAACGTCACTTTAAACAGTATTTACAGCAAAGTTTGAGTGAAAAAAATATTTCCATTGTATAATTGGATGCACAGTAACCCTCTCTCCCTTCGCCTTTCCTTTCGGCGTGGTATTTACTCTCCAAGACAATAAGTTAAAAAATCGTAACTTGCTACTACACCTGCAGTTGTGCTTATGGCCTCTAGGGGGAAGAGTTACTTAGTACTGCTTTAAACCTAGGACATGGACATAAGCTCCTTAATATGGCATCTTTAACTAGGCCTACATTACTACATGACGTAGAAGGACATGGTGGACACTGTAAACTAGAATGCTTCATTTGACCATACGGAAAAAGGGCTGGAGGCAGTATGAATGAGGCGTCAGTCTTCTCGTGTACCTTACTGCACAAGGTATTCATAGATTATGCCGTGGTGAAATCAGTACCTAGTCTGTTAGTTAGGGAAATTAGCACTGTGCGCATATAGTCGGTCAAATCTGAAATGATATGGGCTTTATGCACGTCAAGTGGAACATTAGCTAGCCACGGTCGATACCTAGCTTCCTGTCGTATCCACACGAAGACAAAGCGCTTATAATTCTCATTATTTAAGGTTTTGAAACACATCCTGTGGACAGGAGTTGCCCGAGGATAATCACTCTCATCACGTCAATAACTTAACATTGGTTGTAAATACTTCAGGGTTTACAAAACTTTGTTGTGTGACATGTTTTCGTCTTAAAACTAATGGCTATTCTTCATTTCATTTTATAATACAATTCAAAATATCACTATGATCTGATCTAATTTAAATCTTTTTTTAAATCTATTTATATTTTCTTTAATGCTAGCGATTAGCATTGCGAAAGTTTCTTACCATTATGAAATACAGAAGTATTGATTTATATTTGGGCCATAAAGTTCTGGAAATGTTTTTAGCATTAGCATTTTAGCTAGTGATTATCCACCACCTACACACTGTCCACCGCATAATCGTTAAGTGTTTATTTCCTCTATCAAGTAGTAAACACAAGACATCCCAAAGTAATAAAACAAGCAACAGAAAGATGGTAGCCCCTTGAATGGAAGCTAGCTTATCGCTGTAGCGCATAACACAGTGCTGCTTTTACGCTAACTGCGTGCTAAGCCTCCCCCTCTCTCTCCAAAGGACAACAGCCATAAAAGTTGTTTTCCATCCGTCGTATTGTCCTCTATCACATTGTCATGGCCAGTGTGACCACAAACAGTTGAGCTACTGTTTTTAAATTCAGCTCTTTCATCATGGGACCCGCTTGCTAGCTAGCGTGCTAATCCCATGATGGCAACCACGGTTCATATCGTTTAAGTCATATTTAGACAACGCAACAGCTCTTCTGCTTCTGTCTCTTAAATACTTTCTAAGCTTTAATATGCTAAACGGCTGTACAACTTTTCAAATAGAATGACTGTCAAATAAATTATGTTACATTTTATGGTATCTAGACGAGGCTGTTAGCGCTTAAATGGAGAAATAGGAAGAAATATGGGCTCTTGTACTTTTTATCAGTTATTTATTCATAAACAGACCAGAAAATTTAACTCTCCACAAAAATGTATAAATTTTGGTGCTAATTATTACTGTTTCCCCCTTTTTTGTTTCAATGTTTTGCCATGATTTAACCCTTGTGTACTGTTGGGGCCGCTCCTGTGACGTGATTTAACTATCACGTTTGACTTCCTGTTTTGAGATAATCAAATGATTTTTGTTAAAAAACCTTAAGTTGACATACGACTTCATCTTCTAATGGCAATTAATCCATGTCTTGCAAATGTACTGCACTTATGTAAAGTTGCAGGCCGCACATATCACCTTTGAGATGTGCTACATGCTAACACTCGATGGATATTGGTTATTTGAACTTTAAAACCACCGTAGTTCTGCAAAACATCAGTGATTTTAACCATGTAACGGCAATTCCAAAGGTTGTGTGCTGAAATCTTTTTTACCTTTTACTAAAGTGGCATTTACGCCCACCAACGGTACACAGGGCTAGTATTTTCTAGTGGTATAAAAGGGTTAAAGACATACATGTTGAGAACTAGCTTAACACTTTTAAGTTTATTTAAAAAAAAAAAAGATGAAAGAATTGTATAGTATTTAATTGTGAACATATTCAACGAATGAATAAATGGTTTTGCATCAAGCAAGTAGATAACGCATCCACGAAGCAAAGGTACAAGCTGGTCTAGAAGTATTTGTAGAACTAGTACTTGAGCCATCTGCCCTACTTAGGTTAGGGCATAGCTTTAGCAAAACTATTACCGACAACTCAAACACTTGAAACCCATCTCTGAATGTCAAACCGTAATGAGACGGGAACTTTCAAGACCATTCTGACGGTGCTAATGGCATGCTTCACTGCCTGATAGTTTCACGTGCACTTAGATGAACACTTCTTTACGCATGGAATACTTGTGATAGGATAACGATACATGATGGACTATCTCTATGGGCCGCTGGTCTGTTTTATGTACAATACTATAGCTACTGTATCTCATCAACTGCCTCGCCCATCGCTGTGAGCTGACAGATGAAGCCCAACGGCGGTCTCACTTTATACATGTTTATTAAAGGAGCAGTGTGGACGTTCAAATTATTACCGTTTTCAAAAAAAGTGGCTGCTTCTTGGATCATTGGCACTTTTTTGTAACACACACTGCTCCTTTAAAGCTCAACGGTGTTATATGAGCACAAAAGTTCTTTCCACTTCTGACATATCACTTCTGCCTTACACAGCTTTCTACATCTTTTCTCTCGAGATCTTTGTACATTTATACCAGGTTTATCGATCTTCATATCTGCTTCGTCATTTCGATGCTGCATCTGCTCATTTCGTACCAAAGGATGTGTTTGTGTGTGTGTGTGTGACCAGCCAAAGTTTGTGCATTCTCTATCTCTCAGGCTCGTGAATGTTGTTGGGATTTCACGACGACGCTTGGAAACGTGTTACAGACCTGTGCCATACGGTTTAAAGCCTCCACGGAGAAAGCTTTACTTAGTCGACCCATGTCTCATGTAGTGTAAATATGGATGTGTAATTATTAAGGATTATTAAAGGAGACGTTAAGTCCAAGAGAGCCTTTGTGTCTTGTCTGTGCTTTTAAAGGGGATGTGTCATGCAAAATGGACTTCTTTTTTTTTACTACCCAACCATGCACTCGTCAAAACCAGGTCTGGAGTAGCAGTTTATTTTAGTTATAGCTGGGTTAATGCTATAACAACATGCTACGCTAGGTGTCATAGCGTAGCATGTTGAGAATGAGAGTAAATACTACGCTGACTGAAAGGACAAATGGAGAGAGAGATATTGTACATCCAATTACACGATGGAGATATTTTTTTCTCCACTCAAACTTGGCTGTAAATACTGTAAGTGCAGCTAGCTTTGCCCGTTAGCCTGTTAGCTTTTTCGTTGTGATTCCATTAGTGTGTATTGGGGCCTCCGACCCAGTGCAGGCAAAGTTGCAATTGTGCTCATCTGGACAGAGACCCCCCCCAATCATCCCATCAACACTTGTATTACCCCCAGAGGGACGACGGAAAGAATTTATTAAGGTAAACAAGTTGCTTAGCGCTGCTTTAAGCATTAAGGGCAATTGAATGAACTGTGCAAAAATCAAGGCAGTTATTACAAGCCATTGAATTATTTTATTTATTTTTTTGACAAGAGTTCATCAAAAAAGCAAAACAATTAAAAAACAAGACTCTTTCATTTGTAATTTTGCTGAAAATGTCAGCGCTTTTTTTTTGGACCACACACAAAAAAAATCTCAAGTTTCCTGTTGCGACCGATTTGTTTTCAAATACTCAAATTTGCTCAACACATTTGTGTGTTTATCGAGATTGTGCAAATGTGTCGGGTTTTTAGATGAAAACATATTGCGCTTATACACAGCTGTAGCTACATGACAGGGGCTGGACTGGGACTGAAAAACAGCCCTGGACTCTGACCAGCCCGGCCCAAATTAGCGTAATTGTGACACTTCCGCAAATACATATTTTAACCTCTAACCACCAGGTCGACTTTTTAGTTATTTATTTATTATATTTTTAATAATCAGCAAAAAGAACGGGAAAGGTGGTCGTAGAAACAGAAGCAAAATCATTAATATAAATAATGAATAATAGTGGTCCCAAAATTGAGCCTTGTGGCACACCATACTCCACGGAATTCCTTTTAGATTCATGTTTTTTTTATACAGGGCTTTACCCAAATCTAAAAGCTTCTCGACTGGAGAGCAACAATGTAACGCCTCATTTGAAAAGACCTACAAAAGTGACGGCAACTTTTTGTCACGTCATTTTTGTCATATTTTTGTTGTGTTTTTTTTATTATTGTTTCTATCATTTTTTGTTTTTTGTCCGCGTTTTTCTCATGTTTTTGTTGCCTTTCCATCACATTTTTTGTTGCTTTTCCAGTACATTTCTGTCTTGTTTTCATCCTCTTTTTCTCGCTACTTTGATGCTTTTCTTTTTAGCTTTTAGATTCGGGTAAAGCTCGGTTGAGGCGGGACCGGTGGCCCTAGAGCCAGTGGGTTAAACACGTGACCATTTCATTGATTTCATCCCTTTCGATGGATCAGTTCTGCCTTATCAATTCTGGCACCTGAACAGTTGCAGAATTCAAAATGGCGCCACACTCATGCAAGCAAGTTACGATGGCTATAACTTCAAATACAGAGTGGTATCAACAACACACGAGGGCCAGCAGGCAAAGGTAAGTAATATGTCTTTCTTTCCATTAGAGGGCGCTCCAGTACAGTTGTATTGGCTCCAAGAACATGCAGCGAATCTGACTAAAACCTACACCCCTAGCTTGAAGGTTGATTACAGAAGTGGGTAGGACTACTCGGATACTTTGATAGTTACTAATTACTCCAACACCTTGTCTTCACTGAATTGTTTTTTGTCGGTTCTCCATCATTATGCTTTTTTCTTTACCCCCCTCCCCCCTTTATCTCCCCTCTCTCTTTATCTTCCCCTCTTTTTATCTTATCTTCTCCACCCCCCTCTCCCTTTCTCTCTCCCACTCTTTATCTCCCCCCTCTTCTTCCCTCGCATTTCATCCCCATCTCCCATTTTCTGCCCCTCTCTCTACATCCCACTCTCTTTTTATATCCCCCGCTTTTTCCTCCCTCCCGTTACCTCCCTTCCTCTCTCTCCATCTCTCCCATTATCTCCTCCTCCCCCTTTATCTCTCCCTCTCTTTATATCCCCCTCTCTCCCCCTTTAGACCCCTCTCCCTTCCTCTCTCCCCCTCTCTCCCCACTCTCTTCTTCCCTCGTGTTTTCTCCCCATCTCCCTTTATCTCCCCCTCTCTCTCTGTCCCACTCTCTCTCCCTTTATTTCCCCTCACTCCCCACTCTCTTTTTATATCCCCCGTGTTTTCCTCTCTCCCTCTCTCTCTCTCTCTCTCTCCCTCCATCTCTCCCATTATCTCCTCCTCCCCCTTTATCTCTCCCTCTCTTTACATCCCCCTCTCTCTTCTATCTTCCCCTCTTTTTATCTTCACTTCTCCCCCTATACCCCTCTCCCTTTCTCTCTCCCACTCTTTATCTCCCCCCTCGCATTTCCTCCCCCTCTCCCTTTATCTCTCCCTCTCTTTACATCCCCCTCTCTCTTCTGTCTTCCCCTCTTTTTATATCCCTTGCTTTTTGCTCCCTCCCATTACCTCCCTTCCTCTCTCTCTCTCTCTCCCTCCATCTCTCCCATTATCTCCTCCTCCCCTTAATCTCTCCCTCTCTCTACATCCCCCTCTCTCTTCTATCTTCCCCTCTCTCCCACCCCTTTATACCCCTCTCCCTTCCTCTCTCCCCCTCTCTCCCCACTTTCTTCTTCCCTCGTGTTTTCTCCCCATCTCCCTTAATCTACCCACTCTCTCCCTTCATCTCTCCCTTTACTCTCCATTCCTCTCTCCTGTTGTCTCCGCCCTCTCTCTCCATTCTCTTCCTTCACCTCTCCCCTCTCTCTCTCCCTTTACTCTCCCTTCATTCCTCTCTCCTGTTGTCTCCGCCCTCTCTCCCTTTCTCTCCCCTCCCTGTCCCTCCTCATAGTGGCCACAGTATAATTACCAGTGTCAGTGTGTCAGCCTGATGAACCTGCGCGGTCCCGGGTCAGTTTACACGGGACGGGGAGGGGGGGGGAGGCAGGCAGGGGATCACTTTGCTCTGCTCAGAGAGAGAGGGAGAGAGAGAAACGGGGCAGTGCCGGTTGATTTTTGACCGGAACGGGTGAGTTGGTGATGAAGTACGCTGTAGTTGTAGATTCTTATTCCGTGTATTTCCCCCCCCAAAAAACAATCTGTTTGACTTTTAAAGGGTACTCAAATTTTATTATTATTACTATAAAGGCACTGTACCTGGATTTTTTGTGAATGGAATAGTTTTGTCCTCCTTTAATTTACTGTAAATTCCGACATTTGTGAAAACACTGCATGAAATTTGAAAGATTTGGATCTTTAAATTGGGTCCTGGGCCGATACAGCCCCCACGGCGTTTCTCAAAGTGCTACATATAGTCATTATTCATTCACTCCACATTTACTATTGTAGCCACAGTCGCCCTGGGGCAGACTGACCACTCACCACATGGCTTTAACATGCTGTTTATATCCTGATCTCTTATTATGTCAGTGCCCTCTGCTGGACACGTGTGGAACTCTTTCCTTTGTTTAAAGGAATAGGCCACCGTTTTTACATACTGAGATATGTTCTTACCTGAGCTGTGACGAGTTCTTTAGGACCTGTCTGATCTTCACCCGTGCCTTCAGTCACGTAAACACAGCGCAGACGGCGTTAGCATTTAGCCTCTCCCCCTCTCCTCTATAGCTCCAAAACAGGTCAAGATAGAAGCTACCAAGCTCTTCCACGTTTCCCCTATTTAAATATGGTTACGTGAAGTGTTCCACTACAAAGTATAATTACACAAAATTAAACAATGTGGATTTTCTAAGCGGATAAAAGGGGGAACTATATTGTAAGGCGTAATAGTACCAGGAGTAGTTCGAAATCCGCGCAGTAATCTTCACTTTACTGTGCGGACGCCAAACTACTCCCTTACAATATAGTCCCCCTTTTATCCGCTTAGAAAATTAATATTGTTTAATTTTGTGTGATTATACTTTGTAGTGGAACACTTCACGTAACCATATTTAAATAGGGAAAACGTGGAAGAGCTTGGTAGCTTCTATCTTGACCTGCTTTGGAGCTATAGAGGAGAGAGGGAGAGGCTAAATGCTAACGCCGTCTGCGCTGTGTTTACGTGACTGAAGGCACGGGTGAAGATCAGACAGGTCCTAAAGAACTCGTCAAAGCTAAGGTAAGAACATATCTCAGTATGTAAAAACGGTGGCCTGTTCCTTTAACTCACGACCCCGATTATAAACCGGACACTCTCCTTATGTGAACGGTGTAACTAAACTAAGTACTAGCCTGTGTCTAGCATGTTTTTGTGTTGCACTTCAACAAAAACCAGGGAGCTCTTTGCTATTTTGCTACGTCAGGAGATCCAGAGAATGACGAAAGTGGGAGGAGAGACACCCAGCAAAATGTCAAAGCCCAGTTACCGCAGTTTGAGACCCACAGTAGACCATGTAACGCCATGGTCAGGCCAGAACCTCCATCTCCTTCCTCTGCAATGTCACTTTTGACGATGTACTGCACTGCTTGTTCTGTTTCTCTTGTTTTATTCATAGGTAATAGTTAACGACGGTTTAGCTTTTACGGGCTGCATGTGTGTGTGTGTGCGTGTGTGCTTCCAGTGTTCTATAAGTACTTAAACATTAAACTATAGAGTCCAATGTCCACGGCCCCTGCCATATCTGTGTCACGCGTCTCGCCAACTCTGGGGGAGAATCCGACTTTTCCCCAGCTGCCATTTGAGCGGCGCTAGGGGAGGTTCTCTTGTTAGTTTGGCAGCTCATGTTTCAGTCCGAACCCTCTTGAACACGTCTAGTGACAAAAAAAAGTGTGAAAAATGAAGCAATGATCTCCAAAAGGTGCATGGATGCAGATGAGGCATTCCCCAAAACATTTCCAAAAAGAATAATAATAATAATGTTAAAGAGGGGGTATTCTGCTTTTTTTAGTCCCATAGCACCAGTCTATATCACACTACAATGATGACAAACCTTCTGTTGGTCTGTAAATGCAGTAAATTAGAATAACTGCCTTGTATAAAATGTCTCTCTCAAAATGGCTGTAGTGAATGTCTTGAAATAGGCCTCTGTCTCTTTAAGAACCTCTGAGCCTTTCCGACACGCCCCCTCCACACGCTGTCTGTGGCATCAGTGGGGAGGGGGTTCTGCTGAGGAGCAGTGGTTGGTTACTCGGCTGGTGACGAAAGCTCGGAGGCGTCTCCAGGAGGTGGGGGCGTTCCTAGGAGGACTCAGGCAAACCTATCCCTAAAATGGCCGCCATCAGAGTTTTTACAGATTACTCAAAAATACGTGAATGTGCCAAGGCAACACTTCAGCCATGTTTTTACATAATAACATGATGTAAAGCTTGAAAAAGTCGATTTTGCATAATACCCCCCCTTTAAAAAAAAAAGTTGGGCCTTGCAGAATGAATATGGCAGCGACACATCACAGCTTTAAACCCAGTCCTTTCTTCCTTACAAAAGTCTTCCGGAACTGAGAGATTTCTGGGCTGTCAGTCCTTCCATGATGTTTAGGTCAGGAGACTGTGAAGGCCACGGCGAAACCTTCAGACCGCACCTCTTTGATGTAGCCCGTCGTGGATTTTGAGCCGGGTTTACTTGTCAGAACAGGGCTAGATCTTCAGCTGCTCTGGGGCTGTTTGCAGGATGAGGATCAGCACCTCCAAATCCGAGGTTCTCCAGCGGGAAAAAAAGGCGCTTCCCCTCTTCAGGTCGGTGGGGAGTCCTTGCCTCAAGTGCAGGAGTCGAAGTATCTCGGGGTCTTCTTCACGAGTGAGAGACGTTCCCACGCTCACCTATGGTCATGGGATTTGGGGAATGACCGAAAGGCCTTGTGGAAGACCCATGGACACGCTTGGAGGGGAGGTTTCCGGGTCTCTGCTCAGACAGAAAATGGATGGTTGGATTTTTGTATTTTTATAAAACTCATATGGTAAAAATTGTCGAGCAATGTCATCATTTTCCAATAAAGAGATTTAGATTCAACCTCTTCACCCACACCTGAACCGAGCACATTTTCTCCACTTTGGCTTTACCCAAATGTAAAAGCTTTTTTAAAAAAAGCGTCTAAATTGCGACAGAAACAAGAAGAAGACAACAAGGATGAAAACGCAACAAAAAAGTGACCGAAAACACAATGAAAAAAGGCACAAAAATCAAGAAAAGCCCAAACAAAGCAACATATACAATATCTAAACAAACATTTGCAAATACATGGTCACTTTTATACAGCGCTTTTCTACCTATTAGACACACAACTCAAAGCGCTTTACATCCAAAATGCAACGACACACACTTATTTACATCTACAGTGGGAGGTGATTTACCCCCTTCACCCCCACCTTTGCCGTGCTCATTTTCTCCAGTTTGGCATTACCCAAATCTACACGTTTCTGGAAAGAAAGGCTAAAAAAAAACAGCGAAAATGAGATGTAAACAAAGACGAAAAGCCACACAAAAAAAAAGACAAAATAGCGGAAAAATGCAACAAAAGCGTGACAAAAAAAGTAAGCAATAAAAAAGTTATAGCAAAAGCATCAAAAATACGGCAAAAAAGTGATGACAAGGCGGCAACAATGCGAGGAAAAATCTTTGCTCAGTTTTGTAGGTCTTAGCTTTCAAATGAGGCGTTACTGAGGTCTATGGGCTGCAAGCTCTCCAGTCAAGAAGCTTTTAGATTTGGGTAAAAGGCCGTGGGAACCCAGGGTGCTGAGGGCGCTGCAGCACCCCCTGGTGGATAGTTTGTGAACTGCAGGCAATATTAACCCCTTAACTCCCACCTGAACCGAGCACATTTTCTCCAGCTTTACCCCAGTCCAAAAGCTTCTGGAAAAAAGGTGTGAAAATAGGAACAAAACTGAGACGAAAACAAGGATGAAAATGTGAAAAAAGTGAGAAAACATTGACGAAAAAGTGAGAAAAAATTGACAAAAAATGACAAAAATTGACAAAAATTTGACAAAAAAGTGAGAAAAATTTGACGAATAATTGAGGACAAAATGGACGAAAAAGTGATAAGAATTTGACCAAAAAAATGCGAATAATTTGACGAATAAGTGACAAAAAATGTACAAAAAATGACAAAAATGGACAAAAAAGTGAGAAAAATTTGACCAAAAATTGAGAAAAAAATGACGAAAAAGTGATACGAATTTGACAAAACAATGCGAATAATTTGACGAAAAAGTGACAAAAAAAGTCACGAAAATTTGACAAAAATGAGATGACTGTAAAAAACAAAACAATAAAAGTGATGAAACAATTTAGTTTTGTAGGTCTTTCAAATGAGGCGTTACACTGGCCTACAGGATTTGGGTAAAGCTGAACTGGAGAAAACGCTCTCGGTTCAGGCGGGAGTTAAGAGGTTAAAAAATCGGATTTATGCACAGAAAAAGTATTTTGGGGGTAAATTTTGTCCCTTCAGCGCCCCCTAACTAAAATATCTTCCCACGGCTCTGCTTGGGTAAAGCTAAAGTGGGAGTTAAACAACAACAACAAAGCCTACATGAAACATTATGCACATGTATCTTTTTTTTTTTTTTTTTTTACATTTTCCAAAGCTGAAAAGGCACTGAATCTGGCACCGTGCGTAAAAAAACAACAACACCCGAACCGCACGAGCGCACGCGCCGTGGCCGTGCCTGGACATGTGGGGCCGGGCTGACACACACGCACACACACACACACACTGGGCGCCGAAGGGGGAGGAGCGGGAGGGGGGCCTCTGCTGATTCAGAGGTTAGGAATTTGCATCTGATCGCTGTTTGTCAACCAATGAGTGCAGAAAGGCGAAAAAAAAAAAAAAAAAAAAAAGGCCCCCTGTGTCTCCACGCCTCTTCACCCCCCCCCGCCGTGTGCGCGTGCAGTGTGTCCGTCCTGCCTGTCTATCTATCTATCTATCTATCTATCTATCTATCTGTCGGTCAGTCCGTCAGTCCGCGCGCGCTATGTGAGCTCGGATGAAACCAAACTCTCTCTCTCTCTCTCTCTCTCTCTCCTCCCTCCCTCTCCTCCCTCGCTCCCCCCAAACACAATTACAGCCCGAGCCCCTGGATATCATGCAGTCACGAGAAGCCACTTTATTATCACAACTACTACTGCTAGCTAATAAAGCTAACAACCGCCACCAGCGACGCCGCCTCCACCACCACGACCGAGCCCCCGGCGTGTGACTCGAAACGACGAGCCCAGGAGAGGAATGAGTCTTCCGGCTACACGCACAGGCGCACACCGACGGAAACCCCACTAGTAAGTTTTTTTTAATTTATTTTATTTTATTTATTTTATTTGAATCTACGTCCACCTTTTTGCTAATTTCTGTGCGCGCGTGACCTTCTTTCTTGCGTATCGACTTTACGGCGGGTGAGGTTGACGTTTTCTTGCTTTTTTTTCTTTCGCAGAGTATATTTACGTCAACGTCAGCGTCCCCCCACGTCTTTATCGATACGTCGTTATCAAATCGCCCGATCAATTCCGAGAGAGTGCAACGTCGCCGCTAAAAAAATATATATATATACATTTTTTTTTTTTTAAACGCCTTTATTGTACGTTTGTTATAGGCTATTTGTGAAACGTTGGTGTGAAATTAAGCTAAAAAAATAAGGTTTTTTTTTGTAGCTACGCCTGGGCGCGAGGACGGGCGATCGTTTTGGTGGAAATTGACTTGTAATTGTGTTGACTGAGGTGAACGTGAGCCAAAAAAGTTCATATTTTGACAGCAGTCGCACGTGTAATGTTTGTTAAGCGTGCCAGACATAGGTCCTGTTTATTTTAATTCATGTCGTTATGTTTGTAGGATTTTACGGTCACGTATTAACGCCTGTCAGGACGGTGGGTTTCAGTTGAGAGAAGTTGGTCTAAAGCTCGTGGGCCGCTGTCTCTCTCCGCTTCACCGTTTGTGGCGTTTAACCGGTTTCTAATCTTCAAAGGGAGGCAAAGTACACGTTTCTCGGACCATGGGTTCTCAAGCCGCGGGCCGGGGACCCTCGCTTGCCCGTGCTATTTATGTAGGTCACTGGCTCCGTCGTGTACTTCAGGCGCAGTGTTGCCTGTCCGCTGCCTGTAACGTTAGATCAAATTGCATAATAAGCGACAAAGAACGGTGTCAAGCCGCGTTCAGGGACCGAATGGACGGAGTGTTTGGGCGAAAGAGCCGATGTTTGGATAGACTTGGTTTGGTTTAGTCCTGTTTCCATATGGTTCACTCCTGGTTTAGTTAAAGGTGGGTCTGAAGTGGCCCTGGCTGGTTTCTTTAGTTCAGACCAGCTTTAGTCCCTGATTATAGTCCAGGTGGAGCCCTGGTTTAGGCTTGTTTTGGTCCTGGTTTGTAAATACTTCTGGATTGTTGTACTTTACCTCAGGGCAGCTGTGGCTACAACAGCAGCTTACCACCACCAAGTATGGACTGAATGAACAATGACTACAGACAGTGTGGCGCTTTGAGAAACTTGGTAATACTGGCTTGTAAAGTGCAATACAAATGTAAACCATTATGATTATTATTTTGTTTAAACCTAATTTAGGCCTGGTTTAGCCCTTGTTAAAGAGACTACGGTATGCGGGGTTTAAAAATGTTAAATTAAGTATTTTCCTCCCCCTACATGTTCCAGCCATGTCGATTAATCGATAAGTCGACGACTAGGGCTGAAACAACTAATCGATTACTAAAATAGTTGTCAACTATTTCAGTAATCGATTAATCGTTTTCTAGTAAACACAGACTAAAGTAGAGCAAAAAAGACATGAGAATTATGTATTTTGGATGAAAACCTACTTTGTTTTTAAAGTGAGGGTCTGCAGTGTTTTGTACATTATAAATTTCATAAATATCTGTCTTTGTCTCGTCCAATCAGAAGCAGAATTAGCACAAAGAGCTTCCTGCAAATGTTTACTTTAAGTTTACTCCATCAACATGTCCTCAAGCGGCGCCACTTTAGCTTTATGTGGTAAAAAAAATGGAAAAAATACAATTTCCACGCACCTTTCACAGCCAAGCGAATAATCGATTAATCGTGAAAATAATCGGTAGATTAGTCGATAACCAAAATAATCGTTAGTTGCAGCGACGACTAATCGATTATTGAAATAGTCAACAACTATTTTAGTAATCGATTAATCGTTTTCTGGTTCACACAGACTCAAATAGAGCAAAAATGACATGAAAATGTAGTATTTTTTATGAAAACCTACTTTGTTTTTAGAGTTAGGGTCTGTAGTGTTTTGAACACTGTACATTTCATGAATATCTGTTTGTGTCTCATCCTGTCAGAAGCAGAATTAACGCGAAGAGCCTCCTACAAACACTTACTTTAAGTTTCCTCCATCAACATGTCCTCAAGCGGAGCCACTTCAGCGTTATGTAATAAACAATACAAAAAATCCTACACCATTCACAGCCAGTCGACTCATCGTAAAAATAATCCATAGATTACAAAATAATTGTTAGTTGCAGCCCTTATGTGTAGAATGAGCTCAGACCTGTTCACCACCACTGCACTTGTAACTTCAAGTCCGAAGTGCCTCATGCACAAGCTAAACATAGAAGCTGCAGTTCCGTGTAAGGCCTGTGGTGGCAGTAGTGAGGATAAAACTGACCAACTTGTATCTCGCCCCTTTAAGGTCTGGTTTAGTCCAGGTTCAATCAAGACATCGAACAAACCTCCACCTATAAGTGTAGAAGTGGACGACCATGCAAAAGTGCATCACCGGTTATCTCTTCTGAGGAGGCGAAGAGTGTTTGGTGTTAATCCGGTAATAATGTCGACTTTCTACAGTATTAAATCATGGGGATGTCCACTCCTCTGACCTCCCTGCTGGACATTTTTGATCCGTCCACATTGAAAAATCATAGCCGATCCCTGTCAGTATGAGCTGCTGCCGTTTAGGATCCCCGTTTGTTCACACAACCGCTGTAAAAACTCCTTTGTACCACACATACATCAAATGAATGAATGAGAACAACTACTACTATGTGACTGTGTTAAGTCGGGCAACCGTGGGTCTTTTTGTAACGTCTTTATGTCCTTGTATTTGTATTTACGTTTGCAAGTGACGAAATTCTCCCTCAAACAGAGAGACAAGCAATAAAATCAATCCAGTGAAGCTTTGTGGGTTAGTTTAGTCCGAGTTAAGGTTAGTTTAGACCTGGTTTAGTCTTAGTTAAGATCTACCTGGGGCTGGTTCAGTCTGTGTAAAGTGTAAAATAAGCTCGGTGTAGAACAGAGTTTGGCCTGGAGTAGTTTTGGTCTAGCTAGAACATGAAATGAAATGTCAAGTCAAAGCATTTATATATAAAGAGATTGCAAAATAATGATGACAGCACAGTAAAGCGTTTGTTAATACTTATTTCATCATATCTAAACATTTTCCAAAGCTTTGCTCATGTGTTACTCATTCATAAGCAGTTAAAGAGCGATTACTCTTTTATTCAGTGCGTGAATAAGACTTTCCCATCTCTGACCAGTCCCTGACCTTAACCAGACTCGCTCACATTATCGATTCAAGTTTACAACGGTAAGTAAACAGGGTCTTACGAAATGCGGTTTTATGCCACAGCGATGATTACATTTTGAACAGTTTATTACATAATGGCTGTGGGGATTCAGTCGAGGTCTTTAGCAGCCGGGTTCACACACTCAAGCGGATATTGAGCGACGATAGAAAAGGATAAAATGGCTTCTTTACGTGCATTTGTGCGCCAAAGCAGCGGTTCCTCTTCCCCTGAACTATACCTTTGTAATATAAACACTTCGTAATAAACACTTGCAACATACGGAAACACATGAGTGGAGGCGAGCGCGTTATAATGTGGAAACTGTTTTAAGATATTTTGTTGACAGAGCAGCCTGGTTTAGAGCTGGTTTGCATCAGGTTTAGTTCTCGTTCTTGCCTGGTTTAGAGCTGGTTTGCATCAGGTTTAGTTCTCGTTCTTGCCTGGTTTAGAGCTGGTTTGCATCAGGTTTAGTTCTCGTTCTTGCCTGGTTTAGAGCTGGTTTGCATCAGGTTTAGTTCTCGTTCTTGCCTGGTTCAGAGCTGGTTTGCATCAGGTTTAGTTCTCGTTCTTGCCTGGTTCAGAGCTGGTTTGCCTCAGGTTTAGTTCTCGTTCTTGCCTGGTTCAGAGCTGGTTTGCATCATGTTTAGTTCTCGTTCTTGCCTGGTTTAGAGCTGGTTTGCCTCAGGTTTAGTTCTCGTTCTTGCCTGGTTCAGAGCTGGTTTGCATCAGGTTTAGTTCTCGTTCTTACCTGGTTTAGAGCTGGTTTGCGTCAGGTTTAGTTCTCGTTCTTGCCTGGTTCAGAGCTGGTTTGCGTCAGGTTTAGTTCTCGTTCTTACCTGGTTTAGAGCTGGTTTGCGTCAGGTTTAGTTCTCGTTCTTGCCTGGTTTAGAGCTGGTTTGCGTCAGGTTTAGTTCTCGTTCTTGCCTGGTTTAGAGCTGATTTGCGTCAGGTTTAGTTCTCGTTCTTGCCTGGTTTAGAGCTGGTTTGCGTCAGGTTTAGTTCTCGTTCTTGCCTGGTTTAGAGCTGGTTTGCGTCAGGTTTAGTTCTCGTTCTTGCCTGGTTTAGAGCTGATTTGCGTCAGGTTTAGTTCTCGTTCTTGCCTGGTTTAGAGCTGGTTTGCGTCAGGTTTAGTTCTCGTTCTTGCCTGGTTTAGAGCTGGTTTGCGTCAGGTTTAGTTCTCGTTCTTGCCTGGTTTAGAGCTGGTTTGCGTCAGGTTTAGTTCTTGCACTGGCCTGGTTTAGAGCTGGTTTGCGTCAGGTTTAGTTCTCATTCTTACCTGGTTTAGAGCTGGTTTGCCTCAGGTTTAGTTCTTGCACTGGCCTGGTTTAGAGCTGGTTTGCGTCAGGTTTAGTTCTCGTTCTTGCCTGGTTTAGAGCTGGTTTGCGTCAGGTTTAGTTCTCGTTCTTGCCTGGTTTAGAGCTGGTTTGCGTCAGGTTTAGTTCCCGTTCTTACCTGGTTTAGAGCTGGTTTGCATCAGGTTTAGTTCTCGTTCTTGCCTGGTTCAGAGCTGGTTTGCATCAGGTTTAGTTCTCGTTCTTGCCTGGTTCAGAGCTGGTTTGCGTCAGGTTTAGTTCTCGTTCTTGCCTGGTTTACAGCCGGTTTGCATCAGGTTTAGTTCTCGTTCTTGCCTGGTTTAGAGCTGGTTTGCATCAGGTTTAGTTCTCGTTCTTGCCTGGTTTAGAGCTGGTTTGCATCAGGTTTAGTTCTCGTTCTTGCCTGGTTCAGAGCTGGTTTGCATCAGGTTTAGTTCTCGTTCTTGCCTGGTTCAGAGCTGGTTTGCCTCAGGTTTAGTTCTCGTTCTTGCCTGGTTCAGAGCTGGTTTGCATCAGGTTTAGTTCTCGTTCTTGCCTGGTTTAGAGCTGGTTTGCCTCAGGTTTAGTTCTCGTTCTTGCCTGGTTCAGAGCTGGTTTGCATCAGGTTTAGTTCTCGTTCTTACCTGGTTTAGAGCTGGTTTGCGTCAGGTTTAGTTCTCGTTCTTGCCTGGTTTAGAGCTGGTTTGCGTCAGGTTTAGTTCTCGTTCTTGCCTGGTTCAGAGCTGGTTTGCGTCAGGTTTAGTTCTCGTTCTTACCTGGTTTAGAGCTGGTTTGCGTCAGGTTTAGTTCTCGTTCTTGCCTGGTTTAGAGCTGATTTGCGTCAGGTTTAGTTCTCGTTCTTGCCTGGTTTAGAGCTGGTTTGCGTCAGGTTTAGTTCTCGTTCTTGCCTGGTTTAGAGCTGATTTGCGTCAGGTTTAGTTCTCGTTCTTGCCTGGTTTAGAGCTGGTTTGCGTCAGGTTTAGTTCTTGCACTGGCCTGGTTTAGAGCTGGTTTGCGTCAGGTTTAGTTCTCGTTCTTACCTGGTTTAGAGCTGGTTTGCCTCAGGTTTAGTTCTTGCACTGGCCTGGTTTAGAGCTGGTTTGCGTCAGGTTTAGTTCTCGTTCTTGCCTGGTTTAGAGCTGGTTTGCGTCAGGTTTAGTTCTCGTTCTTGCCTGGTTTAGAGCTGGTTTGCGTCAGGTTTAGTTCCCGTTCTTACCTGGTTTAGAGCTGGTTTGCATCAGGTTTAGTTCTCGTTCTTGCCTGGTTCAGAGCTGGTTTGCATCAGGTTTAGTTCTCGTTCTTGCCTGGTTCAGAGCTGGTTTGCGTCAGGTTTAGTTCTCGTTCTTGCCTGGTTTACAGCCGGTTTGCATCAGGTTTAGTTCTCGTTCTTGCCTGGTTTAGAGCTGGTTTGCGTCAGGTTTAGTTCTCGTTCTTGCCTGGTTTACAGCCGGTTTGCATCAGGTTTAGTTCTCGTTCTTGCCTGGTTTAGAGCTGGTTTGCATCAGGTTTAGTTCTCGTTCTTGCCTGGTTTACAGCCGGTTTGCATCAGGTTTAGTTCTCGTTCTTGCCTGGTTCAGAGCTGGTTTGCCTCAGATTTAGTTCTCGTTCTTGCCTGGTTTAGAGCTGGTTTGCAATAAGTTTAGTTCTCGTTCTTGCCTGGTTTAGAGCTGGTTTGCATCAGGTTTAGTTCTCGTTCTTGCCTGGTTTAGAGCTGGTTTGCGTCAGATTTAGTTCTCGTTCTTGCCTGGTTTAGAGCTGGTTTGCGTCAGATTTAGTTCTCGTTCTTGCCTGGTTTAGAGCTGGTTTGCGTCAGATTTAGTTCTCGTTCTTGCCTGGTTCAGAGCTGGTTTGCGTCAGGTTTAGTTCTCGTTCTTGCCTGGTTTACAGCTGGTTTGCCTCAGGTATAGTTCTCTCACTGGCCTGATTTAGAGCTGGTCTAGTTTAGTACCAGCTCCCAGTTTAGCACATGTTTAGAACAGCAGTACTTTTCGCAGTCTCGGACACATGCTTGTGACTTTTGCGTCCCACCTCGCCGTATGTGAGGTGCAAATGGAGGTGATACTATTTGCATAAAGCCTATGTGCACAGTCCTCTCGGCGGTATCTGTTGAGACGCTAAACAAAGGCGCGGCGTCTGCGCATGACACGATAATGCAAAACAAAAGCTATATTATGAACTTTTTTTTCGCTGCCGGGCTTGAATTTCCTGCTAAACCTGACATTAGAACATGACAGGGACTGTGGAGCAGCGTCTTCAACGGATTCTTTGCATCACAGCTGTATGTTTTAAAGGAGACGCGTCACACAAATGTCACTCCTTGGGGCTTTTGTGTCATGTTATAATAGTCGTATAGTGTGTTGGTCCATTGTCTGACCCAGCCTTATAAGAAGCCTCGTGTTTTGTGGCCAAATGTATGTTTTTAAGACGAGACGCTGCATAGGGACAAATATGTAGAGATTTAAATTTTAAACTTCTGTTGTAGTTTACCGACATCAATATGAGACACAAATGTATTGCAAGGTTTCTGTCATTTTCTGTTGTCATGAAAATAAGGCATTTGATACATAAAACTTGCCGACGAAATTGAAATAATGGATAGAGCCGGATTTACATGTGTAGTTTTATTTTGTGACATATTAGATATAAAGATTTTTTCAGATCTTGTTACGTTTTTGAATAAGCTAGAAGTGAACGTTCTAATTTTGCCTTGTTTTTTTTATACAAAGCTCAATGGAAAAAAAAACATTCAAAAAATATTGTTAGGTCCAAGACTGGAAAGTTTGGAACGACGTCAGGCTCGTGGGCCATAACCGGCCCTTCAGCTTTGAACCTCTGGCCTCAAGATTATGCTGAGGAAGATTATTACACAAATCAGAGATCTAATGCCTGTACCTTTGAAATACTGTCAATTCCCTTAGCACAGGGGTGTCCAAGCGTTTTTTCATGGGGGCCGTGTATGGAAGCGTATACGGGGTGAAGGGCCATAGTTCAGTGGTCAGTGGTGTGGAGCCGTTGATTAAAGTATGTTAAAGGAATAGTTCACTGTTTTTCCATGCTGAGATATGTTCTTACCTGAGCTTAGACGAGTTGATCCGTACCTGTCTGGTCTTTGCGCATGCCCGTGGAAGAGCGTGGTCGCTTCTAACTTCACTCCGTTTGGAGCTATAGGAATACATTGGGAGAGGCCAAATGCTAACAACATCTTGCGTCGTTTTGCGCGACTGAGGGCACGCACAAAGACCAGACAGGTACGCATCAACTCGTCTAAGCTCAGGTAAGAACATATCTCAGTGTGGAAAACTGGTGAACTATTCCTTTAAGCAGTGGATTTAATTGTGTGTCACACCTTTTATTTATGCTTAAAATCTTAATGTCGGCTCTGTCTCACAATAAAATGTTAGTTGTTAGGTTAGAATTGTGTAGAATTATTAAACTTAATGTAAAAATCACCATCTATGGTGATTTGTGTCGATTAAGCAAGAAGGGCCACCAAAAATTTGTCCGAGGGAAGCATTTGGCACTTGGGCCTGACTTTGGACACCCCTGCTTTAGCAGAACTAGACCTGTTGCGATAATAAAATCTGAAATGTGATGTATCGAGGCAGGAAAATGCAACGTTTATTAAAGACCTTTTCAGGCCCAGAAAGTTTGTTTTTGTTTGAAAGGTACATATTGAAATGAAATACAATAAAACACAACTTACTTATGGGTAAAAAATGAAGCACAACATTAGACAAAGAAGGGGAAAACTGCAAATACATGTAATGTACAGACGATAAGTATTGAGCCCAATAATGTATTGTTTATCTGTCATTTATTGAGCGATAAGTCGATATAGTAATTATTGTGACAGCTCTAAGCAGAACACCCATTTAGGCCATAGACAGTGATGCTTTTTGACAAAGGGCCTGGTCCTGCTCATGGTCCTTTGACAAATCGGCCCTCGACCAATACTGATTTTTCACCAAGCTGCCACGTCTTGCCTTGATATTCTCAAGAAGAAACGTGGCTGAAATGTCTGCTTTTGGCAGCGCCTCGGCTTTACAATCTCACAAAACTCCCATTTGCATAGCTGCTCTGTTTAAGACAGCGCGGGTGCGCTGGAATCGTTGCCCAGGACACCCCCCTCACCCCGGCTGGAGGGAGTGTTTGGCGACAGGCCGCTGCAGTGCTTCGGTTCTCCCCGGGACAGGCGCTCCTGTCTGGCTTCTTCATCGTCTTGAGGGCTGACGGTGGTGGTGGTGGGGGAGGTGGGAGGTGGAAGTGGTGAATGGGGGAAGGCACAGGAAGCGTGTTGGCTGTAAAATGAAAAAGTCCTGTATAGCGCTCTTGTTTGGATGACCTTACACTTTGAAGGGCCACCACTGGTAAAAGCGGAGAAAGGGACGACATTTTAGAGGCCGTTTGTCTTTTTATGTTTGTGTTCGGCAGCATTGTCTAATTGCAACGTTGATTCGATTGCGGTTAATTGCGCGCACAGAAAAATTGCTGCAAGTAGCCAGTATGAGTTGCAAGTTACTGTAACAAAATACCAGTTTCCTTGCCCTGTAAATGCGTACGTTTTGCTGTGGAATGGTGGCCTCCCTGTAATAGTTGGAGCCACTAAGCCTCCCTCCACTGACCACTCCTTAACGTGAGTGGCACTCATAAACTGCTGCCGTGCTGCCACACCGTGCAATTTGGAACTGCGGAGTTATAAATTATATCAAATTATAGTCGTCTCATAAACTGAGGCAATAGGTCTCTCTTCTTTGTAGCACTAGCTTGCGTAACGCCCATAGGAACTTTGAAGAAGGCTTTTAAGGCGAGACACTGCAGGTGAAAAAAATTATATTTACAGATATCAATTTGAAACTGTTGCTGTCGATCACTGGCATAAATGTGAGAAAAAAATACATTGTAAGTTTTCTGTCATTTTATCTTTTCATATAAGAACAAGGTGTTTTATGCCTAAAAATGCCCCAAATTTCCCATCTTTTCGGCGACAAAATCTGAATAATGGATAGAGCCACATTCAAATTTATGGTTTCATTTTATTGATAAATGAGTTGCCAAGACTTTCTCTGAGGGGATTTTGGATTTCTTGCTTAGTTTTAAAAATAAGCTGTTTTTTAGTGGAAAATTTTGTAAAAATGTAATTTTCGCCTCATTTTTTGACATTCAAAACTCAATAAATGGGGCTAGGGATTAAATAATAAAAAATCCCTCTGAAAAAATCTTCCAAATATTGTTCAGTCCAAGGCTGGAAAATGTGAAGTCTTTAGGTCCGACTGACGTGGACATAGCGTCGCCACAATGACAGAAAAATGTGTTTTGAGAAAAAGGCCCTTGAAATTGCATTCTCCCATATAAGTCTATGGGGGAACATTGAATCAGCGCAATATTTAAACATGTTATTGTGAAGATTAGGCATATATTTGGTTTCCGGGTGAAAGCTTATATGTTCAGAGACCAATTTGGCCCAAAACCTGAAAACTGAAAAAAAATGACTTTTGCCTGTAGTGTCTCCCCTTGATATTGTAGGATTATAGGAGAATATGAACATAATTGGGATTGTTTTGACTCAGGTTTATGTTTTAAACCAGTTATCTGCCCTCCACTTTTAACTTTAAGATCTTACACATATATTTCAGCAACTACAAGGTCTTAGCTTTCAACTGAGGCATTGCACCGGCCAATAGGGTTTAAACAAATGCACAACAAAAACGTTAGCGAAAGCACTGATTCATATGCTTACTGAAACAAGTGCTACAACATGTTTGTAGAGGACTAAACTACAGCGTTTGATGATGAATCCATGTCCTTAAGTTATTTTCTGTGGGAATTTGTCATCCACATCGTAAAAGGTGAAAATCCTACTTTTAGCGCGAGTTAATGGGGTGCGTGATTGAAAGCGTGCCTTCTTGAGCGGGCCCATTCTGTGCTGAAGAATTGCTCCGTGCCGCTGCTGGGTTTCACAGCTGCAGATAACAATAGCAGCCGCTTCCCGCTAATACCCGCGTGTCCCATTGAACCGTGAGTGGACAGGAACAGGGCGACGGGGCCGGCCTTGGCGTCTTCATACACTCACCGCGAGCCCATTGCCCCAGGAAACGGCAGAATGTGGAAGTGGCTCAGTGGAAAGCTATGGGAAAGTGTAGGATTGATAGCCGAGTCATGGTTTGCAAACTAGCTACAAATGGGGATTGTTATAAACCGTCTTTTGAGCACTTTATCACAGATTTACTTTTGATAATATTCATGGGATTCGCCTGAAAGTCAGTCGCCATGTTGCTGTAGCATCTGTCTAACACATAAACACTGTAGCCACATGCTAGCAGAGGAGTTTAAAGACAACTCCAGGGTGAATCCACTCACCCATTCACGCTCGCATTCATACGGCAGCCGGGGTTCGCAATCCGTGTCCAGATCCTTTGTTTTCTTTCAACATAAAAGACATGCGCTAGCTACAGTTTGCTAACATTAGCTTGGAATGTCGCTGCATGATTGTCGGCTAATTTTTAATTCTTTAATTTTTGGCATAGCAATTACTAAACGGTGAAAATTAGTCAGCTAGCATATTTGTTAGCATGTTCGAATCCTCTAAAACCCATACACACTTTTTAGATTACTGATTTAAAAGAATAGGCCACCGTTTTTACATACTGAGATATGTTCTTACCTTAGCTTTGACGAGTTCTTTAGGACCTGTCTGATCTTCCCCCGTGCCTTCAGTCACGTAAACACAGCGCAGACGGCGTTAGCATTTAGCCTCTCCCTCTTCAAAATCCAGGCAGTAATCTTCACTTTACTGTGCGGATGCCAAACTACTCCTGGTATTATTACGCCTTACAATATAGTTCCCCCTTTTTTCCGCTTAGAAAATCCACATTGTTTAATTGTGTGTAATTATACTTTGTAGTGGAACACTTCACGTAACCATATTTAAATAGGGAAAACGTGGAAGAGCTTGGTAGCTTCTATCTTGACCTGTTTTGGAGCTATAGAGGAGAGAGGGAGAGGCTAAATGCTAACGCCGTCTGCGCTGTGTTTACGTGACTGAAGGCACGGGTGAAGATCAGACAGGTCCTAAAGAACTCGTCAAAGCTAAGGTAAGAACATATCTCAGTATGTAAAAACGGTGGCCTATTCCTTTAAAGTATGATTGTGCCTAGTTGTGAATGAGAGATTTTTTTTCTTCAAATTAGTACATCCATGTGTGGGACTGGATTTGCTGGATTTGGGCATACACGATTCAAAACATCAGCGTATTTGTATTTCTGAAGAGAATATGTGAACAAAGTACAGCCTTTTGAAAATAATAATAAGCAAAAAAAAAAGAAAACGCCCAAAACCCAGTGACAGGCAGCATGACTGGAATTTACAATGTATTTAACTTGTTTACAGAGTCTCTGTGTGGAACCACCCCCTTCTCTGGATTTGAGATTTTCTCTTTCGAAATAGTGATTTTTATCAAGAAATAAGCAGAATACAGCCTATGTTACATACAAAACAGGAATTCGTCCTGGAGTGCCCCTCTACAGGCAGCTGTGGCAATCACACGTGGCAAAACGGTTAATACAAGCTTTCATTTGCAGCTAACACCATGCTAACAAATGAATGATGCTGCGATGAACACCTACTACTCAGATTAGGTCAAGTTTTTGTTTATGGACTTTGAAAATGTGGAGGACGGTTCCGGGGTCCGTCCACTACTCATGAAAATGCAGGAAGTCCCAAACAATGTCACAAACGGCTGCAGAATGAGGGCAGTTGAGCATACGTTTGTAATCCACAATCTACCCTGCCTTCTTCACATTTTGGAGATCGGAAACCCGGAGCATTAGCTTTGGCGGTTTGGCCACTGGTACCATATGTTAGACTGGGTCAGGCAGATTAGCGATTAGCCTTTTGTGAGCGACGTGATTGGCCCTACGCCGTCTGCAGGATGTGATAAGGGGATCGCCGCAGGAAAGCAGACATGCTCTAACTGCAAAAAGTGTTTTTGTGACTGATTGTGTGGGAGGGAAATCGCTTTAGTCCCTGTTTAGTGTTTTTCATGCCTTGTTTTTTGACACCACTTGATAAAACGACGCAGTTCTCAAATCATAGCGCTGTCCTCACGCTGCGCGGCCCTGGCCCTGACTTTAATCACACTTGTATCCGAACCCGCTGCTAAATCTCTTTTGTAAACATTCGCCGCCTGCACTCGCTCAATATTAGCACAGTAGGAAGTTGTGCCGCGCCAAGCTCTTGTGTTTGTCTTGGCGCCGATTAGTCATGCTCTCACACCTCTTTGTGTCGATGCAGTCTGTGGAGAGCATCTGGAGACGGGACAGTCCGGAGAGGGAACGCTGTTACACGTGCGTGAGCTCAGGCCTGAAGTATTTAAACATGTCAAGGAACTCCTGTTTGCGAATCCGAGCAAGTTGTTTTCAGACGGCAGAATGCAGCGTTTTCTGTTTTTTCCCTTCAATTTGATCTTTTTTACATTTAAAAAGACATTAAAAACATTCTCGCCCGTCCAACCCTCCCCCCCCTCTCAATATTTACAGGTATCACAATGGTCTCATACACACACACACACACACACACACACCTACACCTGGCCTCTACGCTCAAACACACACTCAGACACACACACACACACACACACAACACACAACACAATCAAAATCAAGTACATAAGGCTGGGTACAGATGAACAAGGTGAGGAAATTCCTTCAGATGATCCGTCCTCCCCGGGAGCAGCAGAACAGCCACGGCCGCCCGGGCACCGGTGTAACGTCGAGATGCACTTCTTTGTCAAGCTGCACTGACAGTATCAACGCGCATGTCTTTGTCTCTCATTAAAAACAAGTTATTAACAGCTGGTAAACTTTGTCCTGCATAATATTACGTAACTAAAGAGCAGACGACTCTTTCCTCAGCAACTTTTATGACATTTAAACGGTCATGCTTTCTGATTATTGATAAAACTTGTGCTTTTTTTTGTTTTTAAAGCCAATATCTTCAACAGACAGATATTTAAAGGCAAATTGTTTTAGCAGCTACGTCATTTACTAATTACATTTAGAATAGACTGCCTAATTCAACAGTAAAATGTATGAAATCAGGAACGAGAAGTAGTGCAACTCAACAAGCCGTCTGTTTCGATTGTACACCGGCACAAGGGTCCCCATAGGAGGCGCGGCAGAGACACCACACCTCCACCTGGGCACCCACAGGACAGCACCCACACAGCCACAGCCTGTCACCGCTCCCGAGGCAAAGGGCCCCTTCAGAGGAAACACTGGAGATTAGAAGCAGTATAAAAACACTAATAAAAGTTTAAAAAACAGAAAGAAAAAGTAGTAAAACAAGAAATACATTTTGAAAAATCAATACATATAATGAGTTCTCAAGACGAATAGATAGATACTTGAATAAATAGGACTAAAATAAAGAACTAAATAGATATCAGTTAAAAGTTAGGCTAAAAATAAAATAAAAAACACCTACAGCCTATAGCAAAAGCCTTTAACAAATATGGCTTATGAACATGGTAGAAATAGACCTTTCAGATGAACAAAATATAAATCCTTTTCACTCACAGAAAAATTCCCTCTGCTCGGACCTGCTGTGGCCTACACAGAAGTCTTAAAAATCCCGAAAGTCGATTGATTTTGGTTTATTTAGTTGCACAATGGTACAAAGGGTGATCCTATTTTCAGTGGGGGCTGGGCGTCGGTGTCTTTGATGTGTTTGAGTCCGATAATATTTTGTCTGCTTTGTCCAGAGCTCGGGGGGTAAATAAATGAACGTCCCGTAGGCTTTTCGGAGGAACGCCTTAGATATTTTGCTCGCGATGGTGATAATTTTCCGGAATCACGATTATTTCAGTCTTGTGAGATTTTGTGAAGAACGGGAGTTAGAGTTACGCAACACGACCTTTTAATGGGGATTTCTGCTTAAATTTAGAATCTAAGATCACGCCTTTTTGACCCGCCCCATTTCAGTTTTATATCACGACATCTATCATTTCAAGAAATATATCCAAATGCAAAATTTTCAAACGTCTAGGATCAAAAATAATGTGCAAAAAGAAAAGGTGAAAGTCTACATCTTGGATCGTCCCACTTTCATTCATTTTTTTCGACACAGAAGACAACAATGGCGTTAGACGTGTCCGAAAATTGCCGCTTTGATGTTTTTTTTTCTCCCCCCTGAAATGGTCGGACCTGTTGTGCGCTTTAGCTCGAGGGTGGGACATGTCCCGGGGCCGCTTCAGTGAAAGACAAGCAAGACTCTTTTGTTCTGGAAATGTCGCAGGCGGGAGACATCTGTCCAAAAGTCATGCGTGGACTCATCTGACTGGACCGGCGGCTTTCGTGACATTTCACACTGATGACAATATTCCATCCGTAGATTGTGGGCCGTGACTTCTCCGATTTGTAAGCCACTTTTAAATGTGCGCTACAAAAAGTGAATATCAAGCATTGGCTTAAATGACTGGAATTGAGGAAATGTATCTTGTTTTGAGCGGTTTTCACTCATTTAGACACTTTTCCTGATCGGACCAAGTTTACTTTGCTTGTTTGAGGACATTTCAGACCAGTTCTAGGTAGGGATGGGCGATACCACATTTTTTGGAATCGATACGATACCGATACTTTTGGGGTCTATTTTCTCGATACCGACATTTCTAAAACTGGTTATTTTATATATTTAATAGGTACATTTAAATGATATTACTTTAACTGGTTATTTATACAATGTTAATGTGAAATTAAATACATAAGCAAAGTTTAAAAGTATACTTTAATGACAAACAGAATCTAAACCAGAATGTAATGGCTGGCTTAATTCAATCCCCTGCTCCTGTGGACTGTTTTGGCTCAGAACAAAGATGTAAATTGTACTTTTATGTTTAAAATTGCTGCCACGCCTATTTTTTACATATGCAAATTAGTATCGATACTTTTTGCCCGATATCGATACTTAAAAATTAGCCGTTTGGTATCGATATATCGATACTGTGGTATCGATCCGCCCATCCCTAGTTCTAGGGTAAATCTCGCTTGAAATAAGAAAGTAAAATTGCCAATGAGATAAGACCTATTTTCTTACCCCATTGGCAAAGAAAATGACCTGAAATAAGGACGAAATGTATCGAAACGAGTCAGAAACGTCTCAGAACAAGTGAAATAATCTAGGACAAATGCCCAACAGCATCTTAACTAGTCAAAACAACTAAAATTTGGATTATTATGCTCAAATTGAGATGTTTATACTGATCTAGTTAGTTACTGTTTGCAGTGTGCACTCGTAAATTGCAGTTGCCGCAAAAACTCCAGTTCCACCAGTGTGATCAGTCCACAGTGTTGTTTGTTTATCTTCTCTGTTAAAGATAAACTCTCCGTTATAGTTCGAGCCCTTCAGCCGCCGCCGGGAGAGGAGTTGTGCGCCGGCCAAGAGAGCACATGTCTGGAGCTGTAAAACAAGCAGTCTGGAGTGTGGCTTGGCTGCCGTTCAACTCGTTTTCTGCCAAAAGCTGCGTTTGTGTGCGGCCCCACCATCGAGCGAGCGAGCGGCACGTGGCCCTCTCTGACGCTGCCAAAAAACATGACGGAAACGGCTCACTACGTACGGCCACGCTGCTTGGGCCTCAGCCACGGGGGGAATCCCAGGAATCATGACGCCGCAGAGGGAGAGAGGGAGGAGGAGAGGCGAGAGAGAGGGAAAGGAAAGGAAAAGGGAAGAAGACGGATTATGAGGGACGCAGAGCTGTGGTGAGGAGGGCCGAGTTGGAGGTATAGCCTAACTACACACTTTCAAACAAGCTACATGATCAATCAATTTGGACAAAAACATTCTTGATAATCGATTTTAGGGGGTTAAGGCCTACTTAAATCAGAAAATATATCAGTATCATTTTTCCTTTATTACATATGTGGCCAGGGGCGGACTGGGACTGAAAAACAGCCCTGGACTCTGGCCAGCCTGGTCCAAAATAACATAAATGCGACACTTCCACAAAGACCACCCGCCTTAACCGAGAGCATTTTCTCCAGTTCGGCTTTACCCAAACCTAAAGGCTTCTCAACTGGAGAGAGAAACAACGCCTATCTAGAAAAATGGCGGTAACTTTTTGTCACGTTGTCGATGCATTTCTGTCAGGTTCTTGTTGCTTTATCATTACTTTTTGTGGCTTTTTGGTGTGTTTTTATCACTTTTTTGTTGTGTTTTCGTTTCTTGTTGTTTGTTTTTTTTGTCAGGTTTTTGCACTACAAAAAGTAAATATCAAGCATTGTCTTAAATGACTTGAATTGAGGAAATGTATCTTGTTTTGAGCGGTTTTCACTCATTTCCTGATCGGACCAAGTTTACTTTGCTTGTTTGAGGACATTTCAGACCAGTTCTAGGGTAAATCTCGCTTGAAATAAGAAAGTAAAATTGCCAATGAGATAAGACCAATTTTCTTACCCCATTGGCAAAGAAAATGACCTGAAATAAGGACGAAATGTATCGAAACGAGTCAGAAACATCTCAGAACACGTGAAATAACCCAGGACAAATGCCCAAGAACTTCTTAACTAGTCAAAACAACTAAAATTTGTATTATTAAGCTAAAATTGAGATGTTTATACTGATCTAGTTAAATACTTTTTGCAGTGTGTTGCTTTTTCATTACTTTTTGTGGCTTTTTGGTGTGTTTTCATCACTTTTTTGTCGCTTTTTTGTTGTGTTTTCGTTTCTTGTTGTTTGTTTGTTTTGTTGTCATGTTTTGGTTGTTTTTTTCATTGCTTTTTTCATTGCTTCGTCGTCACGTTTTCGTCACATTTTGTTGTGTTTTTGTTGCTTTTCCAGCACATTTTTATTCTTGGAGGCTTTTCTTTTAAGCTTTTAGATTTGGGTAAAGCTCGGTTGTGCCCGGGGGTGAGAGCCAGTGGCCCTTCTGTGCTCTTCCAGAATGGACATATGGCCAGTCCGCCCCTGTATATGGCCCAATTTCTCCTCTTTCAATCTGTTTACTCTTTTAATATCGATATGTACCATAATCGACCGCTATGCATATGGACAGTAAGGCTGGGACAAAATATCGGATCAGATCGCAAGTAATTCTTACACATTTTAAGATAAACATAATGCTTCATCATAATGACTTACTGTATCTCAATGGCCCCTGAGCATCGTGATACGTATCGAAATGTGACAAAAGTGTATCGTCCCAGTCCTAGTGAACGTAGGCCACAAAAATCTGCCCAAGAAAACCGCAACTGGATGTTCTCTAGCAGCGGGGAGTTTAAAAGAAAAGTGCAGAACTGAAAAACTGGCACAGCGGTGTGGGGTGAACGACACATTTTTGACAATTTTTTTTTGAAAGAATATGAAAGATAACACCAAAAGTTTTTTTCAGTTCGTGGTTGTGTGAAGCCATTTGTGGTGAAAAAACAGAGTTGTCTCTTTTTAAATCATAATGAAAAAGGAATGTGCCAAAATGACCCTGATCCAAAGTTTACATACCCCTGGTCTGTGTATTAAATCGTTTAATGACAGCTCGGAGCCTTTTGTGGTAGTTGTGGACAAGGTTCTGTTCATAATCTAATGGTAAAGCGGCCCATTCCTCTTGATCATAATCTTTTGATCAGGGCCATTTTTGGTACTTTCTTTTTTCATTATGATTTAAAAAGAGTAAAGTCCTTCGGCCCTGGGTCTCTATAGCCTGTCCGTCCATGGGAGTGGATCTCTCCTTCTGTGGTTCTCCCCAAGGTTTCTCTTCTCTCCTGCCGGGTTTTTGAGTTTTTCCTTGCCGTGCTGGAGAGTCTAAGGACGGGGGACGCCCACGCCGCTCGTCGCTACCTTCTATTGGACATTATATTTGCCTGGACTCACCTTAACTTTTAATTGTCATATTTATTGCTCTGTTTTATTGCCTTAATGTTCGGTGCCGCCCTGTGAGGCCACTTCTGTTGTGATATTAGGCTATACAAAACCATTAAACTTGAAACTTGAACTTAAAAGTCCGTTCACCACAAATGGAAAAGAAACCTTGTGTGTTATCTTTCATACACTTTGAAATATAGCATGTAAGCTTTATTTGTATAGCACATTTCACAGACAAAAAGCCACAAAGTGCTTCACAACACAGTTTAAAAACAAAAGAAAGTACACACACAGTATAAAAGGCCAAGACAGCACCAAAAGTCATAACAGTCATAGTCTAAAAATTCAATAATTCTGCCGGGGTATGTAAACTTTTGAGCACAACTGTATTTGAAAATCTGACAAGAAAAAGAAATTACACAGTACAGCAAACCTCACCACTACAGCCTGAAGTAAAGAGCTTTTTTTTCCTGCAAATGCCAAGTGGTTCTCAAGTGGTTTTGGCTTCGGGACCCACTAATACCCAAAACAACCCAATAATATGAATTTTAACAGAATCTAGTGTGTTTCCATGCAGTTTCAGATGGAAAAAAAGGTTCCCTAGACCCACTGAAAATGGGTCTAGGGGTTGTGCAGAGTCCCAAAGTGACAGTTGAGTCCGAGAGCACAGTCCCTGTAAATGGTTTCTTTGTAAAGCGATGTTTTGTGAAACATTTCAGCAGCTGTCGGGGTTCCTGCTCCTGCCTGTTCGTCTCCACAGTCTCGCACATGCTCAGTACGTCAGCAGAGAATCCAGGACAGGGGCGGACTGGCCACATGTCCATTCTGGAAGAGCACAGAGGGGCCACTGGCTCTAGGGCCACCGGTCCCGCCTCAACCGAGCTTTACCCAAATCTAAAAGCTAAAAAGAAAAGCATCAAAATAGCGAGAAAAAAAGAGGATGAAAACAAAACAAAAATGTGCTGGAAAAGCAACAAAAACATGAGTAAAAACACAAACAAATGAAAAAAACAACAAAAATATGACAAAAAAGACGTGACAAAAAGTTACCATCACTTTTGTAGGTCTTACATTGTTGCTCTCCAGTCGAGAAGCTTTTAGATTTGGGTAAAGCCCAGTATAAAAAAACATGAATCTAAAAGGAATTCCGTGGAGTATGGTGTACCACAAGGTTCTATTTTGGGACCACTATTATTCATTATTTATATTAATGATTTTGCTTCTGTTTCTACGACCACCTTTCCCGTTCTTTTTGCTGATGATAAAAATAAACAAATAAACAAAAATGAAAAGTCAACCTGGGGAAAATGCACTCGTTAATGTTAAGGCGGGTGGTTAGAGGTTAAAATATGTATTTGTGGAGGTCACAATTACGCTAATTTGGGCCAGGCTGGTCAGAGTCCAGGGCTGTTTTTCAGTCCCAGTCCGCCCCTGATCCAGGATACTCCATTGACATACTCCACAACGAGCTGGATACTATCAGAGTATAATATTAATGTTCCACTCGACCTCATTTACCTGAATATTTGCATATTAACTTTGTTTTGCACAATACCGTGAACCCGCCCACAAACGAAAACAACTGTGGAGATGACAAGCCAAAACACTCAAAGGTCCGTCCCGCACACCTCGTCTTCATGGGTTTGGGAAACATCACAATAAACAGCGCATAAACGGGTCCGTCCGGTTTTGTTTTTGGCTTTTGCGCGTCAGCCGGACCCTCACCCCTCCTCCGCTCTAAACACGCCATACCATCAGGCTATAGGGTTACTACGGAGCAGGCGGCAACACGCTCTGCAGTGAATGAGAGGCCTGAGCCAGGGCTGGAGATTTGACACATACGTTTACATGTAGTCCTGCTGTTTCGCTCGCCGTACGTATCCGAAACCGCGTGGTGAAAGTCTGATGATGAAAGTCTAGCCTGCGGTCATGTCTTGTGTCCAGTGTTGGGGGTAAGGCGTAAGTTTGTCGCTTTATTTTCCCTGTAATGTTTCCTTTACACATGTTGTCTCGTGTTTTCTGTTCGTAGGAGTCCCTCACCACGTCTGTTGACAAATTCTTCGAAGATCCATTTGTGAATCATTCAATTGTGGACTGTTGCTGCAGTTTGTGGGGAGTGGCCCTCCATGAAAAAAATGTTTGGACACCCCTGGTACTATAGATCATGGACTACATAGAATATCAATGGACTCGAGGGTTGCTTCCATAGAAATCACAGAAATGCCTTTAGTTTTCTGAGCCTGTCCCTTTAGCGTAAATACGACACTTCCACAAATACCTCTTACAACCTCTTACAACCCGCCTTAACCGAGAGCATTTTCTCCAGTTCGGCTTTACCCAAATCCAAAGGGTTCTTGACTGGAGAGCAACACTGTAACGCCTCATTTGAAAGCTCAAATCTAGAAAAGTGATGGTAGCTTTTTGTCACGTTGTCGCTCCGTTTTTGTTTGTTTTTGTTGCTTTTTGCTGTTTTTCATTCCTTTTTTTGTGGCTTTTTGCCGTGTTTTCGTCACTTTTTTGTCATTTTTTCGTTGTGTTTTCGTCTCTTGTTTTTCTTGGGTTTTTTTTGTCATGTTTTTGTTGTTTTTTCCACTGCTTTTAACATTGCTTTGTCATCACGTTTTCGTCACATTTTGTTTTGTTTTTGTCACTTTTTTGTTGCTTTTCCAGCACATTTTTTGTTTTTGGATGCTTTTCTTTTAAGCTTTTAGATTTGGGTAAAGCTCGGTTGCGCCCGGGGGTAAGGGTAAGGTAAAGTGAGAGGCGGGACCGGTGGCCCTAGAGCCAGTGGCCCTTCTGTGCTCTTCCAGAATGGACAAATGGCCAGTCTGACCCTGCCTACAAGCATTTTGCTAGCTTGACTTGAATCCCAGACCTGATTTAAATGAATTTAAATGAATTGGGACAACAGGGGCAATACAAATGTATGGGGAGGTGTGGTTCCTTTATCATTTACATATTATAAGATGCTGTTTTAGTGGCCTCTGGATGTGTGTCTGACTCCACAAAAAGCAGAAACTGAACTGAATTTGAGTTAGCATTTAGCTCAGAGGACAATTATAGACGCTACTTTCCCGACGCTAATCTAAAGTAAAATCTCCAAAGGTCTGTACATTCATTAATGATTTCTAACAAGGCCTAATGTGGTCGATGGGTTGGCATCAGCTGAGAACATCTGGATTGTTTATAATTTGCGATGTTTGGTGGCTAATGCTAACAGGTCTAGGAAAAAAACGCTGAGCAGGCTAACAGACTCTGAAAAGTCTCCCGAACTATCCTACTCACTATGGTTGCTTCCCCCAGAGCGTTCAACACGTTTGGCTGTGTCATTGGAGCTTCATTATTTAGAATAGAGTGAAAATGATAAAGAAAATAGCGAAAGGAAAAAAAAGGGGATGCTGTTGCACACATTGAGGTAAGAATGACAAGCCTGCGTTCAATATTGACTTAAAGAAGTTTTAAAGTTACAATGGGAAGTCTATTACAGCGAGGGGTAATACAAGTGTTTATGGGATGCTTGGAGGGTCTTTCATCTCCCCCTGGTGTCTCTGGACAGAAAACCATGTTTGCAACTTGGCTGCCACCGGTCCGGAGAAAGCAATACACACTAATGAAATCACTCACAGCCAAGTGTGAGTGAAAAAAAATATTTCCATTGTATAATTGGATGCACAGTAACCCTCTCTCCCTTCGCCTTTCCTGTCAGCGTCGTATTTACTCGCCAAGACAATTAAGAAGTTAAAAAATCGTAACTTGCTACGACACCTGCAGTTGCGCTTATGGCCTCTAGGGGGAAGAGTTACTTAGTACTGCTTTAATATTCTCTCTCCCATTCATTCACAATGGCAAATATGGGTGCAGTACACTGTTTTGGCCACCATCGTCAAATTGGGGGCGCTGTTTCACTCCTTTCGCAAAGTTCAGGAAACACTGTTGTGGCGTTTCCTTCTGGGGCCCCGCTCTGTGATAAACACCAGGTGGGGCCCCAGAAGGGCGTTGTAGCATCAACTTTCCCAGTTTTCCAACTTTTATTGCAAAGGTTGTTTACCGTCACAAAGCTCTTTCAAAATGGTTTCAAAATGATCTAATGTGGCATTTTCTTTGAGTTAACAAACGGATGAGGTAAAGTCACTGTAGGTGCTGTAGATACAGGTGTACGTGAGCTATGTTGCTACAATTGTTGGTTTTGTGTTAATAAAACTAGGCTTTTGCCATAGCTAACATTTGTTTTAATGTAGTGTGTTATTTGCATAGATAGGATCAAATGCAAATATATACCGAAAAATAAAATAAAGTAACTATTTGCATTTGTAAAGTGTTTCACGCTTGACTTCGCCGTGTTTGGCCCGCGCTCCACAGGCACTTTTCCATTTTGGCCTCGGAGACAAAACATTTGGGCATCCCTGCTCTATGGTATTGATACAGACAGTGTTTGGGAGAATACTTTGTAATTGTATTTAGTTACAGAATACTGAATACTTTCCATGAAATGTTTTTTTTTGTAATGTTTCCAGTTACTTCGTCCAGTCTAAGTATTGTATTCTGAATACTTAGGATACTTTCACGTTGATTTGCATTATATGGAATGCAGTGGGCGACTGCAGTCAAATTCACGGGTCACAAGGACAAATTTTGCTGTACAGTTGTGTATACTGACTTATAAAGCTCCTTATGAATATTTATGTGTAAATACAGCGTATAATTGTTAGAACGCCTGTGGGAACGCCTGTGATAAACCTCTTTACCACTAATTAGGAACTCCAAAACGCTCCTGGCAAATGCACAGGAGCAGATCATATGACGCACATGTGCATTGTTTGTATGAACTGAGGCGTTTTAAATCTATATATCATCTTAGGAGGAAAAACAGGTCATCATTAAAAGTTACTTCTTTATAATATTATGAATATTGAGCTAAAATGTAATGATTGAGCTCTGTGATGTATTCCTTTGATTTGAGGAAAGTAATGGTATTAAATACTCTCAAATGAAAGTGTAACTGTACCAGAATACACTTACACTTGGAACTGTTCTAGTCCTCTGTGGAACTGTTCTAGTCCTCTGTGGAACTGTTCTAGTCCTCTGTGGAACTGTTCTAGTCCTCTGTGGAACTGTTCTAGTCCTTTGTGGAACTGTTCTAGTCCTCTGTGGAACTGTTCTAGTCCTCTGTGGAACTGTTCTAGTCCTCTGTGGCACTGTTGTAGTCCTCTGTGGCACTGTTCTAGTCCTCTGTGGCACTGTTCTAGTCCTCTGTGGAACTGTTCTAGTCCTCTGTGGAACTGTTCTAGTCCTCTGTGGCACTGTTCTAGTCCTCTGTGGAACTGTTGTAGTCTTGTGGAACTGTTGTAGTCCTCTGTGGAAGTGTTATAGTCCTCTGTGGAACTGTTGTAGTCCTCTGTGGAACTGTTGTAGTCCTCTGTGGAACTGTTATAGTCCTCTGTGGAACTGTTGTAGTCTTGTGGAACTGTTGTAGTCCTCTGTGGCACTGTTGTAGTCCTCTGTGGAACTGTTGTAGTCCTCTGTGGAGCTGTTCTATTCCTCTGTGGAACTGTTGTAGTCCTCTGTGGAACTGTTGTAGTCCTCTGTGGAGCTGTTCTATTCCTCTGTGGAGCTGTTCTAGTCCTCTGTGGAACTGTTCTAGTCCTCTGTGGAACTGTTGTAGTCCTCTGTGGAGCTGTTCTATTCCTCTGTGGAGCTGTTCTAGTCCTCTGTGGAACTGTTCTAGTCCTCTGTGGAACTGTTCTAGTCCTCTGTGGAACTGTTGTAGTCCTCTGTGGAACTATTGTAGTCCTCTGTGGAACTGTTGTAGTCCTCTGTGGAACTATTGTAGTCCTCTGTGGAACTGTTGTAGTCCTCTGTGGAACTGTTGTAGTCCTCTGTGGAACTGTTGTAGTCCTCTGTGGAACTGTTGTAGTCCTCTGTGGAGCTGTTCTAGTCCTCTGTGGAACTGTTGTAGTCCTCTGTGGAGCTGTTCTAGTCCTCTGTGGAACTGTTGTAGTCCTCTGTGGAACTGTTGTAGTCCTCTGTGGAACTGTTGTAGTCCTCTGTGGAGCTGTTGTAGTCCTCTGTGGAACTGTTGTAGTCCTCTGTGGAACTGTTGTAGTCCTCTGTGGAACTGTTGTAGTCCTCTGTGGAACTGTTGTAGTCCTCTGTGGAGCTGTTCTAGTCCTCTGTGGAACTGTTGTAATCCTCTGTGGAACTGTTCTAGTCCTCTGTGGAGCTGTTCTAGTCCTCTGTGGAACTGTTCTTGTCCTCTGTGGAACTGTTCTAGTCCTCTGTGGCACTGTTCTAGTCCTCTGTGGAACTGTTCTAGTCCTCTGTGGAACTGTTTTAGTCCTCTGTGGAACTGTTGTAGTCCTCTGTGGAACTGTTGTAGTCCTCTGTGGAACTGTTCTAGTCCTCTGTGGAACTGTTGTAGTCCTCTGTGGAACTGTTCTAGTCCTCTGTGGAACTGTTCTAGTCCTCTGTGGAACTGTTCTAGTCTTGTGGAACTGTTGTAGTCCTCTGTGGCACTGTTGTAGTCCTCTGTGGAACTGTTGTAGTCCTCTGTGGAGCTGTTCTATTCCTCTGTGGAACTGTTGTAGTCTTGTGGAACTGTTGTAGTCCTCTGTGGCACTGTTGTAGTCCTCTGTGGAACTGTTGTAGTCCTCTGTGGAGCTGTTCTATTCCTCTGTGGAACTGTTGTAGTCCTCTGTGGAACTGTTGTAGTCCTCTGTGGAGCTGTTCTATTCCTCTGTGGAGCTGTTCTAGTCCTCTGTGGAACTGTTCTAGTCCTCTGTGGAACTGTTGTAGTCCTCTGTGGAGCTGTTCTATTCCTCTGTGGAGCTGTTCTAGTCCTCTGTGGAACTGTTCTAGTCCTCTGTGGAACTGTTCTAGTCCTCTGTGGAACTGTTGTAGTCCTCTGTGGAACTATTGTAGTCCTCTGTGGAACTGTTGTAGTCCTCTGTGGAACTATTGTAGTCCTCTGTGGAACTGTTGTAGTCCTCTGTGGAACTGTTGTAGTCCTCTGTGGAACTGTTGTAGTCCTCTGTGGAACTGTTGTAGTCCTCTGTGGAGCTGTTCTAGTCCTCTGTGGAACTGTTGTAGTCCTCTGTGGAACTGTTGTAGTCCTCTGTGGAACTGTTGTAGTCCTCTGTGGAACTGTTGTAGTCCTCTGTGGAGCTGTTCTAGTCCTCTGTGGAACTGTTGTAGTCCTCTGTGGAGCTGTTCTAGTCCTCTGTGGAGCTGTTCTAGTCCTCTGTGGAACTGTTCTTGTCCTCTGTGGAACTGTTCTAGTCCTCTGTGGCACTGTTCTAGTCCTCTGTGGAACTGTTCTAGTCCTCTGTGGAACTGTTCTAGTCCTCTGTGGAACTGTTGTAGTCCTCTGTGGAACTGTTGTAGTCCTCTGTGGAACTGTTCTAGTCCTCTGTGGAACTGTTGTAGTCCTCTGTGGAACTGTTCTAGTCCTCTGTGGAACTGTTCTAGTCCTCTGTGGAACTGTTCTAGTCCTCTGTGGAACTGTTCTAGTCCTCTGTGGAACTGTTGTAGTCCTCTGTGGAACTGTTGTAGTCCTCTGTGGAACTGTTCTAGTCCTCTGTGGAACTGTTGTAGTCCTCTGTGGAACTGTTCTAGTCCTCTGTGGAACTGTTCTAGTCCTCTGTGGAACTGTTCTAGTCCTCTGTGGCACTGTTCTAGTCCTGAACTGTTCTAGTCCTCTGTGGAACTGTTGTAGTCCTCTGTGGAACTGTTCTAGTCCTCTGTGGAGCTGTTCTAGTCCTCTGTGGAACTGTTCTAGTCCTCTGTGGAACTGTTCTAGTCCTCTGTGGAACTGTTCTAGTCCTCTGTGGAACTGTTCTAGTCCTCTGTGGAGCTGTTCTAGTCCTCTGTGGAGCTGTTCTAGTCCTCTGTGGAACTGTTCTAGTCCTCTGTGGAACTGTTGTAGTCCTCTGTGGAACTGTTGTAGTCCTCTGTGGAACTGTTGTAGTCCTCTGTGGCACTGTTGTAGTCCTCTGTGGCACTGTTGTAGTCCTCTGTGGAACTGTTCTAGTCCTCTGTGGAACTGTTGTAGTCCTCTGTGGAACTGTTCTAGTCCTCTGTGGAACTGTTCTAGTCCTCTGTGGAACTGTTCTTGTCCTCCTGAGAGTTTAAACAGGCCTCGAGCTTGTGTGTGTCTTACATTACAGTTCAAGAGTGAGGAGAAGCCAGGTCGTCTTTTACTCAGTCAACCCAGTCCGGTGGAGGAGAACCAAGGGTCAGGCGTAGTGCGTGACTGCGCCGTGCCACACTTCCTGAATGCGCTCTTGTTGGTGCTGGACGTGAATGGAGCCAGTGTGAGGGTCTGTGGAGGTAATGCTATGAGGAATGTGCCACAGCTGACCTAATAACTGCGTCTATGTGCTCCGTACTGCGCGGGCTGAATGGATTACACTCAACAGTTAGCTGGTTATGCTACACGCTCACCTGTTTGCACGACCGGGGCATCGTGCCAAGAAGGACGTCGTCCAAGAGCACTGAGGAAACCCGGATGAGCTCGGAGCCTCTCAAGGCCCATTATGCGTTACGTTCGAAGGTTTCTGTTTGTTTCCTGCGGGAATCTAGTTGATAGTCCGGGATTAATAAAGTATATTCTATCACATTATCACAAATTATGAACGATCCAGATGTTTTCAGGTCACATTTCAAAGCATTAATGAATGTAGAGACCTTCTGAGCTTTTACTTTACATACAAATTAGCGTATAAAAGTGTCCTCTGAGCTAAATGCTAACTCCAATTTGGGCGTTCTGCTCTCCCAAAATTCCACCTGATGGGCGGGGGGGAGCGTTTAAAAAAAAAAAACATCCGTCGTTGCCTATTTCACTTCCGGTTGATTTAATGTAATGGCGAATATGGCTTACAAGCGACTGACAGTGCCTGAATTGCGTGAAAGGTTGAAGAGAAAGGGTGTTTCGAGTGTGGGGAAACGAAAGGAGGAATTGTTGTTGCTAGTTGAACGAGCGGATGGTGTTTATGAAGATTTAGAAGAAGATGAGAGCGAGCAGAGTGAACGAAAACGTCTGTGTGCGCGAGTGAAAGATGGCGACAATGTGAATGAAGTTCAGCTGAGAGGGAAGAATGTGATGATGAATGATCTTCAACTATAGCTACACACGATCTGCACAAGGATCTCCCTAGCATTTAAGCACATATCCAGCCCATATGTCCGAATAAAGGACTATTATGTGTGCCAGTGGACGATGGTTATTCCAGGTTAGCCCCGTTAGCTTGTTACAATCGCCTACAGCTCATTGTTGATGAAAAATCCGTAACAAACCACAAATGCATCAAGCCCGGCTCAGTGTGTGATCGTCTCAAAGGCTGCTTTATATAGTTACCGGCTGTATTTACGTTATTATTGCATAATACTTGTTTTCACCGGAGCTATGCGCTGCTAAGGAGCTAGTTAGCTCCGGCCGAGCGGTTAGCAGCTCGGCTACGGACTTATTTTTTGACATGGCTGATGTTCTGTAGCTAACATTAGCATATATAGCATGAAGCTTACATTAGATTTGTGGTTAGCATTGTCCTTTTTTCAATTATTTGTGGGCTGTTGAAGCAATTTGCTCCCCTCCATGTCTCTTTATTAGAAAAATATGTTCAAAATTCAGCCTTTGTTGAAGTAATGGCGGAGTTCATTTGTTTTCCCCCCTCTGGCTGTTCAAATAGGATATATGGACAATTCCAAAGATGGCGTGTGTGTCTATAGGGCTGATTCTTTCCGACTGAGCCATTAGCAGTAGTCAAATCACCCTGACTGTTTTTAAGCCTCATTTAAAGTCTCTGCGCAAACTTCATGGAAATGGGATGGATACGCAGACTATGCCTTAGTCAAAAGATTTCGTGCAAACGATAGTAAAGCAGGCTATAGATACAGACGGCATCTCGTCATAGAAGGGGGCGTGGCTTCGCCGAGGGGGAAAATAGAATCTTTAGAGAAACACAATTTTTCACTCTTTTTTGCCATTTTCTGATGGAATATCAACTTATTTATCACACATAAATAAAGTCAGGTGTAAATCGGGCCCATATGGATATTTTCTCACCGCAGATTGTTCAGTAGAAGTGAAAAAACGGCAGTTGTAGCAAGCGCTAGCTAACCGTTAGCATTAGCCCGATGCTAACATGTAGCATCAAGTTAGCATTCTCCGTTTTTTATGTATTTATGGGCTGTTGAACCACTTTGCCCCTCCCCATGTCGTTGTTTCTTTCTTTAGTAGAAAACTATATTCATAATTCAGCGTTTGTTAAAGTAGTTTTTGAATAATTAGAGAAAGTTTAGATTTTTCTCCAAATTGTTTTCCCCCTTAACTGTTTTCCAACATGATCATATATGGGCGAGTCCAGAGATGCCGGCTGTATCTATAGAGTTCGGGAATGTGACGTCATATCGCTAAGCATTATGGGATTAGCAGCCATTGTAAACTAATGGAGATTATAAAAGTTAAAATACTGGAGTTATTGTTCACATTAAACCACTTGGAGACCACGGTGTGTTAGATGTATTTACCAGCAGTATCTCAGCAGCTAACGGAGTCGTTCCACTGTTTTTTTCTCCACTTTTTATACTGTTTTTAGCTAATGTTAGTCTATGGAAATGTATGCTAACAGCTGCAAAGATGGCGGATCTCCATGGTAACTGTGGACATTCCCGTACTCTATAGGCAAAGGTTTTCTTATACATCTGTTTGTGCCTATGCTCTCAGTCAGGCTTAGCAAATGTTTAAAAAAATAAAATAAAATATGACAGCAGCTGGTTTTAAACAAAATCTCCACTCCATTTCCCCCCTCATGTTTGTATCAGTAATATTCAGCGAAGGTTTCATATTCATATCTCTAAAGTAAATCGCATAATAGCTGTGTTTTAAATGAACATACAGCAGTGAGTAACATGGAGAACACCTGTGCTATTTGCTCAGGAAGTGGATACGATCAGCCCAAATCCTGTTTTACCACCAACATGTTATGCACACCATTACATAAGGGCGCATAACAAAGCTGAGTGGGCCGGTCACAAAGGAGCACATACGTACATATGATGTGATGCGTGCACGGAGATGAGATCCGCCTGGCGTAAAGATCTGCACAGGACAAAGGTCTGTTTGTCTGGGGCCGTGCGCGGGAACATTGGGTCCCGGCATGAGGTGGATCTGCGACGGTTAATTACGTACTCCCCACCCAGGGCGGCCAGTTTAACGCCATTTATGGGAATCGACATGGCCACAATGAAACACCCCCTCCGTTCAGATTCAGTGAGCTTTTCAAACACGCCCAGGAGCTCTTTAGGCAAGAAATAACGGCTAGCTGCAAAGTATGTCGCCAAATGATATATCTTAAAGGTGCTAGATGCAAGTTATCCATTTTATACTCACTACTGCCACCTCAGGTCATACGTGTAACAGCACCTTCTGTATTAAGCTCGTGCGTGACGGCACTTCGGACCCGAATTAACACCTTTTTGAGTGACAGTGCAGGATTTTAGAGGCAGATGTGGTGAACAGGTCTGAGCTCATTCTACACATTACACTACATTGTCTTAAATGACTTGAATTGAGGAAATGTATCCTGTTTTGAGCGGTTTTCACTCATTTAGACACTTTTCCTGATCGGACCAAGTTTACTTTGCTTTGTTTGAGGACATTTCAGACCAGTTCTAGGGTAAATCTCGCTTGAAATAAGAAAGTAAAATTGCCAATGAGATAAGACCAATTTTCTTACCCCATTGGCAAAGAAAATGACCTGAAATAAGGACGAAATGTATCGAAACGAGTCAGAAACATCTCAGAACAAGTGAAATAATCTAGGACAAATGCCCAAGAACTTCTTAACTAGTCAAAACAACTAAGATTTGGATTATTATGCTCAAATTGAGATGTTTATACTGATCTAGTTAAATTTTTGAAAACAGTTAAGGGGGAAAACAATTTTGAAAAAATGAATTTTTTCTCTAATTATTCAAAAACTACTGTAACAAATGCTGAAATATGAACATAGATTCTACTAAATAATGACACAAAGACATAGGGAGGAGCAAAGTGGTTCAACAGCCCATAAATACATAAATAACGGAGAATGCTAACTTGATGCTACATGTTAGCATCGGGCTAATGCTAACGGATAGCTAGCGCTTGCTACAACTGCTGTTTTTTCACTTCTACTGAACAATCTGCTGTGAGAAAATATCCAAATGGGCCCGATTTAGACTTGACTTTATTTGTATGTGATAAATACGTTGATATTCCACCAGAAAATGGCAAAAAAGAGTGAAAAATTGTGTTTCTCTAAAGATTCTATTTTCCCCCTCGGCGAAGCCACGCCCCCTTCTATGACAAGATGCCGTCTGTATCTATAGTCGCTTTAAAGTCACAGAGGTCTGTCATCTCACTGAGACAGAAATGTTTTGCAAAAACAGCCTTAAGGTAAAAGCTAACTGAAAACATTTGCAAAAATCAATTTTAGTCATTCATTTCTCTTGTGCCCTGTTTTGATACAGATGTGTCTAGTTTTGACACGATTTCATGATTTCATTTTTAAATGGAGAGTACTAAGCACTAGGGCTGGGACGATCCACTTTTGTCACGATCCGATACGTATCACGATACTCAGGGGCCGATCCGATACGTATTGCGATACAGTAAGTAATTATGATGAGTAATGTGTTTACCTTAAAATGTGTAAAAAAAAAAACGGAATTTGTCCAATTGACAGTTGTTGAAGTGTTAAGATTGAAAAGTGCATTTACTCAAAATGTAACAAAGTGCTGTGTAACAAAGGAGTGTATAATAAAAATACCTCCAAACACAGGTATTGAAAGTATTGCGATACTTGGTGTTGTAGCAAAAAGTATTGTGATCCTGATCCGGTCCGACATTGTGTCCCAGCCCTACTGATGTGCAACATTTAAGACAGTACTAGAACTAGGAATGTCCCGATCCGATGTTCAGTGTTGGTATCATTAGCTGATGCAGTAAAGCTGCAAAGTTTATTGATATTGAATCACAATCGGGGTTTTGACAACTGTAATAACCAAACCTCTGTCTCGGGCATTTGAGTGAAGATAAGATAAGATAGGATCGAATTGTGGAGCCTCTGGTCTCAGGTTCAGCTGCGACAGATCAAAGTTTGTCTGTCTTTCCATAAAGCAGATATTAAAGTGTTCAGATAAACGCTCTGTTATTCCATCTCTGACTTGTTTTAGTCACGTGGCTGTCCCCCAGAGGTACTCTACTCTGAATGTCGGGGAAAACTCCTCCAGAAGAGGGCGCTGTCCACATAAAACCAAGCATTTTTTGAAAATAGATTATTGTGTTTTGCTTTAATTTGGGGCAATTTGAGCAAGAATGTGTTGTGTGACAAGACTCCCTTCACTCATCATTTTAGCAGTTCATGCATCTGAATGTATCAAATTTAAAAATAGCATATCGAATTGCAATCGCAGTTAGTTATTTAAAGAGTATCGGATTGGATCGGTAGTGACTATATCGGGTCTAATCCACTAAAAAGGTGCATCTGTGGCGCAGAAGCTCCGGCCTGCAGTCTCACCGCGGCGCTGCTAATGCTACCGCTAATGCTACTCCCGCTAACAGCCGCAGCTTGAGCACTCACTGAGGACGCTCTACAGCAGCTAAAAACAAAACAACGGCAAAGAAAAGATGCTTGTTACCTTTGCAGCCCTGGCATTTATATTTTACAGAGGAGCCAGAAACTCCAGAGGTCCAACAGTGGAGATGCACAACAATTAGAACGACTTGCACTTATGTCTTTTACAGTTTTACAACAGCCTTCAGAAGCAGATAGAGCTCAAACTATAACATCTGCTTTAATGTTGTTTTGTGAACAGCTAATTAGATGCGGCAAAACTGTTTTTTGCTATAATGTAAAATGCCGATTTTAGCCTCTATATTACCTAACATTTCCTTCTCATTTTAACAAATCAAAACTAAATTCAAACCTTCTCGCATTTTTAATATAATAGATTGCCAAGATGGTGAAACTACTGTATTATGCAATAGGGCTGTGCAATTAATCGAAATTAGATAACGATTTCGATTACAACAGTAAACGATTACAAAATTAGCATAATCGCAAAAAATCGATTATATATATATATATATTTTTTTTTACTATTTTATATATATATATTTTTTTACAAAATGTTTTTTTTTTTTACTATTTTTTTTTTTTTGCAAAGCAGACTTGCGTTATTTCAGGCCGCTGGGATTATTTTCCCTTCGCTTTTCTCGTGCCGTGGCTCATGCTTTTGTCTGACATAAAAACAAACGTCGCTGTGTGATGATGTCATCAGGCCGCGCTGCTCAGTTTGCTTGCGCAGGTGTGAGGGCTGGCCAGCAGGGGGCAGGTGTGAAACAGGGAGCTCTCTTTAATCGAGGCAAACTTGAAATCATTTGTACTTTTATGACTGTTCAGAAAACATAAAGTGTAGTGTAGTGTTTTGATTAATTAATAAATAAAATAAAGATAGACTTTTTTTTAAAGGCAACAAATAATCGTTTGAATAATTGTGATTTCAATTATGACAAAAATAATCGTGATTATTATTTTTTCAATAATCGAGCAGCCCTAGGTTTACTGTTTATTAGACTTACAAAGAATATCTTATATATTATTAATATCGGATCAGGACATCTCTACCTAGAGCTCAGCTAATGAATAGTTTAGTTTTAATCCCCAGTTTGAAGTTTTTCCTGTTAAAGTCATGGCACGTCACGATTTTAACTTAGTTTCACATCCTGATATAGTATCCTACATATTTATTTTTTTAAATGCAAGGCTTAATTCAAATTTAGAATCAGAGAAATCAGATCTGTAATGAAATAGTGGATGTGTGCATTGAAGGCTGTGTGTAAAAATGTAGTTTTGCTTTAACTGACTATCATTGCAATCCAGATTACCGGGTTGTTCACACAGTTATAGTTTTAAAAGCTGCTATCTGATTTTGCATCTGCCTTTCCCCTGGTGATGACTGAATAAAATGTCCCCGCCCACGGCCCCAGGCAGGCGCCGTGCCGTGTCTGCGAGCAGGTTACGCTCCGAACAATCCGGTTTTCTCTCATTCTCGCACAAAACTGTTATTTTAGTTTCAACCGACAGACCCCACCCCGATATCAGCTTTATCAGGGAGGAGCGGCCCGACACATGACACCGCGGACACGCACTTAATCCACTGGTACACTTGTGCTTCTGCTATTGGCTGTCGTCAGAGAGGTTCAGGGTCAGGAGCTGAGTGTCACAAATGGCACCAAAATGTACAAGAAGAGCTAGAATGAACACAACAATAAATGATCTGGATTGTGCTGGCGACTGAGAAAGAACATGTGAGTGGATTTTTAATTCTTTCGAACGGTTCGAGTCCTGGCCCGTGCAGTTTGCAGAGTGTCTCTCCTCCTTCCTCACAACATATTAGTACAACATATTATTACCGTAAATTCTCTTAATACTGGCCTGTATTCCATTAGCGGCCGGGTCTCTAACAGAGGCCTTTTATTAGAAACTATAGCGGTAGAAATATTCCCCATGTTAGGAATTTATCTCATACTGGTGTAAATGAAAAACTCACGTACAGGAAGTAAACAAACGGAAACCCGGGCCGATGGGGACGCTGCGGAGGAGCTGATCCGAGCGTAACTTTGACACAGATTTAGCCACTTTTCAAACCTCCAGTGACTATATTTGGAAACAGGGCAAATAGAAAATGTTGTGTGACCCTCCAGGGTTTTAATAAAGTCACCATCGCGTCTTCAAAGCACGTCCAGCTGCTCCGTGTGCAGGTCAGTCCCACGCCTCAAAATAACTCCTCCCATCAGCGCGAGCGTCTCGTCTTCTCTCGGGTCAGTCTCATGATCGATCACAAACACAAACGCTCCGTCTAAACACGCCTTTTACACAAGATAACAACAAATAATCCGGTCCGCGGTAAAAACGAAACAGAAACCTGCAGTGACACTGATGTCAATGCTCCGCTAACAGCAACGAAACACTTCCTGTTGTCCCGACAAAATAAAAGGCGTCAATGTTCCAGCCGCTGGGAGAGGGTTTGAAATGTTAATTAATAAATGAACCTAATATTTTAGGTGCAAATGGACACAAATCTCGTTTTTCTTCGTTTTCCTGGTCGTCCGTTTTGCTCCAATAGAAATAAAGGCCTGTCTCTAATTGTGGCCTGGTTCCAATAAAGGCCTGGTCCCAGATGCCCTCGAGTAAATAAAGGCCCGGGCCTATATTAGAGCATTTACGGTACTTCAACAAAATACGGGAATGTAGTGGTCATTACATTATGAGTAACTTCCGGTTCAAGTGCATTTGCATGGTTTATGTTGATGTGCAGTGGATGTCTCTGAGCTGGTCTGGTGTTGCCTCGGGGCCCCCCCAAAACAGCTGGAGGAGGTCTGCTGCGTGGATAGGGAAGTCTGGGCATCTCAGCTCAGACTTCCCCTTATGAGAGACCAACAGGCCCGGTTAGAATCGTGAGGCCGTCCTTCCGTGGACCCACCACCTGCAGGAGGAGCCATAGAGGGCCCGGCAATGGACAAGTGGAAGGAAATGAATGGTTGGAGGTTTACAGAGATTTCTTCGGCAGAAACAGCACCTATAGTTTTGGAGTTTGGATGAGACAATGGAAGATTGAAACCGGGACCTCTAGCTGTGAAGCACAAGTGCTAACTAATAATAATAAACTTCAAGCTTCGGCTGTTTAATCCTATGTGATGCTTTTTGTTTTCTGGTCAATTATAATTGTTAAAGGGACTATATCGAGTTTAAAAATGTTAAAACTAAGTATTTTCCTCCCCCTACATGTTCCAGCCATGTCCTAATGTGTTGAATGAGCCCAGACCTGTGTGCTGTCATGCTACAGTTTAATATAGAGACTGCAGTTACACGTAAGACCTGAGGTGGCAGTAGTGAGGGTGAAATGACCAACTTGCGTCTAGTCTCTTTAAAGGAATAGGCCACCGTTTTTACATACTGAGATATGTTCTTACCTTAGCTTTGACGAGTTCATTAGGACCTGTCTGATCTTCACCCGTGCCTTCAGTCACGTAAACACAGCGCAGACGGCGTTAGCATTTAGCCTCTCCCTCTCTCCTCTATAGCTCCAAAACAGGTCAAGATAGAAGCTACCAAGCTCTTCCACGTTTTCCCTATTTAAATATGGTTTAAAATTGGCATCCGCACAGTAAAGGCATCCGCACAGTAAAGTGAAGATTTCTGCGCGGATTTCGAACTACTCCTGGTATTATTACGCCTTACAATATAGTTCCCCCCTTTTATCCGCTTAGAAAATCCACATTGTTTAATTTTGTGTAATTATACTTTGTAGTGGAACACTTCACGTAACCATATTTAAATAGGGAAAACGTGGAAGAGCTTGGTAGCTTCTATCTTGACCTGTTTTGGAGCTATAGAGGAGAGAGGGAGAGGCTAAATGCTAACGCCGTCTGCGCTGTGTTTACGTGACTGAAGGCACGGGTGAAGACCAGACAGGTCCTAAAGAACTCGTCAAAGCTAAGGTAAGAACATATCTCAGTATGTAAAAACGGTGGCCTGTTCCTTTAAGTCAAAGGTGGGTCCTTAACATTGTGCTTCATACTATGTTACATTAAAAAATGCAGCAAATTTTCCAGTAAAATAAAAAAAAAACAGCGCTAAAGGCTAGCCGTGATAGCATTATAGTTAAGTTAAGTGCTTAGTCGTACAACAACGTACAAAATGCAGTCGTACAACAACAAAATTAGGGTCAGGTGTTGGGAGTAGGGGAAACTGAAGAACCCTGCCTTCAGTGATCCTCTGAAACAATGCAGCACCTTCTGTCTGTTTCAGAGCGTGGTGTCCTGCACTGGTGAGCTTCTCTGATGATCTGTTATTTTTGTACCAACTTGGCTATTAGACAACTCGGTTCCTTTCTGTCTCTGAATTTGGTGAGAGATACATCAATAATCCAGCATTGGTTCAAGCAGTTGCGCGGCTGTAGGTGATGTAGATTAGAATGTATGGACTGTTCTCCCCCTCCATGGAGGCTTCCAACACGATCCGCTGTGGGCGTTCCCAAAGATGCCACCGTTAGGCTAGGTGTTGCCATGGAGTGACACGTTTCATTCATCAAGATCATTGACAGTGTTTGATCGCTGTATGTCCCGCCTTCTCTTCGTGCGGGCGCTAGAACTCGCCTGATATAAAACGTAGGCTAATCTAAATGTATGTTAGCCTAGTATTATGTTGTGAGCCTTCTCCTTTTTAACAATCCTCCTCAATATCCTGCTGACCTATAGCTAGTGCTCAGAATAAAGTCATCCCCAAAGCCTTATCTCAGGGTCTAATTAAAATGTAATGATTTTCAATAAATGTCAATATCTCGCATTAGACTTTAGCTCTCGGATTAGCGTCTTGTTGCTAGCGTCGGTCCTGCTAACTCCCCACACACACACACACGCACATGTGGTGTTATCAGGTGGAGTTGGACCCTCTTATCAGCTGCCATGTTTGCTCAATCCCTTTGTGCTCTCCTCTGCACCAAAAGACCCCTTCGCCCTTTTCACGTAGTCATTTGACTGGCCGCAATCACCGAAAAGCAAACAAAGATTTACCACGGGGTGTTTAATGAAAGCGTTTGGAAATGCTTCAGTCCTGATCTGGAGTCAGTCCTCAGCTTTGCAATTTCACATGGTCTAGCAGGGGTGGACTGGCCATATGCCCATTCTGGAAGAGCTCAGAAGGGCCACTGGCTCTAGGGCCGCCGGTCCCACCTCAACCGAGCTTTACCCAAATCTAAAAGCTGAAAGGGAAAGCATCAAAATGGCGAGAAAAAGAGGATGAAAACAAAACAAAAATGTGCTGGAAAAGCAACAAAAACATGATAAAAACACAACAAAAAATGATTGAAAAATAATTTAAAAAACAACAAAAATATGACAAAATGTGGCGACGTGACGAAAAGTTTCCGTCACTTTTGTAGGTCTTAGCTTTCAAATGAGGCGTTGCATTGTTGCTCTCCAGTCAAGAAGCTTTTAGTTTTGGGTAAAGCCCAGTATGATAAAAAACATGAATCTAAAAGGAATTCCGTGGAGTATGGTGTACCACAAGGTTCAATTTTGGGACCACTATTATTTATCATTTATATTAAAGATTTTGCTTCTGTTTCTACGACCACCTTTCCCGTTCTTTTTGCTGATGATACCGATCAAAAAATAATAATAAAAAGCCGAACTGGGCACATGCACTCGTTAATGTTAAGGCGGGTGGTTAGAGGTTAAAATATATATTTGTGGAAGTGTCACAATTACGCTAATTTGGGCCAGGCTGGTCAGAGTCCAGGGCTGTTTTTCAGTCCCAGTCCAGCCCCTGTATTCTCGTCTTTTGTCAAATATTGATGCTCCTGGATACGGCTGCATGATTTTATTGGCCATTGTGAGTGAACAGGTTTACAACGCGGATTTTTCTTTTTCTTTTTTCGGTTCAATCGTGCAACATGAAACATAAAACATGCAACACATATCTTAGATTTAATACTAACCTATTAAAACTATATGAGGGCAATGGGGCATGCATGAAGAAGATTGTAACAAAACATGACAAGGACAACAACAATGTGACATAGAACAACAGCGTGAGTGTGTTTACAGATGTGCCTTCAGTGTTAGCAGCAGATACGAGTGTGGACACAACAGGGCTGTGCAAAGGGCTGGAACAGGTTATTACGTTTAAGAAATGTTAAAGATTGTTTCGCGGAATAGAAAATATGGCATACATAAATTAAAAAGGATAAAAATATGTGCTTCCTAAAAAGAAAAATGACCCACACTCATGCTGGGGTGCTCATTAAGCTTTGGACTCAGATTTAGAGGAGTCTCGGTGGCCCCTCCCCTTTTAGCTAATTTAGGTGTTAAAGCCATCGTGGGGGTCTATAGTGTTCTATACGTGTAACGCTATCTACTCATCGGCTCCGGGCTATAGCGGTGTGCCCCCCCCCCCCCCCCCCTGTCAGAGGTCAGCGGGCACGCCACAGGGAAGTGCTCTGAATGCTCTTTAGGGATCAGCTGTCTGTCCCCATGCTCATCAGCACCATCCGCTTCATTTCCGGATCATAGGTTTGAGGAAACTCAGCAGGATCCACTTGGATTGCTTCATATATATTCGGCTAAACTGATTTATCTACCATATATGGTAAATGGTAAATGGTCTAAACTTATATAGTGCTTTTCTACCTACATTAGGCACTCAAAGCACTTTACAGCAAGGATCCACTCACCCGTTCATACTCTCATTCATACACCAATGTACGCAGACACTATATCTAAACAAGGCTGTTTCCAAATGTCCATCATGGCTGGTAGGGCGATAGGGCCGAAGCTTTAAAGAGAAGTAATAAGTTAACGATATACATTTGGCTTCATTAATAACACTGGACAGATGACTTCAAAACCACAGCTTTTAACTTTATTTTTAATTACTGGGATGTTTGTGTTCCAGCCACACAGCGGATTGTTCCAGGTTATGCTTCTACGTCACATGCTAGTGCTCATTACTCTGATTTTGTATGGATGTTTTAAGCATTCGGAAGAGGACCTTTGCTGCACTACAGTTATCCTCTTAAAGGGCCCTTCTCACCGGCCTGGAGACTAGTTGGAGACTCAAGTTGCAGTTGGTCACGGAGGTGTCGCCAGGACGTCCCCTGGAGATAAGGCGAGTCTCCTGGAAGTCTCTGTGAACTGCATGGAGACTTTTTCAAGTTGTGGACGTTGCGTTCACTGCCAGTCTCAGTTGTCTCCGTAACGTCTCTGCAGCTCTCGTCCGGAGAGACAGGCCCTTCAGTTATTCCAAGTTCTAACCTTTACATTTCAAATGGAACACTTTGCCAACGTAAAATACTGACTGAGAGACTAGGTAGGACCATAGAAATCACAGAAATGCCTTTAGCTACTATATCTGAGCCTGTTCCTACAAATCCAGGACCTGATTTAAATGGTTTAAACATTCTAGGGAGAGACAGGCGCAATATTAGCGGTATAGATACAGACGACATCTCTGGAATCGCCCATATATGGTCATTTTTTAACAGTTAAGGGGGAAAACAATTTTGAAAAAATGTATATTTTCTCTAATTATTCAAAAACGACTGTAACAAATGCTGAAATATGAACATAGTTTCTACTAAATAATGATACAAAGACATGGAGAGGAGCAAAGTGGTTCAACAGCCCATAAATACATGAATAACGGAGAATGCTAACTTGATGCTACATGTTAGCATCGGGCTAATGCTAACGGTTAGCTAGCGCTTGCTACAACTGCCGTTTTTTCACTTCTGCTGAACAATCTGCTGTGAGAAAATATCCATATGGGCCTGATTTACACCTGACTTTATTTGTGTGGGATAAATAAGTTCATATTCCACCAGAAAATGGCAAAAAAGAGTGAAAAATTGTGTTTCTCTAAAGATTCTATTTTCCCCCTCGGCCAAGCCACGCCCCCTTTTATGACGAGATGCCGTCTGTATCTATGTGGAGGTACGTTTTGCCATTTCTGTGGTTACTTTATCATTAGCATCTTATAAGACGCACAAAAACTGAACAGAATAGCCACTTTTAGATGCTAATTTGTATCTGAAGTAACCGTCTGCGCATTGACAACAGCTGAAAACATCTGGATCGTTCATAATTTGCGTTGTTCGATGGCTAATGCTAACGGCTATAGGGAAAATACAGTGACCAGGCTAACGGACTCCTGGAATCTCCTGGAAAAGCTGACGAGGTAAGAACATATCTCAGGATGGGAAAAACATGTCTTAGAACAGAAAATACAAGCGTTCACTTTCAGCTAACGGCCTCCTGACACATCGATGGCGCCACGATGAACACATGTTGAGCTTCAGAAGTGGTAGAAGAGGAAATGATCTACATAAAACGTGTTCCTCAAACCTGCGTGGATGAAGATATAGCTTTGTCAGGTTACATCGTGGCTTTAATTAAGTTGGTGTTTGCATTTACTTGTATCGCGCAGGGTGGCTGTAAACCATAATCCATAATCCTGGCTCCGCATTCCACCTACAGCGGCCTAATGACTTTATTGCGCCTTACGTCGTGACTATAGGTCTTGGTCGGGCTCTCCGGGGTGGGGTGGGGCGGGGGGTCTTGCTGCGCCCTTTAATCTCTCCGGGACCTCTTCATTTGGCCATAAAATGTAAATCAATTGCGAGCGTAAAACCAAACAGGGGGCGGAGGGACAATGGGAGCAGACACGCTGACTAGAGAAACAACTGGCCTCATAGCCTTAGCTGCTACGTACACACAGTCCAAGCGCTACTATTGATCCGTGGGGCGAGGGGGGGGGGGTTTATTACGCTGCATTTAGGAAGTGGCCGCAGTAAAGTAGACAAGGGGGAGGGGCGGGTCATTGTATAGACGGGTATAGGCTAATCCGGTTATCTAGCCATGTGTTTCCTGGCTAATGTGTGTTGTCTTTATGGTAAATGCGGCGGATTAAACTATAGGTGGAGTCGGCCGCGTCAAGAGAAGCTGAAGGAGCAGCACAGCAACAGTGAACGCGCCAGGATTTAAGATTTCGATTCTCAGAAGTGCAGCCCAAGGGTGAAACACATTAGAAAAAGTCTGCGTTCATTTAGACGTCGTGCTTAGAAAAGTGAGGAGATGGAACTTTTGATCTGAGCCGTGGGAAGATGTTTTAGTTAGGGGGCGCTGAGGGACAAAATTTACCCCCAAAATACTTTTTCTGTGCATAAATCCTATTTATTAACCTCTTAACTCCCGCCTGAACCGAGAGAATTTTCTCCAGTTCAGCTTTACCCAAATCCTGTAGGCCAGGGTAACGCCTCATTTGAAAGCTGAGATCTACAAAACCATCTAAATGGATCTTTTTCCTCACGTCATCAGATTTTTTTTTTGGGGGGGGTATTCAACTCATTTTTTGTTCTTTTTTTGTCATTTTTTGTTCTTTTTTTGTCATTTTTTTGTCATTTTTTTGTCATTTTTTTTGTCATTTTTGTGTCATTTTTTTGTCATTTTTGTCACATTTTTTGTTCTTTTTTTGTCATTTTTTGTTCTTTTTTTGTCATTTTTGTGTCATTTTTTTTGTCATTTTTGTCACATTTTTTGTTCTTTTTTTGTCATTTTTTTTGTCATTTTTGTCACATTTTTTGTTCTTTTTTTGTCACATTTTTGTCACATTTTTGTCATTTTTTGTTCTTTTTTGTCAGCCTCATTTGAAAGACCTACAAAACCTTTTCCTCACATCAGATTTTTTTTCATCCCTTTTTTTTGTTGGGCAGTCGTCTCATTTTTGTCACTTTTTCGTCAAATTATTTGCATTTTTGTGTCAAATTCTTATCACTTTTTTGTCAATTTTTTGTCCATTTTTTGTCAATTTTTGTCATTTTTTGTACATTTTTTGTCACTTTTTCGTCCATTTTTTCCTCAATTTTTCGTCAAATTCTTATCACTTTTTTGTCAATTTTTTGTCAATTTTTGTCATTTTTTGTACATTTTTTGTCACTTTCTCGTCAAATTTGTCTCACTTTTTTGTCACTTTTTCGTCAACGTTTTCTCACTTTTTTCACATTTTCATCCTTGTTTTCGTCTCAGTTTTGTTGCTATTTTCACAACTTTTTCCCAGAAGCTTTTGGACTGGGGTAAAGCTGGAGAAAATGTGCTCCGTTCAGGTGGGAGTTAAGGGGTTAATATTGCCTGCAGTTCACAAGCTATCCACCAGGGGGTGCTGCAGCGCCCTCAGCACCCTGGGTTCCCACGGCCTTGCTTTTGACGCTTTGTCCGGCCTTTCGCTCTGGGTGATTGAGCCGTCCCCTCTGGCCTGTAATGCAGACGAGGGCCTGGATGCACGCACAGTGTTTTTACGGGACGGTTTTACGACACTCGCTCAGTTCGAGATTCCCAGCGTTGAACAAGTCGTCAGCCCTCTCCACAGCTCTGTCAACCCAATGTAGAAACGTCCTGTGATCCTTGTTTAATGTTGCAGTTACGGCACATTACAGTTTACTGAGAGAAAACCCATTGTGTAAGTGTTTGTTGCAATGGGTAATTTCACTTGTTGCAAAAGAGTAGGGCTGCTCGATTATTGAAAAAATAACACTCAGGATTCTTTTAGTCATAATTGAAATCACGATTATTTCAAACGATTATTTGTTGCCTTTAAAACAAAAAGATCTTTATGTAATTATTAAAAAAAACTATGCTGGATATTTTCTGTTTTCTGAACCGTCATAAAAGTACAAATGATTTCAAGTTTGCCTCGATTAAGGAGAGGTCCCTGTTTCACACCTGCCCCCTGCTGGCCAGCCCTCACACCTGCGCAAGCAAACTGAGGGGCGCGGCCTGATGACGTCATCACACAGCGCTGTTTGTTTCTATGTCAGGCAAAAGCATATATATAAGGGAAAATAATCCCAGCGCTGTGAAATAACGCAAGAAATTAATGTTTTTTCCCCCGATTAAGCTCATTTTGTAATCGTTTAGTGTAATAATCGAAATTGGAATCGAATTTCGACTAATTGCACAGTCCTACAAAAGAGGTCCCTTCATTTTTTCATTCACAGCAGTCACTTAAAATCTCTAGGCATCTGTTGGTATTGGATGGTATTGAATATCTTTAAATACTGAAACTTCCAGTATCGGCATTGGAAGCAAAAAAGCTGTATCGTTGCATCTGTCGGTTTCAATTTAACGTGATATTTTTCAATTCTGTATCTTGGAATCATCTTGGGACCACAGATAAGAGCCCCCCACTTCGGAAACCACTGCCTTAGAGATCATTTTGTTGACGTATTTAAGTTCGGTTGTTTTTCTGGTTCACGCTGAATCATTTGTCCAATTTAAGTCTATTTCAGATTCTTTTCAGACCCGTTTCAGCCCTGACTTGGCTCTGGTGGGACTTAAAGGTCAAATATCTGATGACGAAGCGCTTCTTTAAGGGTCTTTGCGCCTCCGTATTCTCTCTGTTACTAACCGTGTTACAATAATAGCATAATACTGAGCCATTCCTGCTGACGGGGCGCATGGCGGTGGCACATAGAACGGACTATTTCTGCTTACTCCAGCGTCTCAGAGGGAAGTGCGGCCATATTTTTAATACAACATGTGTTAATAACGGCGTTGTCACGTGCGCCGCGGCTGAGTCAGCAGCAGGCCGCCAGCTTTTGGACTCCGAAATAGAACAACGCTTTTTACGCGATCATGTGTAGGCCTGAACCGTTTTTGGAATTGCGATCCCCGAATTAGATTTGTTTCATAGACGCTTTGAACGTGACCTGGGGCATCAAGGGAAAAGGGAAATATGACTTGCTAAACGAAGAATCCCATGCCTTTCAGAACATGCAGAAGAAGCAGATTTAATAATAATGCATTTGATTTGTTTTTTTCTAAGCATTCAAGGTCGCATTGCATCAACACTGGGCTCCATTTAAGGTCAGCACACACTACACGACTTTTATGCACGATTTCGCTCTAAGTCTCAGTCGTGCCGAGTCTAATCGAGTCGCGTCTAGTCGAAGGCGGTCACAATGAGTCGGGTCGTGTAGTGTGGGGGGGTCACGACTGGACTGACGTTGGAATCGTGTAGTGTGGGCGGCAGAAAGACGCGACTAGACTCCAGTCGTAGGAAATCATTACCGTCCCTAATGTGAATGACAGAGATATATACATATATGTACAATAAGACTTTAAAGTAACATGTGCAATAATCTCTATCAGCTGCACTTTATTAACTCTTGAACGCCGACTCTGTAAAAGTGAATTTCTCCTTTGTGAGATCAATAAAGGATTATCTTATCTTATCTTATCTTATACAAAGACAGAAAAACACCGCCGCGCCTCCTTTTTTCACTTCTGTGTTAAACCAGCGGCACAAACAGCTCATTTCATGGCCACAGCCCCACACACGAAACAGCACAACTTTATATCACCAAAAGTTCACGACAACCACCTTTTCCAGCTACATTTCAACCACGAACAGAGTTTAGCGGCTCTTACACTGCAAAAAGTGAATATCAAGCATTGGCTTAAAGGACTTGAATTGAGGAAATGTATCTTGTTTTGAGCGGTTTTCACTCATTTAGACACTTTTCCTGATCGGACCAAGTTTACTTTGCTTGTTTGAGGACATTTCAGACCAATTTTAAGGTAAATCTCGCTTGAAATAAGAAAGTAAAATTGCCAATGAGATAAGACCAATTTTCTTTCCCCATTGGCAAAGAAAATGACCTGAAATAAGGACGAAATGCATCGAAACGAGTCAGAAACATCTCAGAACAAGTGAAATAATCTCGGACAAATGCCCAACAACTTCTTAACTCGTCAAAACAACTAAAATTTGGATTATTATGCTCAAATTGAGATGTTTATACTGATCAAGTTAATTACTTTTTGCTGTGTACTGAGTTTGGAGACGAACTGTTCAGCTTCACCTCGCGGCTAACGGCGGCTAGCCTCCCCGCTTTCTCCTCCGTCTCCTCCGCTGTCTCCTCCATCCTGAGGCCCGTCTCCTTTTCTTATTAAATCCACTGAAACACGTCCCGCTTCTTCCTGTCGCCAACTTTTATCTCCATTTGACAGAACTATAGCCCAGTTGAAGCTTCGTAGTAGCAGTAAGCTAGCGCTGCGGTGTTGTGACATTGTTGACACCGTTGACCAATCGGGACACACACGTTATCCCACGTTCACAAACACAGGCCTGTCTTTGTGGATTTGGGGTCAGTTTGGGAAGCCGTAGAGACGACAGACGCGCCGTGTTATAAAACATCAGCTGTTTGTCAGAATCGTGTGTCGCTCTTACGACTCTCAGTCGCTAAGTGTGAACCCCCAGATGTTCGAAAATCGCACTGAATCCAGTCGTGTAGTGTGGACCCCCCATTCTATATAAAATCGTTTACGACTAGAAAAGTCTTGTAGTGTGTGCTGACCTTAAGTCTGGAGTCAGAACAGAGATCGCAGCTAGTGATACGTGTGGTAGAAATTTTAGGCCGTTTTTTATCGTCGTCTAAGGTTAGCAGCTTCTGTGCATGATAAGACCCCATGGGCAGCTGTGACATTTTGACTTTGCAGGGGACTTAACACTATTTTTTATTTTAATTGGACCGACCAGGGTGGGTTTTCATTTTCACACAGTGGCTTATTTGCAAAACCGAGTTGGCGCGAGAGCTAGCATGCTGTGCCTTTAGAGCTTCAAAATGAGGTGTAGCATATTCACAGAGGTTTAGTCGGTGAAAGTTGAATTTTGAAAACAGTGAGAGCCAAAACAAGTTCAGTATCGGAGAATTTGAGTCAATGCCCAATCTCTTGTCTTAAAGGAACAGGTTTTTTTCCATACTGTGATATGTTCTTACCTGAGCTTAGACGAGTTGATCCGTACCTGTCTGGTCTTTGTGCCCGTGGAAGAGCGTGGTCGCTTCTAGCTTCACCCCCGTTTGGAGCTATAGGAATACATTGGGAGAGGCCAAATGCTAACAACATCTTTGGTCGTTTTGCGTGACTGAGCGCACGCACAAAGACCAGACAGGTACGCATCAACTCGTCTAAGCTCAGGTAAGAACATATCTCAGTAAAAACGGTGGCCTGTTCCTTTAAACAGGGCTCGGGCTGGGTATCGTCTACCATCACGATAATTGGTTATCGATACTATTTGTCGTCTAGAACCAGAAAACAGAACAATAATGTGCGGAAGATATGAAAATGTATAAAAATCTGCATTGTCAGACAAAATGATTATTTATTTATGATTACTTTTCTATTTATTTTTATGTTTTTCTCTTGACTTGAGATGGTAAAATGGGGAATAATTTGGGGGAAAGAATGGGAGAAATTGTGGCAAAAATAAGGAAAAACTGTGTAAAAAATGACCAAAAATGTAACAAAAAATGACAAAAATTTGATAGAAATTTGACAAAAAAAATACAAAAATTTGACGAACAATGACAAAAAATTGACGAAAAAATGACAAAAAATTTGACAAAAGTGTGATAAAAAATTGACGAAAAAATGACAGAAATGTGACAAAAAATGTAACAAAAAATGTGACAAAAAATGTGACAAAAAAGACAAAAATGTGATAAACATTTGACAAAAAAATGACAAAAATTTGCCTATTTCAAAAAAATGACCAAAAAAATGACAAAACTGTGACAAAAAATGACAAAAAAGACAAAAATTTGATAAAAATTGGACAAAAAAATGACAAAAAAAAAAGACAAAAAAGTTACAAAAATGAGTAATAAATTGGCGAAATAGGGACAATAATAGTAATACAAAAATGAGTGAAAAAGAAGGGAAAAATGGGAAAACGAGAAAAAATTGATTCAAAAAAATTTGGGAAAAATTTGGGAACAAATATGGGAATTACTTTTTTCCTGGTACAAACTTTCCATGCTTTTGTTTTCTCGATACCGGTTGTACCTAAATGTTTTTTCCCGATACCAAACTTGTATGATTTAACGGTAGCCCTAAACAGAACTACATAATGACTAAACTAAGTCTATAAACACCAAACTGGAAATGCTCGATTTGAAATGACAAAAGTCTAAAATCCCAGATGACCTTGAGTACCACCAGTGGGACACGCACCGCCCTTTGAGAACCACTAGTCTTTGGCCTTGAAGGAAACAGACATGAAGCGGGCCTCATAAAGTCAGCGCTGTCGTATAAAACGCCGGAGAGGGAGATGTGATCCCCCTGACAGACACGACGGAGCCGAGCGACGCGGGGCTATTCCTGTCCACACATGTTACACGGGAACATACATGAGCCGTGCATACTGTAGGTGCACGCCACAGACACGTGTGGGTAACGCAGACACGGACGAGCCCAGGTCAGGTGCATGGAGGAGATATAAAAAGCCAAAAATCGACGGCATTCGATCGACCTAAGACAGTTAGCAAGTTGGTCTGTTAGCTCGATCGCTACGTTTACAGTGACCTTTCTATAAGTCCAGTGAGATTCCTGGGATGTTTGGTGTGAATGGTTTTCTTGAGGTCACGTCACAGCTTCTCCATCAGGTTTAGGTCAGGGCTTTGACTGGGCCGTTCCACAATGTGTGTTTTGTTCTTCTGAAACCGTTCTGAAGTGGATTTGCTTCAGTGCTTTGTTTTTATCGTCTTGTTGCAGCACCATCCTCTTTTGAGCTTCGGCTGTTTGACAGACGGCCTCAAGTTTTTCTGCAAAACATCTCGATAAACTTGTGAATTCCTTTTTGAATTGATGAGAGCACGTTGCCCCACACCATGACTCTCCTGCTCCAGACTTCACAGTGAGGAGAGGGTTTTGATGTCCGTGCTTTTCCATTTTTCCTCCACGCATGACGTTAAGTTTTGGTTTCATCAGTCCACAGAATGTTTTGCCATTAGTGCTCTTTCGCAAACTTCAAACGTGCAGCAATGTTGTTGTTTTTTTTTAAAGCAATGACTTCCTCAGTGACGTTCTTCCATGAACCTCATTCTTGTTCAATGTTTTACGTAATGTAGATTTGTCAACAGAGATGTTGGCACGTGCCAGTGATTTCTGCAAGTCTTTCGCTGACACTCTAGGGTTCTTTTTTATCTGGATTTATCAAGATCAAGACTGTAGAGACGGTTCTGTGACCTTTTCCAGCTTTATACAGATCGACAGTTCTTGATGGTGGGTCTTCAGCAGGGGCGGACTGGCCATATGTTCATTCTGGAAGAGCACAGAGGGGCCACTGGCTCTAGGGCCACCGGTCCCGCCTCAACCGAGCTTTACCCAAATCTGAAAGCTAAAAGGAAAAGCATCAAAATAGCAAGAAAAAGAGGATGAAAAGAAAACAAAAATGTGCCGGAAAAGCAACACAAAAAGTGGCGAAAAATGTGACAAAAAGTCAACAAAAACATGACAACAAAGCAACGAAAAGGCCACAAAAACACAGCATAAAATGATAGAAAAAATGTGACAAAAACACAGCAAAAAATGTGACAAAAACACAATAAAAATGTGACAAAAACCCAATAAAAATGTGACAAAAACACAATAAAAATGTGACAAAAACCCAATAAAAATGTGACAAAAACACAACAAAAAATGAAAGAAAAAATGTGACAAAAACACAATAAAAATGTGACAAAAACACAGTAAAAATGTGACAAAAACACAACAAAAAATGAAAGAAAAAATGTGACAAAAACACAACAAAAAATGTGACAAAAACACAACAAAAAATGAAAGAAAAAATGTGACAAAAACACAACAAAAAATGAAAGAAAAAATGGGACAAAAACACAGTAAAAATGTGACAAAAAATGTGACAAAAACACAATAAAAATGTGACAAAAACACAATAAAAATGTGACAAAAACACAGTAAAAATGTGACAAAAACACAATAAAAATGTGACAAAAACACAATAAAAATGTGACAAAAACACAATAAAAATGTGACAAAAAATGTGACAAAAACGCAACAAAAAATGCGAAACAAACAAAAAAGAGGTTAAAAAATGTGGCGACTTGACAAAAAGTTACACTCACTCTTGTAGGCCTCAGCTTTCAAATGAGGCGTTACATTGTTGCTCTGCAGTCGAGAAGCTTTTAGATTTGGGTAAAGCCGAACTGGAGCAAATGCGCTCCTTTAAGGCGGGGGATAATTGCACATTTACGCTAATTTGGGCCAGGCTGCTCAGAGTCCAGGGCTGTTTTTCAGTCCCAGTCCAGCCCCTGCTCTTCAGACTGCTCTTTTGAGGGAGGCATGGTCACACTAAAGCCACTTTTCCACTCGGCAGACACTCCACAGCCCAGTGCCTGGTCAGCCCGCTTAAAGGCCCTGCACCTGATTTCTTTTTTGCGAACTACCAAACAGGGAGTGCATACATTTGAAACCGTTTGTTGTGGTCCAAACTGTACTTACGCATTTCTTGCATCATGTTTCTAACCACGTTTCACAACCGCGTGTCACAATAATGTATATAACAATAGCCAGTTCATCATCATCAATCAAAAGGCTTTGTAATGTCTGCTTTTACGACACGCTGAAGGACAAAGACGTATTTCATTGTGTCATACATTTAGTCTCACATCAGCCTAATCTACCACAGTGACTTCCACTCATATCGACTCCTGCCTGCCTTTTGCATCGTAACCTGCCGCCCGAGCGTTTCCTTCGAGCGCGGCAGATTCCTTTGCCCTGGCGTGCGATGAACATCTCGTCTCGGCCGGCTCTCTGTTCCCCGCGTGGCGTGCGAGCCGTCACAGATCGTTCAGATTGTCCCGATTGTATCACGGCGGGGGTTTCTTTTTTGAGGAAGAGGCGGTTGCACCACGAGCACAGAGGAAACGGGGAGCGCGGCGATCGCTTCTGCTTTAGCCCACTGCGCCGCGAGCCACTTCTCCAAAAACGTACATGCGCCCGTTAAATTGAATGTAAGTCTTTAATGTATACTGGATGAAAACACACCCCCTGACTGGAGACGCACCGATCCAGATTGTTTTGCTTCCGATACCGATATGTCGTTTTTCCACACTGAGATATGTTCTTACTTGAGCTTAGACGAGTTGATGCGTACCAGTCTGGTCGATTTTCTAAGTGGATAAAAAGGGGAACTATATTGTAAAGACTTTTTAGAGGGATTTTATTTATATCTAATTCCCAGCCTGATTTATTCAGCTTTGAACCCAAAAAAATAAAAAATAAAAAATTGGAGTTTTTACAGATTTTTCCACGTATGATTAGCTTATTCAAAAACCCCTTTGAAACTCCTCTGAAAAAAAATGTTGTTACTAAAATAAAACAATACATGTGAATCTGGGCTTATCCATTATTTAGATTTTGTCGCTTAAAATATCTGCAATTTTGGGCATTTTTATATAAGTACCGTAAATGCTCTAATATCGGCCGGGGCCTTTATTTACTCAAGGGCATCTAGGACCAGGCCTTTATTGGAACCAGGCCACAATTAGAGACAGGCCTTTATTTCTATTTGAGCAAAATGGACGACCAGGAAAACAAAGAAAAACGAGATTTGTGTCCATTTGCACCTAAAATATTAGGTTCATTTATTAATTAACATTTCAAACCCTCTCCCAGCGGCTGGAACATTGACGCCTTTTATTTTGTCGGGACAACAGGAAGTGTTTCGTTGCTGTTAGCGGAGCTTTGACATCAGTGTCACTGCAGGTTTCTGTTTCGTTTTTACCGCGGACCGGATTATTTGTTGTTATCTTGTGTAAAAGGCTAGTTTAGACGGAGCGTTTGTGTTTGTGATCGATCATGAGACTGACCCGAGAGAAGACGAGACGCTCGCGCTGATCGGAGGAGTTATTTTTAGGCGTGGGACTGACCTGCACACGGAGCAGCTGGACGTGCTTTGAAGACGCGATGGTGACTTTATTAAAACCCTGGAGGGTCACACAACTCTCCCCCTGTTTCCAAATATCGTCACAGGAGGTTTGAAAAGTGGCTAAATCTGTGTCAAAGTTACGCTCGGATCAGCTCCTCCACAGCGTCCCCCATCGGCCCGGGTTCCTGTTTGTTTACTTCCTGCACGTGAGTTTTCATTTACACGAGTATGAGACAAATTCCTAACATGGGGAATATTTCTACAGCTATAGTTTCTAAAAAAAGCCCCGGCCTGTTTTAGAGACCGGCTTTAATTTGCCTCCGCCAGCCGCGAACCCGGCCTCTGTTAGAGACCCGGCCGCTAATGGAATACAGGCCAGTATTAGAGCATTTACGGTAATATGAGATATATTTGTATATGCTAGCAACATCTTTGGTCGTTTTGCGTGACTGAGCGCACGCACAAAGACCAGACAGGTGCGCATCAACTCGTCTACGCTCAGGCAAGAACATATCTCAGTATGTAAAAATAGTAGCCTGTTCCTTTAAAGAGTCAGTCCTGGTGCCATCCGTCAGGGTTCGCGTTGGAAAGCTACGAATCCACTGTCGCCATGGAAATCCGCCATGTTTGACAAACGTGAGCTAAGGACGATTTCCAAAGTGGCTCTGCGCAGCGTCATCGCCAAGGTTTGAACTAAGGTTTGTTTGTGCAACGAGTAAATCACTTCGGCGTTTACACAATATCACATACGCAGCTGCACGTGTTTCTTTTGGGACTCTTCCTTTGCCGACGTTACGCGATTGTCGTGGAAATGCATGCGATTTGCTCTCTGCACATTGGTTTATTGAACCTGCCGCTGACGTTTGTCCAATATCGGAGGCACAAAATGACTTTCCCAATTGAAACCTTCACGCGCTCATTCCCCAAAGGTCCAGCCTCAAGAGTGCTCTGTCAGAGGTCCCGTCTGCTGCTTGTCTCTTCCCTCCGCCTGTACCCCGGGATGTGCCAACTGCCGGTCAGGATGCCCCGGGAAGTGTGTATAGGGTGTCCGTGCTGCATGTGCGCGGCAGCTGCAGGCTCGCTCTCACGGCTCCCGTTTCCCACGAGAAATACAGCTGCGCTAATGGTTATACGTAATGACCATGTCCTGCCGGGGGGAGAGCGCGGGGAGGCTGGTCCGACGGCCGGCGTTTTGAGGTCTGTTCCAGTGCGACCCAGGCCACTTGGATGTTTGGTCCTAGATCCTGTATGTATCAGATATTTTGCAAAGCGACTTCAGTCTGAACAGAAAAATCGTGTTATAAAGTCCCACAACGATCATTGAGATTGATCGAAGTAGGGATTGCGATTTGGATCACAGCTTTATTAATTGTCCAGCCCAATTCACCTTATTCCGCCCCGCCCACTTTTGCCACTTTTCGCGTTGTCTCGGCACCTCGTTGTCCTGAGCGCGTAGCCCGTTCATTTTAACAGAGAACGAGGGGGAATATTCTCCGCTCGAATCTGATGTTTAGTCGATTGATTTGTGTAAAATGGCCGATGTTCATTTGCACCGACATGTCGACACTGCAGCGTTTCTCTGCGCGGCCTGAAAACGGCTTTGTTTTTGTGTAGCAGTGTTCATTTCGTCGACTAAAATATTTAGTCTTAATTTTAGTCAAAGTGATATTTTTAACGACTAAAATTGGACTAAAACTAAATTAAAAGTTTCTCATGAGACTAAAACTGTGACTAAAATGTCCAGATATTTTAGTCGACTAAAATAAGACTAAATAAAAATGAAAAGGAGAGACTAAAATCATCCAAACTTCTATTGAGTGTCTGAAAGAGCCTCAGATCATGTAAATTCACTGCCAAAGGATCAGCTCTGAGCTTTGTTCATGTGGAGCAGCTCCATGAAGCAGAGGAACAAGATTAAACATGATTATAATGAATATTATCAATGCAAAGTCCACTAAATTAGTCTTAAATTTAGTCGACTAAAACTAGACTAAAATTGAAAAGATTTTTTTGACTAAATCTCGACTAAAATTAACTTACATTTTAGTCAAAAGACTAAGACTAAAACTAAATTAAAATATGTTGTCAAAATTAACACTGTTGTGTAGTGACTGATTTTATGTGGACTTCTCCAGCCCCATGTTAACACATAGGAGAAAAGGGGCGGGCACAATTCATGGCGGCGCCCACGCGAACGTCCGGAATAAGGTGAATAGTAGAAAAAAGTCAATTTTCATATTATGGAACCTTTGGTAAGACAATGCAGGGGAAGAGGGAAAGTCAAGTTTAAATGTATGACTTTATTTTGTTGATACTTAATTCATTTGAGAAAAACGTTTTTTATTCCAGAGAATTTTTAGCTCCTTATTTTGTCTTTGAGTTTTTATTGGAGAAATCTGGGGGGGAAAAATCATCAGCTTTTGTCTCCTTTTTCAATAAAGCTGGAAACAAATTTGTATGGGAAAAAAATGACTAAAAACAAACAAACACCTCAAAACAAATAAACTTGTGAGAAACCGTGAAGGTCATAAGGAGAGGTCAAATCTCTCAGCCGTTGCCTAAACTCGTTCCTAGCTTCCGACATCATCCGAGTTCATCTCAGCCAGAGTTTGTTGCGAGACAGAGTTGAGACGTGAACAGGACGGAGCGCTAATGCTAACGCTGAGCTAATTCCGCCTCGGACTTCCTGGTTCGGAATATATAATATGGATCCATAGAAGAAAATAATTTGATTACCGCCGCTCTCCCCTTTAATTCAGCCCGTTGTGAATATCAGGAAGTCGATTTGCTCCCGTGTGATGGTTTATTTATAAAGAAAGCAAACCGGACTAAAACCGGGGCCAGCCTGAGTAAACCAGGCTCTCTCCGACTGCAGGGTGCGCTTCCTAGTCCTATCATTTCTCTGTAAATACCGCTTTGATTAATGACGGCTCTTGCGCAACAGGCAGAAACTATAGGGGCTGATTACACACCACTGTACTTCACCACAGACAGGTATGGCATTTATGTAATCCCTCTGTGCCTGACTCACGCTCAGTCAGCTATGATGAAAACAACCCGCCCAGATCTCAGCAGCCGGCAGACAGACAGAGAGAGAGAGAGAGAAGGAAAAAAAAAACATCTATATAAGACATTCACTTGATAATAGACACTGCCAACACAGGAAATACAACAGTTAACCTTTATTGATTACGTTTTATCCTTTTCTGCGTCAACTCGAATACACAGAAGTGAAGCTGTCTTGATTAGGAGAACAGCGCGAAAAAAACTGTAGTAGATCTGAGTCTCTTGGATAAAAGCTAAATTCTAAATGCTCTTGACCCGCGATCAGCATCTTCCGGGAGATCAGCTGTATGTGTGCGCTCAAATGTGCACAGTGTGTTCTGTGGACATAGAGATACGATCAGATAACAGAAGATAATTATTGATCTCACAATGGAGAAATTCACCTGTTACCATTCATGCAGACAATACCAGACTGGCATAAACAGATGTGTAAAGATGGTCAAGTTACTACGCTGTCCAGCTGCTGATGCCACATCTGCCTCATGAGCCAGTGGCATATTGACTGTTCGCCAGTTTGCTGAACTTACAGTAAGTTATGCCCGTATGAGGATGATGTCACAGACTGGACAGCCTCTCCCCCCTCCAGCAAAGAGAGAATCTACAATTTGTAAAACACGCAGCATTTATTTATTTATTTAGCTCATGACAGCGCTGGAATCCTTCTGTTGTGCAAACACCAGCAGCCCACGCTTTGACACGCCAGTCTGGAACCACAGACGCACTGGCCACGTTTTCTACGCCTTTATGAACCTGTTCTGTGTAAACATATTTCCTTTTTCACGCATTTGACATATATTGCATTGAAGGTGAATTGGAGCGGCCACACCGAGCTGTGCGTAACCACGCCAGGGGCAACGCACAGGACGCATTCCTCAAAACAGTGCGATACGTGGCCAGTTTATTTGGTCCCTGAGCCACAGCCTGTCATAATGACAATAATAATATCATTTAGTACTAAATAAAGATACAGAGACATGGAGAGGAGCAAAGTGGTTCAAAAGCCCATAAATACTTAACAAATACATTAAAAACAGACAATGCTAACCAGGAAGCTAACATTAGCTTCATACTACAAATGCTAACGTTAGCAATGTTGTTGTTCGTGTCTTCTGAACATTTTTGGTGGGAAGAAACCTCCATTTGGACCCGATTTTGGCTTGACTTTATTTGTGTGTGATAAATGTGTTTATAGTCGGCCAGAAAAAGGCAACAAGAGTGAGCTGTAAGAGTTAAAGTAGAGCATGCGGATACAAATTAGGACATCGAAGGTGGACAATGTATACCGTCCACACTGAGACACTGAGGTTTCAGTCGCAAGATTTTTTTTTTTTTCAAATTTATAACAATAAACTTGAACAACAAGCAGCTTAGTAGCAGCAGCAAGTCTTTCAAGTCGTTGGATTGCGATGAACTGTCCAGCTCTGAGGCCAAACCTCAGTATGAGACCCAAAAGTAGGGCTTGGGCTTTGAGTTGAGAGAACATTCCCGCAGCTCCACTCCCTCCTTGGGCTGACAGGAGTGAAAACATTGGACCGCAGCCAAGTGTGTTCTGGTCAGAGTGAGTCACACTTTACTACAGTAAAAAGTGTGGCTCTGGCGCGGGGCCAAAACCAAGCGAGGAAACGCACACATGCTCCGTGTTGGCGAGACAATAAGGCCACATTTGTTTACCTGGATGTGTCTCAGCTGTTCCACACCGTCGGCTCGAACATTCCTGCAGCTGTCTGGAAGAGAATGCAGAGATGTCATTCACATGCCGAACACGTGTAACATTCTGAGCTTGTTTTCTCCTTTAACATCTTTGTAATGTTCGAAAAGAGAGACCTGTCTCACACATGTTGCGACGCTTATTGTGCGGCTAGATGCTGTAGATAATGTCCACAAATGTTCTCAAGGGCAGGCTTTTCAGTGCTGCTGGATGTAGCATCTCGGCTTCAGTCTGTAGAGAACTTTGTTTGATATGATGTAGCTAGAGGTCTCCAAGATGGCGGCTTTAACAGCAAAAGTATGAAAAATCCTGTGTGTGTGTCGATGTGTTAGATTGAATCAGAACGCTCCAGGCTGACTGTGTCTTCTCCGTTTTGTCTTTCAGAATTTGTAAACGCTCTCCCTCCTTCATCCACTGTGCCTTGTTCAACTTTGCTGCTGAAATCCAAAGAGGAGCTGCCCCCCGACCCTCCGACTGACTGCATGATCCTGAGCTTCCCCCTGCGTTCTTCCCTCTCGCCACCGCACACACGGACCTCCCGGGGCCACCTCATCCTCGCGGCGCTCCTCTGCGGGGCAGCCAGGGCACGCGCCGGGTCTGCAGCGGACTGGAGATGAAGCTACAGGCCGTCATGGAGAACCTTCACAGGCAGCAGAGGGCCAAGCTGCTGATGGAACAGCAGCTCCAGCTTCAGCAGCAGCAGCAGCACGGAGGGGTGCTGATCAGGGCGGGGCCCCCGGGGGCCGACGAGCACATGCGCAGCCCGGCCCCGGACAGCGAGCAGACGCAGATCGCAGCGCTGGCCGCCATGAGGGCGGCGGCCGCGGGGCTCCAGCGGGTGTCCGACAGCCCCATGTCGGAGCGCAGCAGCGGGGACGAGGACGAGGCGGGGGACCACTACAAGGACATGATGGGGTCGGATGAGGAGGAGCACATGTGAGTGTCCCAGCTTCAGCTTAAGGATACGTTTACACACAGTATTTCTAACACCCTTTAACCACGCCTTAACCTCAATCTGAAAGCTTCTTTATGGGCCAGTGTCGCACCTCATTTGAAAGCTAAGGCCTACAAAACTGAATTTCGTTGAGTTGTTGCTTTTTTGTTACGTTTTTGTTGCGTTTTTGTCACTTTTTGTCGCTTTTTTGTAGTTTTTTGTTGTGTTTTTGTCACTCTTTGTTGCGTTTTTGTTGAGTTGTTGCTTTTTTGTTACGTTTTTGTCACTTTTTGATGCTTTTTTTGTAGTTTTTTGTTGTGTTTTTGTCACTTTTTGTGGCGTTGTTGTTGCTTTTTGTTATGTTTTTTGTTGCTTTGTCATCCTTGTTTACATCTCGTTTTCGCTTTTTTCCAGAAGCTTTTAGATTTTGGTAAAGCCGAACTGGAGAAAATGTGCTCGGTGATGGATAGGGATGCACCGATACCGATGCCAGTATCGGGTATCGGGCCGATACCACATGCTTGTACTCATACTCTTACTCATTCATGAGATCCGGATACCGGAAACCGATACCATTTGACGTGTGGCCAGCGCAGCTACGAGGCGCAGCTACGAGGCGCAGCTCTCACTGAGGAGAGAAGAAGCAACAAACTGTAGAATTGTTTAGTGTAAATACAATAATCAACATAGAGCTGACTTTATTACAGACTGCGCTCTCTAAACCAGAGTCTGAGCTGGATTTAACCAGAGCTTAATGTTGTTCGTGCTGCAGCGTCTGCAGTGTTTACAACATACAGGCTAACGATGCTAACTCGCAGCTAGCAGTTTTGGCCATTCTGATGCCGTTTTAAGCCCAGGGGTTTATTCATCTGAAAAACTAACCCAGCGACTAAAAAGTCCTCAGAAAATCCAACGTAAACAGATATATTATATTGAGCGAAAATGAGCTGCCGCAGAACAATGAAAACACTGTAGCTACTCGCTAAGTTACTACAAACACACAAGAAAATCTACAAGAGCTGAAGTAAAGACAAAAAGAGACCATTTAAGTAACATCTCAATACTATTGTTTAATAAAAATACATAAATGAATAAAGCTCAGGCATTGGGAGCTTTTGGACATGGGCTTTTCTGTCTATGATGGACAGTGCAAAATAGTCCTAGATATACCTTTACCGGTGATACAACAAATCAAAAACAATGACTGTATCCCAATATATGACTTGCTATTAGCACTAGCTTCACTGGCCAGTCACAAGATGGCCGCCAGGTTTGCCACGTCAGCAAGGGTCACATCCGATCGACTGTTAAAGATCTTTGGATGAACCAAGACAAAAGAAGGACCAAACGTCTGTGACTAAAGTATCTGAAAACCATTCCTGTCTCTAAACTAACTAACTAACTACTGTCCCGTCCACAGCAAGCAGAAGTGGGACGAGGACGACTTCGAGGGCGAGATGGAGGAGGACTTCGAGGACGACCTGGCCGAGGAGGGCCTGCCCACGGCGCACGAGGCCGTCATCCCGGGGAAGGGCATCCTGTTGCTGCCTCACCGCCAGCTGCACCCCCACGGGCAGCTGCTGAAGGCCCGCCCCGCCGTGGAGCAGGAGCCCCGGGTGGCCGTCCTACCCCCCCACCCGCCGCACAGCCACCTGGGGACCGGGCAGGACCACGGTGATTGGACCTACGAGGAGCAGTTCAGACAGGTAAAGACCTCCAACACAGTCCGAGGGATGCACCAGGGTGTTGTTTTAGTTAGTTTTGCATTTCCGTTTGAGTCTGGGAGGATGAAGTGATTGATAAAAGCCTATATCGCCAAATAAATTCAGTAGCAGAGGACGAAACTCGGACGAAACTTTAACGGTACACACCCTTTCCATGAGCCTTATTCTGACTGCCGGGTCTATGATAATTAGTGGTGGGCCGTTATCGGCGTTAACGTGCTGCGTTAAAGGGACTATAAGGAGTTTAAAAATGTTAAAATTAAGTGTTTTCCTCCCCCTACATGTTCCAGCCATGTCCTAATGTGTAGAATGAGCTCAGACCTGTTCACCACAACTGCCTCTAAAATCCTGTACGGTCACTCAAAAATGTGTCACTTCGGCCCGAATTGCCGTCATGCACGAGCTTAATATAGAAGGTGCAGTTACACATATGGCCTGAGGTGGCAGTAGTGAGTATAAAATGGCGAACTTGCTTCCAGCCCCTTTAACGCGAGACTCTTATCGGGCGATAAAAAAAATATCGCAGTTAATCTATTCTCAAAGTTGGGTTTGGAGCTGGGTCTATACTCTGCTATGATGACTTTCACCGTGATATTGTATGGTCAGCACACATTACACGACTTTTATGCCCAATTTCGGACGCACAGGAGAAACGTGAGTGAATATAGCGTCTCCAAAGCGAACACTCAGAAGCAGCGGCCTAAAAAAACAACAGAAAGACACCGCAGCGCCTCCCTCTTTCAAAACAGCGACATAAACAACTCACGAAACAGCGCAATTTTCTCACCAAAAGTTCACGAGAGCCTTTTCCAGGTAAATTTCAACCGCGAGCAGAGTTTAACCGCAGCACTTACAGGGTTTAGACACGAACTTTCCAGCTCATTTTCTCCGAGTCCGTTAGCTTCACTTTCTCCGCTCTCCTCTGTCTCCTCCGCCCCGCGGCTGAGGTCCATCTCCTTTTCTCATCAAATCCAAAGAAATACGTCCCACATCTTCGTGTTGTCGACGTTTATCTCCATTTTGACAGAACTATCGCCAGGTTGAAGCTCGTAGTAGCTGCGTTGTTGTGACAGTGATCACATGACACTGTTGACCAATCAGGAGACGCGCACATGTTTCCCACGCTCACAAACAGAGGCTTATATTTTATGATCTGGTAAGATGGCCCACATTACCCGTAAATAAATACTTGGGGACTCCTGCCACAACTGTCCCATGTTCTTTAGCAGGTGATATTGTGCAGAAGAGGAGATTTAGTTCAGTTTGTCCCCAGAAAATTGATTGACACAAAGCTGCTGACTGTAAACCGTTCACCAGGACCTCTAATGTCGGCCTACAGTTCAAAATGAATGTTTAACTGAATAAACAGTGAGTAAACACAAGTGCATCTTCTTGAACATGAATTATTTTCATCACCAATTATCATAGTAGAACGTTCTCAAGCAGTTTGTGATGCATTTTGGAAACAGGAGATGAGCCCCTGGTCTAACGCACCGCCTGACCTGAGAAACTCGTTACTTTTAGTCATTATTTGGGTAGAACACATATTCTGAATGGCTTCGGCATAATTCAAGCGAGCCATTTTAATCTAGATTAATCTATGCCCACCTCTAATGATAATCCTATTGAATTTCCAGTGGTTGTACAGCACAATACGCCACTGCCCTCATGCATGAACGACGGTCCGGCTCCGGCTAAAAACAGACGTGCCGACCACACGCGCACAGGTCCATTGACGCTGAGGCGAAGACGGTTAGCGAGTTCTTTTTACGTCCGCTTAATAACCGAATATAAAGGGCGGCCTGTCAGCTTCTCCAAACATCTGTCCCGACACCCCTGACATAAGCCGGCGTGTCGCCTTCCCAGCAGCGCGCACCCGTAACCCGATCGGCGCCCGGGCCGTTCACACCCGCAGCCCGACATGTGCCCATATAAACCCGAGGGGGGGGGAGTTTTTATACAGCCGTCTTTAACACCTGCTGCTGTGGAAGGGCGATCGCTGTCTCGCATGATGGATCTCACGTGGTCCGTGCGTTCAGTAGTGACTTTTAACCAGGCTTCAGGCGGCACATAGACGTGTTTAGGGTGACCAGACGTCTGGATTTAGTCCGGTTTTCAAGCCTTTTGTCCGGTTTTACGGCTTGAGCAGGAGACGTTTATTGTTGTGCTGCCTCTGCCCCCCCGTCAGCGCCAAGACCACGATGTTAAGATGTTAAGATGTGGAAGAATGCAAATATTTATTTAGGCTAATGACAGTTTTTGTTCCTGAGACTGAAGTAGAACATTTTACTTTTTTTTTTTTTTATAAATACAAGTGTTAATGGGATGACTGGGGGGCTTTCATCTCCCCCTGGTGTCTCTGGCCAGAAAACCACAATTGCAACCTGACTGCCACCGGACCGGAGCACCAATACACACTAATAGAATCATGAAGAAGAAGCTAACAGGCTAACGGGCAAAGCTAACTGCGGGCTAACGCCACTGAAACAGTATTTACAGCCAAGTTTTTTTCAATTTATTTATATTTTTATTTTTTTTATTTTTTTTACAGCCAAGTTAGTTTATAGATACAGACGGCATCTCGTCATAGAAGGGGGCGTGGCTTCGCTGAGGGGGAAAATAGAATCTTCAGAGAAACACAATTTTTTTAGCCGTTTTCTGGTGGAATATCAACTTATTTATCACACAAATAAAGTGTAAGTCGGGTCCATATGGATATTTTGTCGCAACAGATTGTTCAGTAGAAGTGAAAAAATGGCAGTTGTAGCAAGCGCTAGCTAACCGTTAGCATTAGCCCATTATTTAGTAGAAAACTATTCATAATTCAGCATTTGTTACAGTAGTTTTTGAACAATTAGAGAAAATTTACATTTCTTCAAAATTGTTTCCCCCTTAACTGTTTTCAAAAATGACCATAAATGGGCGGTTCCAGAGATGCCGTCTGTATCTATGGAAAATGTTTGTTAACACCCACAAACATGGCGGATCTGCACGGTAGCAGTGAATTCTACATACTCTTTTGTAGCGGTTTTCTGTCGGTTTATAAACATATTTATCACACAGATGCAGCTGTGTCAAAATCGGGTCCATATTTTTTTTTTGACACTGCAAACTGTCCAGTAGAAGCGAAAAACCTGCACTTGAAGCTAGCGTTAGCATGTAGCATTAAACTACCGCTAGAATCATTGTTAGCAGTCTCTGTTGTTATTAAGTATTTATGCTTTGTTGAACCAATTTGCTCCTCTCCATGTCTCTGTATCTTTATTCAGCAGATAAATATATTCATAATTCAGCGTTTATTAAAGTAATGGTGGAAAAATAGGAGACAGAGTAGTTCTTATTCCTCTTTGTTTTTGAGTAGGACCAGTCTAGCCTGCCGTTGTGGCTAGCTGGACAGACGGCTTTACCCGCCACAGCCCTGATTGTGACACGTTCTCACAAAAGCGTCCCGTCCAAGCCGTCTTAGCATTTAACTCTTTAACTCCTGCACATTCCGTGGGCCGTGTATCTGTGTACCTTTGCTACTATGTGCCTGTGCTTGTAAACGGAAGTGTTCTGAAACGGGAGCTTCCTGTTGTGAATGGAATGGGAGGAAGCGGAGTGGGGGGAGGGGTGTGTGTGCGAGTGTGTGTGAGTGAGTGTGTATATATAAATGTGTGCGTATATTCTAAGAGATCACCATTACCACCTTTTACCATGCTGTAAAGTGGAGGAGCTCGGATCACATACCGGTAATTCACGGCAATGGAATCAGAATCACAATATGAACATCTCGACACTATTTGCTTAACCTGTGCCTAACCAAGTACATTTTCTCTTGTTATTATCCAGGTGTTCAGGCATGACCCAAGTCTAAGAGCTTCTTGAAAAGAAAAGCAACAAAAGTTACAAAAGCTATAAAAATGTGTCAAGAAAGCAACAACAAAGCAGAAAAGTGGTCAAAAATGTGACAAAAAACATAGAAAAAGTGACGACAACACAGGGAAACACGAGGGAAAATCTATTTTGTAGGCTTAGCTTTCAAATGAAACACTACTCTGGCCTATTAGGCTGTAACCTTTTAGATTTGGGCAAAGCCAAACTGGAGAAAACGCACTTGGTGAAGGCGTGGGGTAAGGGGTTAAAAAGTAGAAAGTCAGTTGCATAAAAATGGCCAAAATTGCTGACATTTTCTGCAACAAAATCTAAATACTGGATCGAACTAGGTTTAGATTTACAGTTTGATTTGATCACAGTTTGACGTACAAAAACGTTTTTAAAAAAATTGGGTTTTTGGGATTCAAAATTCAATAAATCAGGCAGGAATTAGATAATAACAACAAATATCCGATACTGAACCGATACTTGTTTTGGCTCTTTTACCAACTAAACTAAAGTGAATATGGGCTGTATGTCATTTTGAAGCTACGAACCAGGAGAATTCACTGAGTTAGTTTTTATCACCGCACAATACCGGGGCTAGAAACAGCATGCTAACGCTTACAAAAACAAATCAAAGCTGAGTCAGAAACTAAGATAGAAATACCTAAAGACGCCTAATAAAATAACAACCACTGCTGGAGCGGACAAGTTAAAGAATGACTGATCTGACACATTTTTAATGCACACGCTGTAATGATCAGATCACGTTATGTGAGCTGTTATATAAATGTAACCTAAGTGATCCTTCTTTAATGTTTTCCAATAGTTTATTAATAGATGTAATTGATAATTGATCTGTAACATCATAACAAGAAAATACTCGATTAATCGCACAATGAAAGGACCAGAGGACCATCCACTTTTCGCTCAGAGAAAGCCACTTTTAAAGAGGTATTATGCTTTTTTCAATCACATGTAATTGATTAATTTTATGTTGAGGTTTTTATTGATTCTATTTGTTTTCTTGTATTTATGCAACTGTGAAGCACTTTGAATTGCCTTGTGTATGAATTGTGCTCTACAAATAAACTTGCCTTGCCTTGCCTTGCCTTACATAGCACCAGTCTATATCACACTACAGTGATTGCTCTCTCAAAATGGCTGTAGTGAATGTCTTGAAATAGGCCTCTGTCTCTTTAAGAACCTCTGAGCCTTTCCGACACGCCCCCTCCACACGCTGTCTGTGGCATCAGTGGGGAGGGGGTTCTGCTGAGGAGCAGTGGTCGGTTACTCGGCTGGTGACGAAAGCTCGGAGGCGTCTCCAGGAGGTGGGGGCGTTCCTAGGAGGACTCAGGCAAACCTATCCCTAAAATGGCCGCCATCAGAGTTTTTACAGATGACTCAAAAATACGTGAATGTGCCAAGGCGACACTTCAGGCATGTTTTTAATGAGGGAATGACATAATAACATGATGGAAAGCTTGAAAAAGTCAATTTTGCATAACACCCCCCTTTAAAAAAGTCTCTTGGTATCGGTTAGTATCGGATATCGGCAGATACTCAAACCCCCAGTATCAAAGCTGGATAGGTGCATCTCTAGGAACAGGTCTGGACTTTGAAAATGTGGAGGACAGTTTAATGTCGCGCTCCGTCGACAAAATCTCGGGAAATACAGACTGGAGCTCTTCAGCAGTAGAAGAAGAAACAACCAAAGCAGCAACGCACCGCTCCAGATGTGTTTTTGATGAGATTATGCAACAACATGGTTAAAAGTAAATGAGATTTTGAGTTGGATGTAATTCCAGACATGTATCTCCTAATGATAGTAGTGAGTGTACAGGCCTTGTATTTTAAAGCCGTCCTCTCTGTTGTTTTTTTCCTACGGTGATGAGATAGATGAAGATAATGTAGCGGTGACAAGCTAAAAATAGGGAAAAGCAGGTGATTTCTACTTATTATGGAGGAATTCATCTGTCAAAAGCTTCATACAACTTGTCAATCATCATCCCAATTTACAATGCTTGCATCTGTTGAAATATTACTTTAGAATTTGACTTTCCCATTGATTAAAACTGAACTAAAACTATCAAATGGGAAGAAAAGTGACCGAGACTAAAGAGTGTTTGCCAAAGACTTTGAGTGCTGCAGGTGAACCTCTGTCTCTCTCCTTCACTGTGGTTTTATCAGTGCACGTCAGGAGGATTAGCGCTAAGTGACAGTTGAACACTCCGAGGCCCGCCCTGTCTTAACGTCAGACATCGTGTTACGTAAAGCCTCCTCATTAAGCCAATCACACGCGCCCAACGCTGCTCCCCCAACGCACTCCCAACTTATCAGATTAAATACCCCGCTCATTATCAGGCATTACGGCAATTATGGATAGATTTGAAACCATGGCGACGACAAAAGCGCTGGTCAAAGGACTAAACTGGTCACACGATTGCTCCTTGCTTTGCGACGGCCGCTAAACCAGGTCTGAAACTGGACTGAGTTGGTCTAAAAGAGGATTCAATCTAATGTAAACAGGGCTTAACAAACAAGGTCCCAAGAAAGAGTGGACTAAACCAGGTCGAGGTGTGAAAAAAACATGTACGCTGCGAGTAAATATCAAGCATAGATACAGACGGCATCTCGTCATAGAAGGGGGCGTGGCTTTGCCGAGGGGGAAAATAGAATCTTTAGAGAAACACGATTTTTCACTTTTTTTTGGCATTTTCTGGTGGAATATCAACTTATTCATCACATAAATAAAGTCAAGTGTAAATCGGGCCCATATGGATATTTTCTCACAGTAGATTGTTCAGTAGAAGTGAAAAAACGGCAGTTGTAGCAAGCGCTAGCTAACCGTTAGCATTAGCCCGATGCTAACATGTAGCATCAAGTTAGCATTCTCCCTTATTCATGTATTTATGGGCTGTTGAACCACTTTTCTCCTCCCCATGTCTTTGTATCTTTATTTAGTAGAAACTTTATTCATATTTCAGCATTTGTTACAGTAGTTTTTGAATAATTAGAGAAAATATACATTTTTTCAAAATTGTTTTCCCCTTAACTGTTTTCAAACATGACCATATATGGGCGATTCCAGAGATGCCGTCTGTATCTATTGGCTTAAATGACTGGAATTGAGGAAATGTATCTTGTTTTGAGCGTTTTTCACTCATTTAGACACTTTTCCTGATCGGACCAAGTTTACTTTGCTTGTTTGAGGACATTTCAGACCAGTTGTAGGGTAAATCTCGCTTGAAATAAGAAAGTAATATTGCCAATGAGATAAGAACAATTTTCTTACCCCATTGGCAAAGAAAATTACTTGAAATAAGGACGAAATGTGTCGAAACGAGTCAGAAACATCTCAGAACAAGTGAAATAATCTAGGACAAACGCCCAACAACATCTTAACCAGTCAAAACAACAAAAAATGTGATTATTATGCTCAAATTGAGATGTTTATACTAGTCTAGTTAATTACTTTTTGCAGTGTAATTATTATGCACATGAAATGTATGTATCACTCCATTGTTAAAGGCCTTGATGATGCACAGAGCATTCCCAAAGCTAATGCTACGAAGCTAAAGCTCCGATCGATCATGTGAAAACGAAAAATATGCACAAACAAAGTCAATAATCCACCATCGTTTAACAATGATCACACACTGAGCTGGGCTTGCTGATTTAGTAGTTTATTGCTCACGTTTCATGTACAATTGGCCGATTGTTCACCCGAAGCTAACTAACTAGCTAGCTTGGATTGATCTCGGGGAAAAACAAGAAAACATTACGTGGAGCTGCACTGCTTTGTCGAGCTGCACTTTGTCTTGCATAACATTACGTAACTAAAAAGCAGAAGTGTCTTTCGTCTGCAACTTTTATGACATTTAAACGCTCCTGCCTTATGATTATTCACCAAACTTGTCCTTTTTTTGTTTTTTAAAGCCTATATTTTCAACAGGCAGATATTTAAAGGTAAATTGTATTAGCAGCTATGTCATTTACTCATTACATGTAGAATAAACAGCCTAATTCGACAGTTAAAAGAAATTATGTTGAATTATGTTGTTTGCCGAAAAAGGGGAACTTGATAGTTGAATGTAAAATGACTCAATACTTCTCTAGCAACGAGAAGTAACGCCAAGTAGTGTGTTTTCACGGTGCACCGACAACTAGGGATGTAACGATCCGATATTCAGCATATCGGTATCGGTAGCCGGACAGCACAGATTCACGGCCTTCATGCCATCACTAAGCTAGGATACTGATTTGATCGGTATCGGCCAGATGAAGTGTCAAAATATCGGATGGATCGGGAGCTCAAAAAAACGGATCGGCACAACTAGTGGCTTTGGATGTGCCGTCTGAACCCACCATAAAGCATGAATCTTATGTACAGTGAATAATAAAGTACTTGATTTCATTACTTGAGTAAATAAAACAAAAGTAAAAGTTCCTGAGTCAAACGGTGACGTGAAGTGAAAGTACTGAACTCTATCACTACTTAAAGGTGCGCTACGCTACTTTTTATGCGGGAAAAAAGGTCAAATTTGCACAAATGTTAACTTTTTTTGTCGCACAAAAGTTGCCTAGTGCACCTTTAAGTAATAAAGTGCAAATGATTTGAAATAAGTGTTGTGAATATTAACTTGTATGGCAACACGACCGGGACAAATCTTCTTAATTAGCTTGTTGCACGGTACAGCTATGCTAGTTCCTGTGACCTGAAGTTGTGAGCGCCAGTACTTCCTGTCTGTATTCCTTTCCTGGAATAATAATCATATTTTCTAAAGATCACGTGGTGGGCTGTGAGTTCCCGGTAGATGATCATTTACTGTTCAGATCGGAGACCCCTGTGATCATAAAGGATTGATGGTTTGCCTTGAAGCTAAAAGCTAATATGCTATAAAAGGCATTATTTCAAATTGTATAATGATTGAAATATTAGCTTTTTGCTTTAAGACAAACTCACTGATCCTTATAAACATAGGCGTGTCCTCCATTGAAATATTTACACTGTACAGCAACTCGTTTACCCGCAGGAAGTGATCGTCTACCAGGAAGTCACTGTCCACCACAGAATCTTTAGGAAATACGATGATTCGAACGGGTCTAAGCTAATCTTCATGGAAATTAATACGAACAGGAAGTACTAGCGCCCACAACTTCAGCTCAGAGGAACTAGCGTAGCCACATTATGCAACAAGCCGTCTTGAGCTAGTCATTGGCATTGACAGGACATCTGCACAGTGCCCTCTACTGTTCCGGAGTGTACATTACAACGCTTAAATGGGACAAAACCTAAAAAATTTACTACTTTTCACTTTGGAGCTTTTGTTGAAACGTATCAAAGTTGAAAGTATTGCATTTCTCTTTTAAATGTAGTGGTGGAGTAAAAGTTCTAAAACAAAAACAAAACATTGGTACAGTACACATGCAGGCGGGTTCTCCCTTTCGGAAAAGACGGCGCTAACAGAGTAATGACACCGTCTGCGCGCTCAGATCCAGAATAATGCGCGGTGCCCGGTAATGATACGGATCACGCGGTTGCTTCGCCTATAATTTACGGACGCTTTTGGTTATCATTTATCCGCGTCATCTTCTCAGCCGCTTATCCTCTCGAATGCTGGATTTGGTGACTAAGGACTATCTTTAGCTCCGAACCAAAAGTGAACGCTCAAGGCCTCTAGTTGGACGCGCCTACATTCATAAGGGGCCGGTATAGTGTCTGTCTCGTCCGGTCCCGACAGCCGAACCTTCAGAACAGACTGGATTTAATGTGATTTTGCCCCATAATTTTGTCCAGTGTCAACTATATCGCTAATTGATTCATTTCTTAGCCCGTTGTGTTGTAAATGTGTAAAGTACCATATGTGTAGTGCACCTCATGATTATTAGAGCAGTTGCCTGGTCAGCGATTATTGCGCTTTACTGCACCTTCAGGGGGGGGCTGGCAAACTAGCCTAACCACGGGAATGTCCAACTGTTTCCTGTGTAAACAAAACCGTTGAGGCGCTAGCATCCAAAAAGGAGAAGAGGCTAGAGAGATGCCAACATGGACAGTTAGCAGGTCGGCTAGTCCGTTAGCCTGCTCAATGTATTTTTTTTTCCATACAGCCGTTAGCATCACCCATCAAACATTGCAAATTATGAGCAATCAAGATGTTTGTGCAAAAGTGATGCTAGCCCGCAGTTAGCTTTGCCCGTTAGCCTGTTAGCTTCTTCTTTGTGATTCTAGTAGTATGTACACTGCAAAAAGTACCCTCCTAAAAACAAGGGAAAAAATCTTAAAATAAGACATTCTGTCTTGTTTTAAGGAAAAAATTCTGCCAATGGGGTCAGCATTTTTTTCTTGCTAAGAATTCTTATTTCTAGAATATTTTTATTATCATAAAACAAGAAAGAAACGCTAAATTTAAGCAAATAAATAGCTAGAATTAAGCAAAATGTCCTCAGAAAATGGAATAATTTAAGGAAAACAGTCTTATTTAGTGAAAAATTTGGGGGTATTTTACTTAAATGTTGCTTGATTTAAGTAAAATGTTCTGAATAAATACTAATATTTAAGGAAAATATTGCCCGGAGACCCGTCTCCATGATGTGGAGCCAGGCTGAGGATTCACCTATTGTACATGTTTTTAGTGGTAGGGGAAACGTACACAGACACGGGGAGAACATGCTCCTCACAGAAAGGCCCCGTCCTGGTGGGAATCGAACCCAGGACCTTCGAGCTGTGAAGCTGAGGCTCTAACCGCTGTGCCACCGAGCCGCCCACTTTAAAGAATGGACTGTATTATCTCTCTGTGAGAATCAGTTCTTACATTAACTTACAAAAAAATATTCTTTGTCAAAAACTGAAGAAGATTCAAAAAGTTTTTCTTTCTTGTTACAAGAAAAATCAGCATGTTTTTAGCAAATATATCTGAACAAGAAATGGCTAGATTTTATTTCCTAAAATAAGATTTTTTTTCTCAAGAAAACTTTGCTCGGCAAAACATTACTTTTTAGGGAAAAAATAAGAATTTATTATTTAAAGTAAGACATTTTTTACTTGCTTAGATTCCACTTTTTGCAGTGTATTGCGCCTCAGACCCGGAGGCAGGGAAGTTGCAAGTGTGGTTTTCTGGCCAGAGACACCAGGGGAGATGAAAAAAAAACCAATCATCCCATTAACACTTTTTATTAAGGTTCTTATTAACAACCTTTTTTACTTGTTTAGCTCCTGATTTAGTGTTTTTAAAGTCTTGTTTTGACACAGTTTGATGAAAACTTGCTGATGGTTTTTTGTTTAAATCCATGTTGCAATGGTGTGGTCAAATATGTTGCGAAGGATTGCCATTTTTCTCATATTGTGCAGCCCTACAGTTAAATATTGCTCTCGGTAACACCCCACCTAGCTTCTTGCACTGACTATCTCGACTTTACTTCCTGGAGGTCCGGGTCCCAGAGGACAGCGTGTCCCCGATGGCCGCCTGCCTGCCCCTCCCAAAAAGTCGAATCTAAATCCAGTGGGTACAGCGTGTTCCCTCGGATCATTACTCGAAGGTTAGGACCAATTTGGCAGCGTCGGCCAATTTGATCAGAGGACATCCACTTATCCCGATATCAAATTATGCAGTATCACTGGGTTATCCGGAGCTATGCCAGGGATGTCCGCAGTCGGCGTTTTTTATTTCAGGCAGATGTCCAACGCTGCATCTGCTATGGGTAGGAGACATATAGGAGGAGGCGTGGATCGGGTCCAATCGCCATCCAGGACTACGCGAGGTCGACGGATCATCACATTTCGGTGGATATCTATGACGTGCTGAAGGATATTTGGGGATAAGGGTTATGCTTGGTAACGGAGATATGTAATCATGAAAAAAAACAAGAAATATTTATCACATTATGACAAATAAAATCCTAAAAAGTACAAATATACCGTTGTCATGAAGTTAAGAGCGTAGATGAACAAAACAAAAAAACGTTGAGCAAAACGCTGGTGATACTTCTGACGACGGCCTGCAGGTGGCGGCGTAAACCTGTAAGGTAACACTTTACATTACGGGCCGGTAAGTCCGTGGTACTTCCAGTGGTAATTACTAGTAATGGCAGTGGTACTTATTGTGGTACTTACAGTGGTAATTACAGTAGTACTTCTTGGTACTTATTGTGGTTCTAAAAGTGGTGATTACTAGTAATTAGGGTTAGGGAGTCAGAGTTACCTCTGTATCTCTCATTACAAAGAGATACAGGGGTAACTCTTAGTAATGAAGTACTTCTATTTACTTTGGTATTTTAAGTGATCGTTTCTAGTAGTTACAATGATATATCTATGGTACTTACTGGTAATTCAAGGATGCTACAGCAGTAATTCATAGGTAGTAAATGTGGTACTTCTACAAACAGAAGTAGTTTCTAGGATTGTGTGACTATAAAACAACATACATCAGCATGAGGGAAAACATGAAGTACAAGCTTCATTACTAAGAGTTACCACTGTATCTAGAAGTACATAACTTGTAATTCCCACTCTAGTATCCTTTAAGTACCACTGTAAGTACCTAGAATTTCCACTGTAAGTACCACCATAAGCACCACTGCAAGTACCACAATGAGTACCGAGAAGTACCATTATTATTACTAGTATTTACCACTGTAAGTACCACCATAAGTACCTAGAATTTCCACTGTAAGTACCACCATAAGTATCTAGAATTACCACTATTATTACTAGTATTTACCACTGTAAGTACCACCATAAGTATCTAGGGGTACCACTATTATTACTAGTATTTACCACTGTAAGTACCACCATAAGTTTCTAGAAATTCCACTGTAAGCACCGCAATGAGTATCTAGAAGTACCACTATTATTACTAGTATTTACCACTGTAAGTACCACCATAAGTATCTAGAATGTAAAGTGTTACCAAAAAGGGAAATCCTTCAAAATCTTGTTTAGTTCAAGACGGTGAAGTTAAAGCGACTAAATCGGAGATGAGGTTAAAGAGTGGAATGAAAACATGCGCCCTGTGTGTATTTCTTCCGTCTTTAGCCGCTGCTGTTTCTCCCCTAAAGGAAATGACCATATTTGGATTACAGGGTCATCTCGGTCACAGCTCGTGCTACACATGGATACCAAACAGTCCGTAATTGTGCATGAATAAGCCTGGGGGAAAAGGCCGGATGTTGTAGTTACTTCCTGGAAATCGCTAGCAACAAATGCCATCAAATAAGCATCGTCATGGGAGAGTTTAGTCTTTTTTATTGACATTAAAACTAAGACGTTAAAGGAACAGGCCACCGTTTTTCCATACTGAGATATGTTCTTACCTGAGCTTAGAAGAGTTGATGTTTACCTGTCTGGTCTTTGTGTGTGCCCTCAGTTAAGCACAACAGCCAAAGATGTTGTTAGCATTTGGCCTCTCCCAGTATATTCCTATGGCTCCAAACAGGGGCGAAGTTAGAAACCACCACGCTCTTCCACGGGCACAAAGACCAGACAGGTACACATGAACTCGTCTAAGCTCGGTGGCATATTCCTTTAAAGGCACTATACTTTTTTTTTCTCTACATGTGGAAAACATTTTTTTGTCCTCATTAGCATATTGGAAATATAGACAATTTCTTAAACTTCTTGGCGACCTTTGTATATTGTATTCTCACTGTGTTTAGTCCTGAGTCCAATACGACCCATAGATTCCTATTTTGTAGTTTTAAAGCGAACACTGTCTGAAATGTCAATGTTTTCACCTGCGGCGTCTCGCTTTAGAATATATCATTCAGATTTTTGGGCTGTAGTTTCAGTTGTTTTGTGCATACCGGTATCTCCCTTTTTGCCAGACACGTGCCACGAGTCTCACTGTCCTATCTGTAAACAATATCCTGAGTGGCCGGGGAGAGACCGGGGGCCCCTGCACTATAATATGCGCTATAATGACCTGCCTGATTTATTAAAGGAATAGGCCACCGTTTTTACATACAGAGATATGTTCTTACCTTAGCTTTGACGAGTTCTTTAGGACCTGTCTGATCTTCACCCATGCCTTCAATTACGTAAACACAGCGCAGACGGCGTTAGCATTTAGCCTCCCCTCTCTTCCACGTTTTCCCTATTTAAATATGGTTACGTGAAGTGTTCCACTACAAAGTATAATTACACAAAATTAAACAATGTGGATTTTCTAAGCGGATAAAAGGGGGAACTATATTGTAAGGTGTAATAATACCAGGAGTAATTTGGCATCCGCACAGTAAAGTGAAGATTACTGCGCAGTAAACGTGACTGAAGGCACGGGGGAAGACCAGACAGGTCCTAAAGAACTCGTCAAAGCTAAGGTAAGAACATATCTCAGTATGTAAAAACGGTGGCCTATTCCTTTAACAAGGACATGACTGGACTAGATCAGAGACACCGGATTAAAGCCTCATTGTAAACATGTGCTTGTGTATTACATACTGTATCTACACTGCCTGCGTGTCTCCTGACTGACCTTCTGTCCTGCGCTGCTGCTGCCGCTGCAGCCGGAGCCAGGACGCCCTCAGGCCTCAGATCCTCCCTGATAAAACGCACATTTTTGACTTGCTTTAATCATGCCCGTCCTCCGAGTCTCACTGTCCTATCTGTAAACAACGTCCCGAGTGGCCGGGGAGAGACCAGGGGCCCCTGCACTATAATATGCGCTATAATGACCTGCCTGATTCATTAAGCTAAAAAAAGGCAAAGTGTAATATTTCTTTTACACTAATAAGTAGGGCTGTGTACTTTTAAACAATACCAGTCTGCTATCGTAAAAGAAAAAGTGTAGGTACTCCTGATATCAGAATAATTGAAGTATCGAAAGCAGGTACTGAAAAAGAAAATCGTATCTTTAGACCCAAGTTTTATCGCTTAGTTTTATCGCTTGGACACGGCATTGCAAATTAACTGGCTGCGAAAATCTAGTTGTATTTTATTTGGTCACCCTGAGCCCCTGTGTGCCCCCCCCTGCCCTGAGCCCCTGTGCGGGATGGCGACAGGGGGGGGAGCAGCTCTGCAGATGGAGCCCAGATGGACAGTAAAGTGAGGGGGACGTCTTTAAAAATTCATAGCGCTCCGGTGATGGGCCGGTCGGCGGCGGAGGGGGCAGCATTAAACATTAAGTTGCTTTGACAAACACACTCTGGGGGGCCGGGGGGTGGGGGGGTGGGGGAGGGGCCTAAGGTGGAGAGGAGGGGGGGGGGGGGGGGGGGGACAGGAAGTGCGGAGTGGAAAAAGGAGCCAATTGGGAACGACACTTATTGGGATTAGCTGTCAGGTTTGTGCTGATACAGCTGCCTGATAAGTGCCCCGCAGGCTGGACGCCCAACCGCAGCTTTGATCTGGGCCAAGAACACGTGGACACGGGACGGGGGGGGGACATACTCACTGTGGACATGGGACAGGGGTAGGGCTGGGTACTGTTGAACGATACCATGGTGTGGTATCAGGAGGGAAAAAGGCACTACTGGTATCCGTGCCTCTCAAAAGTACTAATACACCTTGAACTTTTGCACATTTTGTCATGTTTACAACCATAAACATAAAGATTTTACTTTGAATTTTCTACTGAACGTTCACACACAAGTAACAAACAACTGTGAAGTGAAAGCAAAATGATACATGATTCCGTTATTTTTCAAAAAATAGAAAAGTGAAAAGTGGGGCGTGCATAAGTATTCTTACAGCATTTTCTGAGTGCTTTAAATTGCCTTTAAAACATTCCTAATGACTCCAGAATGTTCACACCTTGGCCTAACGGTTAAATAGAGGCCACCTGTGTGTAATCTACTCTCAGTATAATTACAGCTGTTCTGTGAGGCCCTCAGAGCTGTGGTCGGAGTGTATTGGTCACTAAACAACATCATGAAGGCCAAGGAGCACCAGAGAGGTCAGGGATAAAGTTTAAAGCAGCGTTAAGTTATACAAAGATTTCCCAAGATTTAAACATCTCCCGGAGCAACTGTTCAATCCATCATTTGGAAATGGAAAGAGTAGAGCACCACTGCCAACTTACCAAGACGTGGTCGTCCACCTAAACTAACAGACTGAACAAGGAGAGCACTGGTAAGAAATGTAACCAAGTGCCCCAAGATAACTCTGGTCGTATCTACACAAATCTGGCCTTCATGGACGAGTGGAAGAAGAAAGCCATTATTGAAAGGAGGCCATAAGAAATCCCGTTTGAAGTTTGCTAGAAGTCATATGGAGGACACAGCTCCATGTGGAAGAAGGTGCTTTGGTCAGATTGAACTTTTTGGCCCAAATGCAAAACGTTATGTATGGAGCAAACCTGACACTGCTCATCGTCCTGAGTGCACCATCCCCAGTGTCAGATATGGGGGGGGGAGCATCATGCTGTGGGGCTGCTTTTCCTCAGCGGGGACTGGGGAGATTGTAAGAATAGTTGTGAAGATGGATGGAGCCAAATACAGGGACATTTTGGAGGAAAACCTGCTGGAGTCACAAGAGAACTGAGGCTGGGGCGGAGATTCACCTTCAGCAGGACAATGACCCGGAGCACAAAGATAAATCTACAATGGAAAGGTTTAAAAAAAAAAAAAAAAAAAAACATATTAATGTGTTAGAATGGCCCAGTCAAAGTCCTGACCTAAATCCTATTGAAAATCTGTGGAAAGACCTGAAAACTGCTGTTCACAAACGCTCTCCTTCTAATGTGACAGAGCTTGAGTTGTTTTGTAAAGAGGAATGGGCTCAAATGTCAGTCTCTACATGTGCAAATCTTGTAGAGTCAGACCCCAAAAGACTTGTGCTGTTATTGAAGCAAAAGGGGGCTTTCAGTAAACAACTCAAAATGAAATCTTTATGTTTATGGTTGTAAACATGACAAAATGTGCAAAGATTCAAGGTGTATTATATTGTGTATATTTTCTCGTTTTTCCAGTTCCCCCTCCCTCATTTTTGCTCATTTTATGTAACTATTATTTTCCTCATTTCCCCCTATTTTTGCTCCATTTCCCTGCCTTTTCCCCCCCCGATTTTAAACAAAATCAAATGACATTTTCCCCATTCGTCCTAACCTAAATGCTTTCCAAAACTCGGATGGACCTCCCCTTTAGTGACTGCAGTCGAGGAGAGGGAAAGTGAATGAGGGAAGAGTGCTGCCGGCTCTTGAGCATCTGCCAGCTCTCTCTCCCCGTGTGAGAGCGAGCGAGCGCCGCTGTGGGGAAGCCCTGTTGAACCGCTGCCAAGCCCGCGCAAAGCCGCTTATGTCATCGCCGGCCCCTCCCTCGTCTCCGCAGCACTGTTTACTTTCTCTTCAGCAACACTATTCTTCCACATAACCTGATATTTCTGCAAGATAGTCAATCGGATGTTTGTGAAAAGACCCGGCGTATTGAGTGAGGAACTCGTGGGCCAGTGGTTGTCATGGTGACCCTGAAATGTGACCCCGGACATGATTAAATATCCTCATGAACTCTCCAAGAATCGGGATGTTTGAATGAGTTTGGACACAACAATGGAACATTTAAAAAAAGGCAGGTTTAGGGCCTTTCCAAACCAAAATCCACCATTGTTAGCTAATGGCATGCTAACAAATCAGTGGCGTTCTATATAAGATCAGGGAGCTCGTTTATAAAGCTCTGTAGGAACTGATGACATAATAACAGGCCAATAATGTAATAACGATTACCGGCCGATAATGACATAATTATCAGCCGTTTTTTACATCATTGGCCCGACAAGAGGAGAATCGTTCACAAATGTAATACATTCATGAAATAATACATCAATTTGAATTTATTTTCAGAAAGTAACACATAATACATAGTTTTTGTACTGTTTTCTCTAAACAGTTTTGTTTTGCTGTTTTATTGATCACTTCTGGTAGTTTGTGGTTTCTCCGACAGTTGCTCGGAGTGTGAAGGGGATTGTCTTATGATGGAAAGGTCTGTGAGTGAGTGCTTGGTGGTGGTCGGAGAGGCCAATGGCACAGTTTGGCAGCCTGCCCAGGGCAGCTGTGGCTGCAATAGTCGTCTGTGGCAGAAAGGGAAAGATTTTGTCAAGAGAACTAGCATCCTATAGTCCAGTGCTCCGGTCTCTGCACTGGCTTTCTGTCACTCAGAGAATCGACTTTAAAACAGCTCTGCTTGTTACAAGTCTTTTCATGGTTTAGCACTGAAGTACATCTCTGACATGTTAGAGCCGTATGAACCATCTCGGGCCCAGAGAACTTCAGGGAGGGGCCTCCTGGTGGTTCCAGAGTCAGGATTAAACACGGTGAGGCTGTGTTTCAGTTTCATGCAGCTAAAATCTGGAACAGTCTTCACGAGGATGTGAGACAGGCCTCAACTCTGACAATGTTCAAATTCAGGCTGAAAACAGTTCTTTTTGCCCGAGCATATGACTGAAAGTCTATGTGCACTCTTACCTTTTACTGTAATTGATTCATTTCATGTTGATGTTTTTATTGATTCTATTTCCTTTCTTGTATTTATGCAACTGTGAAGCACTTTGAATTGCCTTGTGTATGAATTGTGCTCTACAAATAAACTTGCCTTGCCTATAATCATTGTACCGAGCTGTGTTTTAGTCAGTGGTGGGATAGAGTGGTGAGACAGATTCAGACACAGGAGCAGGAACTTACTCTTAGACCCATCAGCCACTGGGACCAACCACTCACTCTCACATGCTCCACATTCACACACAGGCAGGTGGGTGAAGTGCTTTGCCCAAGGACACAGGGACGTCCTGCACTAGTGAGAGCGTAGATCGGAATCGGACCCGCGTTACCGTCTGGGCTACCCATGCAAATGAGCTGCCACGAGTTTCTTCAAGTAAAAAAAGATTTCCAGCGGTCTAGGTCTAGTCAGCCTTCATGCTGTCCCGTCTGACTCAACGCTAAGAGTGTTGTGTTGTGTTGTTTTGTTTGCTGTCCACCGCTCCTTTAGCCTCGTCTTTTCTTCAGCGCACACAAACGCAGCGTGACGCCTTCGCTGTCCTCACGTTCAGTCATGGGAGCAGCGGCGCCCTGAGTAGTTTCCCTCAGAAAGAGCCCATTCTTTCACACAGGCCAGATGAAGATCTTATTGCACATTCTCCAGGTTTGTGTGAAATGAAGGCGGCGTTCAGTGTAGAAACAGTAACTTGGTAACGGCAACTCACCATTTTTCCTCATCTTAGTTTGTGATCATTTGGTAAAGCATTTAAAGGGCAAATAAATCCACCTTTGGGGTGTTAAATCATTGTATAACCAAAAAGCAGACCTGGAGTAATATTTCACTTCATTCAGTTTGGAGTATTCGTCAAGTAGCTCATGGTACTTTCTATTCTTTATCACAGACCTGCATATAAAGAAGAACATGTACACAAATTAATATTATACTGAAGATGGTAATGACAACTGGGAAGTATCAAGATCATGGAGTATATTGTGTATACTACAGTATGTATATTAATGTGCCTTTATAACATAAAACTAGTGGCTTTTGGTAATGTTTACATGGTTTGGCATTGGTAACCATCTGAAAGAAATGTATTAATGATGATACTTGCTTTGTACTAGACATCATACATGAAACAAGACCGTTTCTGTGAAATGATAGGAATATTTAGAATAATAGATTGTCAGTTTGGTTCCATACGGTGCCTTATGTTGCATCATTGTTTCGTAATCTGTGTTACTCCCTTTTGGAGAATGTAAACAGTACAGTATATGAGTTTGCTCTTCCATGATTGGATACTGGGAGTGTGTTTAAACCTTTTTTTTTTTTTTGCTGTTGTTTCCTTGTTGTTTTTTTCCTTTTGCACTTTGTTCCTTTGTATTATTTTATTGTATGGATTTTGGGGCGTTTATGAGCTTTTGCTTCGGCCCATTCCTTTTGAGCACAGTGTTAACTGCTCAAATAAACGAATAAACAAAACTAAACCTGAACCAACCACTACCGAACAGTTTGTTTAGACTTTTGACTCATGGTTGAAATCAAAATGTTTGAAATTCAACAATTAAATCAGGGAAAAATATTGTATTCTTACATCAGCAACGAAACCAAGTCCAAACAGTAGCTACAATGCTAATCTGCAACAAAACAAAACTGTGACTAAACCAGGACTAAACCAGGACTAAACCAGGACTAAACCAGGACTAAACCAGGACTGAACCAGGACTAAACCAGGACTAAACCAGGACTAAACCAGGACTAAACCAGGACTAAACCAGGACTGAACCAGGACTGAACCAGGACTAAACCAGGACGAGGACTAATAATGCATCGGTTTTATATAGCGCTTTTCTGGACACTCAAAGACGCTTTACATTGCATTATTCATTCACTCCATACTTGGTGGTGGTAAACTACTATTGTAGCCACAGCTGCCCTGGGGTAGACTGACGGTAGCGAGGCAACCAGTCTGCGCCATCGGCCCCTCCGACCACCACCAACCACTCACTCACTCACTCACTACATTCGCTAGGCTTCCTGGTGTTACCAAACGGTCTCCCATCCAAGTACCGACCAGGCCCTTCCCTGCTGAGCTTCCAAGGTCTGACGGGATTGGGCAGAGCAAAGGCGGTATGACTAAACACCTTACAACCCGCCTTTGTTTGTTTACATCAGTGACCACTGGATATTAAACCTTTTTTTTTCTCTTGAAGTTCTCAACAAAATGGTTTACAATTTGTATTTGCCTCATGAATATGTTTGGAGGCATTTGAAAGGTTTGGTGGATTGAATGAATGCACTGTTATGCTCCTGTTATGCTCCTAAACGCCACAGACTGACGCTCATGGGCCAAATACTTTATATTGTAGGTTATACACTGCAAAAAGTATTTAACTAGATCAGTATAAACATCTCAATTTGAGCACAATAATCCAAATTTTAGCTGTTTTGAGAAGTTCTTGGGCATTTGTCCTAGATTATTTCACTTGTTCTGAGATGTTTCTGACTCGTTTCGATACGTTTCGTCCTTATTTCAGGTCATTTTCTTTGCCAATGGGGTAAGAAAATTGGTCTTATCTCATTGGCAATTTCACTTTCTTATTTCAAGCGAGATTTCACCTAGAACTGGTCTGAAATGTCCTCAAACAAGCAAAGGAAACTTGGTCCGATCAGGAAAAGTGTCTAAATGAGTGAAAACCGCTCAAAACGAGATACATTTCCTCAATTCAAGTCATTTAAGCATTTAAGGTGAAAACATTGTAAAGTATTACCGTGACAAAGTGTGTTCAGTGTGTTCCTCATGCTCCTCCAGGTCAGACGGGGATCCAGGCCTGAAACAAAGCCTGAACGTGTCCAAGGTCTGCTGGTCGATAGGCGCGTTTTAGACGGACCGTTGGAACGGCGGCCACAGAGGCTTTCCTTTCACACACGCGCGACAAAGAAGAAGAAGAAATCGATGGCAGTGAGGCTTTTGAAAGTGCGGCCTTTGGAGAATGTGTTCTGTTGTGCATTTACCGGGGAGACAAACCAAAGTACCAAAGAAACGGCGTCCATCGGGGGCAAGGTTGCTCCACTCGCCACGGAAAGAATGTATCGCAAGTATTCTGTCATTTGATGTTTTCTAACGGACAGAACCAGATTTAACACAGCTTTATTTTGTTGATTTATCGGCAACAAAGGTTTCTTCAAGCGGAATTTGGATCTTGATTAGTTTTTGAATGAGCTATTTGTAAGTGAAGGAGGAAAAAAAATGGCTTTATTTTTGGAGTTACCCTCTGGAAAAGCCCTTGTTTTAAATCCAAGGAGCGACTAAAGTGGAGATGTCTTTCGTTCTACACGTGGATACCAAACATGTCAATCTTTGTGAATGAATAAGCGTGGGGGAAAAAGTCCAGGGCTTGTAGTTACTTCCTGGAAATCTCCGGTTTGCTAGCGACTAAACGTCACGACACAAGCATCGTAAAAGGAGAGTTTCGTTGTTGTTTTTTTGCTCTGACATTAAAACTAAGTTGTTAAAGGCACTATACCTACTTTTTTTTTTCAAGTTTAGTATATTGGAAATCTAGACAATATCCTGAACTTGCAGGCGAGTTTTGTAGCATTTCTGTGAAAGTGACCCATAAAGGAACAGGCCACCGTTTTCACATACTGAGATAATATTCAGCTTAGACGAGTTGATGCGTACCTGTCTGGTCTCTGTGCGTGCGCTCAGTCATGCTAAACGACCAAATAGGGCTGCTCGATTATAGAAAAAAAAAATAATCACGATTATTTTAGTAATAATTGAAATCACGATTATTCAAACGATTATTTCAATCCAATCCACTTTATTTGTATAGCACATTTAACCAACAAAAATGTTTCCAAAGTGCTGCACATGAAATCCTAAAAACAGATACAATACTTATTAGCTCTACCACAAAAAAAATTTAAATAAATAAATAAATAAATAAATAAACTAAAACCTGCATAAAACAATAAATAGTTTGTAAAAGACATTAATAAAAATAAAATAGATAAAACAATAAAATAATTAAAAATATTGAATAAAAAAATAAAATCAACAAGATAAAATAAATAAAAGACATATTTGTTGCCTTAAAAAAAAAATATATATATTTATTCATTTTTATTATTATTTTAAAAAACAACTATGGACTACATTTTCTCTGGACGATAAAAGCATTTTTTTTTTTTTTTTAATATGCTCACGTTTCTAAACTAATTCTATCGGGAGACCTGCCGCCTGCTGGCCAGCCCTCACACCTGTCCAACAGAGCGGCGCAGCCTGATGACATCATCACACAGCGCTAATGTTTTTATGTCAAACCAAAGCCTGAGCCTTAGCACATGAAATGCGAAGGGAACAGAAACAATCATCATAAGAGTTGGGTCTAAAAAATCTCAGTACGATATTGTTTACAGTTCTGTCAGGCTGCGCTGGTGTTTCAGCTGATCAGACGCGTCATTGGGCATCCAATCGTTTGTTCTCGATTATGCTATTTTTGTGATCGTCTAGTGTAATAATCGAAATCGTAATCGAATTTCGATTAATAGCGCTGATCACGAATGACGTCAAATTTGCTCATGAATATTCATAAGCTCCGGTGACAGCGCGAGATGCCCGAAAATTCGGACACTTTACAATGGCGACACCTGCTGCAATACGAATAGTTTTGGAAGAGAACGACGTCCCAGGGGCTTCCTTTCATTATAACTCAATCGAGAAACACAGTGTAGATCAGCTTAAACGTTGGCTGACATGTAGAGGCCTCAAAGTGAGCGGTAAGAAAGCAGTATTAGTAGAAAGGTAAGCGTTTAATTAAGCTAGCACTCGCTCGGTAATCGATGCCGTATGCGGTGCAGCGTGTGGTGTTGCAAACTTTTTACTTTTTAATATAAACACATTGAAGTCACACATTTTATCTGTAGATATGAATTTTACGTCTGGCCTGTTAGTATCCATCATAAAGAACTCAGTGGTGTGCAAAAATATTGTCGATGAGTTTTACAGTATAAAGAAAAAAATTGTAATTGTATTACAAGCCCTGTTACGGGCCTTTTAATGCACACAAATATATATGCCTACATATACTGCTAAAAATAATAATAAAGGGAACACTTGAACAACACACTGATGTAAGTGTTACCTTTATTTTATGTATAAATAAAGGGAACAGTGAATATTGTCATATTCAATTATGATATAAATGTGCTAATCTTTCCATTCTGTTTGTACAGATGTCAGCATGCTGTAAATCAAAAGCTACCAATTGATCCTGCTATAGACGGTGGTGCATGGTATGACATCAAAGCTGCATCTAAGCGGGGCTCCAGTCCAGCAAATGAGGATCCTCAACCAAAGGATGGAAATTGGAAAGATTTTCCTCAATCTGGCATACCACTGAATTTTAATACAGGTCATATTTATCACCACATCATAGAATCTGTACAAGAAAATATTGACAAGGAAAATGAAGAATCAGACTGTCAAACATCAAAACCCATGAGAAGAGGCAGACAACTGTTTGAAAGTAGAAATGTGACCTTGATGCAGGATTTGTGCCAGGGTAACCTGTATCATGTAAAGGCAAAAGTTCTTGGAAGCATGCGCAAGATAGCATATAGTGTTGTGATAGTCCTCTCAAAGCACACTGGATTTGTGCAAAATGCTTCTTGTGAGTGTAAGGCTTCTTCACTTGGGCGCTGTAGTCATGTGGCTGCTGTTCTCTTTGCTATAAATGACTGTAAGGACTCCGGAAGTAATGAATCGTGTACAAGCAAACCCTGTACTTGGAATATTGGCAGGAAGGCAGGCAAAAACCCAAAGTGCATCACAGACGCTCAGTACCCAAATAGGAAGCGGAAGATGTCCGAGGTAATGAAGTTTGACCCCAGACCTGCTCTTATGCAAAGAACATCAGTAACATATGAGGAGATGAACCATTTTCTGACAGACTTAAAAACTGCAAGTTACCCTGGGGGTAGCATGTGGGAGACCATCATCCCCTGGCATTATGGTGACTACACCCTTTCCATTGATGAAATAGACTTGTTGAGGCAAAAGGTGGCCATTATTTGTCAAAATCTGATGCCAAGTGTGAGTGGTATCACAGAACTATGTCCGACACAGGGGGATGAGGCTTGGTTTGCTGAGCGCAGACTTCGGGTTACTGCATCGATAGCCAAATCAGTACTAACAGCTTCGAGTAACAGTGTTAGAGCAAACCTGGTGAAAGCAAAGCTATGGGAACCACCAGTGAAAGCTGCCAGCCTGGAATATGGCCATGCAAATGAGTCTATAGCAAGACAAGGCTTTGAGGATGTTTTCCCTAACTTTACTGTTGAAGAGAGTGGACTGTGGGTGAATTCTGAGTATCCCTACCTTGCAGCCTCTCCAGATGGTCTGTTGTATGATAAAGATTCGGACAGTCATGGGGTGTTAGAAATAAAATGCCCCATGTTACTGAAAACAATACATCCAAAAGACTTCTCCACAGCACTGACTAAGAGACAACTGGCAGGTTTCTGTTTGAAGGCAGATGGGGATAAGGTGACACTAAGTAAAAAACATGCCTACTATTACCAAGTGCAAATGCAAATGGCAATTTTACAGAGAGCGTGGTGCTACTTTGTTGTCTGGAGCCCAAAAGGATTGATTGCAAATACAATTTGTTTCGACAAAGACTGCTTTGATGCTATGGTTCCCGTTCTGAGAGACTTTCATTGTAATTACCTCTGCCCAGAATATGTTGAAATGAGACTTCCAAGACATCTCCCAATTTTGAGTTTGAAATAATAGATGTGGTAGCGACTGTGGTAGCTGATCCTAAAATGGATTGTGAAAAAATGTCTATTACTGGTCAAAGTTATTGTGATGTTAATCATTCTCTTGTCAGGACATGTTTCACTGAATTTAAATTCTCATTTCATTCTGTGGTTCTTTTATACATTGTTATTTTTGAAAACCTAAATGCATAATGTGATACATTTCCACGATACCACAGTAAACATTATCAGTAATCGTATTAAACAACCAAAATTTGTATTTGAAATATGTTTTTATTTCAACATTTCATGACAGTTTTTTCAATGTTTCTTATAATCCATGAAAATACTAAAGATGCTTCTATTTAGGCAACAAGTGGTTCTTGGAAGTTAACTAAACAGCCTGCAATGAAAACCATTTGTGAAAATACTGGCTGCAATGACAGGGGTATAACTTTGCTTAGCAATCTGAATTTCTTTATTCTCTCAATGCATCTTTCAACGTGGATTCGTACTCTTGCAATCTTTTTCGTGTAAATTTCTTCCTCTGGAGTAAGCTTTTTCCTCCCATTCAAAAATGGCGGGATGTTGAGGTTAACCCCCCTTTCTGACAGAATTTCCCTTATAGTGAAACCCCGGTCAGCAACAACAAGATCCCCCGTCTCTAGGTTATCCAGAAATCCACTTTGCTTCACAATTTCAACATCAGAAATGGATCCTTCATAGGCATCAGATACAAACATAACAGCTCCGGTAGGGGAAATGCCTATCAACACTTTGTATGTCCCATGACTTTTGTACGATGAGTAGAGATTACCCTGTTGCTCAAAATTAGAGGCTTGCTCTACAAAAAATTCAGTACAGTCAATGATAGTTCTTATCCCTTTAAATTTCTTAAAACATGAAGGGAGATTTCTCGCAACAATATCACGAGTTGCAAACATTGGTTTCTTCAATGTGGAAAACTGAAGATACATAAACTGAATCCAGGTGGTAACTATTTTTGAGACTAAACTAACAGAAATTCCAAATCTATACGCCAAATCATTATGAAGTAAGCCAGTTCTAAGTCTGATTAAGGTAAGAAATAGTTCATTGATGGGATCCAGTTTTCTTTTGACACCAGGCCTTTTTCTTGGAGATTTCTCTGACTTTAGTGAGCTTTTGTGATATGATAGTTTGTCTCTAGAGGGTCCAAGGAAATTCCAAAGAGCCATGAACTGAAGCCAAGTCAGACCGGTATAAAATTTAAACTGCTTGTCATCATTTTTAACATCATCAACAGAGAACACGTGTTTCTGCTGTGTAGCCGCGTTTTGATTTTTACACTTTGCGAGTTCATTTTTCAGAATCATGTTTTCCAGTTTTAACTTCACCACTTCATCGCATTGGATATCAGTCTGACAGGATTTGTCCATCTTATCAATGCTGTGCTCATCCGACATGACTTGGGCTGCCAGATCTGCAAAACAAAAGGGAACATATATTATAACCATTTCTGTATCAAAACAGACAGTGTGGTTTTATTTGACAGTACAAAATTATATTACATGTCATCCTACCTGAAACTGATGAAAGGTCCAGAAGGGCTGTTGCAGCATCCATTACAGTGGTTGTGTCATCATTGACTTGAAGATTAGTTGATTCATCCTCTGCCTTTTGGCTGCTTGTTGATGTGGTGGTGTTATAAGTAAACCTTTTCCTCTTTGTCATTGCTTCTTCAGCAGTGTCTTCATTTCTTGGTTTTGGGGGTTTCCTTTTGCGGGCCATTTTCTCCACCTATACCCAAGAAATTGATATTAGTTTAGGCTAATAAGCTCAAACATAAACACATAGCATTAGGGCAAGCTATTTGTGTTAGGAGTGTTTGCGGGGGAAATGGTTTGGTAGTGACAACGGGCAGGTACAGAGATAATTTTAAAGGGGAAAAAAAAAACAGCGCCAGTGGCCTCCTGGAGTAAACAAATGGCCTGAATGTCTTGCGTTGCAGTGTATGATGTGTGTACAATACTGCGGTGAAGTTACGGATCTATATTCGGCATTAGCTTGACCAGAGAGGGAAGAGCTAGTCACGATGGACAAACAAAAGCCGTAACTAGCGTCTAACTTCACCGCTGTGTGAAAAAGGCAAGTAAACGTACCTGCGCAGACGTTGCAGTTGCTGGTACTGGGTCTGGATTTTCAACTGTTGGTCCATTTCCACCGATGAAATGTAGAGAGCAAATATAGGTGTCTTTGGTCACATTTTTTACAGTAAATCCATCTCGCTTGCAAGCTAGCACCCAACGTTGACATTTCTCTGGATTCCTTCGGGGCTTAGGAATAGGAATGAAAAAAACTCCCTTCATATGCTCACGATCACCATATCGCGAGTCACTCCGGCAGACACCAAAGCAGCAGTGTTTTGTTGTTACCATAATGCGTCTCTTGAGGCAATAATTAGGAGAGAATTGCAAGTTGCTTCACTCATTTTCTCGCACAACACGCTTTACCGCTCAATATAATTGTCCGAATTGAACATGGCCGCGGCGCATGCGTAGTGCGCTGTTCTAAAAATAGCATTTTGCCGTAATCGTGATCAGTGCTATTGCACAGCCCTACAACCAAAGCTGTTGTTAGCATTCGGCCTCTCCCTGAAACGGAGTGAAGTTAGAAGCGACAAAGCTCTTCCACGGGCACAAAGACCAGACAGGTACGTATCAACTCGTCTAAGCTCAGGTAAGAACATATCTCAGTCTGGAAAAGCGGTGGCCTGTTCCTTTAAAAGTGACCCTGTGAGTGTTGGAGTAAATGTTGGAAATATGTAAGGAAAGTTAGGTATGAGTTAGGATTCGTGATCGAGTGAATGATTCCGTCCTGACTTCTGCACACACAACAGAACCCCCCTGTACCGCTGTCCCGACGTGCCCCACACCCTTCTATAACTAAGTTTATCTGCTGGACAGTGGACGTCTGTGTTCCAAAGCGCGATGAGATCTCCTTTAGTTTGTCCCCGCTTCGATTGGCTCGGATATGAGCTCCGTATCGGCCTCTCCATCCGCCGCTCCCGACCTCTCTGTCACGGCATTTTGAGTGAATTTACTTCGCAGTTAGTCTTCCAAAGCGATGCAATTGACAAGGTGGAGTCAAAATCAAGTCAGGAATGCTTCACGGTCCTTACGTGCAGGACTTTGGCGAGTTCAGGGAAGGTCTTCTCCGGCGGTTCGATAGTTTAGCTCAGCTTAAAGTGGTTTTGGTTCGTTCTTTTCTGGGATCTTGTGGTTTTGAAGTGTTTGGGTCTTTAGATCTAGAACAGTTCGGCCACTCTGCTTCTGAAAGCCAAGAGTTCTCACTGCGGATCTGGCTCGCAATCCGTATCCGAAACCAACTCCAAGATAAGTACCGGTGTAACAGGACAAATGAACCCCCGCACAGATTAAACCCGGAGTACCAAGGGTATAAAATAGCCTTGGCTAGACTATATCCCTCTGGGCCAGAATATACCTGTCTAACTCCTCACAATTTTTGACATTATTTGTTTGTAGTTTGATGAATTTCATTTTAGCCATTTTTTTCTTTTCTTTTTTTTAACCCCTTAACTCCCACCTGAACCGAGCACATTTTCTCCAGTTTGGCTTTACCCCCAGTCCAAAAGCTTCTGGAAAAAAGCTGAGACGAAAACAATGATGGAAATGGGGCAAAAAAGTGCCGTAAAATGTATGAAAAAGTGGCAAAAATGTGGCAAAAAAATTACAAAAAATGTGACAAAATGTTACAAAAACATTACAAAAATGTGATAAAAATTTGACCAAAAAAAATGACAACAATGTGACAAAAAAATGACAAAAATGTGATAAAAAAAATGACAGAAAAATGACAAAAATGTGATAAAAAATGGCAAAAAAATGACAAAAATATGATAAAAAAATGACAGAAAAATGGCAAAAATGTGATAAAAAAAATGGCAAAAAAATGACAAAAATGTGATAAAAAAATGACAAAAAAATGACAAAAATGTGATAAAAAAATGACAGAAAAATGACAAAAATGTGATAAAAAAAATGACCAAAAAAATGACAAAAATGTGATAAAAAAAATGACCAAAAAAATGACAAAAATGTGATAAAAAAATGACAGAAAAATGACAAAAATGTGATAAAAAAATGACAAAAAAATGACAAAAATGTGATAAAAAAATGGCAAAAAAAATGACAAAAATGTGATAAAAAAAAATGACAGAAAAATGACAAAAATGTGATTAAAAAATGACAGAAAAATGACAAAAATGTGATAAAAAAATGACAAAAAAATGACAAAAATGTGATAAAAAAATGACAGAAAAATGACAAAAATGTGATTAAAAAAATGGCAAAAAAATGACAAAAATGTGATAAAAAAATGACAAAAATGTGACAAAAATGTGACAAAAATGTAATTAAAAAAATGACAAAAAAATGACAAAAATGTGACAAAAATGTGACAAAAAAATGACAAAAAATTGACGAAAAAAATGACAAAAAGCTACAAACATGAGTTGAACACCCAACAAAAAAAATGATGGAAAAAAATGTGATGACGTGAGGAAAAAGATCCTCTCGGTTCAGGCGGGAGTTAAGAGGTTAAGAATTATGTAGGCTACTGTTTCTATTTCTCACGGTGTGACCCGAGCGGGGGTCACAAATCCCTTTTACTGTTAAAATGGGGGTTGCGGCGCCAAAAGGTTGAGAACCACTGCTCTAAATAATACTATGATATACTACTATATACTGCTATACTACGATAAATTACTGATTTACTGATTTCTGTTAGGACTCATTGGCACGGTAGTACAGCAGTTAGCGCTCGTGCTTCACAGCTAGAAGGTCCTGGGTTATGAAGTAGCCTTGGCCATAATACACCCCGGGGTCTCGAATGGCCTAGGCCCCTTTAACCCCGGGTGTAGTTCGGATCGGGGGTATACTCTGGCCTGTTACTCCAGGATGAAATAAATATTCTATGTTACCCAGCGCTCCTTATCCTTCTTATCTGTAAAGTCTGCTCAATGCGTGGGAAAAGTGCGATCTGGAGCCTTTCGGACACATGCTACAGTGTGTTTTGCTAACAGTAGCGGGTTTGCATGCACATGGGGGGGAGGGGGGGTCACGCGGACTGCCCACAAGAACATTTGAGACACATAAACTGGGATTCCGACAAACAAACACGCTGAATGAGCCGCTGCACTGTGCTCCCAATCTGTAATCGCGGCATTCGGGGATTGGAATCTTTAAATAGCATCAGCCGGTTGGTTCCCAGGGCCTAATCTATTCCAAACCGCGGGCTAATGAGTGACTACGGCATGATAGACCTCCTTGTAGGGCCGTGCACAGCCCCGCCGCGGGGGGAACGGGAGGGGGGGCGTGGGTGGAGCCGCGCTTGGCTTCTATAAACCGTGCAAATTAATGATAAGGCGCAAAAGTTAGGCCTTTTTATAGCAGGGCTTTCCAAACCCAGAGAACCAAAACCTCTGACGCTCCCAGTCTGATCTTCAGAGGAGCTTTTTGTCAACATGAATCGGTCTCATCTGTGGAAAGGACCAGATCCAAATTGCAATCTGAATGACTAAAGAAAACCAGTCTGTAAATGCATCAAAAAAGCGCCAAAGTGCGACAAAAGAAGTGATGAAAAAGCCGCCAAAAAAAGCAACAAAAGTGAAAAAAGAAAAGAAATTAGATGGAAAAATAACGTGAAAAAAGGCAACAATGCAAGGAAAAGGATCCGTTTCTAGTGAGGTGTCACACTGGCCTACGCTCCAATCGAGAAGCTTTTAGATTTGGGTAAAGCCGAACTGGAGTAAATGCACTGGATGAAGGTGGGTGGTAAGAGGTTAATGACTTTTAATGCAGAGCGTAAACCCTGATTATTGTTCTCTTTTCTGGTTCTAGACCAGTGGTTCTCAACCTTTTGGAGCCGCGACCCCCATTGTAACAGTTAAAGGGGTTCGTGACCCCCGTCCGGGTCACACCCAGAGAAATAGGAACATTAGCCGACATCAGGGGAAGGCAAGTTTTCTTGGCGGAGGCTCGATTTTCTTCATTGTAAAAAGACCAAGTAAAGCACCATTTTCTACAAATGCCAGCTTCTCTGTACATGATTATGGCCATACTGTTAAAGGGGCTGGAAGCAAGTTCGCCATTTTATACTCACTACTGCCACCTCAGGCCATATGTGTAACTGCACCTTCTATATTAAGCTTGTGCATGACGGCAATTCGGGCCGAAGTGACACATTTTTGAGTGACCGTACAGGATTTTAGAGGCAGTTGTGGTGAACAGGTCTGAGCTCATTCTACACATTAGGACATGGCTGGAACATGTAGGGGGAGGAAAATACATAATTTTAACATTTTTAAACTCCTTATAGTCCCTTTAAACAACACCAGTCTTGTATCGGAAAAAAAGTTTAGGTTCTACTGATGTCTAAAGGAGGTACAGAGAAAAAAAAAACGGGCTCCGATGCTGTTGCCAAGGGACAACATTAAAGGAACAGACTTTGTTGTTTCAGCTCAAATCAAATGATTTGTTTTTCCCATTTTTCCCCTATTTTTTCAATTTCTTTTTCCCCATTTCACCCCATCTTTTTTTCTTTCTTATTTAAAAAAAAAAAGAAATTCCGTCTTACTAATTTTCCCAAATTGATTCCCTATTTTTTCCCCTTTTTTTCCCCAAAACAAATGTAACATGATTTTTCCTTATTTTTAGCCACATTTTCCTTCCACACATTATGGTTCTGTTTTCAGGTTCTAGACGCCACAATATTTTAATATAGATATCGAATAAAGCATCGGACCCAGCCCTACACATGACCTAATGGGTGTTTTGCTTAGAAATTTTGACAGATTTGACTGTATTCTGCACATTTTTGAGTATTCAAACAGGAATTTGATCTCTGATTTGTGTAATATCATCTTCAAAATCATTAAAAAAAATCCTGAGGGTCAGAGCTTCTATGCTGGAGGGCCGGATTTGGCCCTCGGGCCTGATATTGCTGACCCCTGGCCAACATAATTCCTAAAAAAACAAAGAAACAAACGGAGAAAATGAAACTAATCAAATTGCGAACAAATAATGGCACTGCTACAATAAAATATTATATTATTTGCTAACAAAGATATGTATATTTAATCTACATGATCTGGCGACCCCCCCAAATGTATCTCGCGACCCCCTTGAGGGTCCCGACCCCCAGGTTGAGAACCACTGTTCTAGACAACAAATATTTCAGTATAGGTATCGAAAACAGTATCGTTCAGGTATCGGCATCGAAAACCAAGTATCGTTAAAATGCAATGGATCGAAAACAGACCGATTATTTCCTTCACACGGGATTTCCTTTTCCAGTCTTGGCAAGTTTTGAGTCATGTTCATAGAGCGTTAGCATCTTGTTAGCCAGCTGTTGTAGCATTAGCTGTTTTGTTTACATGTGACTTTATTCAGCTGGACGCTCGGAGGTCATGTGTCGTCGTTTTCAAGTGAGATTGATCCCAGTAGAACGCAGCATTAGACTCCAGAGGGGGGTGGGGCTAATGACGACTACTCTAAAGAGCTGAAAACACTTAAGCAATGTTGCTAATGGTGCGTTCCAGGCAACTGGTCAATTTCCGACCCCCTGCTTGTAAAAAAATGCGTTGGAAAACGATCAAAGCGGTAATTACAACATGTGAACTCGGAGATGGGTTAGGGTTAGGGTTAGAGTTCAGATACGAGAAGACAGCAATGGCGCCCCCCAGTGGAGAAGCATTAGTGAAGGTTACTTTCGGTCACAGCCTTCTATATAACGTTATGTAGCCTGTTTTGAATTACACCTGATGCTTAGAAACATTCATATAACATTAGCATCTTATTAGCTAACTGTGCTAGCATTAGCCGTATAAGTCATAAGCATTAGTCCTAGAAAATCCTAGAAAAAAGTCCTAGAAATCCTAGTTTACCAGTCGTTTACCAATCTTAAACGTACGATAGTGCTATACACAAGCTGACACCATTTCCCCATCTCTCAATATTTCGGGGCGAAGGTTCCGGCGTAGATTAGTGGTGACATAATGATGTTTAAAGGTTTAGAACTTCATGGCTGAAATGCATGGGTTTGTTGTATTTGTTTAGTTGTTGTCAGTTACTCCTGAATGCGCATCAGAAGTTCAGCCTGGATCCATGACACGATTTGGTTTCCATCAAACCATCTGCTGCCGTTTCAAATCCAGATCCCTAAGCTCTGGAAATGTGGCGTCTACAACATGACGCCCTGGTCAGCGTCCACTTCTCACCACTCCACTCTTGTCAACGCGACCGCAGAGGGGAATTAAAATAGTTTGGCCGAATCCCAAAGAAGCACGGTCCGTTAAGACGAGGCTAACGTTTCTCCCACAGTGCACGCTAATGTCCCCAAGGCGGTGGAGGCATCGTGTCAAATCGTTTAAAAGTTGAGGGGTGGGCAGCTGAAAATTCTATGTGGTGAATAAAGCGACGGTCTTTGTTTTTGGCAAATGTCGTTACTGCGACAAGTTCAGTGTCTTCTTCATCTGTGCGTCTAAACTGAGGTCCAGTTATTTTGGGGATAATTGCAACACACTTGCTTTGAATACATATAAATACTCTCACAGAGGTAAAGCATAATTATTATTACAAGGAAACACTTACCTTTGCAGTGCTTCCAAGTAGGGCTGCTCGATTATTGAAAAAATAATAATCACGATTATTTTTGTCATAATTGAAATCACGATTATTCAAACGATTATTTTTTGCCTTTAAAAAAATCCAGCAAAAAAGTGACAAAAATCCAGCGAAAAAGTGACAAAAATCCAGCAAAAAAAGCCAGAAATCCAGCAAAAAAAGCCAAAAATCCAGCAGAAAAAGGACAAAAATCCAGCAGAAAAAAGACAAAAATCCAGCAGAAAAAAGACAAAAATCCAGCAGAAAAAAGACAAAAATCCAGCTAAAAAAATTACAAAAATCCAAAAAATGTGGGGGGGGAAATGTGAAAAAAAAAATGTGAAAAAAAATAAAAAATAAAAAATTATAATCGATTTTTGGCGATTATGCTAATTTTGTAATCGTTTACTGTTAATTGCACAGCCCTACTTCCAAGAGTAAAGTCTGAAATCTGACAGAATCAGGAGCGCTGAAGTACGTGCTTTGTTTTTTTCGCATATTTAAGGGGCTAGATGCAAGTTGGCCATTTTATACTCACTACTGCCAACTCAGGTCACACATGTAACTGCACCTTCTATATTAAGCTCGTGCATGACGGCACTTTGGACCCGAAGTAACCACTTTTTGAGTGACAGTGCTGTAACGCCCTTCCACCGCAGATACCAGGACCACGAATGAGACCTTGAGATTTGCAAAGTTTAAGGGCTTTATTACAGCATGACGGCAGGAGAGTAGTTGGCTTTTGTTTGGATCCGGAGGAAGAGTCCGCTGTGTTCTTGCCAGGGGTCCAGGCTGCGTCTGCTCACTCTGCTTCTGGCTTCCGGGTCCTAGCCACCGGTCAGGTACTGCGACCCCAGTGTCCCCCCAGGCCCACGCTGCAGAGCGGCCGACTGGTCTTCAGACTGGCCTGGACCCCGGCTGGGCAGAGGACAAACAAGAGTGAATGAGGAAGAGGAAAAGGTTCAGCTGTTTTGAAACAGGTAGCCCCGCCCCTTCACACCTGCCAACTAGTTAACTGAAAACATGACCATTGGCCCACAGCAAATAAAAGGGAAAACACAAGTAGGAAAAAAAATGAAAGCAGCAGTGCAGGAGAGCCCAGTTCTACCATGTTACAGTGCAGGAGAGCCCAGTTCTACCATGTTACAGTGCAGGAGAGCCCAGTTCTACCATGTTACAGCGCAGGAGAGCCCAGTTCTACCATGTTACAGTGCAGGAGAGCCCAGTTCTACCATGTTACAGCGCAGGAGAGCCCAGTTCTACCATGTGACAGTGCAGGAGAGCCCAGTTCTACCATGTTACAGTGCAGGAGAGCCCAGTTCTACCATGTTACAGTGCAGGATTTTAGAGGCAGTTCTGGTGAATAGGTCTGAGCTCATTCTACACCTTAGAACATTGCTGGAACATGTGGGGGGAAGGAAAATACATAGTTTTAACATTTTTAGCTCTGTATAGTCCCTTTAAGTAAGCTTGGTAACGTTCATTGTGTCTACTAGTGTTAGTAGTTTAACTTTCAGAGTTCATTTGGTCAGACACTAGGATTAGAGATGTTGAAATCTTAATCTTTACAGGTTTCAGCCGCCATCAGAACACACACCCCACACTCACACTGCGTTTGTTAGCATGCCGTTATCATACTCCGACCAAAAAGTTTGAGACGCACACCGACACCGCCCATACCAAATAATAAGCCACTCTCGTGTATGACATGTCTGCTTTCAACACAATCAGAACCAGCTCATCGCAGCCATTCGAGTGTCCAATTCCATTTTAACCCAAACACAGGCCCTTAACGTTCTTACTTGAGGGAGCTAAAAGTGGCGTGTCAAAGCTCCACCAGGCGGGGCTAGCTCTCGCCCAGGTACCAAAGCTTAATCACATAATGTCCGGCTGAAGTGAGTTAGCTCGCGTGTGAAGCCGCACACTGGACACATTGTTGTTTCCGAGGGACACTTGAACCAAACACACAGAGGCCTTTCCCGACGGGCAGTCCGGTCAGTCAGCCTGCGCCACTTTACATTAAGCTCCTAATAGCAACTTCATGTCACTAATCAAATTCATCTGGCGCGGGCTCAATCAAGCTCGGTTTGAAATAGCCACTTTAATGGGAGAGACGAGGTGTTTGTAGAAGTTGAATGATACGAGGAAAAACAAACTTCTAAACCCCAACCATTGGCCAATTAGGCAAACTCATTTAAGGCTATTTTTGAGCTTAATGACCTTCAAAAACGATGGCTTCAATAAGTGCTTTGACCAAACATAGTCAGTTCATTGTAGGACTTCCACTCTAAAGGGTAAACAAAGACACGACAGAGCTAGCACAAAGCACAAAGCTAGCGTAGCATTAAGATTTTCTTTCCGCTCTTCAACAGCCTCTCCACTTTAGTAGCTCCTGCTGACTCCACACTTTACAGGCTTGGACTTACAATATCTGGAAGTTTAGCCTGGACCCATGACACGATTTGGTTTCCATCAAACCATCTGCTGCCATTTCAAATCCAAATCCCTAAGCTCTGGAAATGTGGCGTCTACAACATAACGCCCTGGTCAGCGTCCACTTCTCACCACTCCACTCTTGTCAACGCGACCGCAGAGGGGAATTAAAATAGTTTGGCGGACTGGGACTGAAAAACAGCCCTGGACTCTGACCAGCCTGGCCCAAATTACATATTTTAACCTCTTACCCCCCGCCTTAACATTAACGAGTGCGTTTTCCCCAGTTCGGCTTTTTATTATTATTTTTTGGACTGGTATCATCAGCAAAAAGAACGGGAAAGGTGGTCGTAGAGACAGAAGCAAAATCATTAATATAAATAATAAATAATAGTGGCCCCAAAATGTAACCTTGTGGTACACCATACTCCACGGAATTCCTTTTAGATTCATGTTTTTTTATAATAAAATCTAATATCATCAGCAAAAAGAGCGGGAAAGGTGGTCATAGAGACAGAAGCATAATCATTAATATAAATAATAAATATTGATGGTCCCAAAACTGAACCTTGTGGTGCACCATACTCCACGGAATTCCTTTTAGATTCATGTTTTTTTTAAATAATAAAATCTAAAAGCTTCTTGATTGGAGAGCAGCAATGTAACGCCTCATTTGAAAGCTAAGACCTACAAAAGTCACCACATTTTTGTCATATTTTTGTTGTTTTTAAATTATTTTTTCTATCATTTTTTGTTGTGTTTTTCTCACGTTTTTGTAGGTTTTTTTGTCTGTGTTTTTCTCACGTTTTTGTTGACTTTTCATCCTCTTTCTCTCGCTATTATTTCTTTTTAGCTTTTAGATTTGGGTAAAGCTCGGTTGAGGCGGGACTGGTGGCCCTAGAGCCAGTGGCCCCTGATTTCACCTATAAACAGCTTATTCAAAAGCAAAAAATCTCCATCTTACTTTTATCAGTAATGCACAGCAGACGTTTCCAATCAAGTCCCGCCCACCCCGCCCTCCCGATTGGACCTGACAGGCTTGGTCTCATGAAAAGCTTGCCTCATTGGTCAAAGTTAAGTCAGGGAGGAACTTTAGAGAGAGACCTAAAATATGAGCTGCTAAACCTAACGGAAGAGTGCATTTCTGAACATTTCCAGAGGTCGTCGGATCATCTGACAAAGGTCAATCTTTGCGATTAGTGAAGCCGCCCCGGAGTTATCACAGAATCAGCAGATGCTAGCACACTGTCCGTGCCAGGCGCCTGCGGTGGTCAGACCACAGTGTGCTGGTGGAATCGGTTGATCGGTTTACTTGCACTTCCTGTGTGACAGTGTATAAGTGTCACTTTGAGCCGTTGGTGCCCAGCCCTCCCTTCCCCCAGGCTTATTCAGATGTGACTTCTGTACACACCTTTGTTTCCAGGTATACGTCACCGAGCCGCGGGGATTTAAGACTTCGGTATAGGCAGAGCACAGCACAGCTAACGCCAGACAACGTTTCATTTTATAAAATTGTTAGAGAGGATTTTGGATATGCTGGTTAATACTGAAATCTGTAAAAAATACCTATATGTCAAATCCGTTTTGTTAGACTGTAAAGTCGACAAAACATCATCAAATAAACATCACGACGGGAGAGTTTGATCTGTTTTTTGAGTGCCCAGTAGGCCTAGGTACCTTTCAATTTTCTTCCAATTCCAGTATCTTTCCAAGTACCTTTAACGGTACTTGGTTTACAATGCCGATACCCAGGGACGTGCACAGATAGAGCCCAGGTGGTGCTCAAGTACCTGCCCCTCTGCCCTTTAAGTGCCCTTCTCCAGACCAGTTTTTTTTCCTCCCCAATATTAAGTATTGTTTCTTTTATTGTTCTTAGATGTGTGCCCGACTAAGCCAACATGTGCTGAAAATACAGTTTTAATGTTCAACAACTTCAAATCGCGCTTCATTCCTCCTCTGCCTCTGTCCCCGTGTTTCCCCCGTTTGAGAAGATGGTACAGCCCCTCTCTGTAGGACCCGGGAGTAAAGTGAACTAAGTAAATTCGATAACTTTATGAACAAGCCAGCGCGACATGACTGGATTATTAAAGGGAAAGGAAACGAAAGGGGCACCGGTGCGAGGACGTCAGCGCCGCCACTTTTGTCGAGATCAGGACAAACTTTAGCAACTTTAGCGATTCTGTTTTGTCGCGCTATAAAATATTCTGAAAATGAGCTTTATTACTCGGACTAAGTCAGGGCTGAGCGTAGACCAGGACCAGAGCAGTGTGAGCTGAACTAAGGGTTCTGGACACTGCATCTGTGGGAGGAGCACAGGAACACGAACAGCCCAGTTGCCCTTTTGTCTTGGTTGAGCACCTGCCCCATACTTTTTCAGCACCTATACCAAAGGGTGGGGCATGGACACTTCCTTTTTTGACAAGTCTGATGTTAAGGAGGGTCACAGTGGGTTGGGAGGGAGGCTGGACTGGAAGTTTGTATCCATATCTGGTTCAGTATAGTCGAGGGAGCGATGGGCTTTAGCCAAAGAGGCGTGTTTGTCTCTGGCATCGCACCTTTTGTCGTCATGTTCCTGATTGCAAGTCGATTTTATTGTGGGGAATGTGTCCAAAAGAAGGAAAGCACCGGAAAATGTTTGTCTCGTACACATGCAGTTGTCCTTGAGTGACCGATCTCCCTGAGAGGGGACGTAAACTGGCCTGCGTACTCGCCTGATGTAGCCCCTGACATATTCCCTGTGGGTTTTCTTCAATCCCTGGATTATAACAATTGTCCACAGACCCTGAACACCTACAGAAAAACATCCGAACTGAGATTCCCATAGTACCAGTCCGCACGTTTGAACATTTGGACCAAAACTTTCAAAATTGTCTGAATCAGTGACATTTAAGGTGTAGATCTCCAATGTTGTGTACAGTTTTTTACTTCATTTTCAGCAAAAGGAAGTTCCCACGCCCCGCCCTGTACATTCATGATGATCTAAAACCATGAAACAGAAAGATAATCCAGATACTCTCTCTTCCTGCGCTGAGATAGCTGCCGGTGTTTCCAGTCGGCCCAGCTTGGATGTGTTTATCCGACTCCCCGTGTCATTAATCTCATTTTTCTGTGAAGGGGCCACACCCTGGGAGCTGATAATGGGTGAATGTGGGTGGAGGGGCAGGGTGGTACTCCAGTATGAGGGGGTTATGTGCGTGCTATAGGCTGGAGGAAGCTCTCCAAACAACCGAGCACCAACAGTCGCAGAAAGGGAATTGTAGAAATATAGGTTGAACAGTTTGCGTAGAAACTGTAATAGTAATAGTGACAGACTACAGTATGTGCCAGAGCCGTGGGAAGATATTTTAGTTAGGGGGCGCTGAGGGACAAAATTTATCCCCAAAATACTTTTTCTGTGCATAAATCCTATTTATTAACCTCTTAACTCCCGCCTGAACCGAGAGCATTTTCTCCAGTTTTTCATCATTTTTTTTAATTTATTTTTTTTGTCAATTTTTTCTCACTTTTTTGTCATTTTTTGTCAATTTTTGGTCACTTTTTCGTCAATTTTTTCTCACTTTTTCGTCAAATTATTCTCACTTTTTCGTCAAATTTTTCTCACTTTTTCGTCAATTTTTTGTCCATTTTTGTCCATTTTTGTCATTTTTTGTAATTTTTTTTGTCCCTTTTTCGTCCATTTTTTCCTCCATTTTTCGTCAAATTTTTGCCCATTTTTGTCATTTTTTGTACATTTTTTGTCACTTTTTCGTCAATGTTTTCTCACTTTTTTCACATTTTCATCCTTGTTTTCATCTCAGTTTTGTTGCTATTTTCACACCTTTTTTCCAGAAGCTTTTGGACTGGGGTAAAGCTGGAGAAAATGTGCTCGGTTCAGGTGGGAGTAAAGGGGTTGATATTGCCTGCATTTCACAAACTATCCACCAGGGGGGGTGCTGCAGCGCCCTCAGCACCCTGGGTTCCCACGGCCTTGGTATGTGCTCTTTTCCAGCATGCACTCCTGGTTTAGCGCTGGCCGTTTGGTTTCCTGTTGTCGCCGCGATGTTACGAACTATCAATTTAGTCCAAACCACTTTCGGTTTGGATTCAGTCAGATCTGCGCGAGGATGGAAGATGTGAAGTCTCGTCCTTAATATTCTGAAAGTTTTTCCGAAGGATTTTTAAATATAATTTTCCTAACCTGATTTATTTGAGTTTTAAAGGGGGGGTATTATGCAAAATGGACTTTATCAAGCTTTCCATCATGTTATTATGTCATTCCCTCATTAAAAACATGCCTGAAGTGTTGCCTTGGCACATTCACGTATTTTTGAGTAATCTGTAAAAACTCTGATGGCGGCCATTTTGGGGATAGGTTTGCCTGAGTCCTCCTAGGAACGCCCCCACCTCCTGGGGACGCCTCCGAGCTTTCGTCACCAGCCGAGTAACCAACCACTGCTCCTCAGCAGAACCCCCTCCCCACTGATGCCACAGACAGCGTGTGGAGGGGGCGTGTCCGAAAGGCTCAGAGGTTCTTAACCCCTTAACTCCCACCTGAACCGAGCACATTTTCTCCAGTTTGGCTTTACCCCAGTCCAAAAGCTTCTGGAAAAAAGCTGTGAAAATAGCAACAAAACTGAGACAAAAACAATGATGGAAATGTGACAAAAAAGTGACGAAAAATTGATGAAAAAGTGGCAAAAATATCACAAGAATTTGACGAAAAAATGACAAAAATGTGATAAAAATTCTACAAAAAAATGACCAAAATTTGATAAAAAATTGACGAAAAAAAAAAAAAAGACAAAAATGTGATAGAAAATGAACGAAAAAATGACCCAAAAAAATGAGTTGAATACCCAACAAAAAAATGATGGAAGAAAAATCTGATGACGTGAGGAAAAAGATCCTCTCGGTTCAGGCGGGAGTTAAGAGGTTAAAGAGACAGAGGCCTATTTCAAGACATTCACTACAGCCATTTTGAGAGAGCAATTTTATACAAGGCAGTTATTTTCATTTACTGCATTTACAGACCAACAGAAGGTTTGGTCATCATTGTGGTGTGATATAGACTGGTGCTATGTGATTGAAAAAAAGCAGAATACCCCCTCTTTAAACTCCCAAAACTACATTTTTGACACAATTATTTTGACACAAATGTCTTGAAATGTCTCTGAAACACTAATGACTGCACACCAATCATTAGTTGCTGACAAAGCCTGTGAGGTGGGAAGCCAAACGTCCACGGAACTAAAACACTCAAGTCCGAGTGACAGCCACTGTGTCCTTTGTGAGACAGTCTTACAGTCCAGAATCTGAAGTGAGTCTTTAGTGTCTTTGTTTCCACAGTTAGTGAACAAACAACAAGGACAAACATCAGGCCCGTTTTTGCATGAATGTTCCTCTACTATAGAAGACAATGTTTTCCACTTAACACCGGCCTCCAGGCTTTGGGAGGAACATCATTCTGCCATATTTGGAATGATATCTCCTTTTTGATCTTTTTAAACATGTTGTTACACATTGGTTAGCTGATGGCTTGAATTTCATCTTAAACATGGGACATTCCAAGCATTTCCCCCTTTTCCAAACATCATGTCGGTAATAAAAGGCCAAATATCCAAAGAGCACAGTTATGTACGACATGTGCACTTTAATGCGCTTTATGAGGCTGTACGTCACCAGTATATGGTGATGGTTACCACATGATTCAGCATTGTAAGGAGCCTGCAGGGGCGGACTGGCCATATGTCCATTCTGGAAGAGCACAGAGGGGCCACTGGCTCTAGGGCCACCGGTCCCGCCTCAACCGAGCTTTACCCAAATCTAAAAGCTAAAAAGAAAAGCGTCAAAATAGCGAGAAAAAGAGGAGGAAAAGTCAACAAAAACATGAGAAAAACACAACAAAAAATGATAGAAAAATAATTAAAAAAACAACAAAAATATGACAAAAATGTGGCGACGTGACGAAAAGTTTCCGTCACTTTTGTAGGTCTTAGCTTTCAAATGAGGCGCTACATTGATGATCTCCAGTCGAGAAGCTTTTAGATTTGGGTAAAGCCCAGTATAAAAAAACATGAATCTAAAAGGAATTCCGTGGAGTGTGGTGCACCACAAGGTCAAAAGATTCTTGGGGAAAAAAGCACCATAAATGTGACAAAAATTCAACAAAAATGTGACAAAAATGTGACAAAAATTCAACAAAAATGCAACAAAAATGCAACAAAAATGCGACAAAAACTCAACAAAAATGTGACAAAAATTGAACAAAAATGTGACAAAAACTCACAAAAGGTGACACAACACAGCAACAACGTGAGGAAAATGGTCAGTTTTGTGGGTCTTAGCTTTCAAATGAGGTGTTACACAGCCAAAAGAGGACAGAATGCATTTGGTTAAGGCGGGTGGTAAGAGGTTAAAACATGTATTTGTGGAAGTGCACAATTACGCTAATTTGGGCCAGGCTGGTCAGAGTCCAGGGCTGTTTTTCAGTCCCAGTCCGGCCCTGGGAGCCTGTGACACATGTGGAGGGCTTCACAATGAAGGCGCTGCTCATCGGGCAGACCTTCATACGTTTGGACAAAGTGTTCTGGTTCTTCTGGACTTCTATAGTTGAGTCAAAGTACAGACTCTGCTGATGGCCGTGATTTCAACAAAAAACAGTTGCTTTATCAGCCATGTTGTTGGAATGAACAGATCCTGCACAGTTGTGGTTTGAAGTCATTCTCCTGGGGGCCCCAGCGTCGATATTTTACGTTTTACTATTTGTAACAACGTGTACGTCAAGAAATGCGAGTGAGTGAGCAGTTCTGGCTTCAGCTGCAGCTCGCTCTTTTCTGGACAGTCGCATCATGTCCCCACCAAATAAACAGTCAAATAAATAATACAATAATTGGTCATGTGATTATAATTGAATTTATTGCCCAGCTTTCGGATGAATAAAAACGTATCAATACCCACTCAAATCATATCAAATCAGCTCCATTTGAAATGAACAGGAGTCCTTTTTGATCACCAACGGCTTTGAATGTGAGCTTTTCACTGAGACTAAACTTATTATGTCCCTGCCTTATCTAGAAATAGTCCTCTTTTTCCAGAGCCCCCTCCTCCCTGCTCCACTGGGGACGTGTTTGTGAGATTAGCTTCACTACGACTGCAGCTGGGGGGGGGGGGCAGTGGTCCGGTGGTGCAGATCTGGGCTGGGTGACGTGGGGTGGGAGGGTCTGGTTTCCAGGATTTATGGCGCGGCCCTTTACTTTACGAAACGCCTGCATCCTGTAATTAAAGCCCCCCTCCCCCCCCCCCCACCCCTCAGCCTCCAGTGCAGGGCCGTACATTAGCCGGGGCCCCTCCCCGGCTGCGGTTATATGGCCCCCCAGACCCCCACTCATAATGACAGTGGAGCACTGCGAGATCTGACCATGTTAGCGCTGCTGAGAGACGTGCGCGTCAGAATCTGGGAAAATCATCATGTTTCAGCGACGGAATCGAAATAAAGGCTCGAGCCTGGTTTAAATGTACGGCCACATTTTGTTGATGTTTATTAGTTACAAAGGTTTATTCAAAGAGGTTTTTAGATAACTTCTTCCTTTTTGAATAAGCTGGTTATAAGAGAAAATAAAAGTGGTAAAAATGCACCTTTTCTCTTTTCCGGCTAAGAATTGAATACCGTAAAGTCTCTAATACTGGACTGTATTCCATTAGCGGCCGGGTCTCTGACAGAGGCCGGGTTCTCGGCTGGCGGAGGTAAATTAAAGCCGGTCTCTAAAACAGGCCGGGGCTTTTATTAGAAACTATAGCGGTAGAAATATTCCCCATGTTCGGAATTTGTCTCATACTGGTGTAAATGAAAACTCACGTGCAGGAAGTAAACAAACGGGAACCCGGGCCGAGGGGGGACGCTGCGGAGGAGCTGATCCGAGCGTAACTTTGACACAGATTTAGCCACTTTTCAAACCTCCTGTGACTATATTTGGAAACAGGGCAAACAACAAATGTTTTAATAAAGTCTCCATCGCGTCTTCAAAGCACGTCCAGCTGCTCCGTGTGCAGGTCAGTCCCACGCCTCAAAATAACTCCTCCCATCAGCGCGAGCGTCTCGTCTTCTCTCGGGTCAGTCTCATGATCGATCACAAACACAAACGCTCCGTCTAAACTCGCCTTTTACACAAGATAACAACAAATAATCCGGTCCGCGGTAAAAACGAAACAGAAACCTGCAGTGACATTGATGTCAATGCTCCGCTAACAGCAACGAAACACTTCCTGTTGTCCCGACAAAATAAAAGGCGTCAATGTTCCAGCCACTGGGAGAGGGTTTGAAATGTCTTAATTCCGCTCCAAATGACAAATGTGGATGACACCTCCGGGTTCTATCTGTTGCATCACAAAATACAGAAAATAGACGACACAACAAATGCTCAAAACTTTGTGAATGAATCCAAATGTTGCTCCAGTTTATGTTTTTGAAATCTGTGACGTTTCCATGTCAATACTTGGGTCTGTGTGCGCTGGAGTTGCCTCAGAGCGATCGCCTGCCGGGCCATTGTTGCGGAAGGCTGTTGCGTGAATCGATGTGGCGGCGGCGGAGAGACATCATGTTTCATCAGTTTGTCGTGACAGTAACGTTCGCCGAGGGGGAGGGAGTTACAAAACAACACGTGGCGATGGTGTCTGCGGGCTGCTGGGTAATGTGCAATCGTGCATTACCACAGACGAGCGTGTCTGTAGTAATAACGCACACACTCGAGAGGTGTACGAGATCATATATATGCACTTTTACAATAAAAACATGTACAACAGGCCAGGAGGAGGGTGTTTGAGAGTGGGAGGGGCTACTATCCTTGTTCATTAACGCACTGTCCCAACCAAATGAACAGAATAAACCAATAAACAGCATCGAGTTTAGCTCCAATGTCAAGAAATGTGGGGGGAAAATGTAAAAAAATGTTGATAACACTTTATTTTACACTACCCTTGATTCACCATATCTGCCTAATTAACTACAGTGTAATTGGCTTTGTAGCAATGTGTAATAACTTGAACCTAATAATACATAATGTACCAGCAAAGTACTAATACACATTATTCCATTGTGTATGTACTAACTACATAGATACAAGTCCCAGGGTGCTGAGGGCACTGCAGCACCCCTTGGTGGATAGTTTGTGAACTGCAGGCAATATTGACCCCTTAACTCCCACCTGAACCGAGCACATTTTCTCCAACTTTACCCCAGTCCAAAAGCTTCTGGAAAAAAGGTGTGAAAATAGCGACAAAGCTGAGACGAAAACAATGACGGGAATGTGACAAAAAAGTGAGAAAACATTGACAAAAAAGTAACGAAAAATTGATGAAAAAGTGGCAAAAATGTCACAAGAAATTGACAAAAAATGACCAAAAAATGACCGAAAAATGACAAAAAATTGACAAAAATGTGACAAAAAAGTGACAAAAAAATGTCAAAAAAGTGGCAAAAATGTCACAAGAAATTGACAAAAAATGACCAAAAAATAACAAAAAAATGACAAAAATGTGACAAAAAATGACAAAAAAAAGTGGCAAAAATGTCACAAGAAATTGACAAAAAATGACCAAAAATGACAAAAAAATGACAAAAAATGACCAAAAAAATGACAAAAAAGTGACAAAAATTTGATAAAAAATTGACGAAAAATTGAGAAAAAATGGCCGAAAACGTGACAAAAAATGTAAAAAAAAACTACAAAAATGGACAAAGAAGTGAGAAAAAATTTGACGACAAATTGAGAAAAAATGGACGAAAAAGTGATAAGAATTTGACGAAAAATTTTGAAAAAATGGATGAAAATTTGACAAAAATTAGATGACCGCCCAACAAAAAAAGTGATGGAAAAAATCTGATGTGAGGAAAAAGATCAATTTAGTTTTGTAGTTCTTCGCTTTCAAATGAGGCGTTACACTGGCCTACATACAGGATTTGGGTAAAGCTGAACTGGAGAAAATGCTCTCGGTTCAGGCGGGAGTTAAGAGGTTAATAAATAGGATTCACGCACAGAAAAAGTATTTTTGGGGTAAATTTGATCCCTCAGCGCCCCCTAACTAAAACATCTTCCCACGGCTCTGGGTACAATGTCTCAAGGTAGTGTAAAATAAAGTGTTACCAAATTGTGGAAAGTCTAAATAAATTTAAGGGAAATGGGGCAAAAAAGTAAAAAAAGAAAGAAAAAAAAGAAAGAAGAATATTAGGAAAAAATGGGGAAAAATAAAGAAAAAATGGGAAAGGAGATTTTCTTTTTTTCTAATGGGGAAAAATTAGGAGAAAAATTGAGTAAAAGGGAATAGGCTGCAGCGTCTCACCGGCCCCCGTGTTTAACCGTCCCACTGTCCCACCTCCGCTCATGGAAAAACCAGCCTCGGCTCAAAGAACCCTCTGTCGTCCCCTGAGCGGGCCCCGACCGTTTTTTAACTGCGGCACCTATAGGGGCCCTTCCTGGTCCACGCCTCCTTCCCGGCCTCGTAATAACTCAGGAGTCAGGAGTGGACGGTCAAAGCAGACGGGTGGATGGATATGTGGTTGGAGTAGCAGAGTGAGAAGGTTTTGAGGAACTGTACTTTTGTTTGAGAACTTCTTACTTTTACTGCAGTACAGTTACTACAGTTACTGCAGTAAGGGGCAGTGGCTGAGACACAGCAGTCATTGTACATCGAATGCTGATTGGCTGATAATTCTGTCTGTCACGCTGGCTGTAAATCATGTGTGTGGCAATACACACCTGACAATACAGGGGGGAGGAGGTGTTTAAAGGGGGGGTTTTACGCAATATTATTATTATTATTTTTTTTTAAAGCTTTCCATCATGTTATTATGTCATTCCGTCATTAAAAACATGCCTGAAGTGTTGCCTTGGCACATTCACGTATTTCTGAGTAATCTGTAAAAACTCTGATGGCGGCCATTTTAGGGATAGGTTTGCCGGAGTCCTCCTAGGAACGCCCCCACCTCCTGGAGACGCCTCCGAGCTTTCATCACCATATATGGTCATTTTTGAAAACAGTTAAGGGGGAAAACAATTTTGAAAAAATGTAAATTTTCTCTAATTATTCAAAAACTACTTTAACAAATGCTGAAATATGAACATAGTTTCTACTAAATAATGATACAAAGACATGGGGAGGAGCAAAGTGGTTCAACAGCCCATAAATACATGAATAACGGAGAATGCTAACTTGATGCTACATGTTAGCATCGGGCTAATGCTAACGGTTAGCTCGCGCTTGCAACAACTGCCATTTTTTCACTTCTACTGAACAATCTGCTGTGAGAAAATATCCATATGGGCCCGATTTACACTTGACTTTATTTGTATGTGATAAATAAGTTCAAATTCCACCAGAAAATGGCTAAAAAGAGTGGAAAATTGTGTTTCTCTAAAGATTCTATTTTCCCCTCGGCGAAGCCACGCCCCCTTCTATGACGAGATGCCCTCTGTATCTATGCCACAGCGTGTGGAGGGGGCGTGTCGGAAAGGGTCAGAGGTTCTTAAAGAGACAGAGGCCTATTTCAAGACATTCACTATTAAGACATTTTATACTTTTTTTTCTTCGTTTGATCAAGTCTGTTGGGCAGCAAACCCTTGACCCCGTGTGTGTTCCTCTCCACAGCTTTACGAACTGGACACCGACCCCAAGAGGAAGGAGTTCCTGGACGACCTCTTCAGCTTCATGCAGAAACGAGGTATCTATCTATCTATCTATCTATCTATCTATCTATCTATCTATCTCTCTATCTCTCTATCTATCTCTCTATCTCTCTAGTATCTCTCCCTCCCTGCCTTCCTTTCCTCCCGTGCGGTGTCTTCTGGGTGTGGCAGTTCTCTTCATGTCTTTGCGGATGTTCCCCCTCCCTGTGGTTCCCAGGCTATAACTGCGTGGTATATATATACATATACATATATATCATGTCTGCGGAGGGGATCGCCATACAAAAATGCGGATCCTGTGACAGCCAGCCACGCCGAGGGGTTTCCCGAGCAGGGTTGCACGGAGGCTGTGCAGTGGCGCTGACAAAAAACAACTTGGAATTCAGAATATGGAGCTTTGTCTTTGAGCATGGTTTAGTTCAGTTTGTTTATGCGATTAAAGACACGCTGCAGAAAGTTCGGTTTTACTTGTTTTCCTGGGACCGGCCTTATCCAGGTTGAAGGAAGTTCCAAACTCCGACATGTCGATTCGCATGGTACAACCGTCACCTTGAGGTTTTCCAAATGACTTTCCGAATCACAGAGGACGTGGGTCAGTTTTACCATTTACCAGAGGTCCCCAGGTAATCCTAGTCCCGGGTGTGTCTAAGATAACTTAGAGATCTCACAATGGAGAAATGTACTTGTTATAATCAGCTCTTAGAAACACTCAAATGTAAGAAAAAAACAACAACAAAAAAACAAGAGTTAGAAATAGTAAAATAGTAAAATAATGGTATCTTATGTACAATGACTACCAGCTACTTAGTGGGGACAAAAGTATAAGTAAGGATTAAACAACGAGGAGCCGCATTAGACGGTTATAATGCACGACGCGGAGTCAAGAACACCACGACGCGCAGTGGATTTGCTCGTGCATTATAACGTCTAACGCGGCTCCTCGTTGTTTAATCCGCTTATACCAGGGTCCCACAAACGTAACATTTATAATAAATGTTTTTTTCTTTGACTAAACTCACTAAATATGCCAGACTACGGGACTATTTCCTGTGGGTTATTAGCCGGTCACTGAAGGCTGGTCTCAGAGCGAGTCATTCTCCGCAGCTATTACGAGGATCTCAGTCAGGCTCAACGACACAACATCAGCACAGAATCACAACACAACAGGACTAACCCGGAAACACTTTTCCCTGGAAGTAAACACCGATATGCGGCACTCGTGGGCAGGAGTTATTTACCTTTTACGCGGTTTAACCTGAAGCTAAAGCTAGCTAGCTCAACCAGCTCAACTGTTTATGGAAACAGCTGCGGTGGAGTCGCTCACACCTGGGCCCCCCCAACTCAAACTAACATGTTTGACTTTACTAATCCAGACAAATATGCTTCAATGCAGGATCATTTTATGTACGCCTGAAAATGATGAATAGCCTTAACCGTTTTCAATAGAAATGTAAAGCTCATATGTTATTAACAGTAGCTAACCTAGCTGCTCACTCTCCTCTACAAACATTTAGCAAACCTTTTGTTTTGGCCAAAAACGTTGAAATTAACACAAAATCCATCTCATGCACGCTTGTTAGCACCCACCAGCCAATCAGAATCGAGTATTCACCCAGACCATGGTATAAACAGTAAATAATGAAGTAAAAAGACTATTGCAGATTTACATCATAGTGAAAGTGGTTGATAAAGTGATGTAAATACAGGGATTATTGCATGTATTCCGCAAAAGGGTAATTGCACATGTTACTTTACAGTCTTGTTGTTCAGTCTGACAGCAGTGGGGATGAAGGACCTGCTCCTTCTTGCACTGAGGGTGTCTCAGTCTGCCACTGAAAGAGCTGCTCAGCTCCTCTACAGTCCTCTACAGTGGGTGGGAGGTGTTGTCCATGATGGAGGTGAGCTCCTGTCCCTCACCTCCTCCACAGAGTCCAGGGGGCAGCCCAGGACGGATCTTGTGACATCAACAAACATGTCAGTGCTCCTAACGATCAGCTTTGTAGGCAGCTGGATAGATCTATTCTGTACATATTATATATAGTGTTTTTAAATCATTGGTAAAAAAATGTGGAAGCGATGATCAGAGGACGAGGAGGGGAAAAGTCCTGTTCACGATGACACTTCTATAGAGGTGAAATCTGCACAGCCTTCAACCTTCAACCCAATTTACAAAACTTTTTTTCAATACTCATCGGCCTAAAAGACAACACGGCGTCATAAGATCATTGAAGATTCTGCCGCTGACGGACACAGACAGGAAGAACCTCTGCAACACACTGTGCTTATGCAGAGGACACGTGCTGGACTGTGTTTACACTCAGGGGCGGGGTCACAGCAGGGCAACAGCGCCCTCTGCAGACGCTCTGTTGAAACATGTAGACACACACGCACTGCACAAACATGAAAACAGAAAATGGTCAAAGGTTTTTGTTTTGTATTGGCTGTTGTTTTATCTCAAGACTGTTTTACATTGTAGATTCTGAAGGCGTTTATGAATGAGCACATGTTGATTCCTCATAACAGCCGTGGTCCTCTGAGTATTGCTTTGCACTTTTGGACGTCTTCTCAATGAACTTCTCAGTATAGTCGCCAGAAATGGTTTTCGATTCACAGACCTGATGGAGCTCATGGAGAAAATGGCAGGCGTAAAAGGTGGGAACGTCCTCTCTCTCAGACTCGTCTTAATTGCATTCTCCCATCGATGTGAGGATCGATGTTTCATAACTGGAATGTTTATTCTGCTCGAAAGGAACACTGAAGATCCTTTCATCTAATCTAATATAGCGCACGATGATGAAGCGGGTTTCCGGGGCGTTTGTCTCCATTAACCAGACGCACCCAGTGAACCCGGTGAACCCGGTGAACCCAGTGAACCTGGTGTGTGCCTGCTCCAATAGCCCACAGGTACTATGGAGTTTACACAGGAGTTTTCTTCAAACATACTTAGCTTATAGATCTATAGGTTGTTTTTTTCCATACAGCAGACGGGTTGGTAATTAGTTTCTTCACTCATTTTACTTCTACACATTTAAGAGAAGTTATATCAGATTTTTTTTTACTTTTTTCATTCAATACTTTTGATTTTGACTGAATGTTATTTAAGTTGATTCATTTGGAAACTATAGAGTTCGGGAAATACCACAGTTGCCATGGAGATCCGCCATCTTTGCAGCTGTTTGCATACATTTCCATTGACTAGCATTAGCTAAAAACAGTATAAAAAGTGGAGAAAATAGCCGTGTAGCAGTTCCGTTAGCTGCAGAGTTACTGCTGGTAAATACATCTAACTCACTGTGGTGTTTAAGTGTTTTAATGTGAACAATAACTCCAGTGTTTTAACTTTTAAAATCTCGTGTTCACGATTGCTGCTAATCCCATAATGCTTTGCGATATGACGTCACATTCCCGAACGCTATAGGAAGTGGTTAAGTCCACACTGCACCATGACATAACAGTCACTGCATAGATACAGACGGCATCTCTGGAATCGCCCATATATGGTCATTTTTGAAAACAGTTAAGGGGGAAAACAATTTTGAAAAAATGAAAATTTTCTCTAATTATTCAAAAACTACTGTAACAAATGCTGAATTATGAATACTAAATAATGATACAAAGACAGCAAAGTGGTTCAACAGCCCATAAATACATGAATAGGAGAATGCTAACTTGATGCTACATGTTAGCATCGGGCTAATCCTAATCCGTTTTTTCACTTCTACTGAACAATCTGCTGTGAGAAAATATCCATATGGGCCCGATTTACACTTGACTTCATTTATGTGATAAATAAGTTGATATTCCACCAGAAAATGGCAAAAAAGAGTGAAAATTGTGTTTCTCTAAAGATTCTATTTTCCCCCTCAGCGAAGCCACGCCCCCTTCTATGACGAGATGCCCTCTGTATCTATACCTGTGTTGTTTTTATTTACTCTGATTTCTAATAATAGTTACTTATTACTACTGCCACTAGATTGGCCTCTTTTTGCATTAGCCTTAATCTAAATGTGGATTTTGCCGTGTGTTTGCGATAGGAAGTGCAGCATTTTGTTTATTTGCAGCTAAATGTTGCTCAATGTGGACATGCTGTATCTCTTGCAAAAGCTCTTGGTACACTCTTACTGAGTAGTGGATTTGTTTTACAGATGCATTAAGACCCGAAGCATAAAGCGGTTTCACACTCACTAGAGCCGTTAGCAGCTAGTTAGCAACATTAGCTGTCCGCCTTGTAAACACTGCAGACCCGGCGCTGCAGCACAATGAAGACATGTAGCTCTGGTTAAATCCAACACATTGAAACAGATACTTTTATTTGTATTTGTTCCTCAGATGTTTACAGTTTTCAGTGTACTGAAGGAGGACCAGAGGGATATGTGTTGTCCCCATGTTTCTGTGGGATGGAAGAGGTGCCGCCCCCACCCCAAAGAGTCATGTTGTAAATTATGATGTTTTTTAAAGAGGGGGTATTCTGCTTTTTTCAGTCCCATAGCAGCAGTCTATATCTCACTACAATGATGACAAACCTCCTGTTGGTCTGTAAATGCAGTAAATTAGAATAACTGCCTTGTATAAAATGTCTCTCTCAAAATGGCTGTAGTGAATGTCTTGAAATAGGCCTCTGTCTCTTTAAGAACCTCTGAGCCTTTAGACACGCCCCCTCCACACGCTGTCTGTGGCATCAGTGGGGAGGGGGTTCTGCTGAGGAGCAGTGGTTGGTTACTCGGCTGGTGACGAAAGCTCGGAGGCGTCTCCAGGAGGTGGGGGCGTTCCTAGGAGGACTCAGGCAAACCTATCCCTAAAATGGCCGCCATCAGAGTTTTTACAGATTACTCAAAAATACGTGAATGTGCCAAGGCAACACTTCAGGCATGTTTTTAATGAGGGAATGACAGAATAACATGATGTAAAGCTTGAAAAAAATCGATTTTGCATAATACCCCCCCTTTAAGAAAATATTTTTGATGAGGAATATATGCTGTAAAATCTGCCTTCTCCCGGGCTTCAGTGTTAGCGCTCCTGAACTTAATTGTCTCTATCTGATCTCAACACTTTCTCCTCCCATTTCCCGGCCGTCCACCCTCACTCTACAGCCGCGGCAGTTAACCCCCGTCCTCTTTGTGCTCGGCAGGGACCCCCGTGAACCGCATCCCCATCATGGCCAAGCAGGTGCTGGACCTCTACATGCTGTACCGCCTGGTGACGGAGAAGGGCGGCCTGGTGGAGGTCATCAACAAGAAGCTGTGGAGAGAGATCACCAAGGGCCTGAACCTGCCCACCTCCATCACCAGCGCCGCCTTCACGCTACGCACACAGTCAGTACAAGCTACACACAGCTTTCTCGCGCTTTTTAGCCGTTTCCTGCCGGACTGTGAACATATTTAGCCTCCTGGTTAGCATTGTCCGTTTTTAAGTTTTTATGGGCTGTTGAACTGCTTTGCTCCTCTCCACGTCTCTGTGTCTATATTTAGCAGAAAAATATATTCATAATTCAGCATTTTGTTAAAGGGACTAGATCCAGGTTGGCCGTTTTATACTCACTACTGCCACCTCAGCTCATATGTGTGACTGCACCTTCTATATTAATATTGAAACGCAAAAAATAAATACCGTAAATGCTCTAATACTGGCCTGTATTCCATTAGCGGCCGGGTCTCTAACAGAGGCCGGGTCTCTAACAGAGGCCGGGTCTCTAACAGAGGCCGGGTCTCTAACAGAGGCCGGGTCTCTAACAGAGGCCGGGTCTCTAACAGAGGCCGGGTCTCTAACAGTGGCCGGGTTCGCGGCTGGCGGAGGCAAATTAAAGCCGGTCTCTAAAACAGGCCGGGGCTTTTATTAGAAACTATAGCGGTAGAAATATTTCCCATGTTAGGAATTTGTCTCATACTGGTGTAAATGAAAACTCACGTGCAGGAAGTAAACAAACGGGAACCCGGGCCGAGGGGGACGCTGCAGAGGAGCTGATCCGAGCGTAACTTTGACACAGATTTAGCCACTTTTCAAACCTCCTGTGACGATATTTGGAAACAGGGCAACAAATGTTGTGTGACCCTCCAGGGTTTTAATAAAGTCTCCATTGCGTCTTCAAAGCACGTCCAGCTGCTCCGTGTGCAGGTCAGTCCCACGCCTCAAAATAACTCCTCCCATCAGCGCGAGCGTCTCGTCTTCTCTCGGGTCAGTCTCATGATCGATCACAAACACACAACGCTCCGTCTAAACTCGCCTTTTACACAAGAAAACAACAAATAATCCGGTCCACGGTAAAAACGAAACAGAAACCTGCAGTGACATCGATGTCAAAGCTCCGCTAACAGCAACGAAACACTTCCTGTTGTCCCGACAAAATAAAAGGCGTCAATGTTCCAGCCGCTGGGAGAGGGTTTGAAATGTTAATTAATAAATAAACCTAATATTTTAGGTGCAAATGGACACAAATCTCGTTTTTCTTCGTTTTCCTGGTCGTCCGTTTTGCTCAAATAGAAATAAAGGCCTGTCTCTAATTGTGGCCTGGTTCCAATAAAGGCCTGGTCCTTGATGTCCTTGAGTAAATAAAGGCCTATATTAGAGCATTTACGGTAAATAAAAAACAACAAAATGCAATGTGTGGCGGCCGATGTTGATTCTATGAAATTAGTCTATGTGTGGGAAACACTGCGCTCCAGGATCAATTGTTTTTTAGGTGTTTTAGGTGATTGAACCGTATCCATGGTTATGCATACATTCTGAAAACCTAACAGAAACCCTAAAAAAAAGCAAATGCGCTAAGCTAACCACTCAAACAGCCACTAGGACACTGACAGGTCAAATACAAACTAATATATATATTTTTACATAAAAAGTTGCATAGTGCACCTTTAAGTCGTGCTGTACTGAAGTGAATGTTGTTCCACCTCTGATGTCGACATAGAGATGAACAGTTGTGCATGAGCTCCTCCTGTGCCTCCCCTCAGATACATGAAGTACCTGTACCCATACGAATGTGACAAGCGCAGTCTGAGCAACCCCAACGAGCTGCAGGCCGCCATCGACAGCAACAGGCGGGAGGGGCGGCGGCAGAGCTTCGGCACCAGCCTCTTCACCTACTCCCCCAACGGGACGCCCACCATGCTGTCGGCCTCCAAGATCCCAGCCCCCGGCGTGGGCCTGCCCCCGGGCACCAACGGGGCCGCGTTCACCCCCATCACCAAGATCAAGAAAGGTGAGCTCCAGCGGTGTTCTCCTCGTCGATCTTGCGCTCAGTAACACCTGTTCTCCTGTTCCCGCCACAGAGGACGGGGGCTACTCGCTGCCCGGCGCGGGGATGGGGCGTCTGCATCCCGGGGCGCTGGCCGGGCACTCGGTGACCGCGGTGCAGGCGGCACAGGCTGCCATGGCGGCACAGGTGGCTGCTCTGGAGCACCTGCGGGACAAGCTGGAGACGGGAGAACCTCCAGAGAAGAAGATGGCCCTGCCTGCAGAGGAGCACCACAGACTGCTGCAGAGAGCTCTACAGCACAACCTACTGGCCATGACACAACTGCCCATGAACATACGCATCAACAACCAGCCCACAGGAACAGGTAATGCACACAGGACTGTCCAGTGGATTTTGTTCACTCATGTACAAGCCATAGGTGCCTCTGTCAGGGCCTTCTGCCTTATACTAATGAAGATGTGAGCAGAACTGACATTTTCCATAATGAAACAGCAGAAACAGACCTGTGCTTAGTTTATGTTATGACTTTACTCATAGAAAACAGGGGCGGACTGAAAAACAGCCCTGGACTCTGACCAGCCTGGCCCAAATTAGCGTAAACGTGCACTTGCCACCCGCCTTAACGGAGCGCTTTTTCTCCAGTTCGGCTTTACCCAAATCTAAAAGTACAGTGTAACGCCTCATTTGAAAGCCGAGACCTACAAAGTGATTGCAACCTTTTGTCAAGTCGCCGCATTTTTTGTCATAGTTTTGTTGTTTCTTCATTACTTTTTGTGGCTTTTTGTTGAATTTTTGTCATTTTTTTGTTGAATTTTTGTCAAATTTTTGTCAAATTTTTGTCAAATTTTTGTCACATTTTTGTTGAATTTTTGTCACATTTTTGTCATTTTTTGTTGAATTTTTGTCACATTTTTGTCATTTTTTGTTGAATTTTTCTCTTTTTTTTGTTGAGTTTTTGTCATTTTTTTGGTGAGTTTTTGTCACATTTTTGTTGATTTTTTGTCATTTTTTGTTAAATTTTTGTCTTTTTGTTGCGTTTTTTTCACATTTTTGTTGAATTTTTGTTGAATTTTTGTTGAATTTTTGTCACATTTTTGTTGATTTTTTGTCATTTTTGCTGAATTTTTGTCACTTTTTTGTTGAATTTTTGTCACATTTTTGTTGAATTTTTGTCACATTTTTGTTGAATTTTTGTCACATTTTTGTCACATTTTTGTCACATTTTTGTTGAATTTTTGTCACATTTTTGTTGAATTTTTGTCACATTTTTGTTGAATTTTTGTCACATTTTTGTCACATTTTTGTTGAATTTTTGTCACATTTTTGTCACATTTTTGTTGATTTTTTGTCATTTTTTTGTTGAATTTTTGTCACATTTTTGTTGCGTTTTTGTCACATTTTTGTTGAATTTTTGTCACATTTTTGTTGAATTTTTGTTGAATTTTTGTTGAATTTTTGTTGAATTTTTGTCACATTTTTGTCACATTTTTGTTGCGTTTTTGTCACATTTTTGTTGAATTTTTGTCACATTTTTGTTGAATTTTTGTTGAATTTTTGTCACATTTTTGTTGAATTTTTGTCACATTTTTGTCACATTTTTGTTGATTATTTTGTCATTTTTGCTGAATTTTTGTCACTTTTTTGCTGAATTTTTGTCACATTTTTTGTTTTGGTTCTGTCTCGTTTTTGTGGCCTTTTCGTTGCTTTGCTGTCGTGTTTTTGTTGACTTTTCATCACATTTTTCATCACTTTTTTAAATGCTTTTTCCGGCACATTTTTGTTTTGTTTCCATCCTCTTTTTTTCCTCACTATTTTGACGCTTTTCTTTTTAGCTTTTAGATTTGGGTAAAGCTCGGTTGAGGCGGCACTGGTGGCCCTAGAGCCAGTGGCCCTTCTGTGCTCTTCCAGAATGCACATATGGCCAGTCCGCCCCTGATAGAAAATGATGACTTTATTTTGACGGCATCTTTTTTATTTATTTATCCATTTAATATATGGCTCCACCACAAGAGCAACTACTGTAAAACTCAAACCATAAACAACTAATTTGCTCTATTTTGGTTTATTGTTGCCTTATTACAGTCACTTGCTGTGTGAACGTTTCACGCGAAGTCTCACCTTTGACCACAACAGCAGCCGTGAGGAAGATGGGCGATAGAATCAGAGCTACTTGCTGACCTACTTCACCTATAGAAACATGTACTGCGATGTGGGGAATACCCTCGAGTCGCACTAACTGCAGCTGAAAGACAGGAAACGCTATAGAGAATGTATGCAAAAGGAAACTGCTGCTTCTGAAGACACACAAAGGGCAAATATATGGTTTCGAAATGTCCAAATGCATAGATGTGGAAACGAAAGTCCCGGGTTGAGGAGTGAGGGGTCTGAGCAGGAGTGTGTTACATGTAGGTTCCATAAACTTAAAGCTTTTGATAAAGACACTCTTGGATTTCAATCCAAATTGAAGAAACACCTCGTTTACAGTTATTACGCAAATTGTATTTCGGTGTCATAAAGGTAAAAAGGTTAATATTTCAATGAAACTCATGGATGGTGTTGTGTCTCAGGGCTCTTTGAATCACTGACATCAATCTCAGACGCCTGCGATGATTAGTTTTCAGGTTAAGCCCAGTGAAGGGAAAAACTACTGAAAAAGGACGTTCCACATTATTAAGCAGATCATCATTTTCAAGCAATATGGGAAAGAAAAAGGATCTCTCTGCTGATGAAATAGTTGAATGTCTTGGTCTAGGTATGAAAACCTTCGACATTTCATGAAAGATTAAGCATGATCATCATTGTGTTAAGAGATTTGTGGATGATTCAGAGCACACACGGGTTTGTGCAGATAAATGTACAATTAGGACGGTTTTGCCAGACAAAAATATCAGATTAAGAGAACAGCTGCTACAATTTGAAGCTGCTGGTGTGTCTGGAGTCTCCTGTCAAGGTGTCGGACCCTCCAGAGGCTGCAGTTGTGCATAAAACTTCTATCCGGGCCTCCCATTAACTGTTTATTGAAGCTCGTGAACAGAAGCGGCTGCAGTGGCTCAGAAATACATGAAGACTCATTTTCACTGACGAGTGCTATGTAGCCCTGGATGGTCAGATGGCCACCATGTCCCAACAAGACCATTTTCTTCTATGGTCAGTCAAGTATGTTGAAGCTGCTATCAAATAAGGGTCCTATGTTAAAATATAACTTTACCTGTTAAAATGTTTTGGATTTAAAGCAGTGCTAAGTAACTCATGCCCCTAGAGGCCGTAAGCGCCACTGCAGGTGTCGTAGCGTGTTATGGTTTTTTACTCAATAATTGCCCGTGAGAGTAAAGACTTCGCTGAAAGAAAAGACAAAGGGACAGAGGGATATTATTCATCCAATGACACAATGGAGATCATTTTTTTCACTCAGACTTGGCTGTAAATACTGTTTAAGTGGCGCTAGCCCACAGTTATCTTGCCCGTTTGCCTGTCAGCTTCTTTGTGAGTCCATTAGTGTGTATTGGTGACACCGACCCGTAGGCAGGAAAGCTGCAATTGTGGTTTTCTGGCCAGAGACACCAGGGGGAGGTGAAAGACCCCCAATCATCCCATTAACACTTGTATTACCTCCAGAGGGACTACGGAAAGGATTTATTAAGGTTAACAAGTTACTTAGTACTGCTTTAAATAGCTTTTGATTTCGGCACATATTACCTCCTAATGGTGCAAATCCCATAAATAAAGAATTTCAGTTCTTTACAATCTATAAAATTGTATATTGAAACACTGCTGTGCAAAATAATTCTGCATTTTGTTGATTATATTTATTTTTACTTTATCATCGGGAGGGTTTTTTGGGAGTTAAATGTTGAAAGTTGTGCTGGCTGTCATTTGAGTTGACAATTTCGAAAATCTGAGATGAATAGCTGTGCGTGGTGCGACATCTAGTGGTGACTCTCCAGATTACATGTTTGATCCCTGCTGGGAGATGTGACGTTTGGATCAATAGGCCTGGGTGCTATTACTTTTTTTTTCTCGATAGGAGTACTTAAATGATACTTGGTTTTCAGTACTGATACCGTAACAAAACATGTTAAAATATTTGTCATGTAAAAGCAGAAAACAGAATACTAATGTGTGGAAAATCTGCAAATGTACAATATCGGGTTCAAATGTACAATATCGAGAAATTGGGAATAATTTTTGAGAAAGTGTGGCAAAATTGAGGGGGAAATTGTGTTAAAAATAGGGAAGAAATGGAGGGAATATTTAAGTAATTTTAAAAAAAATGATCTAAAATGCGGAAAACCAGAAGAAATCGGGGCAAAAATGGCCCAAAATAAATTGGGGGGAAAATTGGGAAAAGTAGGGCAAACACTGGACCAAAAAATGAAAAAAGAAACGTATAAACTATCCAACTATTTTTATTGATGGCAATGAAATAAAAAAATGTTAATGAATTCACCTACTTAGGCGTAACCCTGGACCCGACTCTGACTTTCAAAAATCATGTAAAAAAACTTCTTTAAAATTTAACTTGTCCAACTTTAGATTCATACGGGGGTCCCTTTACCACAGAGGCGTCCCATTTGTACCTGAACTCCACGATCCCGTCACATTTCATGTATTGTATATCGAGTTCCGGGGCCTCTTGAATCATTATATAAATCTGCACTCAAGATCCATGATAAGAAACCCAGGCGTTATCACCATTGTCAGATACTAAATAAGTCTGGAATTCTGAATTTTACAAACCTAATATTCTACTCTAGTGTTTGCTTGCTTTTTAAAATGATCCATGGAAGGTGCTGTCCCTGGACCAACAGCATCTAAAGATAGAGAACCTTTTTTCTGTATCTGTTTTCCATCCATCCATTTTCTTCCGCTTTATCCGGGGCCAGGTCTCGGGGGTGTCAGTCTCAGCAGTGATGCCCAGACTTCCCGATCCAGGCACACCCCCTCCAGCTGAGGCGACACCAGGCCAGCTCGGAGACACAGTCCCCCCAGCGTGTCCTGGCTCTTCTTCAGACAAAATGACGCCTTTTGTTGTTCCCAGACGCCAGGCCGGAGTCCGCCGGGAACCTCGGCACCAACGGCGGCAGCAGCATCAGCATGTCCGTGGAGCTCAACGGCGTGATCTACACCGGTATGTGTAACCAGAGAAGAGATCTGAAGCGTGATGCGACTGGACCGGGTGGAGAGAGAAGGGGACGCTTCGCTGCTCTCCTCAGAAGCTTCAGATGCTTCTCCTCAACAAGAGCGAGGAGAAGCATCTGAAGAAAGAAGCGAGTTGTCCTTAGCTTTTTCAACCCAGTCCAGTCGATGATACTTAAACTTTCTGCCATCATGTTCTCGGATCAATTGTTTTTTGAAGGTTTCTGTTAAGTTTTCTCTGCCGATGAAACTATCTCCATCAGTACCTTAGGCAGAGAAAACCTACCAGGAAAACTAAATCACAAATGAACCTAAAGAAAAGAGAAACTAAAGGCGGCATCCATGCAGCCACTGGGTCACTGAAAGGTCAAATACCCACAGATATAAACTTTTTGTGACTTAAGCGGTTACACAATGCTCCTCTAAGTTAAAGTCCGTGTAGATGTGCAGTTTTGGTGTGTGGCAGTGGTTCCAGAGTCAGTCAGTCACAAGAGTCAGATTGATATTACAGTGCCGACAGCATCACACCGACATCATTTGTGCGATTCAGTGTTGATTTTGTTGACTAAAGAATTTCATAATTGTCGTTAGTCCAGTGTTAATTTTGACAACATATTTTTATTTAGTTTTAGTCTTAGTCTTTTGACTGAAATGTAATGTAATTTTAGTCGAGATTTAGTCAAAAAAATCTTCAATTTAGTCGACTAAAGTTAAGACTAATTTAGTCGACTTTGCATTGATAATATTCATTATAATCATATTTAATCTTGTTCCTCTGCTTCATGGAGCTGCTCCACATGACACGGTGGCGCAGCGGTTAGTGCTCGTGCCTCACAGCTCGAAGGTCCCGGGTTCGATTCCCACCTGGACGGGGCCTTTCTGTGTGGAGTTTGCATGTTCTCCCCGTGTCTGCGTAGGTTAGTGGTTATAAAAAACATGTGCAATAGGTTAATCCTCCAGCCAGGTGTTTCTGACCACCAGCCTGGCTCCACATCATGGAGATGGGTCCCCGAGTGCCGGCCCATGCTGGCAGCTCACTGCTCCAACAGGTCGTCCCATGCGACACTGAGGATGGGTCAAATGCAGAGAACTCATTTCTCTACAGAGATTAATACAGTTTAGATTTAGATTTAGATTTAGATTTAGATTTAGATTTAGATTTAGATGAACAAAGCTCAGAGCGGCTCCTTTGGCAGAGAATTTACATGATCTGAGGCTCTTTCAGACGCTCAATAGAAGTTTGGATGATTTTAGTCTCTCCTTTTCATTTTTATTTAGTCTTAATTTAGTCGACTAAAATATCTGGACACTTTAGTCATAGTTTTAGTCTCATGAGAAACTTTAAATTTAGTTTTAGTCCAATTTTAGTCGAAAAAAATATCACTTTGACTAAAATTAAGACTAAATATTTTAGTCGACGAAATGAACACTGCATTAGTCAAAGTCATTTTTTTGCTGACTAAAATGAGACTAAATTAAAAGTTGTTTATGAGTCTAAAACTATGTCCAGTTTTTTCGTTAACCAAAATATGACTAAAATCATCCAAACTTCCAATGAATGTTTGAAAAAGCCTCACATTGCCAGAGGAAGAGCTCTGCGCTTTGTTCATGTGGAGAAATAACATGAAGCAGAAAAGCCTTGATTAAACATGATTATAATAAATGATACTTGGTTTTCAGTACTGATACCGCAACAAAACATACTAAAATATTTGTCGTCTAGAAGCAGAAAACAGAACAATAATGTGTGGAAAATCTGCAAATGTACAATATCGGGTTCAAATGTACAATATCGAGAAATTGGGAATAATTTTTGAGAAAGTGTGGCAAAATTAAGGGGAAAATTGTGCTAAAAATAGGGAAGAAATGGAGGGAATATTTAAGTAATTTAAAAAATGAGAAAAATGCAGAAAACCGGAAGAAATCGGGGCAAAAATGACAAAAATAAATTGGGGGGGAAATTGGGAAAAGTAGGGCAAACACAGAAAATTAGGCACTAAGTTGACTAAATTAATATTAAATTCAGTAACACAGAAATCACTAACAAAATTATAATACTTTGTTTTAGTAAATCAATCAATTTAAAGCAACTGTGTGTGATTTTGAAAAGTACAGATGTGATTGTAAGTATGTAGCAGCATCTTGTGTTAGCATCAGTAGTGCCTATTGTTGTTTTCACATCTTTTCTTAAATAAAATCTGCCTTTATTGCTACTGGTTTTAGCCGTAGGATCAGATAGAATTGTGAATAAATCAACACTACAGTTAGTAAAAGATCTTAACGCTCATCCTTTTTCTACCATTGCGCACCTGTCCTCTAACCCCGCCCCCTCTGTCTCCGCCCACAGGTGTCCTCTTCGCTCAGGCCGCTGCGGGGACCGCCTCCAACAAGGCCGCCCTCCCCAGGATCGTCCCGCCTCAGACCACGCCTACCTCAACCACATCCTCCGCAAACTCCGCCCCCTTGTCTTAACACAACACAACTCCTCCCTCCTCCGCATTTTTTACCCGACCACCACACAAAGCCAAAAAACCCACCTCACTTTTTTTTTTCCTGTTTTTTTCTACACCGCAGATGCCAAAAAAAAAGAACCGTTTTTACTCCACGAACTGAAAACGTCACTTGAAGTACAAAGTCTCAGGTTATTTACCCGCTCAACTATTCGTCTCTTTCGTTCTTCAAAAGCCAAAAGGAAAAACAAAAAAAGAAGAATTGTAAAATCTCATCGCAGAGCCAGTATATATGTATGCACAACCTGTGAATTATTTATTTCTACAGAACTGTACAGAGAAACGGAGAACAAAAGAGGAAACTTATAGCTTTGAATGGTTTAGACACTGTTTACACTCTACTGACTGACCGCAATCATCCGGAGAATGACTTTTCATTTTGAATCCATTATTATCATTATTATTTTTATTCTTATCGTTTTATCATTTTAAATCTATTACAATCCTCTCACTGCAGGAAGATCTATTATATATTTAGAAGTTTATGAAAAATATATTTTAAAGAAATCATCTATTTTGAATCAGAAGAGCTTTAAAGATAAAGTGTCTATGTTGTTTCTTCAGGGCATATTACGATGTACCGTTGTGACCTCATGTCGCGCCCGGCTCCAGCGGCGGCCATTTTGAAACGTTCAGGGAGGTCGATCGGAATCAACGCCACAAGATGCTGGTTTTAAAGAAAAGGTCACCGATCGTCCTCATTACTTTTCCTTCAAGCAAAGGCTTATTTGGTGAAGAAGGTGAATTTATCGTGAGCAGATTTGACCCATCTGTTCCATCAATGCAGAGTCACAGCAGCAAAAATATTGTTAAATATAATCAGAGGTCACTTTTTGTTGCCATCTTCCCATTCTGTTTTAAGCCTGAGGCGAGACTAAATCATTTTCTTTGAGCCTTTTTGCAAGCAGTGGGTGACTGCAGTGCCTGTGGAACCTTTTTCCAGGTCTTGACAAGGCCATGGGAACCCAGGGTGCTGAGGGCGCTGCAGCACCCCCTGGTGGATAGTTTGTGAACTGCAGGCAATATTGACCCCTTAACTCCCACCTGAACCGAGCACATTTTCTCCAGCTTTACCCCCAGTCCAAAAGCTTCTGGAAAAAGGGGTGAAGATAGCAACAAAACTGAGACGAAAACAAGGATGAAAATGTGAAAAAAGTGAGAAAACATTGACAAAAAAGTGACAAAAAATTGACAAAAAATGACAAAAATGGACAAAAAATTGACAAAAAAGTGAGAGAAATTTGACAAAAAATTGAGGAAAAAATGGACGAAAAAGTGATAAGAATTTGACAAAAAAATGCAAATAATTTGATGATTTTTTTTTTTAAATGGACGAAAAACTGATAAGAATTTAACAAAAAAATTCGAATAATTTGACAAAAAAGTGACAAAAAATGTACAAAAAATGACAAAAAATTGACGAAAAATTGAGCAAAAATTGACGAAAAAGTGATAAGAAGCTGACAAAAAAATGCGAATAATTTGACGAAAAAGTGACAAAAAAGTCACGAAAATTTGACAAAAATGAGACGACTGCCCAACAAAAAAAGTGATGAAAAAAAATCTGATGTGAGGAAAAAGATCCATTTAGTTTTGTAGGTCTTTCAAACGAGGCGTTACACTGGCCTACAGGATTTGGGTAAAGCTGAACTGGAGACAATGCTCTCGGTTCAGGTGGGAGTTAAGGTTAATTAATAGGATTTATGCACAGAAAAAGTATTTTGGGGGGAAATTTTGTCCCTCAGCGCCCCCTAAATAAAATATCTTCCCACGGCTCTGGGTCTTGAGCTACATAGTGTCATAGCTAAGGTTCATTTATGCTCCTATTTCGTACATAAAATCGTTTTAGCTTGTTTTTTAATGTCCTGCCTGCATTTTAGAAAGTAACCTTCCGTGGCAAAACAATATGGCTCTTTTTGTACTATCCAATCACTGAAGAATTGTCTAGGGAATGAGGGAAAGCAGTGATGGTTTGTTTGCAAAACGCTTTTTCGAATTTCTACGGTTTCTGTTCATTATCCTTCTTACTGTGAGGCATTTTCATTTAGGCTCACATTTAACCATTAGCACATAGGCTAACATGACTAATGTACATGCAGATAAACAAATCATTTATTTATGAAATATTCAAATAAGATAAGTCAAGGAAAGACTGAATTATAATACAGTAATATATTATTGTTTGTGTATGTTTGTGGCTATGTTAGGTAGAAGCAATGAGAAACACGTATCATTTATTGCGATATAGTTTGGCGCAGTTACGTCAGCCCTGAAAAATCAGATATGCTAAGGATATATTGGGTGACCTGTCGTTCATGACAATCTCTCAAACTCCACTCACCGGTGTAGTTTGTATTTTTTTCACACATCAAGCTCTGTTGCTAAAGGTTGTGTTTCAAAATGGCCGCCGCTGGAGTGAGGCTCGGAGAAGTGGCGGGAAAATGATCCACACGCGGGGCTCTGAACTTAAGCAGTCTTCTCTCACTGTTCCAACTGCTGGTTTGGACGTCCATGAAAATAAAACATGTCAGGATAGAGGTGGGCTATAGTGACAAAAATGCTTTTGTTTTGAACCATCAACCAGACGACGCAGTGATGGAGGGCAGTTTCCAGTATCTGCTCCGGACATGGCTAATGCTAAGGTTGTTCTGATTCATTTTTATCCAATCCAATATTTATGCTGCGTTCCAGATAACTTGGAAAAAATGCCCTATTATGGTTTCTCAAAGCCATAATTACAATCTTGCAAACTCTGAGATGATCAGAATGGTCCAACTTCAGACACGAGCTGAAGACATGAGAGTAACTAGCAAAGTTAGCATGTCATTAGCTAACTGTTACAGCATTAGCCGTGTGGTTCACATATGAGTTTATTAAACAGACACACTATTCTTTAAGTGGCAAATATCCCAGTCATTAGTTTCCTGGAACACAGCGTTAGCTAATAGATACAGACGGCATCTCGTCATAGAAGGGGGCGTGGCCTCGCCAAGGGGGAAAATAGAATCATTTGGGAAACTCAATTTTCCACTCTTTTTAGCCATTTTCTGGTGGAAAATGAACTTATTTATCACATACAAATAAAGTCAAGTCTAAATCGGGCCCATATGGATATTTTCTCACAGAAGATTGTTGAAAAAACGGCAGTTGTAGCTTGCGCTAGCTAGCCGTTAGCATTAGCCCGATGCTAACATGTAGCATCATGTTAGCATTTTCCGTTTTTTTATGTATTTATGGGCTGTTGAACTACTTTTCTACTAGATAAGGATACAAATACATGGAGAGCAGCAAACTATATTCATAATTCAGCGTTTGTTAAAGTAGTTTTTGAATAATTAGAGAAAGTTTAGATTTCTTCAAAACTGTTTTCCCCCTTAACTGTTTTCAAACATGACCATATATGGGCGATTCCAGAGATGCCGTCTGTATCTATACCGAGCTTCTATTTCAGCTACTCTGGTGTTAGCTTGTAGCATTAGCCACACCACATTAAACAGTGGGGGCTTCCATCTTCATAAGAGAATTGCAGCATCGTATGGGATGAATTAAGTCCTAGAAAAGGCTTGGTATTGATATCGGAACAACCCTAGTTTATGGAGGATGTGGGGAAGAAAACAAACTCCTTTATTTCACCCCAGTTTTAAGCTATTTTGATATTATTATTCACTCATAGAGGTGTGATTATGGATAGTGTTAAGCCCTTAAGACGGAGGCCATTTTGGGGACTTTTCATATTTCTAAACACTTGAAACCTCCAGGTAGCCTCTACTTTTTGGCGGCCAGTGGGGGAGAAAAGCAGATTTTACGATAGGATGCCCGGATTGGCCGCCGCCCTAGCCACACTGCGTATCTTCCGATCCAAACAAAAGGCATTGACGAACTATCGCCCACCTCCGGCTCGTAGCAAACAGTTCTCAGGTGACCGTTAACACATTGTACAAATCCAGGCGACTTCTTCTGTCTCAACTCGACGCCTTTCTTTCGTAGATAAATCTAGGCTAATGCGGCACGTTTTTTTGCGACAATCAGTTAATCGTGGAACGTGCCCGCTAGACAATCAGCTAGCATCTACGCTCTCATAAGCGGACAGGCAGTTTCATCCTGTTTTTTACCATTACTATTCTCTATTTCTGCCATTTCTATGTTGGGGCTTTTGCATTTTGCTTCTTTTTTTTGTTTTCTTTGCGCGCGTTTTCTCCGTATCCAAGTGCTTCTTACTCCACTGACTCAGACGTTATCACGGAATCGACTTCGACTGTTCATTTTGATATTAACTACGACGACATGCGGTCTCGCGTCTTATTCTATCGCTGAAGATTGTTGCTGCTACTCGAAAGCAAACCTCACAATCAGCTTTTTGATAGCAGAGTCTGTCCCAAAGCCTTAATTTTAAGTCAAAGGAACTCTTGTTTTTCGTACACGTAATCAAAAAGCTTTCTCGCTGCTCAACAATCATTGAAGGACTTGACTTTAGTGCCGAACTTCACCCGATGGAAACCTCTGCAGAAGTGAAAGCCACATCTGTTACATTGTAGTGTCCGTTAAAGCTTTTCTCTTTGTCGAACCAAATATGATATAGGAATTGTTCAACTGCCCAAAGTGGGAAGTGAAATGAAAATGAAACGTCAAGGTTTACACGCAGCTGTACCGACAATCACCACTCGGCAAATAAAAACATCAACATCAAAACAGGTTGACAACATGTTATGCAAATATGTCGAGCTTTTAACCATGTCATAGTAGCAATATCACGTTTACAAAAAGCACGCCTTCATTCAGCACCGCTTCGAGTAATCCTGTTTGTCCACGACCAGCGGTTCCCAACCTTGAACCTGAAACTTCTTGAAAATAATTGCAGAGAAGTATTATTTCAATACACTGATATTGGAGTGTTTAAAAGTGAATATCAAGCATTGTCTTAAATGACTTGAATTGAGGAAATGTATCTTGTTTTGAGTGGTTTTCGCTAATTTCGACCTTTTTCCTGATCGGACCCAGTTTGCTTTGCTTGTTTGAGGACATTTCAGACCAGTTCTAGGGTAAATCTCGCTTGAAATAAGAAAGTAGTATTGCCAATGAGATAAGACCAATTTTCTTACCCCATTGGCAAAGAAAATGACCTGAAATAAGGACAAAATGTATTGAAATGAGTCAGAAACATCTCAGAACAAGTGAAATAATCTAGGACAAATGCCCAACAACTTCTTAACTAGTCAAAACAACTAAAATGTGGATTATTATGCTCAAATTGAGATGTTTATACTAATCTAGTTAATTACTTTTCGCAGTGTAGTCCTCACTCAGTCATATTTGATGGCTGAGGTCGGGAACCACTGACGTAATCCATCACTGGCCCCGTTCAGAGCAGTTCTGCGCTTAAAGTGTGTTCATCATGGCGTTATTTGATCTGTTAGCCTGCCGTTAGCATGAAAGCTTTTTTCACTGTTTTAGAATGCGTCGTTCCCACTGCTGCCTGTAGTGTAGCCTGTTCCAGCCCAGGCACTCACGCCTTACTGCATTTTCTACACATAGACATAAAAAAAAGAAACTAACAACGCTGAGATGCTCCAAAGAATGGATTTAAGCTCCACTTCTACAAGATTTGTCCACTTTACAATAATGATTCTTATTTTAGTTTAATTGTATGCCAGTTTAGAATACAAAAACATATTAACTGTGATTTTGTCCAAATAGAAAATTTAGGCTATTTGATGACGTTAGCTTCATGCTATATGCTAACGCTAGCTTCCAGTGCTGTTTTTGTTTGTTTCTATTGGACAATTTGTTGTGTTCAAACATCCATATGGACCCAAATTGGACTCATGAAGCTTCTAAAAACAGAGATTTTTTTATTTATTTCTATAGAGTTCGGGAATGTGACGTCATATCGCTAAGCATTATGGGATTAGCAGCCATTGTAAACTAATGGAGATTTTAAAAGTTAAAACACTGGAGTTATTGTTCACATTAAAACACTTGGAGACCACAGTGTGTTAGTTGTATTTACCAGCAGTAACTCAGCAGCTAACGGAGTCGTTCCACTGGTTTTTTTTCTACACTTTTTATACTGTTTTTAGCTAATGTTAGTCTATGGAAATGTATGCTAACAGCTGCAAAGATGGCCGATCTCCATGGTAACTGTGGACATTCCCGAACTCTATAACAAGTTTCCATGTTTAAAGATGCGCTACATTACACACACTCAGGCTTTTACAAGTGGAGATCTTATTTCGAGTGCTTCTGAGGAGGGATTGTTACGCTATGACATGGTTAAAAACTCAATTGAGTCGATTTTTCGTTATCCAGGCCCTTGAATGAACTCAAGTCACATGTACCCAGTTTATCTTGCAGGAGAAATACATGAACTCAACGACTATGGTAATAAATGTCGACAATCACGATCACACTTTTGATTAAATCTACCGTACTGTTCTATTAAATACAATGAAAATAAAGTATGGGCAGTTTTGCAGAGACACAATCAATAATATTAAAAATGCATCGGGCCATGAATGACTCAGTTTTAGAAATCACACTTTTAGTATTAGCCTCATGATGTTTTCAGTATGGTCGACATATACCTGCCTCGTACCCAAAGTAGGAAGAATCACCTCATTATGTAATAGCTCAATAAAATCACATTTTTTTATTGTATCATGAAGCGACATTTGAAACTGTATTTACAAAATGCGACTCCACACGCACCATGTCGCCGAATATCCTCGTATTTAAGGGGAGACACTACAGGCAAAACTCTTTTTTTTTTTTCAGTTTTCAGGTTTTGGGCCAAATTGGTCTCTGAACATATAATCTTTCACCCGGAAACAGAAAATATACCTAATCTTCACAACAACATGTTTAAATATTGCGCTGATTCAATGTTCCCCCATAGACTTATATGGGAGAACACAATTTCAAGGGTCTTTTTCTCATTTTTCTGTCATTGTGGCGACACTATGTCCACGTCAGTCGGACCTAAAGACTTCACATTTTCCAGCCTTGGACTGAACAATATTTGGAAGATTTTTTCCGAGGGATTTTTAATTACCTAATCCCTAAGCCCCATTTATTGAGTTTTGAATGTCAAAAAATAAGGCGAGAATTAATTTTTTACACATTTTTCCACTAAAAAACAGCTTATTTTAAAACTAAACCAGATATCCTAAATCCCCTCGGAAAAAGTCTTGGTAACTCATTTATCAATAAAATGAAACCATAAATTTGAATGTAGCTCTATCCATTATTCAGATTTCGCATTTTTAGGCCTAAAACACCTTGTTCTTATATGAAAAGATAAAATGACAGAAAACTTGCCATGTATTTTTTTCTCACATTTATGTCAGTGATCGACAGCAAAAGTTTCAAATTGATATCTGTAAATATACATTTTTTCCCTATTCACCTGCAGTGTCTCGCCTTAACGCACAAAACATCCATCACTCACAATATCACGGCAAATGTTTGTAATTAGTTATGCAATCTTTGATCAATTCCCCTACATGTAGCTCTTTACGCTAATATCGGACCTATACTTTTTCTACGCCCTTTTTCAATCGTATTTTTGGTGCATGGGATTTGTCAGACTTCTAGCTTTACACATTAGTGTCTTTTCTCGACTTTTTGACTGTAAATGTACAAGGCCGCGGGAACCCGGGGTGCTGAGGGGGCTGCAGCACCCCCTGGTGGATAGTTGGGGAAGCGCGGGCCATATTAACAAGTAGGAAAAAGCGTTTTTGTGGTCGATTTTGTCCCTCAGCACCCTTTAACTAAAATATCTTCCCACGGCTCTGGAAATGTATGACTTTTTTGTTTGTTTTTTTCTTTTTAAACAGGAAGATATCGTCATTTTAAGCCCAGTTGACTTTTTTTTTCTCTTTTCGGGCGCTACAACACAATGCCTTCTGCTGTGACGAGGCTATGATTACGGATTATGGATTTCTTAGGGCTATGGATGTTTGTATATGACGTTGTGTTGTTTCTTACTCGCTTTTTTGTGTTCGTCTTTCCCGAAAAAAACGCTGTATCGAAAGCAGGCGCACAGAGATTATCGCGTAGAGCTGATTTTTTTTTGTCGTAATGTAGTGAATTTAAACGTGTAAAAGAAAATATATCGAATGATTACTTTAGGGAAGCATGTGATTGGGGGTTTTGTTGTTTTTTTTGTCCTTGTTTTTCTCCATGAATTTTACTATTGTTAAGAGAGAAAAAAAAAAGAGAGAAAAAGGCTTCTTCTTCTTCTTCTTCTTAAGGACTTCTCAGGAAATCTACCTCTACCTCCTCCGTATGAAGAGTCACAAAAAAGCGAACACGACCAGAAGAAACGGAACATTGCGAGAAGTTGCCACGTGGCGGACATTAGGTGGCGCTCTCGTTGGCTCACCCTCCGGTCAAACGTTTTTCAAAGGACTTTTTTTTTTTTTTTTTTTACAACAGGGAACCTCCACAAACAGTCAGTAATGCTTTGAAAACCAACGGATCGCCTTCGAGTCTTTTTTTTTTTTTTTAACGTGTGCTTATTCCTCGGTGTTCGTTTTTACTATACGATGATGAAAATATGAGATGATTGAATTAGATAGGATGACGAAACGCAACCGTGTTCTTTTTTTTTTTTTTTTTCCCCTTTTTTTTTATTTGGGTGAAGAGCTGTTTTCTCGCCGCCGGGGGCTTTTCTCGATGTGTTTGTGTGAATATTATTTGGAATCTTGAAATGAATAAAACATCACTTTCTTAAATGTCACCAGCTCTGTCGGGTTTGTCTCGCTCTGTAGCAGCCGGTGGAGGGCGGACGACGACGACAACACAGACTTGGGATTTTCTAAAGGTAAAGGCAAGGCCGTGGGAAGCCAGGGTGCTGAGGGCGCTGCAGCAGCCCCTGGTGGATGGTTTGTGAACTGCAGGAAATATTGACCTGTTAACTCCCACCTGAACCGGGCACAGTTTCTCCAGCTTTACCCCAGTCCAAAAGCTTCTGGGAAAAAGGTGTGAAAATAGCAACAAAACTGAGACGAAAACAAGGATGAAAATGTGAAAACATTGACAAAAAAGTCACAAAAAATTTGCAAAAAATGATAAAAAATTGACGAAAAAATGCGAATAATTTGACGAAAAAGTGACAAAAAAGTCACGAAAAATTTGCAAAAAATGATAAAAATTTGACCAAAAAAATGCGAATAATTTGACGAAAAAGTGACAAAAAAGTCACGAAAATTTGACAAAAATAAGACTGCCCAACAAAAAAAGTGATGAAAAAAACGTGATGTGAGGAAAAAGATCCATTTAGTTTTGTAGGTCTTTCAAATGAGGCGTTACACTGGCCTACAGGATTTGGGTAAAGCTGAACTGGAGACAATGCTCTCGGTTCAGGCGGGAGTTAAGAGGTTAATAAATAGGATTTATGCACAGAAAAAGTATTTTGGGGGTAAATTTTGTCCCTCAGCGCCCCCTTACTAAAATATCTTCCCACGACTCTGGGTACGGGGCAGTTTATTTTAGTGTTGCGACCCCGGCTCGTGGGAGAGCGGCACGATATGGACGGCCAGAGCGGAGACGGCGCAGCGTTGAAATCAATCCAACTACAAATACAAAGCCATTTCCAGTGGCGACCACCAGAAGGGCATAAATTCATAAGTATGTTCCAAAAAAAAGTAAGTCTCTAGTCCAGGGGTGCCCAGAGTGGGGCCAATTCTGTTGGCCCGCCAGAGAGTGACCTACTTTTGCGCTGCGTGTGGTTAATACTAACTCTTCCATTATTCTCAATGGTAAATATGGATGCAGTACACTTTTTGACCACCGGCCTCAAATTGGGGGCGCTGTTTCACTCCTTTCGCAAACTTAAGGAAACACTGTTGTGTTGTCTTGGTGTTTATCAATCACAGAGCGTTGTAGCATCAACTTTCACAGTTTTCCAACTTTTATTGCAAAGGTTGTTACGTCAACAACAGTATATGTTAAAAATGTACTTATAAAAGAATTGATGCTGCACGTTTTTGTTGCTTTTCCAGCACATTTTTGTCTTGTTTTCATATTTCATATTTCTCGCTATTTTGATGCTTTTCTTTTCAGCTTTTAGATTTGGGTAAAGCTCGGTTGAGGCGGGACCGGTGGCCCTAGAGCCAGTGGTCCCTCTGTTGCTCTTCCAGAATGGACATATGGCCAGTCCGCCCCTGGCCCTGCTTTTGCATAATGTTACACAAACACAATAGGTCAGTGCCTGATGTACAGAGTCATTTACTGCCCCACATATTTATGCTTCTCAGTGGGACACAGTCTGTCTGCTCCATTTAAAAGGCCGGTGTGAGTGAGTGCCCAGCCCCCCCCCCCCCCCCCCAGCGCAACGTGACTGCGACTGCCCCCGCACGTGTCTGCCGAGCCCGGGGAAGCACCGCCCAATAACAGATACAGGCCTATGGCAGCCGGGAACATTCAAACGCAGCACCCGAGCACCGCCGGGGCGGAGCTTCCAGGACCGTAATTTCCACCAGCCTCCCATTCGCTCTGCTTCTCTCTGCGCGCGCGGAGGAAACGTACGTCCACCGTGTCCGTGTCCGTGTGTGAAAACTGAGGGAGATTTTCAGCGAACACAATGAGGCTCAGATCGCGACGGTGCATCGTGTCTTTACCGGAGACTCCGAGGATCAACCGCCAACTGCGCAACAAAGCCACCCCGAGGCGGACCCGCTCCTCTGCTGCCTCTGCGGCCGACAGCCCCAGCCCGCCCCAGGTAACACGGCTGTGGGGGTTCACTGTGATGACTGCAGGCTCCGGACAAAGGCACACGGAGCTCGCTTTAACTTACATTTATCTGTTATATCGATCTGTGAGTAATTCTACCGTTAGTGTATTCTACAAAGATAACAGCAGGGGGCGTTGTTTCGCTTCATCCTGGGTTCACCCCGAAAAGTCGTGCCAAAATGATATAAAACTAATGGAAATGGCTATAAAGACAAGTACCGGTGTTGACGGGTTGTATATTTTAAAAGCACGTGCAGTCACAGCGGAGTTTTCAAGTTGTTTCGACTTGTTGACATGAGTTTCCTGAAACTCCGGTGTTTTTGTCCACAATAACAACAGCCCTGAGGTTAGCTCCGGGCTCTGCTAGCACGTTCACCGAGGTTTAGCTAGTTAGCGCTAGTTAATGCTAGTTAGTGAGTTGTTACTGACTTTTCTGGGTCGCTAATTCGCTAATATTCTCAAACTTTCCACAATTAAAAGGACTTCGTTTATATTGAGCTGGTTTCGAAACAAGCTATAATATTTCTAACCTGGTTTAACCCTTGTGTTGTCCCAGGGCCACTTTGTCGATGCCTAACTCTGTCGTAGTTTAACATCCATGACTTTTACCAGTTTTTTATTTTTTATTAAGTGATTACAATGTTATGAGAAAGAGTTACACTCGTGGTCAGTCATAAAATAACATTTTTCAATAAGTTTGGGTTCTATCTTTAGTGTAACTTCAGACTAATGGCCCGATACTAAATTGTTTTTTTTTTTCTTTTCAGTTGGTCTATGGCCTTGTTTATGTAAAAAAAACAAATCCTGAACAAACAGTCAGAAAATATCAAAAATCAAAAGGCTGTGAACACTCAAACTTTGACCACAGATCATAAAATCTGATGCATTTCAGTGTAGTTTTAGGAGAGATCATGACCGAAAAGATGATTTTGTATAAATAAATGTGCATTTGTTTGGTGCTTTGTTTTTCCAAACACATTCTGCTCTACTGTACTTTACTTTCACTGTCAAACTGCACTGAACATTTAATATTTTGATAAAAGTTCATGAATTAAGATGTAAACTCTGCTTTGAGCAGATTTTTTGATGAGAATATAGAGACTTTCCTGAAATAACAGAGTGAGAATCACAGTTTGGCTGTATTTGGAAACTGGGTTATAGCACTGGTTTTTGGGTCCTAAAACTATGAAAAAATGACTGAATTCAAAATGTGGTGCATGTAGTGGAGGCTCTGTGGAGTGTATGTTTAACGAAGTGATGGAATTGGAGTTGAAATGAAGTTAGTATGAAAGTCAAAAATATAGCTGGAATCACAGACATGGAGGACACTGCCATTGAAATGAATGGAGAGCTGCTGCTGTTTTCAGGCTTTAGGCCCTATAACTACTGTAAAAATCTGTGAATTCAAAATCTGATGAATGTGCATGTAGAGGAGGTCCTCTGGGATGGAAACATAATAATGGTTTCATATTTGACGCACAAATGAAGTCGGTACAAAAGGTCAAAGACAGAAAACCTGAGGATGGGCTCATGTTCATTGAAATGAATGGGATTTTGCCGTCATAAATGACCCCAGGTGACCACGAGTGTAACTCTGCATTCTGGGGCACACAAGGGTTAAATGAGTAACTTAAACACATCCATATTCTCAGTCAGCGAGGTTTGCCAGCGTGTTTGCTAGCCTTGTTTACAAATCAAACTTTGGCAGTAATTTGTCTTTGTGAAACGCCCAAAAATAATGGTATTAATATGAAACTCGGACTGAACCAGTTTTTAACTTGTCTTGTCGAGTCTTAACAGTAGATATCTGGGCTTAAGGAGGGTTAGGTTTGGGGAACCGGTCCTGAGTCCTTCATTCCACACAGCATGCTCAGTACTTTTCCACTGGGAGCACACACACATGCATCTAATAAACCTCCCAAACCGGCTGAAAACCCTCTCCTCCAGCTTCCACTGGGCTTAAATGTTAAACCTCAACCTAGAAACCGAGTCCCTGTCCATGTGTGTTAGTTGGGTTAAGTGTTAGTTTATGATGACTTTACCTCCAGGTGCGGCACTTGTCAACTCGTATAAACAAAATAAAAATGAACAAAGATGAAAACAATGTAGGCTTTCCATAAGCAGTTTGAAAGAGCCACGATATTTTCAATGACTAAAACATTGGCTGGGTCACGTGAGGATTTACAGCTCATAATTGGTTTTAGGTTTTACTTTGAGGTAAATGTAGGATTTAGGAGTCTGGTTACCTCTCACCCACCCACATTTCTGTCACATAAATGTAATGTTAACGTCGAGGGGTGCCGGTGCTTGAGTAAATCTTCTACTGCCTTGAATTGAGTTGCAGGAGGTGGGTTTGTGGCGGGTTTAGAGCGCTGACGTGCCGTCTGTCTGAGGATTACTCTGGGAGAGGGTCGCGGAGCGGGAAAGTAGGTCAGGCTCATGCGCTGGTGTGTTTACTCCCTCAGAGCAGACGGGGAGGAAGAGGAAGGATTTTTATGGGCGAATCCACGTGCTTGTGTTGTTAACGGGGCCACATACATATGGAGAAGCTCAAAAGCTGCCTGTGTCCAATTTGCTTTGATATTAAATCGTTTCTGTTTAGTGTTGACCTCTTGACCCCGACTTAACCGAGTGTATTTCAGCTTTACCCAGGTTACACACTCATCGAATTTGATCTTTTTCCTTGAGTTGAAGTCACGTTTTTGTTTGTCTTGTATTTCATTTACGTCCGAGTTTTTGGCTCATTTTTGTTGCTATTTTGACGCTTTTTTTCCCAAGACGCTTTAGGGCTGCTCGATTATTGAAAAAATAATAATCACGATTATTTTTGTCATAATTGAAATCACGATTATTCAAACGATTATTTGTTGCCTTTAAGAAAATCCAGCAAAAAAGTGACAAAAATCCAGTAAAAAAATTACAAAAATCCAGCAGAAAAAGACAAAAATCCAGCAAAAAAGTGACAAAAATCCAGCAAAAAAATGACAAAAATCCATTAAAAAAATTGACAAAAAGTGACAAAAATCCATTAAAAAAAAAGACAAAAATCCATTAAAAAAAAGACAAAAATCCATCAAAAAAAGACAAAAATCCATCAAAAAAAGACAAAAATCCAGCCGGAAAAAAGACAAAAATCCATTAAAAAAAGACAAAAATCCATCAAAAAAGACAAAAATCCAGCAGGAAAAAAGACAAAAATCCATTAATAAAAAGACAAAAATCCAAAAATTTGAAATTTGAAAAAAAAAAATGTAAAAGAGAAAAAGATTATGCTAATTTTGTAATCGTTTACTGTTGTAATCGAAATTGTAATCGAACTTCGATTAATTGCACAGCCCTAAGACGCTTATAGATTTGGGTCGAGCCGACTGGAGAAAGTGTGTTCGGTTCATATCAGACAGGGATTATGAGGTTAAAATGGTGGTAAAAGCATTAACATTAATTAAAACACAAAATTCTAGGCAAAAACAAGACTTAATCATCAAAACAAAATGAAATCTGGATCAAAATGTCTCCATTTATCATGATTTAAATTGAGCTTTTGCACATTTAATTTACCATGACATTGTTTTAGGCTGTAATTGCAAAATAAATGCTGTGATTGTCTAGAGATCCTACTGCTCAACTTCTTGGCTACCTTTTTAGAACAAATTCCTTTTGTGGATATTGGACAATCACTGTAAGGTCGTAACCGCTGGCAACACGACCCTCATGGGCGACTGTGGCTGTGTTTTCAGGCGGACAGTCCGGCAGACAGCAGCAGCAGCAGCTCTGGGGAGTCTGTGGATGAGGTGCCCACTCTGAGGAGGAGAGCCCTGCCCCGCGGGCACCCGAGGAAACGACTCATCCCTGTGGATGACCGCGAGAGGGGTCAGTGCCGCTCCCGACCGGAGCACAAAAACATCACGTGTTCAGCTTTGGAAGCATCGTTCATGTTCTTGTCTTCTCTTGGGTCATCCTTGTGGAAGGACTTTATTGAAGTCCTAGTTAAAGCCTGATTTAGTACAACATTTGAACTGCACTGCAAAAAGTATTTAACTAGATCAGTATAAACATCTCAATTTGAGCATAATTATCCAAATTTTAGTTGTTTTGACTAGTTAAGAAGTTGTTGGGCATTTGTTATAGATTATTTCACTTGTTCTGAGAAGTTTCTGACTCGTTCCGATACATTTCGTCCTTATTTCAGGTCATTTTCTTTGCCAAATGGGCTAAGAAAATTGGTCTCATCTCATTGGCAATTTTACTTTACCCTAGAACTGGTCTGAAATGTCCTCAAACAAGCAAAGTAATCTTGGTCCGATCAGGAAAAGTGTCTAAATGAGTGAAAACCGCTGAAAACAAGATACATTTCCTCAATTCCAGTCATTTAAGCCAATGCTTGATATTTACTTTTTGTAGTGTGGAACTGTTCCTTTGGTTTACTGCTGTAAATATGCTGCTTTGGAAGCAGTTGTGGCTGTGGAACTGAATTACAAATCCAGTCTTTTCTGAATGTCACGCTTTTGTTGTTGCTCTCCAGACCTGGCGTTCAAGACGCCGATCCGCTCCATCATCCGTCACGAACGAATCCTTTCAGAGATCGACCCGGTGACGCCCCGAAACAACACGGCCCGGAACATCTACTCCCCCATCGTCCGCTTCCTCACACCCAGCAAAGAGAGTGAGTGTCAGGGATACACTGTGCGACACATGTTCTATTTCATAACGTGTTTTAGTTTGTGATTTTTAATGCACTAAACCCATTTATTTACATGTCAAACCCTATAAAGCCCAAACTGTTATAGATCCAGCTTCTAACATTCTATGGAAATGAATGCTGCACAAGTTTTCCCTTTAGCTGGACAGTTTTTTCCCAATCGATCAGGGCTTAATCGAAATTCGATTACGATTTCGATTACAACAGTAAACGATTACAAAATTAGCATAATCGCAAAAAATCGATTATCATTTATTTATTTTTTTTCTAATTTTTAATTTTTGGATTTTTGTCTTTTTTTTTGCTGGATTTTTGTCACTTTTTTTGTTGGTTTTTTGTCACTTTTTTGCTGGATTTGTGTCACTTTTTTTGCTGGATTTGTGTCACTTTTTTGCTGGATTTTTGTAATTTTTTTGCTGGATTTTTGTCACTTTTTTGCTGGATTTTTGTCTTTTTTAGTTGGATTTTTGTCTTTTTTTAATGGATTTTTGTTACTTTTTTTAATGGATTTTTGTTACTTTTTTGCTGGATTTTTGTCACTTTTTTGCTGGATTTTTGTCACTTTTTTGCTGGATTTTTGTCACTTTTTTGCTGGATTTTTGTCATTTTTTTTGCTGGATTTTTGTCTTTTTTTGTTGGATTTTTGTCATTTTTTTGCTGGATTTTTGTCACTTTTTTGCTGGATTTTTGTCATTTTTTAATGGATTTTTGCCACTTTTTTGATGGATTTTTTTTTAAGTTCTTGGGTCTGGATAGTTAATGAAGCAAACAACATGTGAATCCAGTAGTTAGTGAGTTTATCAACGTGATCAAATTCTAAATGCGATCAATCTTTCAGCTGCAGTCTTTAGTCTGTCAAGCATTTAGAACGATCGAACACTTGTGAAGTCTATTCCAGCATGAAGAGTTGTTTATAGGCGTTTATAGGGGAAGAATTTGGCCTCCAAGCCTGACGTCCCCTCCCCTGAAAACGGATTAAGAAAAGGTCTGTTCAGTAACACAGCACTGAGCGTTTGAATACACTTTATTTAAACATAAATCCCCGTAGTGTGGCTGCTGGATGTTATTTCTGAAACGTAGCGATGACAGCAATGCCTACCTCGTTGTTGCAGATATGGGAGGTCCCGGGGCAGGGCATAGCGTCCTGCTGAGCCCGGAGCAGGGCGTGTTCGGCTGCGGCTCCATGGATCTGCTGGCAGGAGACGAGGACGACGACGTCTTCAGCCCGTAAGAACCAACCCACAGTAAACATAGCCCGATGACCAGGACGCATATCTGACAAATAGAAACATAGATCTTGCTGTAATCACTGAGGTTCGTGTTCGAGGTAAAAGAATATTCCCACAGTTAAAACACACTATATAATCCAGGGTGAGTCGCAAACGCAAATATTGCTGTTAAATGTAAAAGACATAATATACACTAATTAGAAGTCTTTTTTGTTGTTGTAAATGCACTCAGCCCCACCTAACGGCCACATCTTGCATAAACAAAGGTGTTTGCATCCACAGCGCAGTGATATCATGCTGTGGTTGTTGCCTGTCTCTTGCATATGAATGACCCTGAGCACTCCCAACGACCCAGACCACTGTTTCCCTCCCTAAATGTCTCAAGTGGTCTGTCCCCAAGTGCCCGAAGACACTTATTGTGATGAGGGGGAGGGTTGTTTAGTACGATACCACCTTCTGTCAGTCTACCCCAGGGCAGCTGTGGCTACAGTAGTACCTTACCACTACTGAGTATGGAATGAATGAATAAAGCCACTTTGAGCGTCTGCAAAAGGTGCTACCGTAAATTCTCTAATACTGGCCTGTATTCCATTAGCGGCCGGGTCTCTAACAGTGGCCGGGTTCGCGGCTGACGGAGGCAAATTAAAGCCGGTCTCTAAAACAGGCCGGGGCTTTTATTAGAAACTATAGCGGTAGAAATATTCCCCATGTTAAGAATTTGTCTCATACTGGTGTAAATGAAAACTCACGTAAAGGAAGTAACAAACGGGAACCCGGGCCGAGGGGGACGCTGCGGAGGAGCTGATCCGAGCGAAACTTTGACACAGATTTAGCCACTTTTCAAACCTCCTGTGACGATATTTGGAAACAGGGGGAGAGTTGTGTGCCCCTCCAGGGTTTTAGTAAAGTCACCATCGCGTCTTCAAAGCACGTCCAGCTGCTCCGTGTGCAGGTCAGTCCCACGCCTCAAAATAACTCCTCCCATCAGCGCGAGCGTCTCGTCTTCTCTCGGGTCAGTCTCATGATCGATCACAAACACAAACGCTCCGTCTAAACTCGCCTTTTACACAAGATAACAACAAATAATCCGGTCCGCAGTAAAAACAGAAACCTGCAGTGACATTGATGTCAAAGCTCCGCTAACAGCAACGAAACACTTCCTGTTGTCCCGACAAAATAAAAGGCGTCAATGTTCCAGCCGCTGGGAGAGGGTTTGAAATGTTAATTAAGAAATGAACCTAATATTTTAGGTGCAAATGGACACAAATGTCGTTTTTCTTCATTTTCCTGGTCGTCCGTTTTGCTCAAAGCGAATTAAAGGCCTGTCTCTAATTGTGGCCTGGTCCTAGATGCTCTTGAGTAAATAAAGGCCCCGGCCTATATTAGAGCATTTACGGTATATACGACTGTACTACATTATAATGATAATGTTTAGATCTTTCAAAAACTTGTGACATGTGTTCTAAATGTTTATAATAATGATAAACAACTCTACTACTACTACTACTACTACTACTACTACTACTACTACTACTACTACTACTACTACTAAAACTACTAAAACTACTAAAGAAATGCATTATTAGTGATCCAGGCTTTAGGGAACCTATAAACAGACAACTTCAACTTAGACAAACAAAAGTGGAGGGAATGTAGGAATATAAGCAGTTCCTGTGTGAAATTGTAGGCTACAAGATCACAAAGCAATTGGTCTCACTCTGTCCCAAATGTAACAATGAGCCGCTGTGACTGTGTTGTGGAAGAAACATGGACCCTAGTCCTGTTCACCGCCATGTCTGGGAGTCATTTAGAACATAATTTATTTCATTCTCTGCGTTTCAGCTTCACCTTCATCAAAAACATCCCGTCCCCGTCACAGCACTCCCTGCCCCAGCTCCGAGACATCCCGCCCAAAACCAGGAGCACCCCGGAGGCCACGCTGGTGCTCGATCTGGTCAGCACAACTCCCTGAAAACGACCGCTTTTCAAAGTCAGGGGCTGTTTGTGACGCGTTTACTGCGTTTCAGGAGGCGACGCTGATGCACAGCTCCCTGACCGTGATGGAAGACGCGGAATACTCCTTCAACACAGTGTTTCAGGACCATGAGTACAAGGTCAGACACGCCCACTTTATCATAATCAAATACTGACGTCATTATTGTGAAGACGGCTCCGTGACGTCTGAACGGACATTGTTCGATCTCCGACTGCGGCGACTGAGCTTGTGTCTGCGTTCCAGGCGTACATGGTTCTCCGTCCGTTCGTCCAAGAGTTCCTCCAGTCGGTCTCCAAAAACTACGAGCTGTTCGTGTACACCTGCGCCAAAAGGGAGTACGCCGAGAAGATCCTGGGCATCCTGGACCCGCACAGAAAACTCTTCAGGTGATTTAGAAGACTTTTAGATCTCACACTGGGGATAGAGACGAGTATTTCCACAGAGAAATGCGGGGAAAGTAAAATGTGGAGCGTAGAACAGCGATGGACTAAGTGAGGGCGGCTTCCCCCATAGTGTTCAGCGCAGGCTAACTGTAGCTAGTAGCAAAAACGTTGACATTGTACGTGTTGTCCCGTTGTAGGCAGCGTCTGTACCAGGAGGACTGTTCCTGTGTGCTGGGACACTACATCAAAGACCTCAGTGTCCTCGGACGGGACCTGGCCAAGACCGTGGTGCTGGACGACGCGCCCCACACCTACCCCCACCACGTACGTGCCCCCCTACACCCGATCACGCCAAACTTCATTGAATTTGTGTTTTAGTAAGGCATTAATCTTGTGTCGCAGCTGATGAACACCATTCCCATCACGAGCTGGAGCGGACAGCCGGACGACCGAGAGCTCCAGAGGCTCATCCCCTACATGGACAAACTCTGCACTGCTGTGAGTACACACCAGGGGGAGCACTAGGGAGCATGAGCTGTTTTATCCGTCATGAATCTCTTATATTATCCCATACTTTCCATCATGGTGGCTCCATGGTGGATCGATTGTTTAGAGTTTCTGGTAGGCTTTCACCAGGGGCGGACTGGGACTGGAAAACAGCCCCGGACTCTGGTCAGCCTGGCCCAAATTAGCGTAAATGTGACACTTCCACAAATACACATGTCAACCTCTTACCCCCCTGCCTTAACCGAGAGCGTTTTCTCCAGTTCGGCTTTACCCAAATCAAAAGGCTTCTTGACTGGAGAGCAACACTGTAACGTCTCATTTGAAAGCTCAAATCTAGAAAAGGGATGGTAACTTTTTGTCACGTTGTCGCTGCATTTTTGTCATGTTTTTGTTGCTTTTTCATGACTTCTTTTGTGGCTTTTTGGCGTGTTTTCGTCACTTTTTCGTTGTGTTTTCGTCACTTTTTTGTTGCTTTTCCAGCACGTCTTTGTTTTTGGAGGCTTTTCTTTTAAGCTTTTAGATTTGGGTAAAGCTCGGTTACGCTCGGGGGTAAGGGTGAGGTAAAGTGAGAGGCCAGACCGGTGGCCCTAGAGCCAGTGGCCCTTCTGTGCTCTTCCGCCCCTGGCTTTCACTGGTTTTGTTTAAAATAATATTCCATAATGCACAAATATACTTGTTATGTTCGAATGAAATTGCAGGATATATGGAGTTAAACTAAACCGAAAGGCTTATATTTCACTATTGCAAATACCATTACAAAGGCTTATTATTTACCTGCTCTACACGCCCATCATGCACCACGCCTCCTTCAGCGTATTTATCCAAGTCCATGCCCTCTCAGCTTCCATATGAACGTGCATTAGTGATGCGCGGGTCAGGGTTTTTTTCAACCCGCGGGTCCCGCATTTGGAGCAGGTTCTAACCCGACCCGGCCCGCCCCGCAACGTTGTTCTATTTTTACAACCCGCCCCGCCCCGCACCCGCACCCGCAACCATTAAAAATTACGCGTTACAACTATGATCCGTATGAACAGCACCGGCGTGTCAGCCCCTCGCGCTCGCTCTCGCTCTCTCTCTCTCCCCCTCCGAGAGCGCTGGGCAAGAGGGAGAGAGGAAGAGAGCAGAGGTCGGCCTAACGCGAAGTCACACAGTCGCACATACGGTGGAAAATAGGAAACATGAGCTCCACAAAAGCGTTCTCTGGATCACAAGCTGCAAAACGCTGCTTGTTTTATGAAAATCCGACGTATATTTACGCTAAAAACCTGCTGTAAAGACGACGGAATAAGTTGTGAATGAATTCAATGAATGCGCGTACGGAGGCATAGAGTGCCCGCGACCGGCATTTTTTGACCCGCCCCAACCCGCCCCGCGATCGAAGGAGAATTTCACGACCCGACCCGACCCGACCCGACCCGACCCGAACCGCGGGCAGACCGCGGGGTCCGCGGTGGAACCCGCAACCCGCGCATCACTAACGTGCATCATGTAAGAACCTACGCGGCAGGAAAAGGCTGTTTGTTTATTTGCCATGTGAAATGCAAAGTGAAACCACGCAGCGAGAATCCAGAGGCTCAGAGATGGAGCCGTGCTGAGCTTGGACATTCATTATGGCTAAAACAATTGTCTATATGGTGGAGAGTTTTCGGCTGATGTAACCCCTGATACACACTCCATACACACGTGTGTTGGTTAAGTGACCTATTGAAACTAAACGCACACAATAACACATTCTGCCTTTTAAAAGCTTGTTTTAAACTAAGACGGGGGGGGAATTAATTTTCATTAGGGGCCACATGAGAAGCCTGAATTGAGTCAGAGCCGCACCAACAAACAAACAAATCAAACTTATTCTGCTCTACTTTGTGTATTTTGAATAGCTGATACCTATTATTTAGTAGGACTTTTATTTTCTGTAAATATTTGTCCGTGTCAAGCCAAGGACGCTTCAGATCTTTCATTATGTCAGTGCCCTCTGCTGGACACCTGTGGAATTCTTTCCTTTAATTCTTATTCTTTAAACTGCCCCCTGGTGGCTGGAGGGAGCATTCTGGTCATTTCTTTAAAAAAAATCATCCGCATTGTCCGCACAGGAATGGGCTAGAGACGTACTTTTTTTTAGGACATACGAATTTATGCCCTACAAGTCCTGGGCCCGACTGAATCATCTCACGGGCCGTATTTTGCCCAGGTCTGATCTAAGATATTTTGTAGGTCAAGGAAGCCCTTTTTAAGACTTTAATCAAATATTTTAAGGGATTGCAGGATTCCTGCATAGAGCAGAAAAGGCCCAGTGATCCCTGTAAAGTTAATTTAGAATAACATCAATCAAAATTGATTCTAGCAGCTTCCGGCCCACAACTTCACTCTTTTTTCCAGACTCTCATTATCCCTAACCTTGCCTGGTGTTCACTAGTGACAGACGCACAGATCTGTGTTGTAGCGGTGCGTGTCCTCTGGGTGGCAGCACACGCCTGGCCCCGCTTTAACCCTGAGTGACCTGATGGTGGGATATGGCAGTGCAGTGTCTGTTTACACACACGCCTCTTGTTTTAGCACAAATATTTAGCCAGTTGCGCTCCTGTGTGTGTGTGGGTGTGTGGGGGGGGGGGGGTCGGCTGCAAGTTCACGTCATGTTTAGGCTGAAGGTGGGTTCTGAAGCTACACCAGTTGGGAAGTTTCTTCGACAGTGCGGCTTAGGGTAAAAAACAAACAAAAGTCTTCGCTTCAGGAGTCCATCTGTGGAGTGTTTCCATCCTTTGTGAAGTTTGAATATGCTGATCTGTTCTGAGTGACTGTTAAAATGTCAGCGAGACATGACAATAAAACGTGGACATGAAGCTGTTTTGACCCTGTAGGAAGTTGGTGTCAGTGACGTGCGCTGACGTTTGTTGCTGGTGAGGCACTTGTTGTATAAAGTCAACAAAACTTCAGGAAAATGCATCTTACAGTCTCTGGTAATTGTGTAAATGTTACTTACTTTGAAATAATATTATTTTCCCAATAAAAAGCGAATTTTCAACATAAAATACATTCTCACGATACTGCAAATAAACATTAAAAGGCAGTTCTGTGCATGTCCGGGACCCGCCTTCCTGAGTGCTAAATCATAGACAGTCCTGAGACTGATGCTGCTTTTGTTGCATTTCATCCATAAAAGGTCGGTCGAATCAATAAAGTTTTCACTTTTACTCACTCCTTAAACGCCTCCTAAACCGTGCAGAGGAATAAAACACTTGTAGCCCCTATTTTTTTGCATAAGTGTGTAGTGCAGACACAGCGCCCCCTCAGGTCGTCAGCGGTCATGCAGTAGAGGCAGGACTCACCTCGGTCCTTGTCTTTCACAATGCAGTCAAATATAAAGTAAATAAAAACAGGTTAAAAATGTCGTTCCTCTGTCAGATTCTTTACCAGATGAAAGAAAACCAAAGTGCCCAACAAACAGATGGATTTTACTTTCATGGGAGAGAGCGCTGAGTGAATGAACCGAGGTCTGTGTGTGACACTGGAGGCTCGCCGCGGCTCCCCCTTCTTTACACAGTATTAACAAATGATAAAACATTGGGCCATTTTCAACCACAAAACTGATTAAAATCATAGGAAATCTGTACCATCATCAGCAAACACCTTGTTTATTGTTTTTATTTAATTTTATTGTGTTTGTTTCCATGATTGACTGGTGAGGCCCGGCCTCTGGCCTCCCCTGACCACGCGTCACTGGTTAGCATCAGGGCGCTATGCTACATTCCATGCACTAAACGATGTGTTTCGGTCATATGACTTGTTCTTAATCGCTATGGTAACGGTCCTCATATTTCATCACTGAAATGCATGGATACCAAGGCTGCTGATGACCATACAGATACAGATCTCTGAGTCTTGAGTTTCATTATTACGGTGTTTGTTTTGTTTGCAGGAGGACTTTCGGGAAGTGCTGAAGAAGAGGAAGGACCACTTTCACAGACTGCTGTCTGAGGACTAAAGACTGTGCTGCGTTTACATTCCCCTGGGCACAGCAGAGCTCTGTGTCTGCTCAGCCTGAGCCAACACAATAAACTGCTTTACCATGATTTCTATTTACTTGGACATATTGTTATTGTTTAATTTATTGATTATACTAATCAGCATTTCTTATCTCTGTACATTTTACATATTTGCTTTTTTTACGCAATTAAAGTATCCCATAAACTCCGACATTCTCTCATGTGATTCATTTTTTAAAAACAAGTATTGCTAAGAAGCTACAAGTATTTTGGGAAAACACTAAATGTGTGTAGTGTTATTTGAAGTATTCAAGCAGATATCTTTAGGGCTGAAACAACGATTATTGAAATAGTCAAAAACTATTTTAGTAATCAATCGTTTTTTGTAAACACAGACTCAAATAGAGCAAAAATGGTGGAGAAAAGGGAGAGCGTGTGTTGGTGCTGTGCATTGTTCCCAGCTCTGCCCTTGTGCCTTTGAGCCTGTGTGTGGCTGTGGTCAGACTGACTGTGTGACGTCTCTGCAGGCCTGAGATAATAGAGATGTTACACACTTCCCGTCGAGCAGGAAGGTTCACACGGGCCGGCAGGTGAACAGGGAGTGGAGAGGTGAGGCATGATGTTGACATTACGGGGAGTTTATTGGACGCTCAGATACTTCAGGTACATGTGCACTGGGTTCAAACAAGGGAAGATCAGGATATTTTCTGTTCATTTGACACATAGTTCAAGTAGTTTTCCATCAGAGAGAACTTCAGGGACTTTATCAGCAAACAAAAATGAAATGGTAACATTTAAAGGTCTATTGATAATTAATAATAGTGAGGGGAACAAAAACAGCACCTGTACACTGCAAAAAGTAAATATCAAGCATTGGCTTAAATGACTTGAGTTGAGGAAATGTATCTTGTTTTGAGCGGTTTTCACTCATTTAGACACTTTTCCTGATCGGACCGAGTTTACTTTGCTTGTTTGAGGACATTTCAGACCAGTTCTAGGGTAAATCTCGCTTGAAATAAGAAAGTAAAATTGCCAATGAGATAAGACCAATTTTCTTACCCCATTGGCAAAGGAAATGACCTGAAATAAGGACGAAATGTATCAAAACGAGTCAGAAACGTCTCAGAACAAGTGAAATAATCTCGGACAAATGCCCAAGAACTTCTTAACTAGTCAAAACAACTAAAATTTTGATTATTATGCTCAAATTGAGATGTTTATACTGATCTAGTTAATTACTTTTTGCAGTGTATGACTTTAAAAAAAATAAAAATGGTGTTATTCCAGGGTCATGTGTGTCCCTGTGGACCATGACTGATGTGGACATGTTAGAGCAGAAACTGTGGAAACATCTGCTATGGTCCATCATGGACTGGGACACACAACACTTCCTTTCTTTTAACTATGCCAGTTATTAATAATGAATGAATGTCAGTATTTCATTTGTACTTCCTGCTGAAGTGCTGATAAGTATGTTTGTCAAATGACACATTTTCCTGACCTGAAGTGTCGTGAGGCCTCAGTGTTTTTACTGAAAATAAACAACACATTCTGTCTGTCATTACCCTCAGTCATGGTGTCTCACTCTGAAGAGTCAACTCACAGTTACTCTGAGAAGATATACAGTCTGAACAGAGTCAAATTTACTCTACAACATTTACTGTGTAGGTTTCATCCAGGTACCCTCTCACTACAAACATGTACAATAGGCCAGGACAGGGGCGGACTGGGACTTTACCGCCTGCCTTAACATTAACGAGTGCATTTTCCCCAGTTCGGCTTTTTATTATTATTTTTTTGATCGGTGTCATCAGCAAAAAGAACGGGAAAGGCGGTCGTAGAAACAGAAGTAAAATCATTAATATAAATAATAAATAATGATGGTCCCAAAATAAACCCTTGTGGCACACCATGCTCCGCGGAATTCCTTTTAGATTCATGTTTTTTTTTATACTGGGCTTTACCCAAATCTAAAAGCTTCTCGACTGGAGATCAACAATGCAACGCCTCATTTGAAAGCTAAGACCTACAAAAGTGACGGAAACTTTTGGTCACGTCGCAACATTTTTGTCACATTTTTGTTGTTTTTTTAATGATTTTTTCTATCATTTTTTGTTGTGTTTTTCTCACGTTTTTGTTGACTTTTCATCCTCTTTTTCTCGCTCTTTTGATGCTTTTTTTTAGCTTTTAGATTTGGGTAAAGCTCGGTTCCGTGTAGGTGTTCAAACACTTTTAACTCCGTGCAGATGTAAGTTTCAAAAATGACTGGAAAAGGGCTGTGTTTATGTACTGTACTGTCACTGTAATAGAGGTGGGTAGAGTTGCTTAATTTACTCAAGTAAAAGTAACGCTACTTCAAAGAAATTTTACTACTACTTCAAAGTCGAAGTCAAAGGTAGTGGGAGTAAAAAAGTACTTGGAAGAAAGTTTTACCTGAGAAGTGTGAGTAGTGAGTAACCGAGGGTAAAAATCTGATTTATGTTTCAGTCGTGAAACTACATTTGTTTCTCATCAATAAATTATGAGAAACAAAACATGAAATAATATGAAAATGTTCATATTTTCAAATGATTATAAAGAATTAATGCAAAAGTACAGTTACTTCAAAAAGTAGCCTACATGTACTTCAGTAAAAGTAGCCGAGTACTACCCAACTGATAACAAAAGGACCAGTTGCCAGACAGTAGGCACAATATACAATACATGAACTTATTTAAAGGTGCATTATGCAACTTTTCATGTGAACAAAATATCTAAATAAATGAAAACAACTTGATGTTTGTGAATAATTGACCTTTTATGACCCAACGGCTGCATGAGTGGTCAGCATGGCGCCTTTACTTTCCATCACAGTGATCTCAACAATGCTCCAAGATCAATTGTTTTGTCGGTTTTCATTGAGGTTTTCCGACGCCAGAGAAAACCTTCCAGAAACTCTAAAAACAATTGATCATGGGGCATCAGAGAGGCCACTGGGAGGCAAATTCACCCTGCTGACTATTCACACAGCTGCTGGGGCCCCGACAGGTAAAACATGCAAAGAAACGTTTTTTTTATATTCACATAAAAAGTTCCACGATGCACCTTTAACCTTCACCTTTTGACCTGTTTTGGAGCTATAGAGGAGAGGGGGAGAGGCTAAATGCTAAGACCAGACAGGTCCTAAAGAACTTGTCAAAGCTAAGGTAAGAACATATCTCAGTATGTAAAAAAAAAAAGCTAAGGTAAGAACTAGAGGTGGGCATAGATTATTTTTTTTAATCTAGATTAAAATGGCTCGCTTGAATTCTGCCGAAGCCATTCAGAATATGTATATCTATAATATATTAAGGCGCATTGAGTTGCCTTGTGTACGAAATGCGCGGTATAAATAAAGTTGCCTTGCCTTGCCTTTGTGTGCTGAACAAATAATGACTAAAATTAGGTCTTTGAGAACGAGTTTCTCAAGTCAGACGGTGCGTTTGACCAGGGGCTCATCTCCTGTTTCCAAAATGCATCACAAACTGCTTGAGAACGTTCTACTATGATAATTGGTGATGAAAATAATTCATGTTCAAGAAGATGCACTTGTGTTTACTAACTGTTTATTCAGTTAAACATTCATTTTGAACTGTAGGCCGACATTAGAGGTCCTGATGAACGGTTTACAGGCAGTAGCTTTGTGTCAATCACTCCAAGTTTCTCCTTGTTCCACCGGTCACTCAGGCTGACCGGCTTGTCCACATTTTATGGTGACAAACTAAATCGCCTCTTCTGCTCATTATGACCTGCTAAAGAAAAAAGTCTCTCACATGGGACAGTTGTGGCAGGAGTCCCCAAGTATTTATTTACGGGCAGATCATTATTTATATATTTTTTTATATACCAGATCAGAAAATATAAGCCTCTGTTTGTGAGCGTGGGAAACATGTGCGCGTCTCCTGATTGGTCAACAGTGTCACGTGATCACTGTCACAACAACGCAGCTCATGCTACTGCAGCTGCTGCTACTACGAGCTTCAACCTGGGGATAGTTCTGTCAAAATGGAGATAAACGTCGACAACACGAAGATGCGGGACGTATTTCTTTGGATTTGATAAGAAAAAGAAACGGACATGAGGCGGAGGAGACGGCAGGGAGTGGAAAAAGAGAAGCTAACGGAGAAAAGTAGCCGGAAAGTCCGTCTCCAAACTCGGTAATGCTGCGGTTGAAATGTAGCTGGAAAAGGCTCTCGTCAACTTTTGGTGATAAAGTTGCGCTGTTTCGTGTGGGGCTGTGGCCATGAAATGAGATGTTTATGTCGCTGTTTTGAAAGAGAAGTGAACACGGAGGGGCTGCGGTGTTTTTCTGTTGTTTTTTTTCAGTCTGTCATTGTCCGCTGCTTCTGTGTGTTCGCTTTGGAGACGCTATATTCACTCACGTTTCTCCTGCGCGTCCGAAATTGGGCATAAAAGTCGTGTAATGTGAGCTGACCACAAAATATCACGGTGAAAGTCATCATAGCAGAGTATAGATCCAGCTCCTAACCCAGCTTTGAGAATAGATTAACGGCGATATTTTTTTTATCGCCCGATAAGAGTCTCACGTTAACGCAGCACGTTAACGCCGATAACGGCCCACCACTAGTAAGAACATATCTTAGTATTTAAACATACATACAAACATAACACCCCCTCTTTAAAATCTAATAATCCCATTCAACCGCTTATCTTCAAAGTCTGACAGCGATTTTGTTGTGATTCCGTTCACACTGCAGGGCAAACGATCATGAAACACACGCCGCATTTCCCTCCGATCGCTCGCGCAGTACCAGCTCTCCATCCCCTTCTCCCCGCGCGCGTTTGCGTTCCGCTCCGTCCTCCTCGTGTTTGGACATCTGCGCTCCTGGAAAAGACGGATGTGGCGCTGGATGCTCGAAGGTAAACTCACCCCAGACACAGCGTATCCTCGGGCCGACCCCTCCCCTCCCTTCCCCTCTCCGCGCGTTTATTTGCTCCATATGGCGTTCGACATGGTACCCAGGGGAGAGAGAGAGAGAGAGAGACGGGGAGAGAAAAAACACACTGCTGTGGGCGGAGGTAAAAGCCTTGTAGTATCTGTCCGGGCTGAAATTTGATTCACAAGTTCAGAATCGTGCGAGACAAAAAAGCCTGGCGAGGGGGGAGGGAAGAAAGGCGCAGATTTCCTTTTTTGTTTTGGTTGTTGTTGTTTTACGCACGGAGGATCTGTCGTTAAAACTCCTTCCCGAAACCAGTAAGTCGCACGTTTCTCTGTTTTGCCCGCCTGTTGCCTTTTTTTTTACACAGACACAACGAGATTATCTTTGACTCGTCGGGACTTTTAATCTCACCACAAATATTCAAACTTTCCAAAACAGTTGACGTTGGCGCGCGCGTTCATATTTTTTGACCGTTTTGAGACTCGACCGTTGAGCACATCCCCAAGAACCCCGCACATACCTTTCCTTTGTGGCGTCCGGACTGTAAACCTTTTCATTGGAGAGAATAGCGGGGATGGAGGGGGGGGGGGGGGAGTGGTATGAAAAGCGTGCAGCCAACCCCCCCCCCCAGCAGTCGAGTATTCCAGCAAACAGGCTACGAAGCTAATAAACAAAACAAAAAAAGTTAGCTAGCACGTCACGGCGCATCAGCGTTTCGTTTGTTTCGGTGTAAACAGTCGGTGCGCACGGGCGGCGGGAGTTTTTTTTTTTTTTTTTTGGAGGTTTGCCAAAAAAAAAAAAAAAAAAAGTCCACACACACACACGAGGCACGCGCGCTCCGTGATTCTATTAAAGTTACGCATTCCGCCTTGTTTTTTTCCTTTTTCGCGCGGTTTACGCTAGAGAAGTGAGTGAGTGAGTGAGTAGAGGGCACGTGTTAGCTATTATCTATTAGCCCAACCCACGGCTACCACGGTTTGAAGAAGTCGAGATTATTTTTGCTTGAAGTGAGGCTTTGCGGGTAACCTGGGGGGGAAAAAATAAACGTTAATTGGAGGCTTTTACTTTTTTTTTCTATCATTAAAGGAATAGGCCACCGTTTTTACATACTGAGATATGTTCTTACCTTAGCTTTGACGAGTTCTTTAGGACCTGTCTGATCTTCCCCCGTGCCTTCAGTCACGTAAACACAGCGCAGACGGCGTTAGCATTTAGCCTCTCCCTCTCTCCACTATAGCTCCAAAACAGGTCAAGATAGAAGCTACCAAGCTCTTCCACGTTTTCCCTATTTAAATATGGTTACGTGAAGTGTTTCACTACAAAGTATAACTACACAAAATTAAACAATGTGGATTTTCTAAATGGATAAAAGCGGGAACTATATTGTAAGGCGTAATAATACCAGGAGTAGTTTGGCATCCGCACAGTAATCTTCACTTTGCTGTGCGGATGCCAAATTACTCTTGGTATTATTACGTGGAAGAGCTTGGTAGCTTCTATCTTGACCTGTTTTGGAGCTATAGAGGAGAGAGGACGAGGCTAAATGCTAACGCCGTCTGCGCTGTAGGGATGGCCGATACCACATTTTTTGGAATCGATACAATACCGATACTTTTGGGGTCATTTTTGTCGATACCGATGCCGATACGGGTAATTTCACATGGGTGAATGTATTTCAATCAATATACATTTATAAAACTGGTTATTTTATATAATTAACTGGTCAATTAAAATGATATTACTTTAACTGGTTAATTAAACAATACTAATGTGAAATTAAATACATAAACAAAAAATTTAAATTAATACTTAAATGACAAACTGAACCTAAACCAGAATGATATGCCTGGCTCAGTTCAAGCCTTTGCTGTTGTGACTGTTTTGACTCAGAGCAAAGAAATAAATCATCCTCTTGGGTTGATAATTGCTGCCCCGCCTTCTTTTTACACATGCAAATTAGTATCGACACATTTTGCCCAACATCGATACTTATAAAGTAGCCGTTTGTTGTTTTTGTGGCATTTATATAGAGTTTGGGAATGTGACGTCATATCTCTAAGCATAATGGGATTAGCAGCAATTGTAAGCTAATGGAGATTTTAAAAGTATAAATACTGGAGTTATTGTTCACTTGTGTGTTAGATATGTTTACCAGCAGTAACTCGGCAGCTAACGGAGTTGTTCCACGGCTATTTTCTCCACTTTTCATTCTATTTTTAGCTAGTGTAGGTGTAGCATTTTTGGCTAATGAGTCTGAGAAACAAGTATGTTCAGTAACTCTTTGTTGAGTTTCAGAAATATTGATGGTTGTTTTTAATGTTTTTTTCTCGCATATTTGCCGGTCTGCTAAGCACGCGGAAGCGGAAGTCGTGACGTCACTCTTAACAAACGTATTCACCTTATTCCGCCCCGCCCACTTTTGCCACTTTTTGCTTTGTCCCGGCACTTCCGCTGTGCAGACACTTCCAGCCGAGCACAAGGTGATATTTAGTGGCCATATCAGACCCCACAATAAGCAGAAACCTAAATGAATTAGAGTTAGAGTTTGGCCCAGTGGACACATTTATGCGCTAATTCTTATCTAAAGTAATAATAACTGCAAACATCTGTACATTCATTAATTATTTCTAACTAGGCTTTGACCGAAATGTGGTCGATGGGTTGACAATGGCTGAACATCTGGATTGTTCATAATTTATGATGTTTGGTGGCTAAAGCTAACGGCAATAGGGAAAATACTGTACATTGAGCTGGCTAACAGACTCTGAAAAGTCTCCCAGACTAGTCTACTTAACTGTCCGCATACATTAGGATCGAACTGTACGCCACTTCTCCTTTTTATTTCTATGAGCTTAACATTCTCAGAAAGCAGAAACAAAACGCTAACTGTGATGTTATGTGATGGGTTTTAAAAAACCTTATGCATTTCAACTCAATAGTTTGCTTCTAAATGTAAAACAAAGCAGCAACATCTCCATTGGGGCAAAAAGGTTTACGCCACAAAAATAAGGACCAGAAAACATCCGTGGTTTAGCGCCTTGATGTCAAAGCAGTCCGAGGCAACAAACTGAAACGCTCTGAGCCAATGAGCCGCTTTGTGACTCGCGTGTGAAGCACTTTTCACGACATTTGACACTTTGGTCACATGACCAGCTCTCAGCGAAACGTGCTCCGGCCCAGTGCTTCGAAGAAATGTGCTTCAGGAAGAGCGATAAGAGCTCTGGGGTGCCAGGTTTTTTGCCATTCGCTAATTTTAGCCAATAATGACACGGTGATAAAATCAATGCTTGCATTTTGTTCGATAAATGTTTCACAGTGTGGCGTTTTAGTGTTTTCAAATGGAAATAGGCAGAGGAGGGTTCAACGTACAGTACATTTTCTGGAGCATTAACTGACAAGAAGTAGCTGTATTTGTTGGTGTAGTTTTATCACAATTACTCATTTGAGCGAATCTGTAAGTGACAAAAGCTTTATGTTTTACACAATGAAGTAAGATAAGATATCCTTTATTATGCCTGAAGGAAATGGAGTTGTCAAAGGCTTACATTAGTCACTCTTAAAAGCAACGGAAAAGAAATCAGGCAAATGCCAGGAAAAAAGAAGTCAGAATAATGAACAAGGACCAATAAGGTCACCACTTTTTGCTTCTACTTAAGTTTTATTATAATGTACTCATACTTGTATCGATGATGGGAAAGTAGGAGCGTGTAATTTATACAAGAGCACATGTTAACCTTTATTTATTAGTCATAAACTACTGCTGTGGTTCAAAGTCTGGATATTTGAGACAACTCTTAAATCGAGACACATGTAGCACAGAGCAAAGAGATGTTCATTTGGAGCTGATACTTAGAGCATTTTACTCCATAAAAAGAATACAATACAAGCCTTGATTTTATTACACATTTTCTTATTGTTGAAACATACCATTCAGCAGAGCCGTGGGAAGATGTTTTAGTTAGGGGGCGCTGAGGGACAAAATTTACCCCCAAAATACTTTTTCTGTGCATAAATCCTATTAATTAACCTCTTAACTCCCGCCTGAACCGAGAGCATTTTCTCCAGTTCAGCTTTACCCAAATCCCGTAGGCCAGTGTAACGCCTCATTTGAAAGACCTACAAAACTAAATTGATCTTTTTCCTCACATCACATTTTTTTTCATCACTTTTTTTGTTGGGCAGTCGTCTCATTTTTGTCAAATTTTCATGACTTTTTTGTCACTTTTTCGTCAAATTATTCGCATTTTTTTGGTCAAATTCTTATCACTTTTTCGGCCATTTTTTCCTCAATTTTTCGCCAAATTTTTCTCACTTTTTTGTCCATTTTTTTTTCATTTTTTTGTCACTTTTTTTGTCAAATTATTTGCATTTTTTTGTCAAATTCTTATCACTTTTTCGTTCATTTTTTCCTCCATTTTCCGTCAAATTTTTCACACTTTTTTTGTCAATTTTTTGTCCATTTTCCGTCAATGTTTTCTTACTTTTTTCACATTTTCATCCTTGTTTTCGTCTCAGTTTTGTTGCTATTTTCACACCTTTTTCCCAGAAGCTTTTGGACTGGGGTAAAGCTGGAGAAAATGTGGTTATGAATTGATGGCAATAAAATAATCCAAAATGTCCCGCAGTGTGCCTTTAAAAGACTCTCAAAGGGGTTACGATCTGGACTCTGGCGGCCAATCCCTGTGTGAAAATGCTCTACTACGACTACTATTATGACTGAAAGTAGTCCAAATAACACTAATAAGAACTCATAATAGTCACTTAAATGCAGAGTCTGGTGTAAAATAGTCCTGTATTGAAGCAGCAGGGATAGAAGGAGATACAGTTGTCATAGTTACGGTACTTTCCCCCTGACGAATGAACAGAGTATTTCATTGAATCATCGCTACCGTTTCATTGTTACAGAGACATATTTCCAGATTATAAAACGTAAAGTCGATGTAGTCACTCATTCTGTTGGTTGTTCGGACGCGTGGCTCACTACTTTCTCCTTATTCCCTGTGAACCTGCGATGTCAGGCCGGGTCAACATGGAGCTTTTGTCACATGAGCCGCGGCGAGGACAAAATGCTTCCTACGTTTGCTCAGACAGAGGCCGTAAAGAGCCAGCGGGACGAGGGCCGAAGGTGTTTATGGCCTTAGCGTTTAAGTGTGGACCGCACTGAGGAGCACAGGCCCAATGAGCAAAGTTAATCAAGTGAAGTGTTTGGTCAATACAACCAGTCAACTTAGGGTGGACATGTCACACGGAGCTTCAAAATAGACTTAAAAACCTTAGTTTGGTGTCCATCGATGCTCACTACTTTTATTTAGGGAATTTGGAGTGCTTTTTGACACCACAGCACAATGGAGTGACTGCTACACTGCAGGGGCGGACTGGGACTGAAAAACAGCCCTGGACTCTGACCAGCCTGGCCCAAATTAGCGTAAATGTGACACTTACCACCCGCCTTAACGGAGCGCATTTTCTCCAGCTCGGCTTTACCCAAATCTAAAAGCTTCTCGGCTGGAGAGCTACAATGTAACGCCTCATTTGAAAGCCGAGACCTACAAAGTGATTGCAACTTTTTGTCAAGTCGCCGCATTTTTTGTCATAGTTTTGTTGTTTCTTCATTGCTTTTTGTGGCTTTTTGTTGAATTTTTGTCACTTTTTGTTGAATTTTTGTTGAATTTTTGTTGAATTTTTGTCAAATTTTTGTTGAATTTTTGTCACTTTTTGTTGAATTTTTGTTGAATTTTTGTTGAATTTTTGTCAAATTTTGTTGAATTTTTGTCAAATTTTTGTCACTTTTTGTTGAGTTTTTGTTGAGTTTTTGTCACATTTTTGTTGAATTTTTGTCACTTTTTGTTGAATTTTTGTCACTTTTTGTTGAATTTTTGTTGAATTTTTGTTGAATTTTTGTCAAATTTTTGTTGAATTTTTGTCAAATTTTGTTGAATTTTTGTCAATTTTTTGTCACTTTTTTGTTGAATTTTTGTCACTTTTTGTTGAATTTTTGTTGAATTTTTGTTGAATTTTTGTTGAATTTTGTTGAATTTTTGTTGAATTTTTGTCACTTTTTGTTGAGTTTTTGTCACATTTTTGTTGAATTTTTGTCACTTTTTTGTGGAATTTTTGTCATTTTTTTGTTGAGTTTTTGTCACATTTTTTCTATCATTTTTTTTTGTTCTGGTTCTGTCACGTTTTTTGTGGCCTTTTCGTTGCTTTGTTGTCGTGTTTTTGTTGACTTTTCATCACATTTTTCGTCACTTTTTTTTAATGCTTTTTCCGGCACATTTTCGCTTTGTTTTCATCCTCTTTTTTTCTCGCTATTATGATGCTTTTCTTTTTAGCTTTTAGATTTGGGTAAAGCTCGGTTAAGGCGGGACCGGTGGCCCTAGAGCCAGTGGCCCCTCTGTGCTCTTCCAGAATGGACATATGGCCAGTCCGCCCCTGCTACATGACGAAAACACGATGAAAACCTGACGAAACAGAAGATTGCAAATGACCCTCCAAATCTTTATGAAGTTTGAACTGTCTGACTGAACGCCTCGTCCGTCAGGTTGACCATGAGCTGTGGCCGGCCGCTGTCCTCGCCTCAGAAGAAGGAGCTGGACACCATGAAGGAGTCCATCAGCGACATCATCAACCAGCTGCAGGACATCGACCCGTCGCGCCTCTCCTTCTCGCCCTTCCTGGACCTGGACACGCAGATCACCTTGGCCCCGGTGTCGGACAGCCCCGAGAGCTCCGTGGAGGAGCTGCACTCGCCCTGCCCGTCCGTGTCGGGCTCCACGCCGTCGCTGGAGCCCGCCAACCACAACAAGAGTGAGTAACGTTTGGATTTATAGACTTCCTTTAGTCGCTGTGGAGGCACAAATCCTCTGTTTGCCCACTTCAGTGTCTGGAGGCATATTCTGGGCAATTCAGTCGCTGTTTCATTAACTCCAACTTTAAATAAATCATATTAATAAGTACCTATTGTCTGGAACAGTGCTTCACAACTGGTGGGCCGGGACCCAGTGGGTGGCGAACCTTTGCAATTGTCAATGTTAATGTCAATTTTATTGCATATTTACGCTAAGTGCCTAAAGTACTTCACATACAAGGAAGAAAGATACAATATACACACTATAGAAATATAGAGTAAAAAAAGACACATACAGTAATAGAGTCGAAACACAGCTCAACAACTACAACCCAAACAGATGAGTTGTAAGGGCGGTTTTAAACGTTTCTAAGGTTGGAGCAGCGTTTTCTGGATACTTTTGTACATCTTCACTGTGTTTTTGTGGAGGTTTGGTGGATTTGTTTACTTTGAGAGTTCAAAATGGTCCTGAAGAAAGCAGAAAGGTAAACAAGATGCTAGCATATCTGCAAAACCCATTTGAGACCTACAAATTTCTTCTTCTGAGACACTGAAGAGGCACAGAGGGCCCCCACACCTGCAGCACAGGGGAGGCATCACGAGAGGAGCTACAGGAAACAAAAAAGGGACAAATGAGGAGATGGGGAAAGACTGTTGTGGAGCGGAGGGAGCTGCGCAGGAGGTAGAGGAAGGAGGAGATGGAGCTGACCAGTGCAGAACACCACGCTCTGAAATTGGGACAAACCCAGGAGGTGCTGCACCGTTTCAGAGGAGTGTTCCCCGACCTCCAAGGTCATGTGGGTCAGGTTGACACACAGTGGAAGTGCGGCTCAGCTGCAGCAGCTCAGGACTAACACCTGAACACTATTTCATTGTATGCTTGTACAGTGACAATAAAGCACTTTCATATTTACTTACTTACTTACTTCCAGAGTTTGGGGGCAGCCTCACTAAACGCCCTATCTCTTCACGTCTTTCAACGGGATCTGGGCACGTCCAAGAGCAGCTGGTTCCCAGGCCACATTTCTTTTAATATTTATGTACATAAAAGTATAGAATCACTTCTTGAGTCTGTTAAAGCAAGACACTGCAGGCGAATTGGGAAAAAATGTATATTTACAGATATCAATTTGAAACTTGCTGTAGATCACTGACATACATGTGAGAAAAAAATACATTGCAAGTTTTCTGTTATTTTATCTTTTCATATAAGAACAAGGTATTTTATGCCTAAAAATGCCCCAAATTTCCCATCTTTTCGGCGACGAAATCTGAATAATGAATAGAGCTACATTCAGATTTATGGTTTCATTTTATTGATAAATGAGTTACCAAGATGTTTAGTTTTAAAATAAGCTGTTTTTTAGTGTAAAAATGTGTAAAAATGTAATTTTCGCCTTATTTTTTGACATTCAAAACTCAATAAATGGGGCTTAGGGATTAGATAATAAAAAATCCCTCTGAAAAAATCTTCCAAATATTGTTCAGTCCAAGGCTGGAAAATGTGAAGTCTTTAGGTCCGACTGACGTGGACATAGTGTCGCCACAATGACAGAAAAATGTGTTTTGAGAAAAAGGCCCTTGAAATTGCGTTCTCCCATATAAGTCTATGGGGGAACATTGAATCAGCGCAATATTTAAACATGTTGTTATGAAGATTAGGCATATTTTTGGTTTCCCGGTGAAAGCTTGTATGTTCAGAGACCAATTTGGCCCAAAACCTGAAAACTGAAAAAATGTAGTTTTGCCTGTAGTGTCTCCCCTTAAAATGACTGTTTTCGAGCATTTCCACATTACATCTTTGTTTGCAGAGGAACTTTCATACATGCATACCCTGTTTGGCTAGCACAGAACGGGCTAAGCTACTTTGTAAGTGTTAAAAGTGGTTTGTATTTGAAACATTAGCCAGTTCACAACAGTCATGTCCCTGGTTTCCACACTATTAGCTGCACTTTGATCTAATCCACTTCAAACACGTGCTGTTCAGTCACTGTGGCGAGCTAAACAAAGAACCTCGACAGATGATGTTCGATATGGATTCCCCTTTGTTCCACGGGGCGTTTGCCATAGAAGAAAAACATCCCCTTGCTTGCTCGGGCAACATCGAAAACAGAAGTGTCTCTGTATGTTTGGCTATTTAGTTTCACCAGACTCATACAAACAATTAAGTTTAGGAGCAATGGAATCTGATCAAGCAGTGTGTGATTTTATATGAGTGTCCTTGTTCACCTCACGCCTGTTTCCCTGTTTCATTTGCATACCCGGCTCATGTTACAGCGCGGCCGAGGGATGGAAGAGCAAATAAGTACTGAGGTTTGTTGCTGGTGAGGCACATGTTCTATAGACTCCAACGTGAAGTCAACAAAACTGCAGGAAAATGCACTTGCAGTCTGCGGTAATTGTGTGAATGTCACTTACAATAAAAAGCGACATTTGCACTATATAAACTCATCTATAGCATTTCAGCCATAAAAGGCCGGTCTAGTCAATGCATGTTTCACTTTTACTCACTCCTCTTAAGACCCGCCTTAACCGGGCACATTTTCTCCAGTTTGGCATTACCTAAATCAAAAATTAAATGTATATAGGTATGAAAACGAAACAAAAGAGCGACAGAAACGTGCCAGAAAAGCAACAATAACACAATAAAAAAGCGACAGGAGAAAATGTGCTTGGTCAAGGCGGGGGGGTCAATGTCAATGTCAATGTCAATTTTATTTATAAAGCACATTTAAAAACAACCATTGTCGACCAAAGTGCTGGACAAGAACAGTAACAATATGTACAATAAACACAATAAAAGTTAAACACAGGTAATATATAAAGGCACAAACTGTATCTGGTCTACATGGAACCGAAGGCCAAAGCAAAAAGATGAGTTTTTAATTTGGTTTTAAACTCCTCTACAGACTGAGCCGAGCGCACATGTAGAGGAGGCTGTTCCAAAGTTTAGGGGCCGCCACTGAGAAGGCTCGGTCACCTCTGGACACACGCTTGGATTTAGGAACAGACAAAAGAAGCTGGTCAGCAAACCTCAGAGCTCTGGAAGGACAGTAGAGCTGCAGCAGTTCTGACAGATACTGAGGTGCCAGCGAATTTAGGCATTTAAAAACAATCAGCAGAATTTTAAACTTGATGCGAAAGGGAACTGGAAGCCAATGTAAGGAGGACAGAATGGGAGTGATGTGCTCCCATTTTCTTGTGCCGGTCAGCAGGCGGGCTGCGGCATTTTGGACTCCCTGCAGGCGCTGGAGGGATTTAAGGTCCAGCCCTGTGTAAAGGGAGTTACAATAATCCAACCTTGAAGTGATGAAGGCGTGTATCGCCTTTTCTAAGTCTTTTTTTGGCAAGTAGGCCTTAATTTTCGCAAGAAGTCTTAGTTGGAAGTAGCTGGCTTTTACAACTGATCCAATGTGTTTTTCAAATTTGAAGCAAGTATCAAAAGTCACCCCAAGATTTTTAACAGTGGGGCGGATAAAGGAAACAAGAGGCCCAATAACACTGTCGGTCTTCAGGTTTGACAGGGGGTTGCAACTTCCGAATACCGCTATCTCTGTTTTGGTTTTGTTCAGAGACAGGAAGTTTGAATTTAGCCAAGACTGGACGTCACTCAGGCAGTTTGTCAAGGTTGTTAAGGAGGTTTTACTGGTGTCGACTGTAATTGGCAAATATATTTGAATATCATCTGCAAAGCAGTGATAGGAAACATTATGCTTTTGGAAAATAGAACCCAGTGGCAACATATATAAGGCAAAGAGGATTGGACCCAAAATGGATCCCTGAGGGACCCCACAGCTAAGGGGGGACACAGTGGACGAGAACTCTCCCAAGTGCACAGAGAACATTCTGTCAGAAAGGTACGAGCGGAACCACTGGAGGTGACCGGTTAAACTGTGCAGAGGAATAAAAACAGACTGGTTGTCACTTGTGGTCCACATTTTTTGTTGATGATGCATCCAGTTTAGCATTAGCGGCTAACACAGTCAGAGTTTAGCATTAGCGGCTAACACAGTCAGAGTTTAGCATTTGCGGCTAACACAGTCAGAGTTTAGCATTAGCGGCTAACACAGTCAGAGTTTAGCATTAGATATGGGTTTAGCATTAGCGGCTAACACAGTCAGAGTTTAGCATTAGATATGGGTTTAGCATTAGTGGCTAACACAGTCAAGAGTTTAGCATTTGCGGCTAACACAGTCAGAGTTCAGCATTAGCGGCTAACACAGTCAGAGTTTAGCATTAGATATGGGTTTAGCATTAGCGGCTAACACAGTCAGAGTTTAGCATTAGCGGCTAACACAGTCAGAGTTTAGCATTAGATATGGGTTTAGCATTAGCGGCTAACACAGTCAGAGTTTAGTATTAGATATGGGTTTAGCATTAGCGGCTAACACAGTCAGAGTTTAGCATTAGCGGCTAACACAGTCAGAGTTTAGCATTGATTAGGGTTTAGCATTAGCAGCTAACACAGTCAGAGTTTAGCATTAATTAGAGTTTAGCATTAGCGGCTAACACGGTCAGAGTTTAGCATTATCGGCTAACACAGTCAGAGTTTAGCATTGATTAGAATTTAGCATTAGCGGCTAACAAAGTCAGAGTTTAGCATTAATTAGAGTTTAGCATTAGCGGCTAACACAGTCAGAGTTTAGCATTAATTAGAGTTTAGCATTAGCGGCTAACACAGTCAGAGTTTAGCATTAGATATGGGTTTAGCATTAGTGGCTAACACAGTCAGAGTTTAGCATTTGCGGCTAACACAGTCAGAGTTTAGCATTAGCGGCTAACACAGTCAGAGTTTAGCATTAGATATGGGTTTAGCATTAGCGGCTAACACAGTCAGAGTTTAGCATTGATTAGAGTTTAGCATTAGCAGCTAACACAGTCAGAGTTTAGCATTAGCAGCTAACACAGTCAGAGTTTAGCATTAATTAGAGTTTTGCCATTTTTATTTTATTTTTGGAAACTTGTTTTATGAAATGTATTGTTTCTTTTCTTTTTATTTTATTCATCTTGATGACTCTTGTCTCCCCTGACCGCACATCACTGTTGAGAATCTTTGGGATGTGCTGGAGACGGCTTTGCGCAGCGGTCACACTCTCCCATCATCAATACACGCAGATCTTGTTGAGACACGAATGCTTAACTGGATCTTTCCACATTGAAGAAGCTTATTATCGAAAACGCTAAGAACAGCCACTGGAGAAGACCCAAAGATTACTCAAAGAAGCGTTACCCGCTCAAAAAAACGCTCCAGTTCTGTTTTTGATGTCGTTAAAGTTGTTTTTTTTATTTCCGTGGCGCGTTTTGACCGTGTTTTTGGTGTCGTTCTTCCCCCAGGTCTGCCTCGAAACTACCAGCGTCCCATCAACAACAACACTCTCCCCAAGGGCCCCCCATCCTCCGGCGCCCCCACGGAGAACTGCACCTCCAGGCCCCGCCCGGACGCCTCGCTCCTCCCCAACGGCACGGACTCGCCCCGCTGGAGCCCGGAGACCCCGCCCACCCTCTCGGACTGTCCCGCGAACGACTCGACGCGCCCCCTCATCAGCCCGCCCCCCGAGAGCGTGGAACTGAGCATGTGGACCTCCCAGGCACCCGTAGTCAGAGGTGGGTGTCCAGAGAGAGAAAGGTAGTCCACTCGAAATTTCCCACAATGCATCTCGAAAAGTAGTGAGCATCGATGGTCACTAAACGGGTCAATATAGACCACAATGCATTGCGAGAGTCGGAGAAGAGCCTGACAGAGACAGGTCTTTGAACTAAACAACACGACTGAATGAAATCAGCTGTTTCAGTCGTGTGCTTGTATTTCTCATGAATAAACGACCTAAATATAAACGGTTACGGTGAAAAGATGCTAACGTTAGCTGCTAACCTTTAGCTTGAGCTGTTAAATGACCGACAGCTTCCTCTCAAATAATCCAAGCCATTCATGTAAAATCCATGTGAAGTAAAAGCGTATCTGACTCGTATTTATCCTTAAATATTCCACTGTCTCATGAGTTTGTTTGGTCTTTATCACAGAAATACTTTATTCCCGGAGTTTCGCGAACTTTTAGCAGATGTAGTCACTCAATCTGCTGGCGCTTCGGACACCGGGCTCTGACCTACTTTTGAGCCAACGCTGGGGTTGCTTTTAAAACGGGTCAAAAGCCAGGTACAGCCGACTAGCAGAAACCCTGTGCAGGCATTAGCGGCTAACACGGTCAGAGTTTAGCATTAGCGCCTAACACAGTCAGAGTTTAGCATTAGCGGCTAACACAGTCAGAGTTTAGAATTCGTCAGTTTAGCAGTAGTTAGAGTTTAGCATTAGCGGCTAACACAGTCAGAGTTTAGCATTAGTTAGAGTTTAGCATTAGCGGCTAGCACAGTCAGAGTTTAGCATTAATTAGAGTTTAGCATTAGCGGCTAGCACAGTCAGAGTTTAGCATTAATTAGAGTTTAGCATTAGCGGCTAACACAGTCAGAGTTTAGAATTCGTCAGTTTAGCAGTAGTTAGAGTTTAGCATTAGCGGCTAGCACAGTCAGAGTTTAGCATTAATTAGAGTTTAGCATTAGCGGCTAGCACAGTCAGAGTTTAGCATTAATTAGAGTTTAGCATTAGCGGCTAACACAGTCAGAGTTTAGAGAAGGGTTCACTACTGTTACCTACTTACAAAACTAAATTCCAAGAGTATAGCTGACGGTGCTAAGTAAATATTTATTTAGTGTTCTATGCTTATAAAATAAAAATACAAAGTGGTTTTATTCCATTAAATAATCGTTCAGGTATCAGTATAGTAACAGGCTCAGATACAGTGTGTTATGCAACCTTAGTGCATATTTGACCTTTCAGTGACCCAGTGGCTGTATTGGTGGTTAGCGTAGCATAAAACGTTGTATAATGCACCTTTAATTCATATGTATTTTCAAGACGGCATAAAACGACAGTACAAAGAGTTCTGAAATGAGGTAAAGTGTGTGGTGTGATGTTCATGTTTCTATGCTTTTGTCCCGCAGTAGAGAGCTGCCCCGCCGAGGACGAGGAGGGTCAGGGCGCAGGGGGCCAGGCCTGCTGCTGTCGCTGCTGCCGGTCTAGGTGCTGCCGCAGCGGTCGTGTCCCGGCGTTCCTCTCCGTCCTGGGCTCGCTCCTGTGCGCTGTAGGCATCATGTACGCGCTGTACTTCCACGTCCCGCTCAAGCCGCCCCGCTTCCCCGACGTCACCAGTCGGATGGTGTTCACGCTCTGCTGCTGCGCCGTGGCCTCCGTCCCCATCCTGCTGGGTATGTGCGCACCGTTCCACAACACGGCCTCAAGTCCCCGCACCTACGAAAGTCTGATAAGCTGAGAAGGTCACGGGTTGACCTGGGCTACTGTGAGCGCTTGAACTTTGAACTTTGAACGTGAACCTTTTTTTCTTGTGGTTTTCTAAAGTCACTAGCCACCAATAGAGCTGGGTACTGTTAAAGGAATAGGCCACCGGTTTTACATACTGAGATATGTTCTTACCTTAGCTTTGACGAGTTCTTTAGGACCTGTCTGATCTTCCCCCGTGCCTTCAGTCACGTAACCACAGCGCAGACGAAATCCATGCAGTAATCTTCACTTTACTGTGCGGATGCCAAATTACTCCTGGTATTATTACGCCTTACAATATAGTTCCCCCTTTTATACGCAAGTGGACCGAACCGAACAGGCCGAACCGAAACGGTTCAATACATCCCCGTGAACCGTTACACCCCTAGTAAACATCATCCATATATATCTAATATGCTCATGATGGAGAAACCTCAGAAATGATTTAAATGCCATGAAAAGGACAAAACAAACAAAGTATTGCGCCTGGCTTCCCTATTCATTTGTATGAGGACAGAACGTTCAACAGGCTCAGATACTTTAGCTAAAGGCGTTTCTGTGATTTCAGCGACTTCAGGTTTTAGTGAAAGCGGGAGCAGTTGTGTGACGTGTTGGCCCTCTCTCAACCTGCGCTCATAGGTTTTAGCTCCACGTCAGGGCGAAGGATTAAAAACGCTCTACGACAATTCACCCCAGCGCCCGGAGACGGGGAGAAGCCGGGCCCGCATCCCTCTGTTTCCATCTGAAAGTATGCACAAAGAGAGGGAGACGTGTGGGAGACGAGGAGCGACTGCGAGGACACCGAGACATTCCCAGACAGAGCCAGACCCGCTCCCTCAGACTGAGCTGTCAGCGCGGCGCTCGGGCTGTAATAAAGATCAGTCTGCGTCAGGCGGAGGGCCACTCTGTCATCAGGCGCTTTCTAGAACACACAGATGCCCTTCCTTTTCCCACCGCGACCGGACAAACCGAGCAACTGTCCGCCAGCTCAGCCACTTGTTAACCTCTTAACCGAGCGCGTTTTCTCCAGTTCGGCCGGCCTGACCTAAATCAACAAGCCTGTTGACTGGAGAGCTGTGGGCCAGTGTAACCTCTCATTTAAAAGTAAACTTAACTGATCTTTTTCCTCTTGTTGTTGCATTTTTTGCAACTTTTTGTCGTTTTTGTCACTTTTGTGTTGATTTTTTGAGGGGTTTTTTTTTTGCTCCGCTTTCATCCTCGTTTTCATCCTTTTTTTTGTCGCTATTTTTACACTTTTTTCAAGACGTTTTTAGATTTGGGAAATGAGAAGCTGTGCTTGGTTCAGGTGTAGTTTTAAAGGAATAGGCCACCGTTTTTACATACTGAGATATGTTCTTACCTGAGCTGTGACGAGTTCTTTAGGACCTGTCTGATCTTCCCCCGTGCCTTCAGTCACGTAAACACAGCGCAGACGGCGTTAGCATTTAGCCTCTCCCTCTCTCCTCTATAGCTCCAAAACAGGTCAAGATAGAAGCTACCAAGCTCTTCCACGTTTTCCCTATTTAAATATGGTTACGTGAAGTGTTCCACTACAAAGTATAATACACAAAATTAAACAATGTGGATTTTCTAAGCGGATAAAAAAGGGGAACTATATTGTAAGGCGTAATAATACCAGGAGTAGTTTGGCATCCGCACAATAAAGTGAAGATTACTGCGCGAATTTCGAACTACTCCTGGTATTATTACGCCTTACAATATAGTTCCCCCTTTTATCCGCTTAGAAAATCCACATTGTTTAATTTTGTGTAATTATACTTTGTAGTGGAACACTTCACGTAACCATATTTAAATAGGGAAAACGTGGAAGAGCTTGGTAGCTTCTATCTTGACCTGTTTTGGAGCTATAGAGGAGAGAGGGAGAGGCTAAATGCTAACGCCGTCTGCGCTGTGTTTACGTGACTGAAGGCACGGGGGAAGATCAGACAGGTCCTAAAGAACTCGTCAAAGCTAAGGTAAGAACATATCTCAGTATGTAAAAACGTTGGCCTATTCGTTTAACCCCCCACTATATTTTCTCCAGGGGGGCTTAACCCAAATCTCAAAGTTTCTTGAAAAAAACTGTACAGAGCAACAAAAGGAGAAATGATCAGACTTTACATGTAAAATGTAACATCTCCTCTCCCCCTCCTCCCTCTCTGTCTCTCTCTCTCCTCCCCCCCTCCGTCAGCCTTGTTGGTGGGGGCCCTGTGCCAGTTCTGCAGTGGTTCGCTGGAGCTGTCTGACCCCTGGCCCCCGCGGCGCTCCGTCCAGCAGCTCTTCATCTCCTCGTCGCTGGAGCTGCTGCTGCTCTACGGGCTCAACCTGCTCATCATGGCCGCCCTGCTGCCCCAGGAATACCTCATGATGGTGCCCGTCATGGCCGTCATGTTCGTGCTGGGACGGTAAGGCCAGACCTCAAAGTCGTACGGGGGGAATGTGGTGAGGCGATGGCGTGTGAGCTCTGGCTAACCTCCTGTGCTCGCTACTGTTTCCTGCTCTTGCTGTGTTCCTATATGAGGAGTTCGCAGCGGCTCAAAAAATAAGCAAGAATTCAGAGAGCAGGAAAAATCACCACACGTTAAAAAAAACTTAACGCAAGATGTTAATACTTCTCTGGAGTCGACTTCTGTTCATAAATGCAGGTGTTTTAGTCGTGGAGCTAAAAGCTAATGCTAATTTGATGCACAATAAATGTGAAAAGAGCTCCACAGTCTGAACCAGTGTGCGTGAAAAGCAACTGAAAAGCTTGAAAAAAAATTATTGTATATAGTTAGTCTACCAACAGGGACAGGAAACAGTGACGAGCACACAGGAAGTTAGCCAAGGCCGTTAGCGCACAGAGCGTTTTGAGACTTACGCTGCGTCCAAAACCATCAAATTATAGCCTCTAAGCACTAACACTAGCAACTAATCCTTAACCTTTCATGGGATCAGCTGTTAGATCTCTATGCAGTTAGTGAGCTCGAGCTTCAGCAGCATTTGCCCAATTCGACCGTCCATACCCGGGGGAAGGGGAAGTGACATCACCAACAGCTGCTATTCTTCTTTAAAGGAATAGGCCACCGTTTTTACATACTGAGATATGTTCTTACCTTGGCTTTGACGAGTTCTTTAGGACCTGTCTGATCTTCCCCCGTGCCTTCAGTCACGTAAACACAGCGCAGACGGCGTTAGCATTTAGCCTCTCCCTCTCTCCTCTATAGCTCCAAAACAGGTCAAGATAGAAGCTACCAAGCTCTTCCACATTTTCCCTATTTAAATATGGTTACGTGAAGTGTTCCACTACAAAGTATAATTACACAAAATTAAACAATGTGGATTTTCTGAGCAGATAAAAGGGGGAACTATATTGTAAGGCGTAATAATACCAGGAGTAGTTTGGTATCCGCACAGTAAAGTGAAGATATATATATATTTTTTAATTAAATGTGCGTCAATATACAGTCGTTGCGCATGAATCACTCGGGGGTGGGGCTGAGGCCGGGGCGGACTGGCCATATGTCCATTCTGGAAGAGCACAGAAGGGCCATTGGCTCCTGGGCCACCGGTCTGACCTCTCACTTTACCTTACCCTCACCCCCCGGGCGAAACCGAGCTTTACCCAAATCTAAAAGCTTAAAAGAAAAGCATCCAAAACCAAAAATGTGCTGGAAAAGCAACAAAAAAGTGACAAGAAAGTGACAAAAACACAACAAAATGTGACGAAAACGTGACGACAAAGCAATGAACAAACGATGATAAAACAACAATAACATGAAAACCCCCCCGAAAAACAAGAGACGGAAACACAACGAAAGAGTGACGAAAAAGTGACGAAAACACGCCAAAAAAGTAATGAAAAAGCAACATAAACATGACAAAAATGCAGCGACAACTCTCGGTTAAGGCGGGGGGTAAGAGCTTAACATATGTATTTGTGGAAGTGTCACATTTACGCTAATTTGGGCCAGGCTGACCAGAGTCCAGGGCTGTTTTTCCGTCCCAGTCCAGCCCCTGGGCTGAGGGGGTGGGGGAAATGGAGCAGTGGCTTATGGGATGGCACATAGCTCCTAATCACCGGTTAGTTAGCACCAGAGGTCCCTGTGCTAAAGTGGCTATGATAGTTAGCATTGAGGCTCCTTTTCCTAACTCCTTCCTAGCTGACAGACCAATTTGGAAGCTTCTTGTCATGGCGGACGCTGACTCACATCCGGTTTGGCGTAAGACCTCGTACCAATTTACTGGTTTCGGATCCGAATGTGTCAGTGCAGTTAGGGGGGCGTTCGGAAAGGAGCTGCATGGTTCCTATAAAACCTCCTGACTGGAATCGCTAAGAACAATCCTCCCGAAGGTTTTCCGAACTCTCCGATCAGCATCTGGAAGTTTTACTACAGGAAATCTCTGAACTTATGGCTACATTACACACTCCTGTTTACATTTCACAAGAACAAAACTTCAGCCCACGTGGCTCTTTTGCAAAACGTCTGCTGTGAAACAACAGACGGTAATGCAGCTGTCTGTGGTGAACTAGTGAACTGAAGGACAGGTTCTGGTAAATATTAGTAATGACTAAACAGTGGTGTTTATAAAGAGTTGTTTATTTATTGGACCTCTTAACCCCCACTTTAACCAAGCTGTTTTTCTCCAGCACAGCGTTACCCAAATCTAAAAGCTGCTGGACTGGAGCTTACAGCCTATTGACCAGGATAACGCTTCATTTGAAAGCTAAGACCTAGAGGTTTTGTAATTTTTCTGACTCAGCTGTTGGCGATGCAGCTTCCTGGTTGTTCCTCCTCTGGGTTAGGAAGGTTCAGATGGTCCTGACGCAGAAGGAGCAGCTGAAGCTCCTGCTCCACCTGCAAAAGACCCTCAAGGTCAACCTCATGACGTCGCCTCAGAGGTTGTGGAAAAGGAGCTACAATGTCTTGCAGCTTTTTCGATGCAGCCACAGAGACCTTCATTTCAATAGTTTTACATTGGACAATTCCTATTTCCTGGTCTATTTAAGATTGAAAAAAAAAGTTACTGGGCTGAAATGTAGGGCTGGGTACAGTTAGATTTTATTTTCGATTCAAACACCTGAACGATGCTTCTTCCGATGTATGCTAAATTCATTGTCATATAGAACCATAAAACAGATTAATAATGTTAATTTATTCCTTTTCCTTACATTTTATTTATTTTGCATTTGTGTCATTTGTTTATGGAAGCCCGTTTCCGCCATGTTAAAAAATAAAAGCCCAACGGGAAGTCGAAATTACGAGATTTAAAGACATAATTTTGTGTTTAAAACACAAAATTATGAGTTTAAATCTCGAAATTACAACTTTTACACTCATACTACGAGTTTTAAAAGTCGTAATTTCGAGATTTAAACTCGTAATTTCGAGATTTAAACTCGTAGTATGAGTTTAAAACTCGTAATTTCGAGATTTAAACTCGTAATTTCGAGATTTAAACTCGAAGCATGAGTTTAAAACTCGTAATTTCGAGATTTAAACTCGTAGTACAAAATTACTACGAGTTTAAATCTCAAAATTATGACTTTAAATCTCGCAATTTTGACTTCCTGTTGGGCTTTTATTTTTTAACATGGCGGAAACGGGCTTCCATATTTGTTTGAGGTGACACAACCAAGAAATTTCCCTTTAACTACAAAAGGGTGGAAAAAACACTTTTTTCTTATTTTGTTCCCCCATTTAAAAAAAAAAATCTAATTTTTGTCCCAAAATTTTCCATATTTTTCTCCCCCTAAATTTCCCCAAAATCTTCCAGTGTTTTTAACGTGCTTTTCCCCCCATTTAAAAAAAAATGTTTTTCCCAATGTTTCCCCAAACTTCCCCCGTTTTTTTTTTCTCAGTACCTGCTTTTGATGCTTTTATTTTTTCAATACCAGGAGCACCTAAACCTTTTTCTCCCACGATATCAGACTGGTGTTGTTTAGCCCCAGTCCAATGAAAAAGTACGTGGAAAAACCCATTACTTTGTTCAGACTGATTTTTGCAAAGCGTGAAAATGCGAAGGCTAGAGCGTTTTTAATCTGAGACGACTGTTCTCTCTGTGCCGAACGCCCCGGACGCTGCAGGTCTGTCTGAGGCCGTCAGAGTAAACACAGCTCATTGTTCTCGGCGTTTACTGCCTGGATATTAAACAGCTGGGTGCCGCTGCCTGGCAACCGGACGTCAACAACAGCAGCAGCAGCAGCAGCCAGTAAAAGGACTGTCGTATTCACTTCCTCTCCGCTATCTCGGGCAAATACACTTCACATCACGGACTCCGCGCTCACCGTGATGAGCGATCGCCATATTAGTGCGTTTACGTGTGCGGAGTGTCCCAGCCACTGGCACATCCTGGTTACCACAACTCTGGGGAACCAGTTCTGTCGGGAGAAATATACTCAGGGTACATGCGCAGACGTTACAAACTTTAGGACCCAGCCTTGGACTTGGTGTTTGGTGTAGGACCAGGCCTTTATTGGAACCAGGCCACAATTAGAGACAGGCCTTTATTTTTATTTGAGCAAAACGGACGACCAGGAAAAATGAAATAAAACAAGATTTGTGTCCATTTGCACCTAAAATATTAGGTTCATTTATTAATTAACATTTCAAACCCTCTCCCAGCGGCTGGAACATTGACGCCTTTTATTTTGTCGGGACAACAGGAAGTGTTTCGTTGCTGTTAGCGGAGCTTTGACATCAATGTCACTGCAGGTTTCTGTTTCGTTTTTACTGCGGACCGGATTATTTGTATTTTTTTTGTGTAAAAGCGAGTTTAGACGGAGCGTTTGTGTTTGTGATCGATCATGAGACTGACCCGAGAGAAGACGAGACGCTCGCGCTGATGGGAGGAGTTATTTTGAGGCGTGGGACTGACCTGCACACGGAGCAGCTGGACGTGCTTTGAAGACGCGATGGTGACTTTATTAAAACCCTGGAGGGTCACACAACATTTGTTGCTTTCCCTGTTTCTACAAATAGTCACAGGAGGTTTGAAAAGTGGCTAAATCTGTGTCAAAGCTACGCTCGAATCAGCTCCTCCGCAGCGTCCCCATCGGCCCGGGTTCCCGTTTGTTACTTCCTGCACGTGAGTTTTCTTTTACACGAGTATGAGACAAATTCCTAACATGGGGAATATTTCTACCGCTATAGTTTCTAATAAAAGCCCCGGCCTGTTTTAGAGACCGGCTTTAATTTGCCTCCGGCAGCCGCGAACCCGGCCTCTGTTAGAGACCTGGCCTCTAATGGAATACAGGCCAGTATTAGAGAATTTACGGTACCCATGGATGGAAATTAGCCCGATGTGGCGTGTATACATGCATGTGTCCATGTATGATCATTATTATCCACTGTCCTGACCAAATAAAGAAAACAAACAAACAATAAACAAAGAGACAGATTTTTATTCTAAAACCATAGACCCAAAATCTTTCTGGAAAAATCTTAATACATAACATAACAAAATAGAGCCAAACATTTAAACCTGGCTCTTTCCATAATTTAGATTTTGTCGCTGAAAGCAGTAATCCCTCGGGGACCCCTCGGGGGGTCGCGAGGCCTTAGGTGGGGGTCTCCAGATGATTTCAGGTTGAAACAGAAAGAAAAATACTACTGTTTAAGTTTATTTTTGAGTGTAAAACAGCCTCTAGGTTGTGAAATCCATTCATTTATTCAAAATACGATACGACATACTTTATTAATCCCGAAGGAAATTCAGTTCATCAGCTGCACAATCAAGTCACACATACAAACATCAGATTTAAAAAACTAGAACAGTGCAGAGAATAAATCTAATAATAATTTATAAGTATAAAAATATAGAGGTACTATAAAAAAAAAAGACATTTCACTCCCATTTAGCCCCTCCCACCCAAGGATTTGTTATACAGCCTGATCGCTCTGGGCAAGAAGGATCTCCTGAGCCTGTCCCTTGAGCAGGAGAGCGAGAGCAGCCTCTCGCTGAAGGAGCTCCTCTGCTTCATCACCAGCTCATGCAGGGGGGGTCTCTGTCGTCCATCACAGAGAGCAGCCTCTCACTGAAGGAGCTCCTCTGCTTCATCACCAGCTCATGCAGAGGGTGGTCTCTGTCGTCCATCACAGAGAGCAGCTTCTCCAGGGTTCTCTTCTCCGAGATTGACACTACAGAGTCCTGATCGGCCCCAATCACAGAGGAGGCCTTTCTGATTAGTTTGTCCAGTCTCTGAGTGTCCCTCTCTCTGATGTTTCCCCCCCAACACACAACACCATAGAAAAGAGCACTGGACACTACTGCCTGGTAGAACAGTTGGAGCACTTTCTTACAGTGCTAATAAAATAAACAGTTTAATTACATAGTAACAGGATTTTAAAATGTAGCATAAGAGGCAATAACTTTATATGACGGGGTCCTGGGATGTATATTTTTGTGGAAAACCTGATCTACAGCAAAGATATCACATTGACGGTGTCTTGTAAATGGACATGCTTAAAGCAGCACATGAAGACTGACTTTAGAACGTAGTGACGTCAAACATCCCATTCTCACTGTTCCTCCAGAGTGTCTGATGTGTCTGATTAGTGCCTGTGCCTCTTCCCCACAGCCTGGTGTACTGGGTCAGCATGAACGTGTGCAGCCCCTGGAGAGGCTTCGGCTCCGGCCTCACCCTGTTCCCTCTGCTGGCCTGTGTGGCCCTCAACCTGTTCCTCATGTACAACTCGCTCAACGCCAAGCAGTCCCTCTTCGGGTCATAGACGTATGACCCGTATGACCCCCAACCGACGCCACCTGACAAAGGACTCGGATCAACCGGGAGAGACTTAAAGCTGCTGTAACTTCTCCCTGTTCCCGAGCTGCCGCAGATGAAGGATGTGTTAGCCGTGTCCCCGGTTAGAGGTGGGAACGACGTGGTCAGCTGGATAAAATCGAAATGTGTGTTCCTAAAGCACTTGACACGCATTTTGTTGGTAAAATTCATGTTCCGTTTTTCTATTCCAAAATCAGATTTAGGCGAGGTAAACTGCAAATCAAATAATCTTATAACATCTAGCTATTAAACATGGTGTTTCGCCTACTATTGTTTTGGCTGGATGGGCCACTCTAGTCCCCCCCCCCAGTGTTAATCACCCATCTCAAGTGCTAACCACCTTCTGCATAATATACTGTTTATAATAGGCCAATGGTTCTCAACTGGTCTGACCCGCGATCACCCTCGGGGACAAGCCGCCTCCCAAATACCACAGACATGCAAAATATAATGCGGTCCCCCACTGCTCCTGATGGTTTGCCCCAATGGCAACATTAAAGTGGACATGTCATGCATGTGGAGCCTAAAAGTAGATCTTATTTTGGGAGCCTCAGTTTTGATATTTTACGTTTTATCATTTGAAAATATGTCTCCGTAAGCATAGGTGCTGATTCATGTTTTTCCCTGAGGTTAAAAAAGTGGTCAGATTTGATCTCGCGGACTTGTGCTTGTGACCCGGACGTTCTACCTATAGAGCTAAACGAGGGAGCAGCACCCTGCAGCACGCATGGGCATGTTCACAGGAAAAGTGACGGATCGGGATTCATAGGTCATATCTGTTGAATCATTTTGTAATTGAAAAAAGGTTGTTGAGTTAGCATTAAATAAGCCAATAATGAAATTATGATTTTAAAAAAAACACACCCAATGGCAGTCTCAAGTCGTGATTCTATACTTTTTCATAAAAAAAAGTAATGTTTTCTGGGGAAGGCTCACAAACCACTGAAAACAGTTCCACACTGCACTATAGATACAGACGGCATCTCTGGAATCGTCCATATATGGTCATTTTTAAAAACAGTTAAGGGGGAAAACAATTTTGAAATAATGAAAATTTTCTCTAATTATTCAAAAACTTTAACAAACGCTGAATTATGAATAGTTTTCTACTAAATAATGATACAAAGACATGGAGAGGAGCAAAGTGGTTCAACAGCCCATAAATACATGAATAACGGAGAATGCTAACTTGATGCTTCATGTTAGCATCGGGCTAATGCTAACGGTTAGCTAGCGCTTGCTACAACTGCCGTTTTTTCACTTCTACAGAACAATCTGCTGTGAGAAAATATCCATATGGGCCCGATTTACACTTGACTTTATTTGTGTGTGATAAATAAGTTGATATTCCACCAGAAAATGGCAAAAAAGAGTGAAAAATTGTGTTTCCCTGAAGATTCTATTTCCCCCCTCGGCGAAGCCACGCCCCCTTCTATGACGAGATGCCGTCTGTATCTATAAGCTGTACCCATTAGACGTCCATGAATTCTTAGAATCCGGTCCGTGTTTTCTGACACACTTTCCCTGCCCAACCCAATCTGCATTTGATAATGATCCAGTCTGTGTTCTGTCTCGTTTATTTGGCGTTTGGTCCTGATAGACGACATAAAGACTCAGAGGCAGAGGCGGGTCGGCCGTCCTCCAGCGTGAGTACGTTTGAGAGCGCTCAGATGGCAATAACAGAATCATTTAAGCCCCTGACACTTTGCAAACAGAGGAAACCAATACAAGCCAAATGGAGCAGTTGATTTAAGTTGAAGCATTCGTTGGTAAAGCCCAGTGAGTTTAGCCTCAGAAAAGTGAAGAGACTTAAACTGTGGCTTCTTCGGTTTTAGTGCAAAATGACATAGACCAAGGGGAAACGCTTATGAGATAGATAAGATAAAAGCTACATTTCAATGTCAATTCACAGAGAAATCAAAAATGCACTTGACTTTTCCCTTGGGGCAGATAGAGACCACTGTGCGACTTTGAAAACCCACAAGTATGTTTCTTACGGCCTTATGTCTGTGATAAGATAATCCCCAACGTCTTATTTTAGTCCATATCACCCACCCATGATTTGCACGGTTTCAAAAGGCAGCCATTTTGTTTTAATCCCTCATTATCTTCCTCACTGAGAGACGAGAGTGGCCGTCGCTGACCGCTACGACAGGTACAGGAACAACACGGGGGGGGGAAATAACCTTTGTTCTTCCTCCTGGTTGAACTCCGCTTCAGCTTTTTATACTTTCAAACCACTTCAGCTCGGACTCGGGGCCCTGCGTGCCGCTGCTGTTTCCAAAGGGGCACTTGCAGAAATAGGCCCATTCCTGTGGTTTCCCGCGGGCTCGCCACATGCTAGCCCGTTTTTTTTTTTTTTTGCGTTTTTTTCTTTATGTGGACTCACGCTAATTATCCGAAAATGCACGCGCTGGCTGCCTGCACGCGGCCCGGGATCGAGCCACTGCTGTAGTCTTTAGAACGCTATTTCCGAGTGCCTATATTTATATGTTTGAACCAAGTACTTAAGCTCTGTGGTATGGAGAAGAGAAAAAAAACAAAAAACATGGATTTGGCTTGACAATAAAGGAGAAGCAAGTAGCTATTCTGGGCTAATAAGGTCGCGTTCACCTTTTTTTTGATCGTTGAATCCAAAACAAATAAGGAAAATGGACAATCCACATCAGTTGAATCTATTTGTTTGTTTTTGCGCCCAGAAATGAAATGACAGAGATACTATTGGCCATTAAAGAGGTAACAATGCCTACATTTTGACTGTTAAAGGGCAAATCTGAGCATAGAATTGTGGCCTGTTGTTCTCAAGGGCTCGACGATGATGAACGCAACTCATTGTTTCACTTAAAGCCACACTGCGGAACATTTAGCAGAGGGCACGCCACGCAATCTCAAGGGACTTTGTAAAGACTGAGACTCACGACTGACTTTAGCGCGATTATAGAACGACTGGGAGTTCGCACATAATGAGAATCGCGACTGTCCATCAGCTGGTGGCGAGGGTTGCAAACTTTTCAATCTCAGAAATGTTCCATGAGAATTAAGGGGAGACACTACAGGCAAAACTCATTTTTTTCAGTTTTCAGGTTTTGGGCCAAATTGGTCTCTGAACATATAAGCTTTCACCTGGAAACAGAAAATATGCCTAATCTTCACAATAACATGTTTAAATATTGCGCTGATTCAATGTTCTCCCATAGACTTATATGGGAGAATGCAATTTCAAGGGCCTTTTTCTCAAAACACATTTTTCTGTCATTGTGGCGACACTATGTCCACGTCAGTCGGACCTAAAGACTTCACATTTTCCAGCCTTGGACTGAACAATATTTGGAAGATTTTTTCAGAGGGATTTTTTATTATTTAATCCCTAAACCCCATTTATTGAGTTTTGAATGTCAAAAAATAAGGCGAAAATTACATTTTTACAAATTTTTCCACTAAAAAACAGCTTATTTTAAAATTAAACAAGAAATCCTAAATCCCCTTTGAGAAAGTCTAGGTAACTCATTTATCAATAAAATAAAACCATAAATTTGAATGTAGCTCTATCCATTATTCAGATTTCGTCGCCGAAAAGATGGGAAATTTGCGGCATTTTTAGGCATAAAACACCTTGTTCTTTTATGAAAAGATAAAATGACAGAAAACTTGTATTTTTTTCTCACATTTATGCCAGTGATCGACAGCAAAGGTTTCAAATTGATATCTGTAAATATACATTTTTTTCCCTATTCACCTGCAGTGTCTCGCCTTAACAGGAATATTTGGGAATTCATGGGATTTAATGCAGCTGAAGGTCCTGAACTGCATCAGGAGAGTCTGATTTGACAGTCATGCGCTCAAATATCTATCGCAGGAGAGATGAAAAGTCTCTATGATCGATGCGCTGCTGTTCACCTCGTTGATCCAAAGCAGTTTCCATGAAGATTAAAGGAACAGTTCACCGTATTTCCATACTGAGATAACGTTATGTTCTTGCCTGAGCTTAGACGAGTTGATGCGAACCTGTCTGGTCTTTGCGCCCGTGGAAGAGCTCGGTCGCTTCCAACTTCAACCCGTTTGGAGCCATAGGAATACATTGGGAGAGGCCAAATGCTAACAACATCTTTGTCAATTAACTAGATCAGTATAAACATCTCAATTTGAGCATAATAATCCAAATTTTAGCTGTTTTGAGAAGTTCTTGGGCGTTTGTCCTAGATTATTTCACTTGTTCTGAGATGTTTCTGACTCGTTTCGATACATTTCGTCCTTATTTCAGGTCATTTTCTTTGCCAATGGGGTAAGAAAATTGGTCGTATCTCATTGGCAATTTTACTTTCTTATTTCAAGCGAGATTTACACTAGAACTGGTCTGAAATGTCCTCAAACAAGCAAAGTAAACTTGGTCTGATCAGGAAAAGTGTCTAAATGACTGAAAACCGCTCAAAACAAGATACATTTCCTCAATTCAAGTCATTTAAGCCAATGCTTGATATTGAGTGCAGTGTGGCAGCTTCCAACTTCACACCCGTTTGGAGCAATAGGAATATGTTGAGATAGTCCAAATGCTAACAACATCTTTGGTCGTTTTGCGTGACTGAGGACCAGACAGGTACGCATCAACTCGTCTCATTGTGTAAAAACGGTGGCCTGTTCCTTTAAGGCTCTGTGTCTGACCTCAGATCATGACTCTGACCATCACCTCCACTGTGTCCTCCTGCTTTAGCTCTCTGCTGCCCCCTCCTGGTGGGACATTCGCTGTGAGTCTGACTGTGCCACGCTGCAACTCCAAATGTTTCTTATATGGATGTAGTGTTTTTGAAACTAGATAGACAGTTTATGTCAGTACACAGGGGGTCATTTACCAAACATTTGCTCATACGCAAAACTAGTTGCATTCTCTCCTTAACACGTCACATTTATAAGCCTCACATGGAAACTTAGGTGCAACATGCTTACAAATAGCTATATTTTATTTTCCAGGTTGCACTCGTCTTGATAAATGACCCCCAGAGTGTGCAGCGAATCATCTTCAGCCAACACAGACTCAAAACAGGGACTATTTTAATATTTCTTTAAGGGGAGACACTACAGGCAAAACTCAATTTTTTCAGTTTTCAGGTTTTGGGCCAAATTGGTCTCCGAACATATAAGCTTTCCCCCGGAAACAGAAAATATGCCTAATCTTCACAATAACATGTTTAAATATTGCGCTGATTCAATGTTCCCCCATAGACTTATATGGGAAAATGCAATTTCAAGGGCCTTTTTCTCAAAACACAGTTTTCTGTCATTGTGGCGACACTATGTCCACGTCAGTCGGACCTAAAGACTTCACATTTTCCAGCCTTGGACTGAACAATATTTGGAAGATTTTTTCAGAGGGATTTTTTATTATTTAATCCCTAAGCTCCATTTATTGAGTTTTGAATGTCAAAAAATAAGGCGAAAATTACATTTTTACACATTTTTCCTCTAAAAAACAGCTTATTTTAAAACTAAACAAGAAATCCAAAATCCCCTCTGAGAAAGTCTTGGTAACTCATTTATCAATAAAATGAAATCATAAATTTGAATGTAGCTCTATCCATTATTCAGATTTCGTCGACGAAAAGATGGGAAATTTGGGGCATTTTTAGGCATAAAACACCTTGTTCTTATATGAAAAGATAAAATGACAGAAAACTTGCAATGTTTTTTTTTCTCACATTTATGCCAGTGATCGACAGCAACAGTTTCAAATTGATATCTGTAAATTTCAATTTTTCCCTATTCACCTGCAGTGTCTTGCCTTAATAAGGAAGAAAATCTATCTTTTTTACGAAGGAAAATGACAACATAGTAGCGCACTGTGACTTGGATAAGTAACTTTAATCAAGGCGTGGGAACCCAGGGTGCTGAGAGCGCTGCAGGACCCCCTGGTGGTGAGCCTCCGCACTGCAAGCAATACATATGAATAGGAAATAAACACTAAAAAAAACGCTGTTATTCTTTTTGGGACAGGGCCTGACGTCCACAGCAACGTCTCGCGTGTTGCTTTTTAGGTTTTTTTCCCGCTAAAAACAAAGTAACGCTCGTAATTCACTGATCACCAAATGTTTCGCAGTGTGGCTTTGAGATAACAAGAACACATTGTACCCATGACGATTGTGGATTCGGAGGCTGTTTTCGTGTCGCCGGGCAAGACACCTCACCCCCCCCTGTTTTGGAAGTGAGGAAGAGCTTGAGTATCATTTGGAATGTGCCAGTGACTTCTCCTTTATAAAGCGAGGCGATGTTTTCAGTTTGTGTTTTGTCTTGTTTCGTCTGTATACATTGTGAAATTAAAAATGAAAGCTATTTGTAAAAAGAAAAAGTGCATTGTGATTCTTTATTTTATCTCTTAAGAACTCAGATGTGCAAAAGATGGAAGAACAGCTCCAAACCCGCCTTGTTTCTTGCAGATAAGAAGTGGGTGTGGTGTAACCAGGCTAGTGGAGATGATGATCAACTTTTAAGTTCTTAAAGAGGGGGTATTCTGCTTTTTTCAGTCACATAGCACCAGTCTATATCACACTACAATGATGACAAACCTTCTGTTGGTCTGTAAATGCAGTAAATTAGAATAACTGCCTTGTATAAAATGTCTCTCTCAAAATGGCTGTAGTGAATGTCTTGAAATAGGCCTCTGTCTCTTTAAGAACCTCTGAGCCTTTCCGACACGCCCCCTCCACACGCTGTCTGTGGCATCAGTGGGGAGGGGGTTCTGCTGAGGAGCAGTGGTTGGTTACTCGGCTGGTGACGAAAGCTCCGAGGCGTCTCCGGGAGGTGGGGGCGTTCCTAGGAGGACTCAGGCAAACCTATCCCTAAAATGGCCGCCATCAGAGTTTTTACAGATGACTCAAAAATACGTGAATGTGCCAAGGCAACACTTCAGGCATGTTTTTAATGAGGGAGTGACATAATAACATGATGGAAAGCTTGAAAAAGTTGAATTTGCATTAAGAAAACAGAATAAAGCATATAGAAAAATAACAATATCAAGGTCACCGTTGGCAGTGCAGTGAAGGTGATAGCTCTGAACTGCAGGGTTAGCATCTTTTATACACAGACACCACACAAGTATTTATTTCAAACAAATAAACCAAAGTCGTGTGTTCAATGCACCTATAGTCCCTTCTCAGTTATATTTGATTATCTTTCAACGTGTGATTTGCTCAAATGATAAATATCCCTTATGACCTTGTGACCTGACTTTTTAAAGCAGATATACTTCTTGGAGTACAGTTTTTATATCTTTAATCATCACTGGGCCTACTCTCAGTTAAACTTTTAGTTATATTTCCTACATGAGTGTAAGTGACAACAGTCTCAGCTCCACATAAATGAACCAAAGCTGTCGCAATTCAGACTTCAATCCAATCTCTCTTCTTTTTTGGTGTCCTCTTTGGAAATATTCGCACTATTATACTATATACTTTGTCTGTCGCAGGGGCTCTTCTACGGTAAGGTAAGCAAATACTGGGGGGCCCTAAACTGTAGCTTTCCCAAGAGGATCGACATTTTACCATAATCGTGTTCATCATAAAAATAAATAACAAGAACTGCATGACAATGGTTCGATCACTCCAAACATAAACGTCTCTGGAGGAGCCTTGTTCTGTCTGAAACAAATATTCGGAATAAATACTTTACTCAGTACTCCAGTGGTGTTTCCGCTGAGTACTTTTCTGACTTGGACTCGCCTCTGGCCGAAGAGCAGCAAAAATCAGCAGAATCAGCAGGTTATAATTAAACGCTTACAAACCACTTCAAGGTCCGTGGGATATTTTTTGACTTCTGAGGATTACATGATCGAGATTTACGGACAAAAGGAATCGCTATTTTAGACTCGTGGCCCTGTCATTAAGAGGACGTGTCTCCATAGAGATACATGTACTCGAGTAGCTTTTCACGTGCACCATGCCTCACTTAAAGAGCTCTCTGAAGACTTACAGAGCCGTGAGAAAGTATTTGCCCCCGTCCTGATTTCTTACATTTATTACCATTATCACATTTATTATGGCAAAAATATCCAAACCTCTCTGGCCCTGTGTGAAAAAGCAAATGCCTGAAGTCAAGTGTTTGTGATGAACTGGTGATGAGTTTGTCACGTCGCTGAGGATGGATTCACTGTTCTTTGCAGGATTAGTTGAACTTTTTCAAGTCAAAAATGCAAAGCAGTAATCAAAGCAAAAGGCGGCGATTTCGACGATTTGTTTTGGCTTTACCTGAAACCTAAAAGCCTAAGTATCCATTGACTTAAAGGGAGACACTACAGGCAAAACTAAATTTTTTCAGTTTTTAGGTTTTGGGCCAAATTGGTCTTATCTTTCTTATACAAGCTTTCACCCGGAAACAGAAAATATGCCTAATCTTCACAATAACATGTTTAAATATTGCGCTGATTCAATGTTCCCCCATAGACTTATATGGGAGAATGCAATTTCAAGGGCCTTTTTCTCCAAACACATTTTTCTGTCATTGTGGCGACACTATGTCCACGTCAGTCGGACCTAAAGACTTCACATTTTCCAGCCTTGGACTGAACAATATTTGGAAGATTTTTTCAGAAGGATTTTTTTTATTATTTAATCCCTTAAGCCCCATTTATTGAGTTTTGAATGTCAAATAATAAGGTGAAAATTATTTTTTTTACACATTTTTCCACTAAAAAACTGATTTTTTTTAAAAACTAAGCAAGAAATCCAAAATCCCCTCTGAAAAGGTCTCGGTAACTCATTTATCAATAAAATGAAACCATAAATTTGAATGTAGCTCTATCCATTATTCAGATTTCGTCGCCAAAAAGATGGGAAATTTGGGGCATTTTTAGGCATAAAACACCTTGTTCTGATATGAAAAGATAAAATGACAGAAAACTATTTTTTTCTCACATTTATGCCAGTGATCGACAGCAAACGTTTCAAATTGATATCTGTAAATATACATTTTTTCCCTATTCGCCTGCAGTGTCTCGCCTTTAGCACAAAAACATGTCTGAGTGTGTAAAATTTGACAGTAACATCTGCACAGTGCCCCCTATTGCTCTGGAGTGGTATGAACAAAACTTTGGTGCCTTTTTAGAAATATAGTAAAATGAATCCGTTCTCAAACACAAACCCTCCTCAGATAAAGGACAGATTCTGCTTTGATGTAACTTGACAACTTTATCGAGAGGAAAATAAAGTCATAATGTGTGTCGTTCGTGCCAGTGAGACATATTGGAAACACTAGCAGAAGAAGCAAAGCGCCTTTTCCTGGAGACCAGACCCCCTGTGGACATGTCCCACCACAGGGGGGCGGGCACACAGGGGAGGACACGAGGCCTGCTGAACGTAACCATGGGAACACCTCAGCTCAATGGACGGAGACAGAGCACAGGATCCTGAATACAAAGGGGGGGGCGTTGGGTCGGAGTGCTTTTTAACCCGAGCGAGAAATAGAGGATGAAAACAAAACAAAAATGTGCTGGAAAAGCAACAAAAAAGTGACAAAAACATGAGAAAGACATGGACAAAAAAACCCTACAAAAACGTGATGAAAACACACAAAAAAATGATAGAAAAAATAATGAAAAATGCAACAAAAATATGAAAAAAAATGACGGGACAAAAAGTTACCGTCACTTTTGTAGGTCTTAGCTTTCCTTTGCTCTCCAGTTGAGAAGCTTTTAGATTTGGGTAAAGCCCAGTATAAAAAAAAACATGAATCTAAAAGGAATTCCGTGGAGTATGGTGTACCACAAGGTTCAATTTTGGGACCACTATTATTTATTATTTATATGAATGATTTTGCTTCTGTTTCTATGACCACATTTCCCGTTCTTTTTGCTGATGATACCAATAAAAATAATAATAATAAAAAGTCGAAGAGGCACTCGGTTAGAGGTTAAAATATGGATTTGTGGAAGTGTCACAATTACGCTAATTTGGGCCAGGCTGGTCAGAGTCCAGGGCTGCTTTTCAGTCCCAGTCCGCCCCTGCTACGAGCTCTCTGGCTTGGCTTCCAGTCTCTGTCCTCGGTATAGGACAGAGAAAGGGCGCCCCGTACGTGAGGTGTGGTCCCGCTCACAAACATAACACACTCATCTTCTTCAAAGTAAAGTCATAGAAATAAAAAAAATGTTCCTCCAAATCCTTTTCAAATGGAGTTTTTCAACCCCATACAAATGAATAGGGAGGCGTGCTTTGGCCTTTGCATGTTTTTAATGCTTTTTATTGTATTTTTGTATTGTGTGTTTGTGTGTTTTGGTGTTGGCACATTGAGTTGTCTTGTACATGAAATGTGACACACAAGTAAATGTTCCTTCCCTTGAATTTGAGTTAGAATTTAGCTCAGAGGACACTTTTACAGGCTACGCTAATGTGTATCTGAAGTGAAATCTCAAAAGGTCTGTACATTTGTAGATAACTTCTAAAGACGCATCAACCAACAGCTGAAAACATCTGGATCATTTATAATTTGCGATGTTTGGTGGCTAATGCTAACAGCTATAGGAAAAATACATAGAGCAGGCTAATGCCAATGGACTCTGAAAAGTCTCCCGGACTAGCCGACTTGCTAATTGTTGAACACTGCTTCTCCTTTTTTATTTATTACTCAAGTACATGTAGTTGAGTAACTGAGTACTACCTGCCTCTGGTTAGACGGCATCTCCTCATAGAAGGGGGTGTGGCTTCGCGGAGGGGGAAAATAGAATCTTCAGAGAAACACAATTTTTCACTCTTTTTAGCCATTTTCTGGTGGAATAACAACTTATTTATCACATAAATAAAGTCAGATGTAAATCGGGCCCAAATGGATATTTTGTCACAACAGACTGTTCAGTAGAAGTGAAATTAGCCCGATGCTAACATGTAGCATCAAGTTAGCATTCTCCGTTATTCATGTATTTATGGGCTGTTGAACCACTTTGCTCCTCCCCATGTCTTTGTATCTTTATTTAGTAGAAACTATATTCATAATTCAGCATTTGTTACAGTAGTTTTTGAATAATTAGAGAAAATGTCTGTATCTATATGGTGTTTAGTGTAGAATTCCAATTTTGAATTCAAATCATGTGAACTCTGACCTGCAGGGATGACATCATCTGTTGCCAGGTAATGGAAGAACACAGTGCTCTACAGAGTTCCATTCAGGCACCATTCCTTCCTGTATCTCTCAGAAGAGCTGACCTGTCTCCTTCAGTTCTGCAGTTCAGAGGGACCTTGGCGGACGTGTTTTAAGCTCTCTGACTGTTTTTGTGACTGTTTGGTGAGTATCTGTGAGCACTCTTTGACTGGAAGTATTTAGTTGGGTGCAAATTTGTCAAAATAACTCTTTTTTTGGTGTTTCAGATGCGATCGTCTTCAACATGAGTAAATCTTGGCCTACGACATCTGCACGTCGCTGGAGCAGCAGACGTAAGTACATTTTATAACTGAAATCGACCGCTTTAGACTTTTGAATGTAAAGGAATTAGATTAGCAGTTGAACGATGTTGTGTCTTGACACTTAGCAGAAGAAAGCATTCACAGATCCCAAAGTTAGCTTTGGTATAGAATTAAACTATATATGACTGAGATGAAGAGATTTCTGTGTAGTTTTTATTTGATTTACATTGTCTATTGACACAAATCATGTATTTTATTTTCCAGGACGGCACACGTTTCCGTTTGACACAGGTTCGGCGCCCACAGACTGCACTACCAGGTCCAGTCCCTGTCCAAATGTTTCCAGCAGACTGACATCTGAGGCCAGCATGCCCTCGACATCAGAGGGACGTGTCCTCAGCACCAACCGGAAGAGGTCCTCTGCTGAAATGGAGGACAGTGCACCTCCAGAGCCCAGGAGGGCAAGTTCTCCAAAGAAGAGAAAGTTTAAGACGGCCAGGCGCACTTTGGACGATGACGATTTGGTCCCAGCAACACCAACACAAATGCTGACCTTCCAAGAAGGACGCTCAGATGACAGCACCCGGGGGATCAGGGGAACTCCAATCAATATATCCTACACACCACCCCATACTTCAGAGAACATCACCTCCACAGAAAACGTCCAACAAAGTAAGATCTTACGGCATAAACTACAACACGTGTAAATAACAATTGAATTATCATTAACAATCCTTTGTCCTTTCTCTTCTTGCAGATCCAGGTTCTTTCACAAAGCTGGAATTCGACAAACATCCCCCCAACTATGAAGTCAAGCCAGCGGTTGTACAAGGTAAGTCTGCTGAATTTCCACATGAAATTTGTACAAAACGAAATGAACACATTATATTTAATGTATGTTTCTTGTTTGCAGAATTCTTTGCCAAATACCAGTTATTCAAGGAGATCGGAGAAGGAGGCTTCGCGAAAGTCTGCGCCGGAGAACGACTCGGAGACAAACTGCCTGTAAGTATCCTGTTGTGAGTCACTTTGTCAGCATGCTGTTGGTGCTCAATATTTCCAAGTCATTTTGTGTTTTTGTGTTGTTTTCCTGGTACTAACTTGTGTTTTGTCTTCCACAGGTGGCCGTTAAAGTGATCAAAAAAGAAAACGTTGTCTACTTAAATGAGTATGTGAATGGCGTTCAAGTGAGCAAAACGATCCTGGAGGTGTTCCTGCTCTCTCGGGTCGGCGCAGGCCTTGACTCCGCGGGGTCCACAGTCACACCCCTCCTCCTGAACTGGTACGACGTGGGTGCTGAAGTCCTTCTGGTCTTTGAGAGACCGCAGCGTTGCATGGATTTAATGGACTACATTGAGTTATATCATGAGGAGGGCGTCAACTGTGAAATTGCCAAAGTAGGTGTCAAAATCCAATTGATACACATGTCATTACTGTGCTGAAAAAAACACAGATATTTATTTGTTTTTGCTATTTTTGTGTCTTCAGGGCATTTTCCGTCAGTTGGTGGAGGCCGCCATTGAAATGCAAGAGAGAGGAGTCTTCCACAGGGACATCAAGCCTGAAAACATCTTGATCGAGAACACTGATGTCGTTCCCAGGGCCAGATTCATCGATTTTGGCTGTGCGACCACCTTTCTGCCCGGCGACATCTTCAGACGAGCACAAGGTAAACTGTCAAGACCTCCTACTTTACTGAAGAGTGACAACAAACTAGAATGATTCATGACTGACCACATCTGATTGTTGGACAAGTTCTCATCTGTTCATGTCTCTTGTGTTTTAGGTACATTGAGCTACTTCTCCCCAGAGTGGTTCAGGGACGGTCGGTGCAAAGCTGGCCCCACCACCATGTGGCAACTTGGCCTGGTGCTGTATATGATGCTGTTCAACAGGATGCCACTGACAAAGGAAGAGACCATTGGATCCTTCAGACAGGTGCCCATTCCAGCTGGCTGCTCAGACGGTAAGTGACTACATTTTGAAAGTTTACCAACATGTGCAGATGCTATTGTTTTCCTTATGTTTTATATTCACCTAAATATTAAGTAGTCCTCGTCTGTTTGCAGATCTCAGGAGCTTACTGAGGGGGTGTTTGGCGAAGGACCCCGAAGAGCGCTTCACACTGGAGCAGGTGATCAACCATCCCTGGCTAAACGAGTGAATTTCCAGGTCCAGCTCCACATCGGTTCATCTCGGTATTACCCGCCAGATGGGCCTGGCACTGACGCAGAGACAAAGACGGTAGCCGGTCAAAAGCAGAGACACACACGGACAGGACCACGAGTCACCGCCTCATCATGGGTTCACTCCAGCTTAGAATCACAACACCCAATCAGTCAAAGGCTTTGTGTTGACAGAGAGAATAAAATGGCAGTCTGACTAAGTTTACATTCGCAATGGTTGTTGTGGATGGAAACTTGGTTGGGTCTCTGTCCTCTCTTTGTCGGCGTGGGCCTGGGTGTGACGCAGAGACAAAGGCGGTAGCCTGTTGGAGTCTTCGTTCGCAAGTGGATTTGTGGACGCAGACTCACTGGGTCACCATCCTCGTCTCCCTGCTGGGGAAGGGTCTGGATGTGGATTTGAACGGATTTGAACCGACGCGCAAAGCAGGTACGTCAGACGCCCCAAGACCATCCAACGGTATCCTTTGCACATGGCTTTGCTTTTTGTGTGTTTCTTCCTGTGTGAGTCTTTAGTTTGTATCTGGTGCACGCTTTACTGTGCAAATCAACACAGTGAAAAGTGCAAAAACTGAGACACACACAAAGGCTTTGTGTTGACAGAGAGAATAAAATGGCAGTCTGACTAAGTTTACATCCGTAATGTTGTTGTGGATGGAAACTTGGTTGGGTCTCTGTCCTCTCTTTGTTGGCGTGGGCCTGGGTGGGATGCTGGGTGTGATGCAGAGACAAAGACGGTAGCCTGTTGGAGTCTTCGTTCGCAAGTAGATTTGTGGACGCAGACTCACTGGGTCACCGTCCTCGTCTCCCTGTAGGGGAAGGGGCTGGATGTCTAGATGTCAAAGGCTTTGTATTGACAGAGAGAATAAAATGGCAGTCTGACTAAGTTTACATCCGCAAGGGTTGTTGTGGATGGAAACTTGGTTGGGTCTCTGTCCTCTCTTTGTTGGCGTGGGCCTGGGTGGGATGCTGGGTGTGATGCAGAGACAAAGACGGTAGCCTGTTGGAGTCTTCGTTCGCAAGTAGATTTATGGACGCAGACTCACTGGGTCACCGTCCTCGTCTCCCTGTAGGGGAAGGGGCTGGATGTCTAGATGTCAAAGGCTTTGTGTTGACAGAGAGAATAAAATGGCAGTCTGACTAAGTTTACATCCGCAATGGTTGTTGTGGATGGAAACTTGGTTGGGTCTCTGTCCTCTCTTTGTCGGCGTGGGCCTGGGTGTGATGCTGGGTGTGATGCTGGGTGTGGCGCAGAGACAAAGACGGTAGCCTGTTGGAGTCTTCGTTCGCAAGTGGATTTGCGGACGCAGACTCACTGGGTCACCATCCTAGTCTCCCTGTAGGGGAAGGGTCTGGATTTCTGAATGTCAAAGGCTTTGTGTTGACAGAGCCTGGGTGTGATGTTGGGTGTGATGCAGAGACAAAGACGGTAGCCTGTTGGAGTCTTCGTTCGCAAGTGGATTTGTGGACGCAGACTCACTGGGTCACCATCCTCGTCTCCCTGTAGGGGAAGGGTCTGGATGTCAAAGGCTTTGTGTTGACAGAGAGAATAAAATGGCAGCCTGACTGAGTTTACATTCGCAATGTTGTTGTGGATGGAAACTTGGTTGGGTCTCTGTCCTCTCTTTGTTGGCGTGGGCCTGGGTGTGATGCTAAGCTTATGTTGTGAACATGCTGCATCTGAATCTTTGTCCAAAGGTACTTCTATATTCAACGGCATCTACATCCACCAAAGACGCGTCCTGCTTTCTATAGCTTTCATCTAGGACCTTGCCACATCAAGGCCTATTCTAGTCGTGAAGCTATAGATAAAAAATCGGCTTGGCAAACCGCTGACGTCCTCAGCCTATTTCACGCTCTTCTCTGTTTCGACAGTCGGCCGTTTGCTCGTATCTCCGTATTTTGTCTCTTACGCACTTCTCGGTCTCGTTGCCATCGCTCGCCTCGGTTGCTCAAAATGAGATTCATTTTGGCAGTGATTTTGCGTCTAATTTTGCTTCAGCGTCATTTTTTGGAGAATTTTACATCACGACAATTTCTTCCATTTGCACACATTTATTGAGCGTATTCCACTGCGACAGTTTGCTTCTGCTTGAGTGTTATTTATTATGCAATGTCTCAGTTTGTGCCTCATTGTGTCCTCGTGTCCATTATTGTGTCCTTGTCTTCAATATTGTGTCCTCGTGTCCATTATTGTGTCCTTGTCTCCAATATTGTGTCCCCGTGTCCATTATTATTGGGGCAGCACGGTGGCGTAGCGGTTAGCGCTCACGCCTCACATCAACAAAGTCCTGGTGTAAAGGTTTTAAACTACCCCCCATTTCAGGCTACCCCCCGGTAATTTGAAATCAGTAAGGGGGTAAGATGAACGCGATTTCAAGCTATCCCCCCTGATTTCAGATTACCCCCGTCTCAACTGCTTTCTTCATCCATAAGATACCTCACAGGAACTGCGGTTGGAGCCGTAACTTTAAGGATAGTGGCGTTTACGAACTAAAGCTAACCTTACCTTAGCCCTAACCTTAAGGAGGGTGGAGTCTACGAACTAAAGCCAACCTTACCATAGCCCTAACCTTAAGGATAGTGGAGTTTACGAGCTAAAGCTAACCTTACCATAGCCCTAACCTTAAGGATAGTGGAGTTTACGAACTCAAGCTAACCTTACCTTAGCCCTAACCTTAAGGATAGTGGAGTTTACGAACTCAAGCTAACCTTACCTTAACCCTAACCTTAAGGATAGTGGAGTTTACAAACTAAAGCTAACCTTACCATAGCCCTAACCTTAAGGATAGTGGAGTTTACGAGCTAAAGCTAACCTTACCATAGCCCTAACCTTAAGGATAGTGGAGTTTACCAACTAAAGCTAACCTTACCTTAGCCCTAACCTTAAGGATAGTGGAGTTTTCGAACTAAAGCTAACCTTACCTTAGCCCTAACCTTAAGGATAGTGGAGTTTACGAACTAAAGCTAACCTTACCTTAGCCCTAACCTTAAGGATAGTGGAGTTTACGAACTAAAGCTAATCTTACCTTAGCCCTAAACTTAAGGATAGTGGAGTTTACGAACTCAAGCTAACCTTACCTTAACCCTAACCTTAAGGATAGTGGAGTTTACAAACTAAAGCTAACCTTACCATAGCCCTAACCTTAAGGATAGTGGAGTTTACGAGCTAAAGCTAACCTTACCATAGCCCTAACCTTAAGGATAGTGGAGTTTACCAACTAAAGCTAACCTTACCTTAGCCCTAACCTTAAGGATAGTGGAGTTTTCGAACTAAAGCTAACCTTACCTTAGCCCTAACCTTAAGGATAGTGGAGTTTACGAACTAAAGCTAACCTTACCTTAGCCCTAACCTTAAGGATAGTGGAGTTTACGAACTAAAGCTAATCTTACCTTAGCCCTAAACTTAAGGATTGTGGAGTTTACGAACTAAAGCTAACCTTACCAGATGAAAAGTTACGAGAGTTGTAGCTATTGTTAGCAATTAACATCCGGGCATTTTCTATTTAACACAGCCGTGCCAAACAAACAATACATATTGTGGCGGGGGTAATCTGAAATCAGGGGGGTAACTTGAAATCAGTTTCAGGTCACCCCTGGGGGTAATTTGAAATCGATTTCAAAGGACCGGGGTTTAGGTGAATGGGGGGGTAGTTTGAAATCGCTACACCGGGTTCGATTCTCGAGCCGCACAGAGCCTTCTATGTGGAGTTTGTAGGGCCAGGTTTCCCCTGAAAAAGAGAGTTTACTCTCTGTGGGATCCTGGATAAATAAAGGGAAAATAAACCAAATGAATAAATGCTTAAACATGATGAACTTTTTATTCAGAAAGATCAAATCAATCAATCAAACTTCATTTATATTTAAATAAAGCACAGATTACAACATTTAAAACAATACGCCTGGCACAACCTCCCATTATATATTAGGATTAAATAAATAGATTCGATTAGTCCCCTCCTGGAACCGCCACCTTAACGTGGTGAAGGGGTTTGAGCGTCCGAATGATCCTGGAGCTCTGTTGGCTTGGTGCCCCTGGTAGGGTCTCCCATGGCAAACAGGTCCTAGGTGACGGGTCAGACAAAGAGCGGTTCAGAAGCCCCTCATGAGAGACCAACAGGCCCGGTTTGAACCATGAGGCCGTCCTTCTGTGGACCCACCACCTGCAGGAGGAGCCATAGGGGCTGGTGCAATGTGATATTGGCATGGTTCATGTCTATAACAAAATAAAAGCTTGTAATGTATTTTTCATAGGGTGAAATGTTATGTGGTGTGACTTTAAGATAACCAGAAAAGACTGACTGTGTTTTTGGTTTAGTGTGTTTGTAGTGCTCTAAACTACAGGGTTGGCAAGCTCTACAGTAAGGTTTTTTTCCGAGGAAAATATAATGTGTACCAAATTACAGTCATTCAAACTGCAACCATTCAAATTGCAATTGTAATTTGATTGTGATTATTTGCACAGCCTTTGTTTTGTACTAGCTTTTCCATTTTGAATACTGAAGTATGCACCACTACAACATGTAACAGTGACATTTTTATATACTCGTAATCATTGCTCGTAATCATTGCTTAAGAAGATGAGACGCACGTTTATGGGAAGAAACCAGTGAGTCAGTGTTTAAGCTGCTCAAGATGTTAGCATTCTACCGGTTAGCATTTAGCTTCAACACGGCAAGCCTCTGCAAGAGAAATCCCTGAACCAAACTCCAAGCATCAAGCCGTGGCTACAACATGTGACAGAGGTCAGAGCTGAGCTGTTACTGTAGTATTTCCTCAGTGTTCACAGACGTGATGTTTATTGTGTTGAAGCCATTGACAGTTGACTAATGACAGTTGCTAACCGGTAGCATGCTAGCGTCTTGAACAGCTAAAAAACTGACTCAGACTGAGACTCTGTTGACATGACAAACTGTTAAAATCACAGAGAAAGGTTTTCTGTTTCTTCTTTGATGTGTTCATTTAGTCTGAGGAGTGAAGCAGATCTTTAGTAAATCCTGCTGTAGCTCCACAGACAGAGCTGCTACGTTATGTGGTTATATCACATAAACGTGCGTCTCTGGGGCCGTGATTTAACTGCTACCTTCTTGAGCAATGATTAGCAGTACATAAAAATGCTATCGTCAATCAGTTCTTTCATTTCCATCCTAGAGATGAGTAGAGATATTGTTACATATTGTAGTAATGATACTGATAATGATACTTCGGTATTCAAAATGGCCGCCGGAACTATGCATGATGTCATTGGAAACGCATATACTCAGAGAATTTTTAGATTAAGGAACAATAATAGCCATTTTAAACGTCCAAATGAATCATTTAGCTGTTTTTACACAATGGAAAACTAAGTTCCATGTGTCTGGCCCCCACATATAGCTACGCCACAGTGTATCCCACCCACAAAAAGGAAAGAACTTCAGGGAATTTCATGTAGCATTTAGCCCAGAGGACCCTTTTATACGCTAATTCTTATCTATGATTTCTAGCTTTGACCTCATCTAAATGTCGCTGATGGATTACAACAGCTGAAAACATCTGGATGTTTGATGGCTAATGCTAGCGGCTATAGGAAAAATAAATCGAGCAGGCTAGCGAGCGAAAACCAGACTAGCCGACTTGCTTATTGTCCGCATGTTAGGATTGAATGCCACTTCTTAGACTGTTGCCTAGCTAGATGCTGTAGTTACACCTAAGGCCGTGAATTATAAAAAACATTTCTGTCGGACAAACACAACTGCATTCAACACCCATCAGCATTAAAGAGATGTAAGGTGGATTTTCACTCGTTAAAGCATTTTTATGACAAACATTTGAGACAATTAACTGCAAAGACGTAGTATTGTACATGCCCAGTTGTGTGAGTGCCGCGACTCGTGAGGCAAAATACAGGCAAGCAAAAGAGCACTGAAAAGCTTCCCGGAATAGTCAGCATGCTACCTGTCCACGTTTGGATCGCTTCTCCTCTTTTATTTCTATGTTGTAAGTTTGTAGCATAGAGGAGGAGAGAAAGAGAGATATTTCAGAAGTAAACAACCTGATTGGACCTGACAGGCTAAAGTAATGGATTCTGATTCGCTTCTGAGATCAACAAAGGGAGGGACATAAGAAAAAGTCATAATTATTTAATTAACAAATGTTAGGTCAGATTTTATGCCTATTATCTACACTAATATCTTTTCTATCACAGTTGTATTATCTTCTTTAACCATGCAGTCTTAACTGATTTAAACCATTCCTGTTGGAACATGTTGTAAAACAGTGAAGTGACATAATTACCATAAATGTTGCCAGTTTTGATTGGTTACCAACTAACTACGAACAAAACAGTACCATAATAATCTGAAGTTTTCTTTAAACAGGCCAAGCACTTTTCTCTTCCTGGCAGCACACTGACTTGCAGATCACAGATCCAGTTTCGATGTGACATGACATCTCCTGAAGCGATTAAACGTTATTACAAAATAGTTTTGTCAACAGCTCGGTGAATGCGGCCAGACCAGTCCAGTCAGCCACGGCTCTCCCATTATCTAGGTCAGGCAACAAATACAGTCCTATTTTGTCCCTGCTCCACATCCACAAATTATTTTTAAGTTTTGCAGACAACGATATTGTCCCATTTTGCTCAGGCGAAAGGGCTATGGCACTGGTTTGCATGGCTATCTACTGCAATACATTATGACAATATTGTGTCACAAAGCAGTATTTCAAAACTACACATAATGGCCCTCATTTATCAACATTGCGCAGAGAAGGGCGTATATTTTGGGTGCATTTTGGAAATACGCAGGATCGCGCGCGAGATTTATGAACGCGTGAGTTCCGCCCAGATCCGTGCGTACGCACCTGCAGCTGTTAGTAAGTGCCACGGCTGAAACCCATCGTATTTATGAAAGTCACGCCCATAAATATTCACCACCAAGCTCTTCCACGCCTAGTTTCCGCGACATGGATCAACGGAAGACGACCAGACTTGTAAAAAAGAAGAACTTCACAGAGCAAGAAATACAAATGATAATTTCTGAAGTTGCAAAAAACAAGTTGATACTCTTCGGAAGCTTGAAGAGCGGCATTAAAGGAGCACAAAAAAATAAAATATGGAATGAAATAACAGCGTTGGTAAACTGCGTGGGACCAGTGACAAGGACCACTGATGAGGTAAGTTGTATAGTATTGTGTATTATAATTTATATTATGATAACGCTCATGAACGTGTTAAATCTTAACTATGTATAAACTTTTTATTTTAATTTACAGGTAAAGAAGAAATGGTCTGATCTGAAAATTGGTACAAAAAAAAGAGTCGCTGCTCTTAAAAGAAGTTTAAATCAGACTGGTGGGGTGGGACCAGACCGAAGCTCACTATTGTCAGCGACAGAGGAGCGGGTGGCAGCCCTAATTGGCACGGCCTCAACGGAAGGAGTCGTTGGTGGTGATGGCGACACCGACATGTTTGAGGAGACCCTTGCAGGTGAGCCCTTTCCAAGGACTAAATCTAAATCTGTCTAAACAAATGATTATTTATTTGTGTAATATAGGCCACTGACACAGATTTTCATGATGTGCTTTATTGTAGAACACGAGCCAACGCCAGGCACCAGCGCGCAGGCAGACACGGACGCAGAGGCTGGGACCAGCACACAGCCAGGGGATGGGCCTGTACCTGTCAGCCAAGATACTGCAGCACGATCCGCCCGACAACGGGCCTCAGTGTTGACTGAGGAGGTCCTGGCAAGACAAGACGTCATATGTAACCAGCTCGTTTTGATTAATAAGGCTCTTCTGTCAATAAATGACACCTTGAACAAAATCAATGACAATTTAAAAAAATAAAGAAGTGTTCCAATGATGTTCTTACTTCAAAATAATTTAATGAGAGCCTGTCTAAGCCGCATGGCCCGGCGTGCAGGGGGTGCTGGCCACTGTTCTCTTGGTATCGCCTGCTCCGCGTGTGCGTTAAATGGCACACCGTGGTTCTCTGCGATGTTGTGGAGGACCGCACAGGCCAGGATTATATGGCACACTTTCTCCGGGGAGTATAAGAGCGTTCCCCCTGCATGTCCCAGGCAGAGCCACCTTCCCTTGAGGAGACCAATGCAGCGTTCCACTGTGGCACGCGTCCTTGTGTGGTACTCCAAAAGTGGATAGCCTTTGTCACCTAGAGCATGAAAATTAATTAATTGAAATGTAACCTACATTTATTGAAGAGCTGCCAGCCGCGTTTAACTCACCGAGAAGGTAACTTTGTCTTCTGAGAGCTCCCTCCTGCAATTTTTGGCCCACGCTGCTGTGCTGAAAAATAAATGCATCGTGGGTGCTCCCAGGCCACAGAGCTACAATGTTTAGGAGACGCAGCTTGGCATCACTGATGAGCTGCACATTAATAGAGTGATAGCTCTTTCTATTCACAAATGCGTAGTCATTGACGGATGGCGGTTTCAGACGCACATGTGTGCAGTCAATTGTCCCAATGACATCAGGAAGGCCGGCAATCTCATGGAATTCCCTCTTAATCATTTCTTGCTGGGCATTGTCATATGGGAATCGGATGTAGCGTGGTGTCAAACTTCGGATGGCAGCCGGCACAGACGGTAGGATGAAGCTCATAGTTGGCTTGGTTATTCCAGACCTGTCTGCTATTTCCCTTTGGAACGACCCAGTGGCCAGGAAACCCAGCGTGGACAGCACCTGAAGCGGCACTGAAATGGCACAGGAGCGCGTCTCGCGTAGACGGAATCTACTGATCAACCAGTCTTCTGACTCACTCAGTAAATCACTTCAATCACGGAAGACCCTCTCTCGTCTTAATGCAGCATTTGCATCTTCTAACAGCGCAAGGTCTGCCATTATTGAGAGGGGGTCTTTTGTGACTTCTTCCTCTATTTATGGCTGTGCTGGACCCGCATTGACCAATTGCCTTTCCGCACTGATTGGGGGACTTAAAAATGAATTAATGAATTAATGAATTAATGTATTTTAATTAGCCTCATTAATGACTTAATCCATCAAATTGCATCTTGCAGCTTATCTAATGAAAATGACTACCTTGGCGCGAACAATTAGATTGCATTTTTGCAATGAGTGTGGTGTGAATAAAATATTGGGGATACACCAGGTGCACGGTGCGCTCATATTGATAAATGCCAAAACATGCAGAGATTTTTCGTACACCCCACATACGCTCTGATTTCAGCGTACGAAAGTTTGATAAATGAGGGCCAATGGGTAGTGCAGTGTTGTAATGCTTTCAGAAACTTGGTAGCACTGGCTTGTAAAGCACAAGACAAGACATTATTGGCTTTGCTGATGATCTGAACCAAACCTGACGGACCTGGTTGTCCCCTGGTGAACGGACCAGCTCAAATGTTGAGATAATAAAAATAATGCTAATAATAATAATAATAATGCTAATAATAATAATAATAATAATAATAATAATAATAATAGTAACGATAATAATAACAATAATGATAATAATAATAATAATAATAATGATAATAGTAACGATAATAATAATGATGATAATAATAATAATAATAATAATAATAATAATACACATTTTATTATTATTTTTTCATCTTTTATTTCCCCGTCTTTGCCCGCGTGACTACAGCGCCCCCGCCGCACTTGTTATCAAACAAACCGGAAGTGTTGTGACGTAATCAGTCATCACTGTCTCAAAGATGGCGGCGTTGGTTGGTAAGTGATGCTTTGGCGACTCTTCCTTATCCCTCTGTACACCCAGCAGCCTTTAGCAGCTGTGTGTGACCCGCCGTCCGTGAGCGGGTCCTCTGACCGTGCACTGCCCGGTGTCCGGACTGTCTGTGCCGCACATGTCCAGCGTTTATCCTCTGTGTGCACTGACCTTGTGTTAGCGCCGCTGCTAATGCTAGCTCCGGACCACAACACGCTCAGGAGGACGTTATTATCAAACCTCGCACGAGTTAATGTTTGAGTCATGAACAAAGTATAGCTAGTTGTGAATAAGCCGGTGTTTTTGTCATTCCCGGCGCATACGTAACAGGTTTGATGTAACGCTTGTGTAATGTTGTTTTGCAGCGCCCCGCGTGGCCATGTTTGGCTCCTTTTCAACAAGGTAAAGACCAACTGTTTTATACTGACGGCTCTAAAATGTGTAAAATAGAATAAAAATAAAATAATAGCTGACATGTCTGGAGCTATTACGACACACGCAGGGGCGGACTGGCCATATGTCCATTCTGGAAGAGCACAGAAGGGCCACTGGCTCTAGGGCCACCGGTCCCGCCTCAACCGAGGTTTACCCAAATCTAAAAGCTAAAAAGAAAAGCATCAAAATAGTGAGAAAAAAAGAGGATGTAAAGAAAACAAAAATGTGATGAAAAGTCAACAAAAACACGACAACAAAGCAACGAAAAGGCCACAAAAACGTGACAGAACCAGAACAAAAAATGAGAGACAAAATGTGACAAAAATTCAACAAAAATGTGACAAAAATTCAACAATAATGTGACAAAAATTCAACGAAAATGTGACAAAAATTCAACAAAAATGTGACAAAAATTCATCAAAAATGTGACAAAAATTCAACAAAAATGTGACAAAAATTCAACAATAATGTGACAAAAATTCAACAAAAATGTGACAAAAATTCAACAAAAATGTGACAAAAATTCAACAATAATGTGACAAAAATGTGACAAAAATGTGACAAAAATGTGACAAAAATTCAGCAAAAATGTGACAAAAATTCAACAAAAATTCAACAAAAATGTGACAAAAAATCAACAAAAATGTGACAAAAAATCAACGAAAATGTGACAAAAAATCAACAAAAATGTGACAAAAAATCAACAAAAATGTGACAAAAATTCAACAAAAATGTCCCAGTCCGCCCCTGAACACACGCATTGTCACAACTTGAGCTTTGTTGTTCTGCTGGTCACCCATGTCCTGTATTATTCACAAATGGTATGATCCGACTTTCCTCCTCCAGGCACTTGTCAGCCCTCACCGTCCAGAGGAGCCTGCATACCAGTGGAAAAGGCGACAATACAAGGTGAGGATTCCTTTTGCTAGTCTTTACCATTAAACTATTGAACTGAATCGGGTTAGGGCAGTTCAAAAGTCCTGGATGTTTTGCAGTCATTCACACATTCATCACTCTGGACACACATTATGGACGACCTCCAGAGCAGGGCTGAACGATATGGACAACATTTCATATCCAGATATTTGTGCCAGATATCTCCATATTGATACGATATAACTATGGGTTGGGTGAAAACCAAGCATTTTTCAGAAAACTAGAAACATCACAATGGAAAAGAGTGCAGTATTATTGAGGAACATTTCTTTCGTTCGATATTAAAATCTTAAATGTTCACAGCTCGAAATCGAGAAGATAACGATAGATCTTTCAGCCTTACTCCAGAGTCTGCAATATTTTGAGAAGTCTGTGGTCCTTCTAACGCTAAAGCCTGTCCAATTTAATGCCATTGTCAAATTGTTTTTTTTTATTTCAAAATGTATTTATTATTTTTGAAATTAAGTACAGAAAACACACATCAATGTCCACTCCATTGTCATACTGGGGCAAATAGTCAAGGACAAAGTTCTTGAATAAACTTATGTTTACCATAGCCACCCCAGGGTAATAATACCCCCCCCCCAAAAAAAAAAAAATATATATATATATATATATCAAATGTACATACTGTATAAATATCTCAGATAACTGAGAAAAAAACAACTCTACAATAACGAAAAACAACTCTACAACCAACAAACAGACAAATGAAAAATAAATTAATAATAATAATAATAAAATAAATAGATACAATAAAAAAATAAAAATAAATAAATAAATAAATAAAAATAAATAGATAATAAGGAAATTAAAAAAAATAAAATAATAAATAACAGGGATATACTGTCTTAAATTGCTAAACCCTAAAAAGGGTTGCCAAATACTTTGAAATTTTTCCACAGACTTTTGGACTGTGATCCGAATCTTTTCAAGTTGAAGGAAAGACATGGTGTCACTCACCCAGCGAGAGTGTTTGGGGGGTGAGGGGGACTTCCAGTTAGAGAGGATTAAACGACGAGCCAGTAGAGTAGAGAAGGCCCTTTGAGGTTCTAACATTAGTTTGTACCACTCCGAAAATTGCGTTTTTTGGATCTGGGTCAATTTGCTTTCTACAAATATAGGAAAGCCATTGTCAAATTGTTTTATAGTTGTGTATGTGGCCTTTCACAACACAGTCTGCACCCTGAGTCAGCTCCAAGATGCTTTACGATCAGACAGGAGACCAGATACAAGTTGCATTCATTCATTGCAAACAGACCAGATTCCATGAAGGCCGTCTGTGTGTAGCCCGATACAAATATTTTGATGCCCAGGTATTTCTTCTGACAGTTTATCCTAACACAACCATCTCTCCTCGTGTGTGTCAGTGTGGTGCCGGTGCGAGAGAAGAGCACCGCGGTGGCTGCAGCGAAGCCCCAGGCAGTGGCCAGCAGCAAAGGAGAGTATGTCATCACCAAGCTGGACGACCTGGTCAACTGGGCGCGTCGGGTGAGTGGACGTGTGCTGCGCTCTCAGGCAGCGGAGCCTGAGCACTGAAGTGTATTGAGCCATAACTGTGAATTACAAGGCTTACAGGCATTTGTTTAAAGACTTTAAGTCTCAAGTGACATTTCTTACAAATATTTGTGTTGTCAATATCTTGAAAGCAAGAGAAACGTCATGACGGCGGCTCCGTAGGCAGGAGCGGACCATAGTGGACCACATGCCCGACACAGACACCGCCACTTCTTAAATCATTTAAATTCGGCTTGAAATTGCAGGGAAAAGTTTCAAAACGGTGTTGATGTTAAATATAGTGGGTACATTTCCGTCTGTCAAACTAGTGATCGATCAGCCATGTTGTTCACCATCAGATCACTCGTAAAAAATACAAATAAAGTGAATTTAGAGGCCTAGCCTGTATGTGTACGTGGATCTCTCTGGTCACAATAATAATCAAAAAAGATTTCATTTACTGTCCGCCTCCTTATTGACAAAAGAAAAAGAACTCTACGTGTTTGTCACTCCAGTTTAAATGTTCTAAATGTCGGCGACTTGAGGCCACAGTTTCAGATCCTGCACTTTGTCCAAGAGTCGCTTTCGAGGGTCACAAATGTCTTTCTCACATAGTTTTTCCAACTCTGTGAACAAGGACCGGTCGTCACTTTGAAGCAGCTCTTCATATGAACGGCCGTTCAGTTCTTTCAGTTTCTGTATCTCTGCTACTCAGCCGAGGTTGTAAAAATAGACTTTATGCAAACATCGTAACAAGCTCCACGGTGACGACAAAAGCACTTTATATCATCAACTTTCCAGCGGTTAAAACGGCCCAAATCAGAGCTTTCTTCGTTGCTTTACGCTAACTATCAATACTGTTTGGTAGCCGAAATAAATTCCATTACCCATAATGCAACGGGCGACCCGAGATGGGCATTCGGCTTATTCTTGTATTGTTTCATTATGTTTGTAAGAATGAGGATAAACAGTAGACAATATTGCATAGTGCAGTAGTTTCACCAATTGGCCTTTCTTCTACAGATGCACCGGTCCAGCTTTTTGGCTTCCAATACTGATACCGATACTAGGGGTTTGAATATCTGCCGATATCCGATATTAACCAATACCAAGAGACTCTTTTCTCCAGTGTCAGATTAATACAGTCTTTTATTGCAAGCAAAATGTTACCCATTATATCTACTAAAAAACTAACGGAAAAGCGTTACACTGAAGGATCACTGAACTTTTCTGCACTAAATATCTTCATGTAATGATAAACTCATACAGTGATATGATCATTGCAACTCGTGCATTACAAATATATCATATCAGTAATTCATGAACCAAAACTTAGGTTTGACTTGTTTCCTGACGTCCGAACTGGCCTGTCCCCCTCAGAGCTCCCTGTGGCCCATGACGTTCGGGCTGGCCTGCTGCGCGGTGGAGATGATGCACATGGCGGCCCCGCGCTACGACATGGACCGCTTCGGAGTGGTGTTCCGAGCCAGCCCCCGGCAGGCCGACGTGATGATCGTGGCCGGGACGCTCACCAATAAGATGGCCCCCGCGCTCAGGAAGGTAAAGGTCCCTCCCAGGGCCCATTAAAGCGGGAACAGTTTGGACGAGACAATGAGAGTTTTTTGTGCATTAAATGAAACTAGAGGAAAACATCTGCTCACGAATCAGCTCCATTTGTTTATTTATTTCATGGATGAATAAAATGTTACTGAAATATAATGTAAAATAATATAAGAAAAAAAAAAACGTTTCTCCAGTAGGGCTGTGCAATTAATCGAAATTCGATTACAATTTCCATTACAACAGTAAACAATTACAAAATTAGCATAATTTTTTTAAATGTTTCAATTTTTTTCCAATTTTTTTCCAAATTTTTTTCCAATTTTTTTTTCCACTTTTTTTTCAAATTCTTTTTTCTTTGCAAAGCAGACTTGCGTTATTTCAGGCCGCTGGGATTATTTCCCCTTCGCTTTTCCCGTGCCGTGGCTCGTGCTTTTGCCTGACATAAAAACAAACGGCGCTGTGTGATGATGTCATCAGGCCGCGCTGCTCAGTTTGCTTGCGCAGGTGTGAGGGCTGGCCAGCAGGGGGCAGGCGTGAAACAGGGACCTCTCTTTAATCAAGGCGTACTTGAAATCATTTGTACTTTTATGACTGTCCAGAAAACATAACATATCACCACAGTGTTTTGATTAATAAATAAATGAAATAAAGATAGACTTTTTTTTAAGGCAACAAATAATCGTTTGAATAATCGTGATTTCAATTATGACAAAAATAATCGTGATTATTATTTTTCAATAATCGAGCAGCCCTATTCTCCAGTTTCAGGTATTAGTATTGCAAACCAAGTATCGTTAAAGTACTGGTATCGAAAAAACTGCCCAGCCCTAGTGGTAAGGCGGTATTTTGTGTTATGTGTGAAATGTTTGAGAAACACTGACACAGGGAAAAATCCGTGTCGATGTTTACCAAAAAAATAAGAAAAAAGTGGTCTATGAAAAGGCAGGAACAAAGAGAATCACTGGTTAATTCCTTCGTCCAAACCTCCCAGTAGAAAGTCCTCTGGATAAAGCGGAGAGTTGTGCACACACCGCTCGCTCTCGGGGAGGCAGGATGAGCGGTATCTCTGAGTAAACGTGGCGGGATTTAGCTCCAGCCGGCGCAGGATGGTCACGAGCCGGCGCCGCAGCTGACGCCACAGACCTGCGCTCCGACCACTAAACCTCTCCTCTCTCTGCGGCAGGTGTACGACCAGATGCCCGAGCCACGGTACGTCATCTCCATGGGAAGGTAGGATCGGCCGCCGCACCGCTGGAGTAAACGCTTTGAATTCAGTCTGATCTGATCTGTTGTACATGTTTTGTGTCTGCAGCTGTGCCAATGGCGGAGGCTACTATCACTACTCCTACTCCGTGGTCAGAGGCTGTGACCGCATCGTGCCAGTCGACATTTATGTTCCAGGTGACTTGTGTTAGTCTGAGTGTTCCTGAGTTAGTTTGATTTTGGTTGGCAGTGGGGCGGGGCGCTGTGGCAAAATGTTATGTTTAAATGTATCAAATGTATAAATCAAATCGCAAAAAAGACACGGCGTGATAGACATTCAAAACATGCTTATTCTACTCAGAAACCCGCTGAGCTGCTAGCCTGGCATCCAGACTAATCTCCGATGTTTATTAATTAATAAACAGGAGACTAGTCTGGCGACCCTGTCGTAGAAAAGCTGCTGCTTGAGGCGGGACTAATGTGGGACGACCGAAGCGCAGCAGCCAATGAGAACAGAGCGGATGTGACGACAGAAACAGCGACAAGAAAGTTGTATCATTGGGACATTAACAATGGCGCTCCTGCCACACGGAGTTCAGTAAATGACTTCTGGCGTTTATGTCAGAAAAATAGAATACAAGCATAGGACACAGTGACGCAGCGGTTAGTGCTCGTGCCTCACAGCTCGAAGGTCCCGGGTTCGATTCCCACCTGGACGGGGCCTTTCTGTGTGGAGTTCGCATGTTCTCCCCGTGTCTGTGTAGGTTAGTGGTAGGTTACAAAAAAAAACATGTGCAATAGGTTAATCCTCCAGCCAGGTGTTTCTGACCACCAGCCTGGCTCCACATTATGGAGATGGGTCCCCGAGCGCCGGCCCAAGCTGGCAGCGCACTGCTCCTACAGGTCGCCCCATGTGACACTGAGGACGGGTCAAATGCAGAGAACTCATTTCTCTACAGAGATTAATACAGTATCCGATTTAGATTTAGATTTAGATACCGGAGCATTACGTGAAGTGGTTGCAACAACGTGACGCCCGTTCAGGGAGCTGCTCTGATTGGTCGGTAGGCTCCATATCGCTGCGCGCAATGGAGTGTTGCCAGACCCTCTTCTGTAAAGAAGCGGAGTCTGGTTGGCGAGACTACTGAGCTGCTACTGCTAACCCGCTGTAAAAAATGAAACGTAATGAACAGAAAGCCGAGCCTTTCGCACTTTTCCTCATTCTCAAATACCCGAACTTCAGAGTTTTGGGTGGTGTCTGTTTTTCCACAAACGGCGCACTCAGCGGCATATAAGATAAGAGATAAGATAAGATGGTCTCTTATCATGGACACACGTGTGTGCGCTCCCACGTGAACGTCAGTGCGAGCCGGTGTCCACCATAGACTGACCCACCGGACACAAGTTGAGAGGCAGACGACAGAGGCAGATGACAGACTGTAGCTCTGGTGTAGTTCATTATTTTACATTTGGACTCAGTCCCCAGAGCTACAGCCAAATCTAACCAACAGTCTTGATTTACTAGATAATAATAATGATTAAAGAAAAATAGTAAAGTAAGTGAAGTATTTTAACTCCCATATATTGAGTGTATGCGCAAATTGGAAATAAAATGTCTAACTTGTTGAACACTGATCTGGGTGGTTGATCTGTGGTGTGCGTGAGCGTCAGGCGAGGCAGCGCATCATCATGTCAGATTGTTTCAATGAGGAGTAAAGAGTAATTCCACTACATCGTTTTAAAGTGGACCTATCCTGCAAAACGTCCTGTTTTTCCTAGCTTTAAACCATGTTCTAACGTTGTTCCCTCTCCTCACTATCCCCTCTAGTGCACTATATCGTGGTCATGCCATTTTGTAGGGGCGTTCGAATGTCCAGAGAGAAAAAGTAGTTCACTTAACATTTCCCACAATACATTCTGAAAAGTAGTGGGTTGTGTATTTCTCATGAATAAACTACTTCAATATAAACAGTTATGGTGAAAAGATGCTAACGTTTGCCGCTTCCCTTTTGAAATGACCGATAGCTTCCTCTCTCGGACAAAAAGGCAATAATCCAAGCCATTTTCTTCCTTAATGTCAAATCCATATGAAATAGAATCTAGCTGACTCATATTAATACATAAATATTCCACTGTCTTGAGTTTGTGCATCTGTCCAATACCACAGTGTGTGAATAAAACCTGTCTCTAAAGGCTCAGTGAAGGCATCAAAGAGGGTAACAGTCTGCCCTTCTCTGCAGGATGCCCCCCCACAGCCGAGGCCCTCCTGTACGGGACACTACAGCTCCAGAAGAAGATCAAACGGGAGAAGAAGATGCGGATTTGGTACAGGAAGTGAATGCGTTTGTTTGTATCTATTGTATAAATGTAATTTTGTGATTTTCTTTGGGGGCGTGGCTCCTCCTCGTGTCCCACTAGCTCACCTCAATAAAGCCTCTTGTCATTTATTTGCTGTCAGGTGTCTTATGTAAGAGGTGTGTTTCGGCCTGGGAACCAAATGGAGGCCCCCACAGCTCCCGTGTCAAATCAAACATAAATAAATATCACAAAGGGCAGTTCTGTTGCTGCTCTCTGGTCAGGAACGACAATAAAAATGAGTGAGGAGTGAGCCAGGAAAGATCAAAATAAAAGAGTTTGATCAGCGCTTTCTTTTCTAAAGGAGACAAAAACAGTGCCTCTCGAAAGTATTCATACACCTTCAACTTTTGCCCATTTTGTCATGTTTACAGCCCTAAACATAAAGATTATATCTAGATTTTTTTACTGAACGTTCACACACAAGTAACAGTTGTTTGTTTATGTAAGCTACTAAACAGGTGCGCATGGGCGGTGACCCATGAACTGCCATCATAAATGTGCGGGTTCCCGCTTTCTCTCTCGCTCTGCCTCCACTTCAAGATAAGATAATCCTTTATTGATCTCACAATGGAGAAATTCACTTGTTACAGTCGGCGTTCAAGAAGATCACTCAGAGTGTGCAAAAACAGACAGGAAAATGTGCAACCAGTTAAATAGAATAAAAACGAGGTCTCCCATGTACAACAAGCAAAGCAGAAATACAACAATAGGTGAACAGCAACAATAAAAATAGGATAAAAACTAGAACAGGTCATATAAGTAAAGGCCCTCCTGACCAGCTTGTTCAGTCTGTTCTTGTACCGCTCTGTGCGGCTCGGGGCCCAGCACACGGCAGCGTAGTGGAGAGCAGAGGCCACCACAGAGTCATAAAAACAGTCATAAGAACATGCAAGCTCCACACGGAAAGACCCCGTCCTGGTGGGAATCAAACCCGGGACCTTCGAGCTGTGAAGCGGAGGTGCTTACAGCTGTGACAGTAAATGAACCAACCCCTCTGGTCAGGGGGCTGTGAGAGGTTTTCAAGATAGTATTTTTTTAATTCACATCAGTCAATTTCCCGGCTAAATATCCACGGCCTAAATCATATCTCACCAAGGCCGTGGGAACCCAGGGTGCTGAGGGCGCTGCAGCACCCCCTGGTGGATAGCTTGTGAACTGCAGGCAATATTAACCCCTCGACTCCCACCTGAACCGAGCACATTTTCTCCAGCTTTACCCCAATCCAAAAGCTTCTGGAAAAAAGCAGTGAAAATAGCAACAAAACTGAGACGAAACAAGGATGGAAATGTGACAAAAAAGTGAGAAAACATTGACGAAAAAGTGACGAAAAATTGATGAAAAAGTGGCAAAAATGTCACAAGAAATTGACAAAAATGTGATAAAAATTGGACGAAAAATTAAGAAAAAATGGACGGAAAAGTGACAAAAAAGTCACGAAAATTTGACAAAAACCAGACGACTGCCCAACAAAAAAAGTGCTGAAAAAAAATGTGATGTGAGGAAAAAGATCCATTTAGTTTTGTAGGTCTTTCAAATGAGGTGTTACACTGGCCTACAGGATTTGGGTAAAGCAGAACAGGAGAAAATGCTCTCGGTTCAGGCGGAAGTTAAGAGGTTAATAAATAGGATTTATGCACAGAAAAAGTATTTTGGGGGTAAATATTGTCCCTCAGCGCCCCCTAACTAAAACATCTTCCCACGGCTCTGTATCTTACAATGCATTTCTTCTTATATTTATGTCAGTGTTTTACAGCAAAAGTCTCTACTCGGTGTCGATATTCCACAAGAACCAAATTTCACAGCATTAAGAATCCCCTGAACAGCTTTAGCCCAAATTCTAATGATCATGACGATTCCAACCCCCTGAAACCCGGCCCTCACTCACGCTCCATGGCGGCGTGTTCCACATGGAGCAAACAACTGCAAGTCTGCGGCTGAAGTCAGACTTATGACAGTGCTCGGCTCTGTTTGCACACACAGTATTCCGGGGCTCTTTCCCAAAGCGAGCCTCGTGCCTGAGGTGCTGCAGCTGCCTCAGTCGGAGCGGGTTTGGTGCAGTCTGCGGTTGCGTCACGTCTTCTCACAGTGATTAATGCGCCTGGTCCAGCTGTGCCTTATCCCACGTGGACTTAAACCTGAGAACACACACAAGCACACACACACACGGGCTACCAAGTGTCTGCAGAACACCGAGCCCAGTGAGTCTCAACTTTACCAAAGGATGTGCTTGAACATTTTGAATCACACTAGAAACACTGCCTTTATCTTTCTATTTCTCTTTTGATTACTACTACTTTACTACAAGTTGTGTCCATACCTGGCGTTTGATACTGTACAGGGCGCCCAAAGTGGGGCCCAGTGACCTGCTTTTGCGCTGCATCTGGTTAATACTAACTCTTTCCCATTCATTCTCAATGGCAAATATGGATGCAGTACACCTTTTGGCCACCGGCGACAAATTGGGGGCGCTGTTTCGCTCCTTTCGCAAAGTTAAAGGCATCCGCACAGTAAAGTGAAGATTACTGCGCGGATTTCGAACTACTCCTGGTATTATTACGCCTTACAATATATTTCCCCCCTTTTATCCGCTTAGAAAATCCACGTTGTTTAATTTTGTGTAATTATACTTTGTAGTGTAACTTCACGTAACCATATTTAAATAGGGAAAACGTGGAAGAGCTTGGTAGCTTCTATCTTGACCTGTTTTGGAGCTATAGAGGAGAGAGGGAGAGGCTAAATGCTAACGCCGTCTGCGCTGTGTTTACGTGACTGAAGGCACGGGTGAAGATCAGACAGGTCCTAAAGAACTCGTCAAAGCTAAGGCAAGAACATATCTCAGTATGTAAAAACGGTGGCCTATTCCTTTAATATAGAAGATGCAGTTACACATATGGCCTGAGGTGGCAGTAGTGAGCATACAATGGTCAACTTGCATCCAGCCCCTTTAAGGACACACTGTTCTGGTGATTTATCACTCATAGAGTTTCGTAGCATCAACTTTCCCATTTTTCCAAATTTTACTGCAAAGGTCGTTGACATAAAAGACTGAAAGAATTTATGCTGAACTGACACTTTCAAATCGGTCTAATACTAATAAATGAATGAGGTAAAGTCACTGTAGGTGGTGTTGTTGTTTACATTTTGCACTATATTGCTAGAATAATTGATTTTGTTCTACGAAAACTAGGCTTTTGTAGCATGTAATTTGCATAGATAGAATTAAATGCAAATGTATACCAAAAAAGAAAATAAAGTAGGATATAAGCAACACATTATCGCCACGTGGCAGCTTAAATGAGGAACGAGCTTAGGCCTTAGCTTTCAAATGAGGCACGACCCTGGGCTGTGAGCTCTCAGGTAAAGAATCTTCAAGATGTGGGTGAAGCTGACCTAGAAAGGTGCTCGGTTAATGTGGGGTTAAGGGGTTGAATACCAGACACCCTTCCCAACACATCTTACTCTCAACAGCTTTGTTTTGTTTCATTCAGTGCTCAAATTGCCTCCACTTGCTGCCCCCCCCATCTATCCCAATCAAAGGAAAAAGGACACATTTGGACGGATGTTTTATTGCGAGCCTGACGTGATGAGGATGAGGACAGTGTGTGAGTATTGCACAGTAAAAAAAAAGAACAAGTAAAGGTCTTCAAAAACGGGTCACTCCTTGAGGATGGTGGGAGTGATCATCTTGTTGAAGGAGTAGTATTTGCATTCCTCCGGGGCCACGATGTCCATGGTGGTGGTGCTGATCTTCTCCTTCTTGAAGCCCGCCTGCAGCAGATGGGGCACCTGTGTCTCCTGCAATCATCCACAGAGCAGCTTTAGGACGGACACGTTAATCTGTCACAGGGTCAACAGTTTGAACTTCAGCTGCATGTGCTCCCGGACACTTGGAGACACATCCACTGGTACACTATTTAATCTAACTATTTGATCTTAATTTAAGTGTAAACATCTTGCTCCATAGACTCGCATCAAGGACGAAATTACTTATTTCAAGAAAATGTTTCCTATTTCAAGATTACTTTTTGCAGGTACCGTAAATGCTCTAATACAGGCCTTTATTTACTCGAGGGCATCTAGGACCAGGCCTTTATTGGAACCAGGCCACAATTAGAGACAGGCCTTTATTTCTATTTGAGCAAAACGACGACCAGGAAAACGAAGAAAAACGAGATTTGTGTCCATTTGCACCTAAAATATTAGGTTCATTTATTAATTAACATTTCAAACCCTCTCCCAGCAGCTGGAACATTGACGCCTTTCATTTTGTCGGGACAACAGGAAGTGTTTCGTTGCTGTTAGCGGAGCTTTGACATCAATGTCACTGCAGGTTTCTGTTTTGTTTTTACCGCGGACCGGATTATTTGTTGTTATCTCGTGTAAAAGTTGAGTTTAGACGGAGCGTTTGTGTTTGTGATCGATCATGAGACTGACCCGAGAGAAGACGAGACGCTCGCGCTGATGGGAGGAGTTATTTTGAGGCGTGGGACTGACCTGCACACGGAGCAGCTGGACGTGCTTTGAAGACGCGATGGAGACTTTATTAAAACCCTGGAGGGTCACACAACATTTGTTGCTTTCCCTGTTTCCACAAATAGTCACTGGAGGTTTGAAAAGTGGCTAAATCTGTGTCAAAGTTACGCTCGGATCAGCTCCTCCGCAGCGCCCCCCCTCGGCCCGGGTTCCCGTTTGTTACTTCCTGCACGTGAGTTTTCATTTACACGAGTATGAGACAAATTCCTAACATGGGGAATATTTCTACCACTATAGTTTCTAATAAAAGCCCCGGCCTGTTTTAGAGACCGGCTTTAATTTGCCTCCGCCAGCCGCGAACCCGGCCTCTGTCAGAGACCCGGCCACTAATGGAATACAGGCCAGTGTTAGAGAATTTACGGTATGTTTTACTTTTGAAAGCAGATAAGGAGAAATAACTAAATAATTGTGTAATGGATCTAAATATAAATGGGCATGACTCTGAGCAGTTTTCTTCATATGTGAGATCAGCAAAGCCTTTTCAGTATATTTCCAATAAAATCGATTAAATTGAGTTTTTTGGCCACATTGCCCAGCCCGGATGTAAACGGTAGTTTTCCGTTGGTGTGAAGCAGAGCAGACCAACCTCAAACATCTTGTCGATGTTGTCGTACTTGGCCTTGAGCAGCTCCCCCCAGGACGTCAGGTTACAGTAGGTGAGGACTCCACCGGGCTTCAGCATCCGGTGAGCGTGGCCCTGAACGACACAAACAAATACAGAACACATGTCACGTGTGCTCGTAGTGGTTTTAAACGCCTCGGCCATCACAGACTGAAACATCCACTACTGTGCATAATAACCCCACAGAGACAGGACATTTGTAAAAGATAGATTAGATAGATAGATAGTTACCTTGATGAAGTCAAACTGATGTGTGTGCCATGTGTCTTCAGAGAGAGGGTAGGTGTCGTACAGGATTCCTGCAAGAAACAGGTTTTGACATGGTTAATGGTCTCAACTCATCCCTTCACTCTCATTCACACACTAATGTACGCAGACATGAATAAACTACATGAGAATCACATACTGTATACGTTAACAGAAGACAGAACTTGTGACCCCATGGTTTCCCCAGTCACCGGTCTAATCTTCACTTTACTGCGCGGATGCCAAATTACTCCTGGTATTATTACGCCTTACAATATAGTTCCCCCTTTTATCCACTTAGAAAATCCACATTGTTTAATTTTGTGCAATTATACTTTGTAGTGAAACACTTCACGTAACCATATTTAAATAGGGAAAACGTGGAAGAGCTTGGTAGCTTCTATCTCGACCTGTTTTGGAGCTATAGAGGAGAGAGGGAGAGGCTAAATGCTAACGCCGTCTGCGCTGTGTTTACGTGACTGAAGGCACGGGGGAAGATCAGACAGGTCCTAAAGAACTCGTCAAAGCTAAGGTAAGAACATATCTCAGTCTGTAAAAATGGTGGCCTATTCCTTTAAATAAAGGTCAATAAAATAAAAATAATAAGGGCTGATGAAGTACACTCAGCATTATGGTTCAACATTAAAAGGAGCTGCAGTTTTACTCACAAGGAATTTAAATACGCTCAAGTCAAGCTCCCAAAAGTTACAGACCTCCTGTCAATCAGTTTTCACACCTGTGAATGATACAGGCTGGCCTTAGTTTAAACCAATCAGCAGCAACGCTCATGTTAACGACTCTGACACATTGTCTGTAACTTAGTCACCAAATACATACATGTATGTGACTTAAAACAACACTGTTTGTTAATAGTTTATGTTGTTCACAATGGAAGTGTCAAAGTGCCCCTTTGGACCCCTGGACTTTACCGTCCAGGAGCTAAACTCTGGAACTCCTCGTCTCCTGAGCTGAAACAGGATTTAGATCTGTTGTTTTTAAAGAATGAACTAAAGCGTGTTTTAAAAAGAGACCAAGTGTGCAATGATCTTTAGATTGCACTCAAATGCACGTCCTTTGTGTAATGTCAGAATGAATGCGTCTGTAAATGTATTTTCAGTGTGCATTTGAAAAGGCCTTCTACAACAGCCTTATCTATGAATGTTGTAGTGTTGTACATGATGATTGTTCACACTTCAAATATAAATGATTAAAAATAAAGAAAAAATGGTCCTGACAGTTGGAGTTAATGAGCACACGTGACACATGCATGTAACACGCCTCGCCGGATTGTAGTCGCACTTGTGCTCTCGAACACACTCTCACTGAGCCGAGGAGGGTCTGGATGCAGCCGATGGAGGGGCACATAATCAGTGGAGCTCCACTTCTCCTCCACAGGACAGAGCTGTCTTAAAATGAGTCTAACCCAGACCTCAAGGATAGAGCTGACTAAAGGCGTCTTATTGGGAGTCATTGAAATAAATGTGTAAGAGCTGATTAATCAACAGAAATCTTGTTTTTTTTCCCGATGTTTTAAGGCGTTCATACAAAGTTTACAGCATTTAGAGGTTATTTTACACATCCGCACACAGCCCAGTGACAGCGGGATTGAAGGCTACGCGGAATCTTTTTCGAGCAGGGGCGAATCCGAGTATACAGGGGCTGGGGCATTACAGGGGAACCACTGATAGAAAAACTGCCAGAAACTAACCAAAAAAAAAAAAAAAGTTTGATATTTATATTTCAGACTGCAGGGAAAAGCAGCTCATGTTTAAAAGACTCTGTTTCATTTTTTTTTAAGTCGCCCCCCGGGCCCCCTTCCTTAAAATGCTGACCAAGTAATTTTGTACATAAACTGGAGCATTTAAAATATATATAGTTTGAATTTGTTGGTGATTAAATATTAATTAAACTTTAAATCCAAATCCATGAGATTTTCAAAAGTTTGATTTTAGCCTAAATGTTCAAAATCGCTGTATCTTGAGAAAGCGCTTGTTATTTTCAAGATTAAACACATTTTGAAAAGCAGACACGCTGGCGTTTGTGACTTGAGGTGACTTGCCCGCTAAAGCAAGACTTGACTTGACTTGACTTGACAAAAGCTATGACTTGACTTGACTTGACTTGAGCTTATGACCGATTGACTTGGGCTTGCTTGCATTTAGTGACTTACTCCCACCTCTGCTAAATACTAACAAATCTGAGCTTAGTTAACCATTTTCTAAATAATCGGCAGCACCCTCGAGGAAGGAGGCACACGCAGTTATATGAAAGACTCGGGGTTTGCAGTCAGCTCTGTAAAAGGGACTTGAAACTGTTTTTGCATGACATCCAGTTGATAAAAGAATCGAAATGATGAAGACAAGACAGATAGAGAACTGCTGACCTAGAGTCAACGCATACATCGAAATGATATGTTTGTTCATTGTTCATTGTTCTCCTTATCATCCCGCTGTAAAGTCTAAAGATTACCGCCGCAGTGTTCAAAGGCTGTGCGCTGATAAACCCACATGTCAATGAAAGTATAATCTGTGATTCAATCTACCGGTATGTACATTTATCGACTGCGGTCTCCCAGTGTCTCCAGTCTCCTGTGCGACATTCCCTGTGATGAAACATTGTGTGTGGGTTCACGCTCATACCGTCAAAGTGGTTGTCGGGCAGAGTGGGAACGACGTCCTCCCAGAGCCCCTTCAGAGGGACCACCTGGGAAACACACAGACTGGAGGATTAGCACTTGTTTATGAGGAGGTCATTCTTTTGGGGTCCTCTGAACTGATGTTTGCTGTGTTTACATACAACTCAGAAAATGGACAAGACAGTTTAGGAGTTAGTTTTCACTTTAAGCTAATATATACATTTGAAATCACTAAACCAGCTTGCTAAATGTTTTGCACCTTAAGTTGTTATACATGCTGATTACATTCTGCAGAAGGTGGTCCCGAGTGATTTTGGGGGTCGCGGGATGAAAAGTTTAGGAACCCCGGTTCTATTATAAGGTTAAAAGCTCCAAAAGGTCGACTGATCTGAAAGGAGTCTCGGTTTTCCCTGTGACTTTTGAATCGATCATGACTAAAATTGGAATATTTGTGTTTCAAAAGAGCAGAGGGACTAAAAGGAACCAGACCCAGGCCTCTCCAAGTCTCCCAGGTTCGATTCCCGGACCTGTGGGCCCATGTTCTCCATGTGTGCTGCGGTTTCACCCTAGGGCTGCAGCTAACGATTATTTTGATAATCGATTTATCTACCGATTAGTTTCAGGATTAATCGATTAATCGCTTGGCTGTGAAAGGTGCATGGAAATTGTATTTTTTCAATTTTTTGACCACATAAAGGTAAAGCGGCGCCGCTTGAGGACATGTTGATGGAGTAAACTTAAAGTAAACATTTGCAGGAGGCTCTTTGTGCTAATTCTGCTTTCTGATTGGACGAGGCAAAGACAGATATTTATGAAATTTACAATGTAGAAAACTCTACAGACCCTCACTTTAAAAATAAGGTAGGTTTTCATCCAAAATACATAATTGTCATGTCTTTTTTGCTCTACTTTAGTCTGTGTTTACTAGAAAACGATTAATCGATTACTGAAATAGTTGACAACTATTTTAGTAATCGATTAGTTGTCGATTAATCGATTAGTTGTTTCAGCCCTAGTTCACCCTTAAACCCAAAACATGGACTCTTGTCAATAGACAATTCTCTTGCAAATGTAGTTGTTGTCAAATAAAAATAAGAATTTGACATCAATATATCTTTGCTAGAACTAGTAAAAAAAATTGCCAAGACACTAAATCCAGATACTTAAAGCAGTACTAAGTAACTGTTTCCCCTAGAGGCCATAACCGCAACTGCAGGTGTCGTAGCAAGTTACGATTTTTTAACTTATTAATTGTCTTGGAGAGTAAACACTTCGCTGACAGGAAAGGCGAAGGGAGAGAGGGTTACTGTGCATCCAATTATACAATGGAAATATTTTTTTTCACTCAAATTTGGCTGTAAATACTGTTTAAAGTGACGTTAGCTTTGCCGTCAGCATGTTAGTTTCTTCTTCCTGATTCCATTAGCGTGTGTTGCTTGCGCCGGTCCGGTGGCAGTCAAGTTGCAACCAAGACCTTCCAATCATCCCATAAACACTTGTATTACCCCCAGAGGGACTACGAAAAGGATTTAATAAGGTAAACACGTTACTTAGTACTGCTTTAAGTCGGCATTCTAAACAAAATCCATTTTAAAAAAAAAAGCTTACTGTAAGTAATATTGTTCCCTAGTCATACACACGCCTGGAGTTCTGTTTGCTAACATTAGGTTAGGGTAATCATGTTTACTTTGGTCATTTCATCTATGGTTAAAGAAAGTACCAGATATAATTCCTAGTGCTGCCTGCAGAGGGTGCTCCAGGACCCATTTTAAATGCAAACCCCTGCAGTCCTCCTCCAGGCGTTGCATGACATTATAAAGCATGAATAAGAACAAGGGGGGGGTCGTCCGGACCTTGTGTGGCTGGACCTTGGCCCAGTTCTCCAGGCGGGCGAACACTCCGTCGTTGCACTCGATGATCCAGTGCTCCTCGATGGGGAACGACTCCACTTTGGTGGCGGCGATGGCCATGCCGAACCCGATCTCCAGGACCCGCCCACCTGCGCACACACGCGGCCAATCACAGCATGAGGACAAACCACGCCACAGAAACCAACCAATCTGAGGAATGTGTGAAAAGAAAATTAGCTTCGAAAACTAAAAGTGGCAAAAGACAGTAAGACCTAAGATCCTGATGTGACGGTTTTAGGCTCAGTAGTTCCAGGCCAATATCATGCTAGTTGTGGCTAACTTTCAGAGGACGTATGTAGAGCTGTAATCTCCAGTGCTCTTTGACCCCAAGGAGTTTGAAGAGATTAAGTTGATGTATGCAAAGGACACAGTACTGATTGAATTATTTCAGTCTTGTCCTAATAGCATCTCATTTGATTGTGATTACGTGTGACAACCTATACACGGATTATATAGTGATAATGCATCCAACTACAAGAACCAGGTGTACATAATAAGCTGCATTTAAACCTCTTGTTACAAATGATTTTGGTTTATGCTCATTTGTACTTAAGCATAAACATACTAATCAAAGCCAAGGCTAAGTCCTGATTGCTTTGAGGTGTCTTTGTTGTAATTTATCTGTAGCATTGTAGTCCAGGCTTTATGGTCGTCTCCTGTGGATATGGAAGCACATGTAGAAAGGTCAGTTGCATTATTTTCTTGAGAAGAACATATAAATAGCATTGGCATTTAACAGCAAAAAGTATTTCCTGCACTGTGGTCCACCGGATTCTACTGACGGCCCTTTGCATCCTGAGGTAAGAGCATTGTCAGGCTCCGTCATTCTCGGCTTCTCCCACATTCTCACAGACTTGTAGGGGATGTACCCTGTGTACATTTGGTTCATAGGGTGCACACTGTCCCACACTAGTGTTCTAGGGTGCATGTTGTCCAACATTTGTTGCCTGGATGCAAAACTTCCTTGCTTCACAGGTGCACTCTCTCACTCTCCACATTTGCTTCATAGGGTCCATGTTTGTCCTACACTTGCTTCCTAGGGTGCATTTTCTCACACTTCATAGACTGCATGTTTGTCCTACACTTGCTTCCTAGGGTGGACGCTCCCACACTTCATAGACTGCATGTTGTCCCACACTTGCTTCATAGAGTGCATGTTCTCACTCTCGCTTCCTAGGGTGCATGTTCTCACTCTCGCTTCCTAGGGTGCATGTTCTCACTCTCGCTTCCTAGGGTGCATCCTCCCACACTTCATAGACTACATGTTGTCCCACTCTTGCTTCCTAGGGTGCATGCTCCCACACTTCATAGACTACATGTTGTCCCACTCTTGCTTCCTAGGGTGCATGCTCCCACACTTCATAGACTACATGTTGTCCCACTCTTGCTTCCTAGGGTGCATGCTCCCACACTTCATAGACTACATGTTGTCCCACTCTTGCTTCCTAGGGTGGACGCTCCCACACTTCATAGACTACATGTTGTCCCACTCTCGCTTCCTAGGGTGGACGCTCCCACACTTCATAGACTGCATGTTGTCCCACTCTTGCTTCCTAGGGTGCACGCTCCCACACTTCATAGACTACATGTTGTCCCACACTTGCTTCATAGAGTGCATGTTCTCACTCTTGCTTCCTAGGGTGCACGCTCCCACACTCGCTCGTAAGGGTGTGTCCGTATCTGTTTTCAAAGCAGCAGATGAGCCGGTTCCCTGCATGTTCCTGACGGAGAGTCTTGAGTGTTGCCGACAGCTGCGCGGCTACTCACGCCAGGCCGTTCCCACGTGCACACTCTCTCACAGCCTCACACACTCACAGGAGCGTGCACGTGGCCCAGAGATCAAATGCTACACGTCGCCTACTACGACCCAGGAGCTGATAAACGCACGTGCTCGGGAACGGCTCCACAATGAGAACTTTATAACGCTCCAAAGGTCAACCCACAGCCTGTGCACTGTATGTTGGCCTGATATTTACACATATGACACATTTTAACGTTGCCAATACATAGTTTGTAGTTCCTAAACTTAAGCATATGTTGGCTTTGTAGTTCTCAGTGGAACCAAAAAAATCAATGTTAGTTAATCAATAACACGTAGATTATGTGACAAACATTTTTTTTTTCTGATACAGGTTAAAATCGTCAACATTCAGTTCAAAATTTGCACTTGTTGGCTTTAAAAGGTTATACCAGCTGTTTCCCAAGCTCGGAATAGTTCCTATACCCAGGGGCGGACTGGGACTTTGACCAGCCTGGCCCAAATTAGCGTAATTGTGCACTTCCACAAATCTGTATTTTAACCTCTAACCACCCGCCTTAACCGAGTGCATTTTCGACTTTTTATTATTATTATTTTTATTGGTATCGTCAGCAAAAAGAACGGGAAATGTGGTCGTAGAAACAGAAGCAAAATCATTAATATAAATAATAAATAATAGTGGTCCCAAAACTGAACCTTGTGGTGCACCATATTCATTTATACATTCCTTTTAGATTCATGTTTTTTTTATACTGGGCTTTACCCAAATCTAAAAGCTTCTCGACTGGAGAGCAACAATGTAGCGCCTCATTTGAAAGCTAAGACCTACAAAAGTGATGGAAACTTTTCGTCACGTCATTTTTGTCATATTTTTCATTATTTTTTCTATCATTTTTTGTTGCGTTTTCATCACGTTTTTGTAGTTTTTTCGTCCGTGTTTTTCTCACGTTTTTGTTGCCTTTTCATCACATTTTTCATCACCTTTTTATTGCTTTTCCAGCACATTTTTGTCTTGTTTTCATCCTCGATTTCTCGCTATTTTGTCGCTTTCTTTTCAGCTTTTAGATTTGGGTAAAGCTCGGTTGAGGCGGGACCGGTGGCCCCTCTGTGCTCTTCCAGAATGGACATATGGCCAGTCCGCCCCTGCCGCTGCCAGCCTTCGTGCAACTTAAAAATAATAATAATAACAATAATGAAATAAATCACTAAAATATGATAGCCATGTCTTAATGTGGGGGACAAATATTAAAAAAAATAAAAAATAAAAAAATAAAATCGTCTGTGGAGAATTAAAACTTATGCTATTTATTTATTTGTCGCGTGATGTATTTATTTACGCTAGGCTACATCAGCTAGCTTGTTATGTAGCCTCTTTACTACTAGCTAATTAGCTTATTACTACACAACTTTTTTTTTTTTATTACTACACAACTTATAAAGACTTTTTAGAACTACTCACACACAGAACACTTTGCATTAAAATAAATAAATAAAATAAAATAAAAAAAGTCCCTGCAGCTGTCCCCCCGCGCTAGCCCAGCTTCCATTATCGGACACGCAGCAACGCGCGGCCGGTGTCCGATAACGGGACCCCGCTATGGCGCTTACCTTTGGACGCTGCCACCGTGGCCAGCGAGTGCATGTACGGCGTCTCCCAGCGCTCCATCACGGGCTTGCCCATGATCTCCAGGTGCGTGTCGGTCGCGTTGTAGCCGGCGCTCGCATCGTGCCAGGACGCCTTGCAGTCCTCCCCCTTGGAGAAGATGGGCTGAGCGGCGGTGGTCATGCTTGGAGGAGCTGCGGAGAGTCGGGGTTTGGGGAGCGAGAGAGGGCGCGCGTGAAGTGCAAAAGAGTGAAAGAGGCAGAGCGAGTGGCGGGGGGGGAGTTTTTATCCAAGCCAGAAGTGCTGACGGGACAAGACTTTTAACGGCGGGGTCAAAAGCGCGACTCAAAGATCAGCTCCGGGGTGAGAGGATTTACTCTGAGGGCAACAAGTTTGGCGTCGTTGGTTGTAAATGAGCCTGAGGGGGGGGCCAAGAGAGAAAACACAAATACAAATCAGTGTCACTGCTTTCACTGGGCCAGGACGATCCAATCATGCTTTGTTTATACTACGCATTAAAACAGAGCCATGGGAAGATATTTTAGCTAGGGGGCGCTGGGGAACAACATTTACCCCCAAAATACTTTTTCTGTGCATAAATCCTGTTTATTAACCTCTTAACTCCCGCCTTAACCGAGAGCATTTTCTCCAGTTCAGCTTTACCCAAATCTTGTAGGCCAGTGTAACGCCTCATTTGAAAGACCTACAAAGCTAAATGGATCTTTTTCCTCACATCAGGTTTTTTTTTCATCACTTTTTTTGTCGGGCAGTCGTCTCATTTTTGTCAAATTTTCGTGACTTTTTTGTCACTTTTTTGTCATTTTTTTTGTCAAATTCTTATCACTTTTTATTCCTTTTTTTCGCAATTTTTCATCAAATTTTTCTCACTTTTTTCTCACTTTTTTCTCAATTTTTGGTCATTTTTTGTCATTTTTTGTCAAATTCTTATCACTTTTTCGTCCTTTTTCCCCCGCAATTTTTCATCAAAATTTTCTCACTTTTTTGTCAATTTTTTGTCCATTTTTGTAAATTTTTTGTAAATTTTTCTCACTTTTTCGTCAATGTTTTCTCACTTTTTTCACATTTTCATCCTTGTTTTCATCTCAGTTTTGTTGCTATTTTCACACCTTTTTTCCAGAAGCTTTTGGACTGGGGTAAAGCCAAACTGGAGAAAATGTGCTCGGTTCAGGTGGGAGTTAAGGGGTTAATATTGCCTGCAGTTCACAAACTATCCACCAGAGGGTCCTGCAGCGCCCTCAGCACCCTGGGTTCCCACAGCCTTGCATTAAAAACATGACCAAAGTGCTGAACACAGGATTGAAGTGACAATCATTATTAAAATAGGTTGGGTCAACGTGACATCACAACAAGAGCCTAAAGCCTACTGTATATCATTTTGAATTGGGGCAGTTTCCCAAATCTAAAAGCTTCTTGAACAAAGTGTCAAAACAAGGATGAAAATATAACAAGCCCGAAAATTGGCTTGGCATCGGCTTCAGCTGGCTCTATGGCAGAAGGCCAGTCCGAGAGCTTCCCCTTTCGCATGGACATGTTATCAGTTAATAACGGAAATTAAGTATGTTTGCAGCTCCACCCTGTCGAGCTGTTTCTTTATTTTATTTTATTCATATTTATAGCCTATATAAGGGGAAGGGGAGGCTCTTGGACTGGGCTTCCACCACAAAGCCAGTTGATAAAGCAAAAAGCCATTTCAAGCCAATTGCAAGCCATTTCAGGAGCCAAAAGCCTTTTCACGGTCTGGGCCCTACTGCAAAAACGTGCCAGAAAAGCAACCAAAAACGCCACAAAAACACGACTAAAAAGCGACCAAGAAAAGAGACGAAAACGCTTAAAAATGTGACAAAAAGTCCCGATCAGTTTTGTAGGTCTTAGCTTTCAAATGAGGTGTTACACTGGCCACAAGGCTGTAAGCTCCAGTCGCTTAGCTTTTAGATTTGGGGCAAAGCTGAACTGGAAAAATTTATGATAATAACTGATAATCCACATGAAACAAAAGTGGTCACAAAGTTCAATGTCTTGTGTGTAAATGTAAACTCATTTACAATTATTTTCTCCCATAAAGGTGCTACAAAGTGGTGACGATATTCAAAAGCGCGCATGACTGACCAGCTCCATCACTGTGTGGTTCTTCTACAGAGGGACTATAGAGAGAGTCCTGACCAGCTCCATCACTGTGGTTCTTCTACAGAGGGACTATAGAGAGCATCCTGACCAGCTCCATCACTGTGTGGTTCTTCTACAGAGGGACTATAGAGAGAGTCCTGACCAGCTCCATCACTGTGGTTCTTCTACAGAGGGACTATAGAGAGCATCCTGACCAGCTCCATCACTGTGGTTCTTCTACAGAGGCACTATGAGAGCATCCTGACCAGCTCCATCACTGTGGTTCTTCTACAGAGGCACTATGAGAGCATCCTGACCAGCTCCATCACTGAGTGGTTCTTCTACAGAGGGACTATAGAGAGCATCCTGACCAGCTCCATCACTTTGTGTTCTTCTACAGAGGGACTATAGAGAGCATCCTGACCATCACTGTGTGGTTCTTCTACAGAGGGACTATAGAGAGCATCCTGACCAGCTCCATCACTTTGTGTTCTTCTACAGAGGGACTATAGAGAGCATCCTGACCATCACTGTGTGGTTCTTCTACAGAGGGACTATAGAGAGCATCCTGACCATCACTGTGTGGTTCTTCTACAGAGGGACTATAGAGAGCATCCTGACCAGCCTCCAGAGCATCGTGAGAGCAGCAGAGAAGATCTGCGGCGCTCCTCTCCCCTCTATTACGGAGATGTACTCCACCCATCTCACCTGCACGGGGGACCCTACGCACCCATCACTCAGTCTCATCAAGGTAATGCCTTCAGGGAGGAGACTGCGGAATCTATGGGTCAGTTCCAGTCGACTGAAGAACAGTTTCATGCACAAGGCCATCAGGAAGCTGAACTCCCTCATGTGTAAAAAAACATAAATCACAGATGCCACTCTGTAACTCTCATGCAGGCCTATGTTAGAGGCACACACTTAACCGGAGGGGGAAAGAACTACAGTGTGAAACTATTTGAATGCAGTTTTCCATTCAGCCATTAGATTCATCACTGGAGACGGTTATAGGACCCACCACTGTGATCTTTATGCTAAAGTGGGTTGGCAATCTCTAGAAGCAAGGAGGGAGCATCACTGTCTGCTGTTTATTTACAAAGCTCTTCTTGGTGTCCTTCCTGATTATTTGTTTAGTCTTATAAATGTCAGGTCAGATGCTGACCCGCTGAGGTCTCAGGACATTTTGACTCTCGAGTCTCACTGTGTAAAGACAGAATGGGGAAAGAAGGCCTTTTGCTACTTCGCACCAAATGTCTGGAATGAGGCACAGAAAACCTTTTACGTGGATAATCTCGTGACCTTTCATCAGTTTAAATCCCTTGTAAAGGAGTTTCCTCCATGTGACTGCTCTTGTTTTTAAGTTTTACACATTTTCTTAGTGTTGTGTTATAGTCTAATCGTTCCACTGTTGTCTTCTTGTTAACTGTTATCTATCTTGTATGTTTTAACAGGTCTCTCTTGCAAATGAGACATTGAGTCTCAAGAGACCACCTGTATGAATAAAGAATAATAATAATAAAAATGTACATGTACAATGTATTTACTAACATGTTGCGGATTGAAAACATGTACAGAAATATTGACAGGAATGCACCAAAAGTAAGCATTCTATCCCCATACGAATGAATAGGGAAGCTAGGCGCAATGCTAAACTATGGCGAGGGATGTTTTGTCCTTTTCACGGAGACAAACCGATTTAAGCATTCACTGTAAAGAGAGCCTACTTCTTCCTGAAACCCTAAGACAATGGCGGCTGGAAAGTCTTGGCTCCACATGGACTTTCCATCTGCTTCTTTAAGTCATTGTTGAACACAGGCTTGTGATTTCTGACCTCCACGTACTTGTCTTAACACGCACAACATCGTCCCAATTTTATCCGCTTATTAATTCAATTTTTATCCAGTCCTATGGAATCGACCTGGCTCCACAAACCCAGCCAAATTGCTAGCACGAACAAGGGTCCGTATAACATCATTTTAAGACAATGACCAGCAAAAACTGAAACTGAAAATAATACAGTCACAACGTCCTTTAACTTTTTCATTGCTTTTTTGTCTCTTTAGTGTTTTATATGGTTGCTTTTCTTTCGCGTTATTGTCACTTCTTTCTTTTGCGTTCTGGTCACTTTTTTCTTGTGTTTTCATCCTTCATCTCCTTTTTGTCGCTATTATTTTGCTAGTTTTTTCAAGAAGCTTTTCGATGTGGGGAAAGCCAAACTGGAGACAATGTGCTCGCTTCATGTGGGGGTTGAGAGGTTAAAGAAAGAACTTGTTGCTGCAGCCGGTAGCCTCTTAATCTGGCAGGTAGCTACCACAACCCGGGACTCACTGACCACTCACGTGATCAGGATCAAGAGTTCGACATCCAGAAATAAACCTCTGCGTTCTCCTTGACACGTTCATTTATAAAGCGTTTGTTTAGCTGTCACAAGGTGATTCTGCGTGTGCGAGTGAGAGCTCTCTGCTTTGGCCAGCTCTTTGCCGGACAGCTGAAGTCACACTGGACATTAAGGCTCATGGCGTTTGACACATGTTTGTTACTACGGGGCCATTGCGTAACCAGCAGCTGGACAGAAGGGACCGTGGGAAATATCAAGCATTGGCTTAAATGACTTGAATTGAGGAAATGTATCTCGTTTTGAGCGGTTTTCACTCATTTAGACACTTTTCCTGATCGGACCAAGTGTACTTTGCTTGTTTGAGGACATTTCACACCAGTTCTAGGGTAAATCTCGCTTGAAATAAGAAAGTAAAATTGCCAATGAGATAAGAGCAATTTTCTTACCCCATTGGAAAAGAAAATGACCTGAAATAAGGACGAAATGTATCGAAACGAGTCAGAAACATCTCAGAACAAGTGAAATAATCTCGGACAAATGCCCAAGAACTTCTTAACTGGTCAAAACAACTAAGATTTGGATTATTATGCTCAAATTGAGATGTTTAGTGTGCAAATGAACGCCATGAGTGTGCTCCTTGGTATGTGAAGCCAGATCGAACATTTTACTAAGGGAGGCAGCTTTAATGCACCTCCTCAATAACATTTTCTACACTTCCATGGCTTTTTGTCACTTTTTATTTGATGGCAATCAGCCTCATATTCATATTTTAATACCCTGATTAAATTAGTCGCCGTTTGTGGAGGGAAAAGCATCAAAGCGATCACACACGCGCTGTGTGTCTTTCCTCAAATGTCTTTCCTCAGTATCAGCCCTGTATTACAAGCAACAGAAAACAGCAGGACTTTCCTGCTGTTTTCCTGCAGTCCTGATAAAGGCTTTAGTTTTTATCTGGAGCTTGTGTCCCTTCCTCAGCACAAGGAGCAGCTTACAGACGGTTAAGGGGCAGAAACAACACAAAATATGGATTTTTACAGCAAATAACTATAACAAAATCATAAAAGTAATACTGGCTTTAAACACGGCACAAAGCTAGACATAAGCCATGTTTTCTTGACATAATTACATTTGCCCTGGATTGATTGGTCGGGTGTCTGATGCAAAACTACTTATGTGTACAAACCATCCATCCATCCATCCATTTATCCATCCATTTTCTTCCGCTTTATCCGGGGCCGGGTCGCGGGGGCATCAGTCTCAGCAGAGATGCCCAGACTTCCCGATCCATGCACACCTCCTCCAGCTGTTCTGGGGGGACCCTGTGGCGACACCAGGCCAGCTCGGAGACATAGTCCCACCACCGTGTCCTGGGTCTTCCACGAGGCCTTGTCCCACTAGGACATGCCTGGAACACCTCCCGCGGGAGGCGACCAGGAGGCATCCGGAACAGATGCCCGAGCCACCTCAGCTGCTCCTTTCGACGTGAAGGAGCAGCGACTCTACTCCGAGCTCCTCCCGGAAAACTGAGCTCCTCACCCAATCTCGAAGGGTGCGCCCAGCCACCCTGCGAAGGAAACCCATTTCGGCCGCTTGTATTCGCGATCTCGTCCTTTCGGTCATTACCCAAATCTCATGACCATAGGTGAGGGCGGGAACGCAGATCGATCAGTAAATCGAGAGCTTTGCCCCGACTCAGCTCCCTCTTCACCACGACAGACCGATACAGCGACCGCATCACTGCTGACGCCGCACCGATCCGTCTGTCCATCTCACGCTCCATCCGTCCCTCACTCGTGAACAAGACCCCGAGATACTTGAACTCCTCCACTTGAGGTAAGGATGTGTACAAACACGGATTGAAATTAAATATGGTCATCAAAAATACCCCAGATAACACTAAATTACAAATGCTGACCCCCTGCTGAAATACAGTCCTGTTCAAAAGTTGAACACCAGTTGAAAAATGGCAAAAATGAATGGTTGGACCTAAACAAGGTTCCAAGTAGAACTTCAATATGCAACAAGAAGAAATCGGCGTGAGACAAAAAAATTTGAGTAAACCTTTTATTGAAAACAATGAAACTGAAAAGTTGAAGAACACACACAGAATTTATTGCCATTGTCTGAGATTTCACATAGAACAACAGCGGCATTGTATCCACAGATCTTTAGGTGCATTAAGTGAGAGCAGCGGATCGAAGTGTGGACATACCTTGGTCTTGTCTTTGTTCATGAGTTTGATGGTGGAGGGAAAAAAACTGTTCAAGTGGCAGATTTATGGTTGACCGTAGCCTCCTGCCTGAGGGGAGAGGGGTGAATAGTCCGTGTCCAGGGTGAGAAGGGTCAGCAGTGATCAGACCCACACGCCTCTGGGTCCTGGAGGTGACAGAACAGGTCCTGGAGAGATGGGAGCTCACAGCCAATCACCCTCTCAGCAGCAGCACAATGCACTGCAGTCGGTGCTTGCCCCGGTCTGTAGCACCTTGGAACCACACGGTGATGGAGGAGGTGAGAATGGACTCGATGATGGCCGTGTAGAACTGCACCAGCAGCTTGGTCGGCAGCTTAAGAATCCTCAGCTGCTGCAGGAAGAACATCCTCTGCTGGGCCTTCTCGGTGACGGAGCTGATGGTTGGCTCCCATTTGAGCTTGTCCTGGGTGATGCTGGTGCCCAGGAAACGGAAGGAGTCCACGATGGAGATGGGGGTGGGAGAGTCTGTCAGGGAGAGGGGGGACGGTGGGGCTGTGTCTTTCCTGAAGTCCACGATCATCTCCACTGTCTTCTGGGCGTTCAGCTCCAGGTTGCTGTGGCTGCACCGGGACGCCAGCCGGTCGCTCCTGTAGACGGATTCATCACCGTCTGAGATGAGCCTGATGAGGGTGGTGTCGTCCGCAAACTTGATCAGCTTTATGGACTGGTGACTGGAGGTGCAGCAGTTCGTGTACAGGGAGAAGAGCCAGGGGGAAAGCACACAGCCCTGAGGAGCTCCAGTGTTTGTAGTCCGAGTGTCCTAGTGTGCTGCCAGATGCTCCAAGGATGAAGTGGAGGGCCAGATTGACTGCGTTCTTCATCCATGATTACTTTTGGCTAATAACTTCTGCACGGTAGAATTACAACATAGCGGCACATGGAGTGACTTAACCTTGTCAGTTCTCTGTGACGGTCGTGATTGGTTCGGCCTCAGCCTCCAATCAGACGCTTGTTTACCGCGTGTGTCCAGACCCGCCTTGTTTCTTGCAGTAAAGAAGTGGGTGTGTTCTACCAGGCTGTGGATTTTTGCCATTTTTTAACTAAAATTAGATGCACAGCACACAAAGGTCATTCACATACGTCAGCTTTTACAATATACTGAAGAATGAATCCCTATTTATTCCACTATAGATGATAGATCAGGCACAGGACCTTCGATTGTAAGTTTCCTTTGATTTGTCTAGTAGCAGCTTCAGATTTATTTGATTGTCTAAATAAAAATGATTGGATGTTGCGGCCAGAGCGCTCGCCCACAACAGAATCAAAACATGTCAGTTGTGGCACGACATGCTTGAGTAAAGAAACCACAACGGAGTTTCACTGTCGGACGTTTCCTGACTGATGTGCACAGAAAGGAAGGGTCCGGTTTATTGCTCCTCGGTTGATGAGCTCGGGGTCAGAGGTCAGAGCTGGTCAGGAGGTCAGAGATAATGCTTGACTCTAATATCAGCTCACGGAGTCCGCTCAGAGGGTAAAGTTCCCAAAACTCACCGAGCAGATCTCCTCAACTGATAGGACTCTGTTCCTGCACACGGCACACACATGTGACATTCAATATGAGCATACCGTAAATTCCCTAATACTGGCCTGTATTCCATTAGCGGCCGGGTCTCTAACAGAGGCCGGGTTTGCGGCTGGCGGAGGCAAATTAAAGCCGGTCTCTTAAACAGGCCCGGGCTTTTATTAGAAACTATAGCAGTAGAAATATTCCCCTTGTTAAGAATTTGTCTCATACTCGTGTAGGAAGTAAACAAACGGGAACCCGGGCCGATGGGGACTTTGACACAGATTTAGCCACTTTTCAAACCTCCAGTGACTATTTGTAGAAACAGGGAAAGCAACAAATGTTGTGTGACCCTCCAGGGTTTTAATAAAGTCACCATCGCGTCTTCAAAGCACGTCCAGCTGCTCCGTGTGCAGGTCAGTCCCACGCCTCAAAATAACTCCTCGATCAGCGCGAGCGTCTCGTCTTCTCTCGGGTCAGTCTCATGATCGATCACAAACACAAACGCTCCGTCTAAACTCAACTTTTACACAAGATAACAACAAATAATCCGGTCCGCGGTAAAAACGAAACAGAAACCTGCAGTGACATTGATGTCAAAGCTCCGCTAACAGCAACGAAACACTTCCTGTTGTCCCGACAAAATAAAAGGCGTCAATGTTCCAGCCGCTGGGAGAGGGTTTGAAATGTTAATTAATAAATGAACCTAATATTTTAGGTGCAAATGGACACAAATCTCGTTTTTCTTCATTTTCCTGGTCGTCCGTTTTGCTCAAATAGAAATAATGGCCTGTCTCTAATTGTGGCCTGGTTCCAATAAAGGCCTGGTCCTAGATGCCCTTAAGTAAATAAAGGCCCCGGCCTATATTAGAGCATTTACGGTATTAAAGAACAGAATTTCACTGCTTACTTCCCTTCATCCCATCTTTCTTTTTTATTTTTATTATTATTATTATTTGTCCATGAAGTTTAAATCGTCGACCTGTCTGGGTGTGGTTTAGAGCTCGACCTGATACGGGTTTTTTCTCAGGCCAATATGCATGGCCGATATTTGTGGTTGATTTTTCCAAAGCCTGTGCGTGATGCTTCTAAACTGTCAAATGTGTCCGTGTTGAACGGTGAAACAAGGGGGGCGCTTTGTTCAGGGCATAGGGCGGATTTATTTCAAACATTTCTGTTCAGTAGGTACTTTGGAGGAAACGCATTGTCAGACAGGCGTCATCTGGCTGTTGTGCCATTTCCTTGTCTACATCGCGCTGCCTCGTGTTCTTCTTTTAGCATCACAGTTTTTTTATAAGCTCTGTTGGTGTACAGCTGGCTCCGCTGTGGTGCAGGTCGGCCACATTGTGTTAAATAAACAAAAGCACCCCCCATCACCCCTTTTGCTCTCGCAGAGTTTGGTTGGAGGAAAAAGGTTGGCCATGGAAGTCAGCCATTTTGCAATAAAGCCTCTACATTTCAGACTATTTTAGTTTGACTTTGAACACAAAACCTCTACTTTTTAATCCCCAACACCGTACACAGGGTACAGACAGACGGTAAACAAGACAAAAAGGTTGGGAACCACTGTGATCGCCTGCCACAACCAAATTTGCAACTTCATTCTCACGAGACATTGTCTGCAATAATAAGAATGTCCCATTGTGGATTAAAAGGGTCATTCTGATTGTGAGGGGTCAAACACAGCTCTCTTGTGGAGCTCTAAAGGCAAATGGCAGAGACCAGTGAAGTACCGGGCAGTAAGTAAGTCCATGAATCCAGGAAAGTGCTATACCTGACCAATAATATGAATGATAATGGCACGCAGGGCCAGTAATAGGAATCCAAACACCAATTCATTTTTTAGTTGGTCATTAGAGGTTAGCTGCTGACTGCTGTTGTACTCTAAAAAACAGCTAGAGGGTGCTATTCTGCAAATATGAATTCACTTAATTCCTAAAAAAGCAAAATATATACTTTTTTTTTCAGCACTTTCAACCTGAAGAACTTCTTATACAGTTTTCCCTCAGTCGCTTTCATATGTTCCTCCAACATGTGCAAACACTAGCTGACTGTTGCTTCATCTTGAGTCGTTTTGAAAGGTGCTTAGTGAACTTGCATTATACAGTAGGCCTGTGTTTCCCAACCAGGGATATGAGTTTAGCCTGATCACTTTGTCAAGAAGAATACAAATAATCTGAGCTTTAGCTGATCATTTTCGAAATAATTGGCAGCAATCTCGACATGGGGGGTGATTATGAAAGAAGTGTCCAGGAGGTATGTGAGACAAAGAAAAGTAGGGAAATGGTGCTGTTCACTTTAAGAGCCAACTAACATAATTCTATAGTCTTATTTATACAAACCATAATAATTTATACTACATAATTTATTAGTTATTGGAATATAGTCCGCACATTATAAAATTCCTTCCTGTTCTGCAAACAGACGAGCATGGGGCGGTTTCTGAGATTAATATAAGCACAAGTGACTCTGTGCGTAGCTTCAAATCATCACAACGCCGCCCAAGGAGATACTTCCTGTTTCGATCCAGCACACCAAAATAAAAGCACACAGCTCGTCTCATTGATTAGTTCAGCAGGTACTTGCAACATTACAAGAATATAAATAAATACACACATTTTAAATGTTTTGTCTGTTAATAGTTAGGCAGAAAGAACATTGAACTAATGAACTGCTGAACTAATGAATAAGATGGTGCTTTTATTTTGGCGCGCTGGATCGAAACAGGAAGTCACTTCTTGGGCGGCGTTGTTATGATTTGAAGTTACGCACAGAATCACATGTGCTTATATTAATCTCAGAAACCGCCCCGTGCTCGTCTGTTTGCAGAACAGGAAGCAGCAGCTCGTGATTTACAGGTTGTATCTATTGAATCCTTTTGTAAGTCAATTTCGTGAGATCGATTCGGACTCTGTCTTTCTTTCTTTTTTTCCCCTTTTGTTTTCACTGGGCGAAAGGACCGAAATGACCGAAAGGACGAGATCGCGAATACAAGCGGCCAAAATGAGTTTCCTTCGCAGGGTGGCTGGGCGCACCCTTCGAGATCGGGTGAGGAGCTCAGTTACCCGGGAGGAGCTCGGAGTAGAGTCGCTGCTCCTCCACGTCGAAAGGAGCAGCTGAGATGGCTCGGGCATCTGTTCCAGATGCCTCCTGGTCGCCTCCCACGGGAGGTGTTCCAGGCATGTCCTAGTGGGACAAGGCCTCGTGGAAGACCCAGGACACGCTGGTGGGACTATGTCTCCAAGCTGGCCTGGTGTGGCCTCAGGGTCCCCCCAGAACAGCTGGAGGAGGTGTGTGTGGACCGGGAAGTCTGGGCATCTCTGCTGAGACTGCTGCCCCCGCGACCCGGCCCCGGATAAAGCGGAAGAAAATGGATGGATGGATATGGAAGAGTATAACATGGTTCCTCTGCCGATCACTAGACAGCATCGACGCTCGAAAACGGTACATTATTTGTGGATAATAATGCATTTGTTTAAAAAAAAACAACTAGGTGATATTGGATAATTTCCCAAGGCACACCAGATAATATCTCACGGCACACTAATGTGCCACGGCACAGTGGTTGAAAAACACTGAACTAATGAATAAGATGGTGCTTTTATTTTGGTGTGCTGGAACGAAACAGGAAGTCACTTCTTGGGCGGCGTTGTTTTGATTTGAAATTATGCACAGAGTCAATTTCGTGAGATCGATTCTGACTCCGTCGTTCTTTCTTTTTTTCCCTTTTGTTTTCCCATATTTCGGCGTGTATGCTCCAGTTTGGCTTCTTCTAAAAGCTTCAAGAAACATAAGCGCCAAAAAAAAAAAAAGCAATGAAAACGAGACATAAACAAGGATGAAAACGAAACAACAACAAAAACATGGCAAAAAAAGCAACAAAAACACGCAAAAAAAAAAAAAAAAAACGTGACAAAAGTACAGCGAAAAAGTGACGACGCGGGAACAACGCAGTCTTAGCTTTCAAATGAGGCGCTTTTATATTTGGAGAAAGATGAACATGGAGACAAATATCGATACGTTTTTGCTCATGGCATCAAAATCGGTATCTTCGGTTTTTGATATTTATCGAGTTTGAACTAATTATTGTGACAAACGCTTTAGCGGCATTCCAAAGTTTGCCCAGAGACACCTTTCTCCTTCGAGCGCTAAATAATGCGTTATAAAGCTACTTTTAGCGATTTCGGCTAATTCGGGCTCGGGTGCTTGTTTTCGGAGCGCAGCCCTCTCTCCCATAATAATAATAATAATAATAATGCTCATTTCTCGTTGGTCCAGCGTGTTTCTGAGCCGCAGTGAGTGGACCAGTCCCACCCCGCAGCCAATGGGAGCGAGCGTGTCCTCTGAGGTAGGCTCCGTGCGAACCAGTGTGCGCCTTTAAAGCCCAATAACAGCTCCGCCGCGGCGTCACTGCGCAGCCAGAGCCCGTTCAAACCCGGAGCGGAGTGACCTTCTCTGGGCTCCAGTCCTGAGTGTGCACCGGTCCTTCCCTCCTCCCCTCCCGCTGCCGCTGCCCGCTCCAGCCGAAGACATGAACAACAACTTAGTGGGAGATGAAGTCGGGTAAGAGACGCTTTTGCAAAATCCCCCCCGCGCGCACGTTGCGACGCTCCACGCGCAGCAGATGAAAGTTTGCGTACTCCGGTCTATCTGTCATTTACAAGCTAGCCGCTACTGCGCTGCTAGGCTAGCGCTCCGTAAGTGCTGGGCATTTCGTCCGGGGCGGGGCTTAAAAGGCACGCGCAGATAACGTGTGAAATAGCTCAAATATTCTGGTATAACTGTATTATAAACCCAATACTAACGCATGTGTAACTTTAACCTTGCACATTTCCGTTGGTAAACCTCACCCTAACTAGTGCAACACTTACATTGATTTGTATTATCGTAATTATCACTAATATTGCCATATTCACCACGGCACTCCGCCTGGACGAAATGCCGGTGCTTTCGAGTGCAGCCTGTGCTAGCTCTGCACAGCGGAGGAGAAGTAAACTTGTCAGAAGTAGCTGAGTTTGCGGTGACAGTGTGTGCTTTCCCGAGGACAAACCGCCACAGCCCCGGTAAAGCCTCCGTGCGAAGAGCCGAGCCCCGGAGCAGCGCAGTTCGTGAGTGAGTGAGCGGTGTTTTGGTTAGCTCGGAGCTGTTAGCCTAGCCTGGGTTTGCAGCGAAAGTCTCCTCTTGACTTCTCCAGCGGGAGGACATTTAGCGGGCACCGCGGAAGGATGCTGCAGCCCCCGTACGCACTGCCCCAAGCAGCGCACCGTCCCGCGGCTCGCCCCGCAGGAGCACGCTCATGAAGAGGACCAGAAATGACACATGCCTTTCGAACGGTTATTATCGAGAAATAGCGTGAAAGTCCTCGCTCCGCTCCCAGCCTCAGAGCTCTCTATCCGGCTGCAGAGGAGCGAGCTGCCGCTGCTCAGCTCCCGGGACGGGGCTCAGAGCTGCGGGGTCCTGGAGTCAAGCGGACCGGGACATAGACACACGGACTGAGGCTATTGGGGAATATCCAGTAGACATATATAAAGGTAGTATAGAGCGTTTTAGTTTAATTTAATTCTATATATAGAATTCATGATATGACCTGTGTGTCCCCAGATCTGAGGTCAACATTCTAGAACCAAATATTTGTTTTGCTTTTGACAATTGTAATGTTTATAAAACAATTACTACATTTTACATGGACGTCTACATTGGTTCATAAGGAGATTATAATCATTATTATGGCTCTTGTTATTATCTTGTATTGCGCTTTACAAGCTTGACATGCGTCTCAAACTCTGCAATGGCAAACTCCTACTGTCGCCTCAGCTGCCCTGAGCTCAGCCGTCCTGCTGCTTCCCATTCACTTATGCATCGACTTTATGAAGAATTCTTCTAAGAGTTTAAAAGCATGACACAGGCTCCGATCAGTTCTTCCTGGATTATATTACATCGTAGATGAAATGCAAAACTGTCCACTCCACATTAGGGCTGCAACTGATAAGTATTAGGTCATCAATAAATCTACCGATTTATTTTTTAAGATTAATTGATTAATTGCTTAATGACTGTGAAAGGTGCATGAAAATTGTATTTAAAAACAAAAATGACCCCATAAAGCTAAAGTGGCGCCGCTGTAGGGCATGTCCATGGAGTACATTTAAAGTGAATGTTTGCAGGAGGCTCTTTGTGCTCATTCTGCTTTCTGATTGGATGAGACACAGACAGATGTCTATGAAATTTACAATGTTCAAAACACTTCTACATACTCTAACTTTAAAAGCAAAGTGCGTTTTCATCAAAAGTACAAAGTTGTCATGTCATTTTTGTTCTATTTGAGTCTGAGTTTACTAGAATACGATTAATCGATTACTAAAATAGTTGTCAACTATATCAATAATCGATTAGTTGTTGATTCATTGATTAGTAGTTTCAGCCCTACTCCACATTTTCAAGCTCATAATCACTCCGTTGTTGAGATGCTAACTGTGTCATTCCCACTGCCGCCTACAGGGGGAGCTCCAGGCTACGGCTGCATGATTAACCTTAATCAGATCCAAATAGCTCACCTAACCTCAAGGGCCTGGGTTAATTTTTTTTCCTGCCTCGGGCCTCCGGCTTTTGGGTGAAAAACATGTTCACAAATCGGAACTACTGTGGCTCGCTTCCTTTGACTGCTGGACCATCGGAAAAGGCCACAGAAGAATTCTGTTTGTCTGCTCTGTTGTCGCTGTAAACAAACTCCATGCGTGTCTCGTAAACTATTCTCACTGGTAACAAACTGTGTTTTGCGACTCGCTGGCTGTAACATCTGTACAGCCAGTTTGTGACGTGAACGAGGCGGATTATTTTTTATTTTTCTGACGGCTCTTCCTCTTTTGCATCTCCATGAAGCTGTAGTACCGTTTAATGGTAATTGTAGAAGTTTATTTGCCGCCCAATGCTCAATTGCATGGACAGTAAAACATAGGCTACACATAAAATAGTAAAATTGCAAATCGAATCACAATATCTGTCAGAAAAATCACAATTAGGTTTTTTGTCAAAAACTAATACTGTTATTTTTTCTCCCTTCAGGAAACTTTTTGTCGGTGGGTTGGACTGGAGTACGACTCAAGGTAAGTTCACTTATTGGTATGGATTTAGTTGGAATGATTGAGTTTCCTTTTTGCCGCTGTAAAAATGCATGCGTTTAGAGCTGCACTATATATTATTAATGTTATATTCATATGAGACGCACTATCAAAATGCTCTCGGATGATGAGGTTTTCCATCAACCAGAGATTTTCGTTTCGAACCATACTCTTTATTCAGAACGTATCACAACATGCTCTCTAACTACTCCAATTAAAGGCTTCATGGGTGGTTAGCAGGGCGCCTTTACTTTAGATCTACAACTCTCCAGGATCAATTTCAAGGTTTTCTCATAAGTCAACCAGAGGAAACCGGCCAGTAGGTTCACCATTATTTTGGTAATCGATTAATCTACTGATTATTTTGAATCGCTTGGCTGTGAATGGTGTATACATTTTTAAAAATCCCATAACGCTAAAGTGGCGCTGCTTGAGGACATGTTGACGGAGTATTCTTCTTCTTCCTTCTTCCTTCTTCCTTCCTTCCTCCTTCCTTCTTCCTTCTTCCTTCTTCTTCCTTCCTTCTTCCTTCTTTCTTCTTTCTTTCTTCTTTCTTCTTTCTTCTTTCTTCTTCTTTCTTCTTCCTTATTCCTTCTTTCTTCTTCCTTATTCCTTCTTTCTTCTTTCTTCCTTCTTCTTCCTTCTTCCTTCTTCCTTCCTTCTTCCTTCTTCTTCCTTCCTTCTTCCTTCTTTCTTTCTTCTTTCTTCTTTCTTCTTTCTTCTTCTTTCTTCTTCCTTATTCCTTCTTTCTTCTTCCTTCTTCTTCCTTCTTCTTCCTTCTTCTTTCTTCTTCCTTATTCCTTCTTTCTTCCTTCTTCTTCCTTCTTCCTTCGTCTTCCTTCTTCTTTCTTCCTTCTTTCTTCCTTCTTTCTTCCTTCTTTGTTCCTTCTTCTTCCTTCTTCTTTCTTCCTTCTTTGTTCCTTCTTTGTTCCTTCTTTGTTCCTTCTTTGTTCCTTCTGTCTTTTTCCTTCCTTCTTTTTCCTTGTTTTTCTTCTTCTTTCTTCTTTTTCTTCCTTTTCTTTTCTTCTTCTTTTTCTTCCTTTTCTTCTTTCTCTTCTTCTTTCTTGTTTCTTCCTTCTTCTTCCTTCTTTTTCTTTTTCCTCCTTCCTTTTTCTTTTTCATCTTTTTCATCTTTTTCTTTTCTTCTTTCTTCTTTTTTCTTCTAACTTTTACAAACAAAAGTAGGTTTCCATCAAAAATTAAAAAAACATTTTCATGTCATTTTTGCTCTATTTGAGTCTGTGTTTACTAGAAAACGGTTAATCTAAAATCAAATAGTTGTCAACTATTTCAATAATAGATTAGTTGCCGATTAATCGAGTCGTTGTTTCAGCCCTACCTACCAGAAACTCTAAAAACAATTGACTCTGGAACCGCTGTGTTGGAAGTAAAGGCGCCAGGCGAACAGGGACTGGGTCACTAAAAGGTCAAATACGCTCTAAAGGTGCACTATGGAACCTTTTTTTTATTAAATTGCGCGCTGTGTGCACCTAGACCCTCACAACTAGGAGGTCCCGGGTTCGATTCCCACCTAGACGGGGCCTTTCTGTGTAGAGTTTGCATGTTCTCCTCGTGTCTGCGTAGGTTTCCAACTAAGTTCATTAACATGCACTGTCCCGTTGTGAAGTTGATGGCAATGCCCAGCTCTATCAAAAATGCGGAAAAGTTCAGTTTCTGACATAATTTCCCTGATATAGTTCAGTTTTAGGCCCTGTGAACCTTGTAGATCTAACTTTGTAGATGTAATTAAAAAAAGAAAAAGATGAAATAAGTGTAATAGCGTGCCGCTGTTCTAGTTTGAGCGCTGCCCCCTCACCCGTCGGTCAGTGCGTATCTCGTGCCCTGTCTGCTCAGTGTTAACAGCTCGTTTAACATTGGGAGCGCTGGGAGCTCGGAGCCTGTTCCCCGGACTTCCCTCAGGGCCCCAAGCCATGAGAAAAGCAATTAGGATATACTGTATGTGCGTTTGGGGGGGACTGGCACGTCGGGGCTGAGTGTGGGGCGAAGTGTCTCTGCTTTCACTAAGTTGTTTGAAGGAGGCTGGACTGATATGGCATTTTCTTTTCGGACATGTCAGTGATTTGGTTATGTTTAAGATTCGGTTCGTAGAGCACAACATGAGTTCTTGTGGGTCTAAGAGTGTTTTTAACGGTTTGTTTTGCCTGGTTTATTTTTGTTTTGCTCAGTAAACATTAGGGCTGCACAATATATCGCGAAAAATATCGTATCGCGATATTAGCTGATGCAATATCCGTATCGCGAGAAGCCACAATATATCGCAACATCACCATAGCCTTCATCTGACTGAGATTGACCCAGTTTTTTTGCAAGTCATGTGTAAAAGTTCAGTTTTAGTTTAACATTTACTAACTTTGTTAAATTCTACCCTTGTTTTGGTCCTGATGGGGTGTTTTTTAAGTCTTCTTTTGACACAATTTGCTGAAGAAATGGAGCATATCGTGTTTAGTGAAATATCGCAATAATACCGTTATCGCGATATTGCACAGCAGTATCGCATATCGCAAGTCACTTCAAAATCGTGCAGCCCTAGTAAACATCCCCTTATAAGTGTTATGCATGTTTGTTTTCAGAACAGTTTATATTCCCATCATATTTCTGCTGTAGTGGGCTCATAGGACTGTGATGAATAAGGCTGGGTACTGTCATTTTCTTTCACTATCACTTTTATCGTATCGCGATACTGAGGGCCCATGGACTAAATTAACATTCATACTGTACATGTAACAAGCACCCTCCACATGAATGAGTGATGCATGATGAATGAGCAACATCACGATGGAGAGCAACCATCGTGATGCCACGCTCCCTCCGCGTGTTTTGACTCGTTTAATGGCTCTGCAGCCAATGTTCATTTGGACAACATTATTATTCAGTTTAAGTCGTCATCTTTTGACGACAAAAGAAACACCATTTTTGTAAAGATTTGGTCATTAATTTTAGGTTTCAGTCATTTTTTTTAGTCAACAATCGAAAAACTGATAATCTATGATTTGTTTTGGCAACTTCAGATATATATTATTTTATTAAAACATATTCAGGAAAATGGCTTTGTTAGACATTGAATTTAATTGATATGAAGCTCTTGCAGAATTTTATTACATGTTTTTTTAATTTACCTTTTCGGTTTTTATTTATTATTTATCAGCCAACAAAAACATCTGGATAGCTCAGGTTTCATTATGAACTGAACTAAAACTATAATTACTTGTATTTTTATGACACTTTAAGGCAAATGTCCTTTGAGCAAGGAAGGACACTTGCCTTCGAACTCACTTTCTTCCAATCCAAGGCAAGGCGAGGCACCGAGGCTTCGGGAAACAATCTCAGAGACCATTTTATTTCTGTTTTTGTCCTCGTTTAGAACCAATTTAGTGGTGCTTTATCCCGTTTTAGACCTGGTCCTGCCCTAGTTTGGTCCTGTTAAAGACCTGGTTTAGATCTGCGGTACCCGTTTTTATATATCTATTATAGAAAACGCAATCTCAATGGCCGCCGTCCTGGGCGCCGCCATGTTTATTTCCCATACCGGCTTTGAAGCTAAGCAGGGAAGGGCCTGGTTAGAACTGGGATGGGAGACCGTTTGGGAACACCAGGAAGCCTGGCGACAGTACTGAGTGTGTGCGTGGTTGGTGTTGGGGGCTGATGTTATTACATTGGCCACGGGTCCATATGGACCGCGGTGCTGCTGTCCGAGGACAACCCGCCGTCACAAAAACGCGAGTGCACGAGATCTGACTGCCGTGCGTGTGTGCGCATCAAAACCGGGCGATGTGTGCGTGTGTGTGCGTGCGTATGTGTGCACGCGCGCATCCAAACAGGGCGATGTGTGCGTGTGTGTGTGTGTGTGCGTGTGTGTGTGCGTGTGTATGCGTAAGATCCAATCCTGGCCATATCCGTCTCCAAAGCTTTGTCTCCGAAAAAAAAGTACACGCAAAACATTGCCCAAAACCTGCTCAAACACGAGCCTCTAATCAAACGCGCTGCTCCGACTGATTTATCCTCCGTGTGAGTAAAAGCGAAAATGAAACTTTGCTGCTGTACCATTTGTTTTCTATTTTGCTTTCACGTATTGTGAGCCCAGAGGTACATTTTATTCTAAAGCAGCTTTGAAAGCATTGCCCATTTTATTGTAAGGTTATAAATACTGTCTAACAACGATCATTAGGCTATTTCATTTCAAAACAAACTTATTATTTTTTGGATTGTGCACTACCGTGATGCACCAAACCACAGGTCCTGCACCTGAACCAAAGCGTTAGAACTGAACCCCTAATATTTATCCATAATTATTCCACGGTCTCTTGAATTCTATTCCCTGAGTTTAGCGAACATATTGTCGTTGTAGTTTATAAGAAAGGAGTACGGGTGCATCAAACACTCCAGCTGCGGTTTGTTTGAAATTATTTTGAGCATTCATTATTTTACTCATTTGTAGTGGCCATAGTTTTTGGAATGGGTTGGGAACCACTGGTCTACAGCTAAACTGTGTGACGGGTTGGACATTTCTTTGTAATCACTCATAATCTCTGAATATCAAATGTGGAGACTAGCGAGGCCCGGCCGAAGGCCGGGTCTCAGCTAGTATATATATAATATGGAAGTGGTGCTCGGTGCACCCTGCAGCGCTGTTGCCCCCTGCTCCTGACAGCTCTCCCCGGCGGCTCTGAAGGATGGCTCTACCTTAATAACCTCGACCTCAGACCCGCAGCGTGTTTTGTTTTTTGGAAAAGCACCGTTTCCTTGTCTGTCTTTGTTTTCCCAGAGACTCTCAGGAGTTACTTCTCACAGTACGGCGAGGTGGTGGACTGTGTCATAATGAAGGACAAAACCACGAATCAGTCGCGAGGCTTCGGTTTTGTCAAATTCAAGGACCCCAACTGTGTCCGGTCCGTGCTGGAGACCAAGCCGCACAATCTAGACGGAAGAAACGTAAGTGTTTTTGTTTTTCTACTGGATATTAATGCTGAAACCAACACCAAACCAACTTTTTTCTGTTGATAAGCTGTAGATCTATATTGTCATTTATATTTTGCTCTTACAAATTATAGTGTATAACAGTCCGTTTGTGTACTGCCCCCTCATGGCTTAAAAGTGAATGGAGTTTGGATTTTCCTTTGGTGGAGGTTTGTGTAAAAGTAAAAGTTATGAGCACACCGTGATCTGATTGCCTTTGGCCTTTAAAAGGACAGTAGTGGATCCTCCAGAGCAGTAGGTGGCAGTGTGGCAGTGTGGAGATGTGTCAAGGAAGGTTTGTCCCAGTGTGTTGACCTCTCTGAAGTTCCACCTCACTGAAACATTGCTTGGAACACCAGTTTCCACCAAATTACTTGAATCCTTATGAATCTAGCTGTTGACCCCATAGTTCTACAAACATGCTCAGGATTCTTTTACTAATTTAGCAGTTCATGTTTCAAATTGCTCTCAAATGCTACCCCTCGTGTTGTAGGAAGGTGTAAAGCAAACTGAAAATTGTCTTGAAATAACGTGAAATCATCTTGAAAAAATGTGATGCTAGCAAAAAAATAAAACCCACGCAAGTGAGCCCAGTACGATCCGACACTGGAAAAAATACTAAGTGAATATTGGCCTGCTGTACTTCATTTTGAACATCAGGCCCTGAAGAATTCACTCACTGAGTTACTTCTACACTCTGCACGTGTGCCTTTAATCGCTGCGCAAAATGAGAAGGATCTGGTTGCAGCCGATGGACAGGCACATGATCAGTGGAGCTCCATTTCTCCACAGGAAATGACGTCACCTCCATAGGACAAAGCTAGTGTAAACTAATGCAAAGTGACCTTATCCTGACCTTAAGGATAGTGGAGTTTATTCAAGGCATCTTATTGAGAATCATTTAAATCAATGTTGCGGGAAAAAAGTTGAGGTGAGTTCCTCACTAAGCAAAGCAGCACAGAATGGCGGAGGCGTTCAAGGGTTCAAGGCGGAAAAAAAAGTACTGTGCTATAAACGTAGTTCTAAATGGAATTATGATGTTCTAAATGTAAAAAAAAAAAGTGACAGACATTCATGAAAGTTGCAGTTTAGCAAATAAATGTAAATCTCAAAATATTGACTTTGATCATATGTTATTTATGCGGATGAATGTATGTTTCACACAAGATTAATGAGATTTACGTAGGTCATTGAATGCAATCATAGCAGCGTGGTCTAGACAGTGTGGAGGGGAGTGAAGGGCGTGGGTGAGAGGAGGGGAGGGGGGTGGAGCAGAGCGGAGTTCACTTCTCCACCTACTGATGAAAACATTTACAGAAGACATTGCTTAAAGGGACTATAAGGAGTTTAAAAATGTTAAAATTAAGTGTTTTCCTCCCCCTACATGTTCCAGCCATGTCCTAATGTGTAGATTGAGCTCAGACCTGTTCACCACAACTGCCTCTAAAATCCTGTACGGTCACTCAAAAATGTGTCACTTCGGCCCGAATTGCCGTCATGCACGAGCTTAATATAGAAGGTGCAGTTACACATATGGCCTGAGGTGGCAGTAGTGAGTATAAAATGGCGAACTTGCTTCCAGCCCCTTTAAGGCAGCTTAAATTAAACATTGTTTTAAGTTGTTTAAATGGTATAATTTTCTCCCTATGTAATATTTGTCCAAATTTAAAAAAAAAAAATTAGCAAGGGGTTTTTCATTCATTTTGAGGAGTTTGTTAATGGCTTGTAGCCTGGGAATCCCCATGCTGCTGTGTTACTCAAATCATTTCAAACTGTACAGCAGCCTGGGGACCATGGCCAAAATGTTCGCATGGATTTGGGACCAATCACAGAACGAGGAGGGACGGCAAGACGATGACGCACTATTCGATATACGGAAGCCTGTACTTTGTTTATGGATAAAACATTAAAAAAAAAGTTTATTTACAGATCCAACATGACAGCAGCGACTCCATATTTTGATCAAGCTTTAGACCGTGTTCTAAATAGACGTCATTTGGCCCACATGACCTCCATCGGCTGAATGTGGCAACTAATCAAGACTGGAACTGAAGCTATGACTGGTTCACGTAAAGCGTTCAAACCATGTTGGCCACTGAAGGTGTTTGTAATTTAGGTCAGTGGTTCTAAACTGGTCTGGTGTCGGGACCCACCATCACCATAAAATCACAGACTTTCCAGCATCGGTGTCATAAATCGGTGCATTTCCAGCCACAATGAATGAAAAAGGTGTAGTTTTCTGTGCCTCGCGCTCCTGGTTTCTGCTCATGTGCTGTTGACGGTTCGTTATATTTGTGCAAAAATCTTAATAGAAGCCGACAGAAGGAGATCTGTTCATGTCCAAGAGTGGATTTGGTCACCAATGTCGCATCACAAGAACTAATCACAAATCTCCTATGCATTTCAGACGTTGGGATTCACTAAAACACTAATTGGCCTGATTCAAACTGGCAAATGATTTCTATAGAAGTGAATCCGCAGCCCTATTTCTTTCCATGTTGATTGCATTATATAAATATTTGAACTCCCAAGAACCACCGAACCTATTTCAGGATCACATCTAGACTAAACCGGATCTAAAATTAACCTAAATTGCATTTTCTCCCCGTTCCTTGAACACCCTCATCTTTCTGAAGGAGTCAATGGCGCTCCACTTCCACGCTTTACGAGTGTGTGACGCGACCTCTATATTCAAATATATGTGCATATGATGATCGTCCCATTTAGCCGTAACCCATTATTGGAGCGGCGCTGAAGGTGCCTTTGATTGTAACGTCAGGCCTGTGTGTGTGTCTTTTCAGATTGACCCGAAGCCATGCACTCCCAGAGGAATGCAGCCTGAAAAGTCTCGCACCAAAGAGGGCTGGGTAAGACGAGCCTGATCCAACCACCGCCGCTCATGGCGCTCACACCATCTCCTTCACTTCCCCTTCATTCCACTTATTAGGCCAGACATTTTTCATTTTTTAGACGGACCCAAGTACAAACACGGGGCTCCAGATGAATGGTTTTGGGTATCATTTATTCTTTACAGTACTTCAGTAATCCGTTCCCCATCAGCTGTTTGACATTTCCAACACTTTACACAATGAGGTGAACTTCATTGGGAAAGGGATACATGGATGGATTGGGCCAAAAATGTCAATTTATGTGACAATCATGCTCAACGAGTTAAAAAGCTCTAAAACGTGTTCAGTTGCAGTTTTTGCTCAAAAGTTTCCCATTTTGTCCAATTCTCTTTCCTCTGTTTAATCAAATGTTTGCAAATCTTGGGACATTGATATACGCTTATTTCTTTGTGGCTTTAGAATATAGTGTTTGGCAATTCGGGCGTTCTGCTCTCCCTGAATTTCATCCGATGGACGGGGGAGCGACTGAATTTTGCGGTGCATTATGGGTGGCAAATCGTCTTCGCAAGTTACGGTTCTGCTGGAGCGTTTTCGCTCGCTCTGCTTGCTTCATCTTATGCTAAGAGAGGAATACAACTCTGTAGCTGATATTTTACGATGCAGACTTCAACTGTTCCGACTCCCTACATAAGCACTGACAGCCTCTGATTATCTCTCTGCCCAATACAACTTTATCGAGTCTGTGTTTTCACCGTGAGAACATCAGCCATGTCAAAAAAAAGTTCGAGCTGCTAACCGCTCGGCCGGAGCTAACTAGCTCCTTAGCAGCGCATAGATCCGGTGAAAACAAGTATTATGCAATAATAACGTAAATACAGCCGGTAACTATATAAAGCAGCCTTTGAGATGATCACACACTGAGCCGGGCTTGATGCATTTGTGGTTTATTGTGGATTTTTCATCAACAATGAGCTGTAGGCGACTGTAACAAGCTAACGGGGCTAACCTGGAATAACCATCGTCCACTGGCACACATAATAGTCCTTTATTCGGACATATGGGCTGGATATGAGCTTAAATACTGGGGAGATCCTTGTGCAGATCATGTGTAGCTATAGTTGAAGATCATTCATCATCACATTCTTCCCTCTCAGCTGAACTTCATTCACATTGTCGCCGTCTTTCACTCGCACACACAGACGTTTTCGTTCGCTCTGCTCGCTCTCATCTTCTTCTAAATCTTCATAAACACCATCCGCTCGTTCAACTAGCAACAACAATTCCTCCTTTCGTTTCCCCACACTCGAAACACCCTTTCTCTTCAACCTTTCACGCAATTCAGGCACTGTCAGTCGCTTGTAAGCCATATTCGCTATTACATTAAATCAACCGGAAGTAAAATAGGCAACGACGGATGTTTTTTTTTTATCGCTCCCCCCCGTCCATCGGGTGGAATTTTGGGAGAGCAGAACGCCCGAATTAAAAATGTCATTAAAAGGCATAGGAAGGTTCGTGAGGCACAAAGCTGAGGGTCGCCGGGTTATTTCAAGATCAAATTTGTTTGGCGTCCCCAGTTGTGGTTGGAATCCCCTGCTTTGAAACCAATGGTTCCCAACCTTTTCAGCTCGTGAACTGGGGACTCCTACAGAAGACTGGAATTAGCATTTGCAAAACATTTAGATCTGGTTTATGCATATTGGTCTCAGTCTGGAGCCCTGTGTTTGATAATTGAATCTCCAACACATTCAACCAAAGTAATATTGATGGACATAAACATCTTAACACTGGAGCCTTTGTGTAGTTAATTTTCTTGTAAACTTTAGCAGTAATTTAGTTGTTTTGTTGTCTTCATACCAGCAGAGAGAGTAGAGATTTAGTAAAGTAGTAACATGTCTTTTATAACAATGTAGTTCTCACACAGCATGTAACAGTGTGGCTTTAACCTCCATTATTTGTGTTATTTAATCATTTGGAGCTGTTTGAGTGGTTAGCCAACGTCTCCGAATCACTTCAAACATCTGAAGGCAAAGCGGGAGTGGAGCCACAGCACAAAGCCGCTCCGATTTGCATCTCGGCCTGGCGTAGTCAGTGACCGTCTCGCACTCCCATGTCGAGCTGTGAGCAGACTTTAAGTGTGAGGAGCAGCTGATAGCAACGCTCAAAATGCAACGTCGTGAGACTCTGGTCTGCACAAATCGCACAGTACAGGCTCGGGGAATGTTTAAGGTGCAATATTTGTCTGCAATATTCCAGAGTAGATGTATAGTTGGGCTAGGCGATATGGCAAAAAAGTAAAATCACAATTTATTTCCTCGTTTTGACCAGTCTTGGCTTTTTACAATTATGGCTCATGAGAATATACAAAGGCTTTTTAAAATGAACATCAACTTGAACAAAACAGGCAGTAATTGTGTCTAAATCTGTGATGGTGAGCACTTCTCTTTGCCGAGATGATCCATCGAGATGCCCGTTTAGACGGCGTGAATGTTACACAGGTGTGACTTAGGCTGGCCACAATAAAAGCCCACTCTGAAATGTTCAGATTCTGTTCAACATACACCTGCCAATGCCATTCACAACATTGACGTCAGCAAAACGCTCACTCACACGACCACGGCCACACGCTGTCTGCCATCTGCTCTGAACTCTGTAAACCTGGACGCATCCGTGAAGAGTGTAGGCCTGTCACCATAACAGAAGTTTGATATATTGAGCCATGAAAATACTGCGATAAGTATTTAAAGCAGTACTAAGTAACTCTTCCCCCTAGAGGCCATAAGCGCAACTGCAGGTGTAGTAGCAAGTTACGATTTTTTCGCTTATTAATTGTCTTGGAGAGTAAATACGACGCTGACAGGAAAGGCGAAGGGAGAGAGGGTTACTGTGCATCCAAAAATACTATGGAAATATTTTTTTTTTCACTCAAACTTGGCTGTAAATACTGTTTAAAGTGATGTTAGACCCTCCAATCATCCCATAAACACTTGTATTATCCCCACAGGGGCTATGAAAAGGATTATTAAGGTAAACACGTTACTTAGTACTGCTTTAATCTTAAAATGTCTCACTATAAACATAAAACCTATGTACTTAGAGTGATATATTAATTATTAGATAACAAAAATGTGACGTAAAATGCAAATATAAATTGAGTCTTATATCTGTCATGTATTGAACGATAAGTCAATATAGACACCATCGAATGTGAGCATTTGCCCTCTCAAGTCCGTTACTACGACGAGCTGCGGTCAGGTGGACACCCTGAGGACCACGAGCAGCAGATGAGCTTCCCTAAGATGGTTCCTGACACAAATGTGGGGTGGTCTCAGACAGTGTTGGAGGTGAACACGCTGGATGAGGTCTGTGGCTGTGAGACCGGTTGGACGTACTGCCAAATTCTTTGAGTCTTTGGAGACGGATTGTAGAGAAATGAATATTCAATGCACGGGCAACAGCTCCGGTGGACATCCCTGCAGTCAGCATGCCTCAACTCTTGCGACATTTGTGGCTCTTTGTGCTATGTGTAAAACTGAACATTTCAGAGTGTCCTTTTATGGTAGACAGCTTATGGCACACCTGAGCAATGTCTATACAGGCTAATCAGGGGGGGGATGGATTGTCTCGATATAGAAGTGCTCACTAACGCCCAGTTTCCACATCTTCCGCCTGTTCGCTCAGGTCAGCTGCACTCCGCTCCAGACTCCTCTGAATGACGGCGACATCAACAGCCACTAAAATAAAATCTGTGCAGTTGGTGTTAAAGGAACAGGCCACCGTTTTTACATACTGAGATATGTTCTTACCTTAGCTTTGACGAGTTCTTTAGGACCTGTCTGATCTTCCCCCGTGCCTTCAGTCACGTAAACACAGCGCAGACGGCGTTAGCATTTAGCCTCTCCCTCTCTCCACTATAGCTCCAAAACAGGTCAAGATAGAAGCTACCAAGCTCTTCCACGTTTTCCCTATTTAAATATGGTTACGTGAAGTGTAACACTACAAAGTATAATTACACAAAATTAAACAATGTGGATTTTCTAAGTGGATAAAAGGGGGGACTATATTGTAAGGCGTAATAATACCAGGAGTAGTTCGAAATCCGCGCAGTAATCTTCACTTTACTGTGCGGATGCCAAACTAGTCCTGGTATTATTACGCCAGACAGGTCCTAAAGAACTCGTCAAAGCTAAGGTAAGAACATATCTCAGTGTGTAAAAACGGTGGCCTATTCCTTTAACTTTGAAAACCAGGATGTTGTTGGCGTTCCATTTCCTGTGTGGTGCGATCGGATGTGAGGTTTGATCCAGCCAGACTGAAAGTTGAGTTGATCCATATTTTTTTCTTCGGGGAGGAACGGAGCAGCGGCGGCCGGCGACAGAGAGGATGTGGAATGTTAACGCATAGCAACGCATTTGCGTAGTGCGGCGCAAACATGGAGAATGTGGAAACTGGGGGAACATGGCTTTAGGCAGATTTGTTAAGAATAGGCCACCATTCTTCCATACTGAGTTATGTGAGATACCTGAGCTTAGACAAGTTGATGTACCTGTGAGTTTAGAAGCAACCAAGCTCTTCCACGTTTACCCTATTTAAATATGGTTAGGTTAGTAGCTACATAATCCAAGTATAGTTACACAAAGTTAAACATGCCTATTTTCTAAGCGGATAAAAAGGGGAACTATATTGTAAGGCGTAATAACACTGACGTCCACGCAGTAATATCTTCACTTTACTGGGCGAGTCTACTTGCGTAATATTGGCTTCTGATTGGTAATGGGCATGCCTCCAGTGGATATCAGACTACTGTAAATTGGTAGCCATTAAAGGATTCATAAGCTGGGTTACTTTTTTGCCTACTCTATAAACTAAAGAAATCTCAAAATATAGTCCATTTCACATTCAGTTTTATGCAGTTTCTTCTCGTTTTAAATACCCAGAGTTCCCATCATTCCTCCTGATACATTTGTAAGATGAGCTTTTGAAGTGCGCAGCAGCAGAGCAGTGGTGTGGCGGGTGTAAATGGCGGGAGCACGCTCTGTGATCTGTGGAGACTAGTGCCTACATTGACATGACATGTTAAGAATTCTAGCCCAGGGCCAGAGAGGGCCTGCTTTTCTGCTCTGACTGAATACGTGCTGGCTAACTGGCCTCTTCCCGCAGCGATCCTTTTAACAGCCTCCCAAACCCCCATCCACTCCCTGTTTTCTTTCAGAAGGGCAGCAAAGCCGATAGCAATAAGTCTAAGAAGATATTTGTAGGCGGCATCCCCCATAACTGCGGAGAGCCGGAACTCAGGGACTATTTCAATAGATTTGGAGCGGTAAGTATTGGCAACGCATAACACAGGCAACTGTTCTAATCAGTCAGTTTCTACTGGACCCGTGTGGCAGAGGCCGAGCCCCTACTGCAGCAACAGACCATTTGTGCGATCAAAGTGCAAAGTAGGGTTGTTCCAATACTGGTACTGGTGCCCGATATCACGGATTTTCTAAACCAAAAGCTACACTGCAAAAAGTATTTAACTAGATCAGCATAAACATCTCAATTTGAGCATAATAATCCAAATTTTAGTTGTTTTGACTAGTTAAGGCGAGACACTGCAGGTGAATAGGGAAAAAAATGTATATTTACAGACATCAATTTGAGACTGTTGCTGTCAATCACTGACTGGCATAAATGTGAGAAAAAAATACATTGCAAGTTTTCTGTCATTTTATCTTTTCATATAAGAACAAGGTGTTTTATGCCTAAAAATGCCCCAAATTTCCCATCTTTTCAGCGACGAAATCTGAATAATGGATAGAGCTACATTCAAATTTATGGTTTAATTTTATTGATGAATGAGTTACCAAGACTTTCTCAGAGGGGATTTAGGATTTCTTGTTTAGTTTTAAAATAAGCTGTTTTTTCGCCTTATTTTTTGACAATTCAAAACTCAATAAATGGGGTTAGGGATTAAATACTAAAAAATCCCTCTGGAAAAAATCTTCCAAATATTGTTCAGTCCAAGGCTGGAAAATTTGAAGTCTTTAGGTCCGACTGACGTGGACATAGTGTCGCCACAATGACAGAAAAATGTGTTTTGAGAAAAAGGCCCTTGAAATTGCATTCTCCCATATAAGTCTATGGGGGAACATTGAATCAGCGCAATATTTAAACATGTTATTGTGAAGATTAGGCATATTTTCTGTTTCCGGGTGAAAGCTTGTATGTTCAGAGACCAATTTGGCCCAAAACCTGAAAACTGAAAAAAATGAGTTTTGCCTGTAGTGTCTCTCCTTAAGAAGTTGTTGGGCATTTGTCCGAGATTATTTCACTTGTTCTGAGATGTTTCTGACTCGTTTCGATACATTTCGTCCTTATTTCAGGTCATTTTCTTTGCCAATGGGGTAAGAAAATTGGTCTTATCTCATTGGCAACTTTACTTTCTTATTTCAAGCGAGATTTACCCTAGAACTGGTCTGAAATGTCCGCAAACAAGCAAAGTAAACTTGGTCCGATCAGAAAAAGTGTCTAAATGAGTGAAAACCGCTCAAAACAAGATACATTTCCTCAATTCAAGTCATTTAAGCCAATGCTTGATATTTACTTTTTGTAGCAGCTCCTGGAGCAGCTTAATAAACCTGATATCGCTCAACCTCTAATTAAAAAAAACCCTGCTAATACAAAGAAAGGGTTCATGTTTTCTCATTGATGCGTTCATTTAGTCTTTAGAGTGGAACCAGAACGAATCGCGTAAGACCCAATAAAAAATAGACCAAATTATTATCACAATAAGGATGGATATTGCATCACCCGATACTGCGATAACAATAATTTTGAAGAAATGAATTCGGAAATAACGGCACACCCTGACCTCTCTGCCACACCGGCCCAGTAGTAATGAGAAGACATTTGAATGTGCAGTGTGTCCAGTGAACAGCGGTCTGGGGGGGGGGGGGGGGGATAGCAGATATCTGTGTTACTAAATCGAGGCAGCAGAATGTTGTAATTGCTTTTAAGGACGGAGCTGGGCGCTCACTGTTTCCTTTGTCCCGTTTGAAGGTCACAGAGGTGGTAATGATCTATGATGCGGAGAAGCAGAGGCCCCGAGGTAAAAGCTGATCCCGTTCTCTCTCCCCCCCCCCCCCCCCCACCCTCACCCCCCTCTCCATCTTAAATCACATGACAAACTATTCTGGACCGTCCACTCCCACAGCGAGAGAAAACCGCAATATGTGAACGCTTGACACGACACAAAGATGTTAGCAGGAAGTGAAGCCGAGCACACGCTACACCATTTTTCGTTGACAGTAGATGAGTTTCGTGATCATAATCCTGTTCAAACGCCCGCCCTCCGCTTCCTATTTTCTGCTCTTGAAATGGCGTCAATGCCATGGTCACCAGACTCGATCGCTGGTACATCGGCGATTCCGGTTTCCAGGCAGAAGCGTTGGCGATTTTAACCTCCCCAAAAGTGAACACACAGAATGCAGCGGCCAATAACCGAACGAAATACACACAGAAAGATACCTTAACTACCACAAGCGACTAACTAAATGGCCACAGCAAGCCCCACAAAGATCACAACATTAGATCACCGAAGCTCCATGAAATCAGTGCGGCGTTGAAGCGTATCCAAAAGCCCGCGACTGCCCGAGTTTCATTTCTCGGGCAGAAATGAAACTGTCCGAGTTTCTCTGCTCCTTCGATGGGCTTTAACTGACTAAACGCACATGGTTGTTTTTTAGATGATACACCTTAGGGCTGTGCAATTAATCGAAATTCGATTACGATTTCGATTACAACAGTAAACGATTACAAAATTAGCATAATCGCAAAAAATCAATTATAATATATATATATTTTTTTTCAATGTTTTTTTTCCCTTTTATTGTCTTTTTATTTTTTATTTTTTTTTCACATTTTCTTTTTTTTCAATTTTTTTTTCTTTTTTTTTTTTTGCAAAGCAGACTTGCGTTATTTCAGGCCGCTGGGATTATTTTCCCTTCGCTTTTCACATGCCGTGACTCATGCTTTTGTCTGACATAAAAACAAACGGCGCTGTGTGATGATGTCATCAGGCCGCCCTGCTCAGTTTACTTGCGCAGGTGTGAGGGCTGGCCAGCAGGGGGCAGGTGTGAAACAGGGACCTCTCTTTAATCAAGGCGTACTTGAAATCATTTGCACTTTTATGACTGTCCAGAAAACATAAAATATCATCATAATGTTTTGATTAATAAATAAATAGAATAAAGACAGACTTTTTTTTTAAAGGCAACAAATAATCGTGATTTCAATTATGACAAAAATAATCGTAATTATTATTTTTTCAATAATCGAGCAGCCCTAATACACCTATTTAAAATAACGCCTATTTTAAGTCTTTTCCTATTCCCCAGAGTCTCTTTGGTTAAAACTGATGTAAAAATGCCTCCAAAATGAGCTATTTCAGCCTGAAACAATCACAAAAAATGCCTGTGAACTCTTGAAGGGACTTTCACTCATTTTGGGTGAACTCGTTCGAAATCCAGTCGCGCAGTGTGAACCCCCCCATTCTTCACACAATCTTTTAAGACTGAAATAATGGTGTAGTGCGTGCTCAGCTTCAGAGGTTTTGGATTGGACCATAAGGTCTCTTTCCAGATACTTTATGTCGACACCCAACTTCTTTCAACAGCGTCAACTGTCAAAGAGTCTCAAATCGTACATCACTATCGCCACACTATACTGGTAAGGCTTTGCGTGACGTTTGGACAATGGGCTTTGCAGATTTACATTTCGTCCAAAGTTTGGGTGTCACACGAGGTTCAATAGTACAGTTTCCCCAGCCCACTTGACAGAAATCCAAAGCTCGTGAAGTATTCAGGCTCCAGAAAGTAGGTGGCTCCAGCCTCTCGGTAAAGTAACAATGCACTTCATCACAAGTGAACTTACGGGCCGCTGGCATATTGAGAGCAGTCTGAATATCCCGAGCCAGTCCTCTGAGCGCTCGCTTCCTTCAGCCAAAGCATTTGTCCCGTCAAACTTTATCCTGTTTCGAGGACGTCTTCTGGAAAACTTCAGAGTCGCACGTCCCACATTGCCTCAATCTTCCACTGGTCCACCTACAAAGTGTTCACTCATATCTTTTGGGACTGAACCAGAATAGTTTGTCATTTGAATTTAAACACGACCGTTGCACCGTTGTGTATTTGACTAAAGCAGTAGCTATTACAGACCTGAATAAGTTTTCTTTAGATGTTACTCTATAATCTTGCATATGTAGAATAGTATGTGTTTTCCCATATGTAGAATGTTAAGTATTTGTAAGTAAGCCCTGTTTTTCTTTCTTCTGCCCCCTTTTCTCCCTGTGAATGCTTTGGATGTGATTAACAGTGTCTCTTAAGATTTGTCTTTTTCTTCTTTAGGTTTCTGTGCATTGTTCCAGTGTCACAGAGATACAGGCCAAATGTTTGATTTATTCTTTTATTCGTCGTCTTTCCCGAAAAGAGTGCTCGATACAAACATAAAATAGTTTTTATGGGACATATTATTCAAAATCTGCTTTTTTTTCTTCTTCCTGTGCCGGTGTCAAACGCGTACCCAGAGTAATAAATACTTTAGGATTTGAAGTCATGTCTACATAAGGATATGTTGTAATGACTGATACACAGGATTTTGCCTAGAGCTCCCTCTGTAGTCAGTAGTGTGAATGACAGTGAAAACAAGCTTTTGGTTTCTGCTAATCATGTGCGAGCTACTCATGGCGCTTGGATGAATGAGCGCAGAACTGCTCAGAACAGGTTCTCTCTCTCTCTATCTGTCTATCTGTCTATCTATCTCTCTCTATCTCTCTCTCTATCTCTCTGTATATCTCTCTCTATATCTCTCTCTATATCTCTATCTCTCATATCTCTCTGTATATCTCTCTCTCTATATCTCTCTCTATATATCTCTCTCTATATATCTCTCTCTATATCTCTCTCTATATCTCTCTCTATATATCTCTCTCTATATATATCTCTCTCTATATCTCTCTCTCTATATCTCTCTATATATATCTCTCTATATATATCTCTCTATATCTCTCTATATATATCTCTCTATATCTCTCTCTATATCTCTCTATATCTCTCTATATCTCTCTATATCTCTCTCTCTATATCTCTCTATATCTCTCTATATCTCTCTATATCTCTCTCTATATCTCTCTCTATATCTCTCTATATCTCTATATCTCTCTCTATATCTCTCTATATCTCTCTATATCTCTCTCTATATATCTCTCTATATCTCTCTCTATATCTCTCTCTATATCTCTATATCTCTCTATATCTCTCTATATCTCTCTATATCTCTCTCTCTATATCTCTCTCTATATCTCTCTATATCTCTCTATATCTCTCTCTATATCTCTCTCTATATCTCTCTCTCTATATCTCTCTCTATATATATCTCTCTATATATCTCTCTCTATATCTCTCTCTATATCTCTCTCTCTATATATATATATCTCTCTATATATATCTCTCTATATCTCTTTCTCTATATATATATATCTATATCTCTCTCTATATCTCTCTATATCTCTCTATATCTCTATCTCTCATCTCTCTGTATCCCTATATATCTCTCTATCTCTCTCTCTATCTCTCTCTCTATATCTCTCTCTATATCTCTCTCTATATATATCTCTCTCTATATCTCTCTATCTCTCTCTGTCTATCTCTCTCTCTATATCTCTCTCTATATCTCTCTATATCTCTCTCTCTCTCTATCTCTCTCTCTATATCTCTCTCTATATCTCTCTATCTATATCTCTATATCTCTCTCTATGTATCTCTCTATCTCTCTCTATATATCTCTCTATATATCTATATCTCTCTATATATCTCTATATCTCTCTATATCTCTCTCTATATATCTCTATCTCTCTCTGTCTATCTCTCTCTCTATATCTCTCTCTATATCTCTCTATATCTCTCTCTCTCTCTATCTCTCTCTCTATATCTCTCTCTATATCTCTCTATCTATATCTCTATATCTCTCTCTATGTATCTCTCTATCTCTCTCTATATATCTCTCTATATATCTATATATCTCTATATATCTCTATATCTCTCTATATCTCTCTATCTCTCTATATATCTCTCTATATATCTCTCTATATCTCTCTCTATGTATCTCTCTATCTCTCTCTATATATCTCTCTATATATCTATATCTCTCTATATATCTCTATATCTCTCTATATCTCTCTCTATATATCTCTCTATATCTCTTTATATCTCTTTCTCTGTATCTCTATCTCTATATCTCTCTCTATATCTCTAGTGTACTGTATGGCTAACTAGCTGCTAACGGGTCTGATGTATCTTAGCTTTTCATGCTTAGGGACTTAACGCTAAAACCAATCCAGTGACTAAAAAGTACTCGGGATGGGCTTTAAATTAAAATATAACTTGTCCATATTGAGTAACATTTAGCTGGATGAAATATTAACAAGTTAGCTCGACCTCGCAAACATCCATGCAGATACAGTAAGGCTACTGCAAAATGAGGCCAGTCAAGTAGAAATAATACATAACCATCTAAATACTATTTTGAAATGACACAACACAAGCAGCTTTTGGACACGGACTGTTTCGATGTCTTTGGACACACGGCGCACACAGTCTGGACATTCCTATAACTCTATCCAAATCAAATCAAGTCACATCATAAGCACTGAAAACGGTTTCATGCATATACAGTAAGTGAAATTCTGATTTAACTTCTTAAAAGTTGACTTTAATGGAAGGTTTACTCAAGTAAATGAGTAAAGTAACGAATTACTAACCTATCTGCTATTAACACTCAGTCTTTGACATTAGTATATGAATAAGGTGTCTTCTACTCTGTACTTTCCTTTTATCTGTATTTGGTATTGGCGAGCACTCAGTCAACCAATCGACCGCATTTAGGTGATGTCAAAGCCTAGTTAGAAATCATGACTGGATTCGCAGATCATTTGAGATTTTGCTTTAGATACAAATCAGCGTATTGGTTTGAGCATCCCTACCCAAAACTGTCGTCCACATTAAAGCCCATATTTAAAAACGGTTCACTTTGCACGTGTCTTGTTTGGAACAGGTGCGTGTAGGTGAAGGCACATGAAGGCCAAACGTAGAACAGAAAAAAGTCTCTCCCACACGGTTTTACTTGCAACACCAGTGCTCTTTTTTATTAATTGCAAGGTTTTGGCCAGTGGCAAGTCAGGCAAATGGTTTTAGTCCAACATTAGATATGTTCTGAGCAGTTCTGTGTTCATCATGCCTCCATGAAGCTGCTAACCATGTCTGACACCAAGTCCTTCCCACAGCTGCCTGAGGGGGGAGCTCCAGACAAACTCCTCAACAGCCCTGGCCTCCATGTCTGAGTTGTATCCTTACAGAGACATTATTTTAATCCCCAGATGAATATTTCCACGTTAAACAAAATGTGAAGGAGGGCAGTGTCGTCTTTCATCTAAGCCAGGACGTCTTTCTTTCTTTCGAGACGAGCCCCAGAGGTAATGGTATCCTCCCAAATATAGCAAGTATTACAGCTTTAAACACTTTCTCAGGCAGCGAAGAGTCTTTCAGGTCTAGTTCGAGGGATTTTTTTTGCCCTTTTCTTCCTCACAATTGTCTGATTGGTTTCTGGGACGTTTTGCTTTTTCACCGATGGGGTTACGTTTTCTGACAGAGTTGAATCCATTCTTCGTTCTACGATTTTGATTTGTTCCCTGGGCAACCCAAAGGTTCAACCGTCGGACAGATGTTCTTTTCATGAAATTCTGTGGACCTTTGCTCATTCCGGCCAAATTAATCGATTCTTTGATCTGAGGTGCCTAAAAACAAAAAATAAAAACGCGACTTAGTGATAGATTTGACCTAGATGCTCGTTACGATCCGCCCCGTTACAGCAGCGGAGGACATGTCACTCTGTCGAACGAAGCGCGGCCTCGACTTATATTTGGAAATGGGACGGGTCATTGACAGATGTTATTAATAGCGGCGTAGAGCATAAGTGCTGGGAGCGCCTGGCATGATACTAGAGGTCTCCGAAAAGGGACCGATCTCCAAGGACTTTTAATTGGATTCAGGTTAGGTCCCCGAGTACCAGACGTGCACTCAACCCAGTTCTGCCACAGCGAGAACGAAATGAAATCGCTGGCGCGCGACTGCAGACAAGGACTTTCGCCGGGTAGAACTTGGATTATCACATAGCTCTCGCCTAATTCATGTCTTCTCACGTGACCGAAATCTCATCTTTTGGCCTTTATCTCTGTGTTTTTTTCTTTTGGTTGATGTTATGTTTTAACCGTTCATTGTTCAGGCTTCTCCCGACTCTTTCAAAAGTAATTATACTGAAGTCGACCGTTTGGGAAAGCTTGGAGAAAGATTTTTAGACGTTTCACAATTTTTTCCGTTTTGTTTCTTACTCCATGTTTTGTGACGCATTAACAATGGCTGCTGCGAGTGTGTGCTCCACAGCAATTTACCAAGGGCCCAGCTCACGGTGGGGTTCGCATGAGACCGCAAAGGAGTAACGAGACCCAAACAATTGGCCCGGATGACTTAATATTTTAACCAAGAATCATACATCAAAAATATTTACAACAATAGATGTTTGTGTGGGTTTGGAAGTTGTTCAGAAGTTCACCATTGAAGTAGAGGTTTCCCAAAGTTACCATGAGGACTGGGTTGTTTTGCCTCTTCACAAAGGCCCAGTCTGGATGACTTTGGAGACTTGTACTGTGATGAGATGGAAGAATTGTTGAGTAAATTGGAGGATGGATATAGATATAGAGTTTGAATTCTCTTCTAAAAAAAAAAAAAAAAAAAAGGCAGAATGTGCTCTTCCCAAAAAAACATTTTGTTGACTACAGAAATATTAACCACTTAATAGGTTGCGTTCACATGATGTCACAAAGAAAGAGCCTATAGTTTAAGGCCCAGTCCACACATATCCTGATATTTCTTCTGAAGATCTCGTTTGAAAACTGAAACTGATGACACAACATTCCACGTCAACGAACCACTGTTTTTTGGTCTAATATTTTAGTTTTAGCAGAAAATAAATGGCAGCCTATTCAGTGTTGACCAGAAGTTTAAAAACGGTTTCTTACAAAGCTTATACCTAGCAACGTTTAGCATCCTAAAGTACATTTAAATAAACAAAAAGTGTTTTATTTTTTCTGGTAAGTTAGTCCAGATGGTACATTTGTCGAATTAACACTTAAAAACTACTTAAAGCAGTACTAAGTAACTTGTTTACCTTGATCAATCCTTTCCGTAGTCCCTCTTGGGGTAATAATGCAATTGCAACTTGACTGCCACCGGACCGGAGCAGCCAATACGCACTCATAGAATCACGAAGAAGAAGCTAACATGCTAACGGGCAATGCTAACTGCGGGCTAGCGCCACTTTAAACAGTATTTACAGCCAAGTTTGAGTGAAAACAGTTATGTCCATTGTGTAATTGGATGTACAATATCTCTCTGTCCCTTTGCCTTTTCTGCCAGCGTAGTATTTACTCTCGAGGACAATTAATACGTTAAATAAATTGCTTCGACACCTGCAGTTGCGCTTATGGCCTCTAGGGGCTAGAGTGACTGCTTTAATTACTACATTCAATGCCTAACTCATAATGAATAGTTCTTCATACTTGACTTATTTGACTTATTACACTTAACTAATGAATTGTTCATGATTAACTATTAACTCATCATTTATTAAGGCTAAATAAGGTGTAGTTATTATAAAGTGTTACTGATTTATCTCGGTTTTGTTTTACGGTGCCCAGCCCTAGTTGTAAGGGGTTATTACAACATGTTAAAGACTTGACACACGTTTAATTCCTTTTTTAAAATCCTGTTTCATTCTTCATTCACGTAGGGCCACCAGGAAGTTGGTCAAAAACATTCTGCGCACAGAGCCTATAAAAAAAAGGATTTCAGTGCCAGATCTAGAAAAATTCTGAAAAGATGTCGGACAACTTTCAGAGCCCACCACAACTCGCGATTTCCACTCCAGTTACTCGCACGCAACGTCATTCGAACCCACCACCCGGGGCGCCCTCACTGCCGAAAGCCCGATACTGTTTCTTCATCTTGTGTTGTCACAACCCCCTCCTGCTACCTTGATTCACTCTTGGTCGTTGGCTAGGTTTTGGATTTATTACTTTCGAGGCCGAACAATCAGTGGACCAGGCTGTCAACATGCATTTTCACGACATCATGGGCAAAAAAGTGTGTAGTGGTAGTTTTAATTTTACCCTTCAACATCAACAAAGGCTTGGGCGAACCGTTAAAAACATCAACTCCTGACAGTTTCCCGACGTAAAGCCATACTGTGCAGCATTCCCACCCAAACAGGATCATATTTCGAGTGCATTTGACTTATTTTCATCAGACACGTTACGTTGCTGGGAGCAGGTCGTCACAGCCCCGTCTACCAAAGCCCTTCCAGGCGCTTTTCGATAACCCATTGCAAAACTACCATTGTCAGTGTCTAACCGAGCATTGGGAGCATGTTTTCAAAGCGACATATAACCCCGGAATGTTTCGCAGTGTGGCTTTAACCATATCACATCATAATTATACCACTACTTTGGAAAAAAACGTCTAGAAATTGATTATTACTGCTTTTGTAATCGACTAATAATGGATATCTTCTTTTTCTTTTTTTAGTCGCTCAAGGCTTTGTTTTGAATTGACCGCTCCTCTAGGATGTTTCTGCAATTTGTCTTTAAGATTAAAGCAATAAAAAGTAGAGTCGATTTGAGATTTGACACCTAAAGGACTGGTCAAAGTACGTCCTGTTTCTTTTATGTTTTTTCCGATGTTCTGTTGGCAGGTCACTTACACGTCAACATCCTTATTTGAACGTTTTTTTGTTTGTTTTTTTAACGTTTAAAAAAAAAAGTTACCAGTGACCTCAAGTTTAAGAATCTCCATACTGTGTCTAATCCAAATTCGCAAAAGATCAGAGCACCGACCGAATGTTCCAAACTGGTGCCGCGTTCGAGGCGTACTTGCAGGCTGCAGTCGGGATGGTGTTGACTTTATCTGTGTTTGCCGTCTCGCAGGCGGAGACGCCAGATGGGCGGACTTGATTGCGCTAAGACAATGCGGAGAAGTCAGGTGCACTTGACGGAAGCCGGTTCTGATTGCCATTTCTCGACTCTGTTGATCTGACTTTCATTATTTTTCAAAGACTACGTTCCCTATACCTGATTTCTTTTTTTTTTTCTAGTAATGGAACGGCATTTGCTTTGTCCTCCTTTAGTTTATCCTTCACTCAGTTTTAGATGTTACCTAGTTTCTCAAAGCGCCACATTGTAGTTATTATTCATTTCTATGCAGTGCCCCTCGAAAAGTATACACCTTGAACTTTTGCACATTTTGTCATGTTTACAACCATAAACATAAAGATTAATTTTGATTTTTTTTCTGAAAGTTCAGAGACAAGTAACCGACAACTGTGAAGTGAAAGCAAAATGATACATGATTCTGTTATTTTTCAAAAAATAGAAAACCGAAAAGTGGGGCGTGCATAAGTTTTCATACAGCATGAATGAATACTTTGTGGAACCCCCTTTTGCTGCATAACAGCAGCAAGTCTTCTGGGGTTTGACTCTACAAGATTTTCACATGTAGAGACTGACATTTGAGCCCATTCCTCTTTACAAAACAACTCCAGCTCTGTCACATTAGAAGGAGAGCGTTTGTGAACAGCAGTTTTCAGGTCTTTCCACAGATTTTCAATAGGATTTAGGTCAGGACTTTGACTGGGCCGTTCTAACACATTAATATGTTTTTATTGAACCATTCCATTGTAGATTTATCTTTGTGTTTAGGGTCATTGTCCTGCTGGAAGGTGAATCTCCGCCCCAGCCTCAGTTCTCTTGTGACTCCAGCAGGTTTTCCTCCAAAATGTCCCTGTATTTGGCTCCATCCATCTTCACAACTATTCTTACAATCTCCCCAGTCCCCGCTGAGGAAAAGCAGCCCCACAGCATGATGCTCCCCCCCTTATATTTGACACTGGGGATGGTGCACTCAGGACGATGAGCAGTGTCTGGTTTGCTCCATACATAACGTTTTGCATTTGGGCCAAAAAGTTAAATTTTTGTCTCATCTGACCAAAGCTCCTTCTTCCACATGGAGCTGTGTCCTCCATATGACTTCTAGCAAACTTCAAACTTCAGTTTTATGGTTGTAAACATGACAAAATGTTTAAAAGTTCAAGGTGTATTAGTAATTTCAAGAGGCACTGGATATCGACAAAATAAAACCTGGCTCCATCTATTATTTAGGCTTCGCCATTGAAAATACAGTCAATTTTGGAAATTTGTAAGCATAAAATGTCTTTTTATTTATTTGAGAACGTATCAGTAATTTACAGTAAAACTTTCAAATTAATATCTCTGTTCACCTGCAGTCCCATGAAAGTGTCATGTAAATGAGCAGAGCCAGCCGTCTCCTCTTGGCGCTGCCCTCAGAGGGAGCTCTAATGATTTGTGGGTATAAGAAAATGGCCACATATCCAGTCAGCCGGGTGATATTACGACATATCTGGTTTCGGCGCTGGCCTGTGTTGTCACATCTTTGCAGAACTTACAGAATTTTTCGAAGGACAATTGGGTAATCTGATTCTCTTCCAGAGGCATTTTAGATGCCGCCAGTCTTCTGTTGCATTCTGCAAACGTGTCTGAATGAAGCGGCTGTAGCACTAAAAACTTTTCCCCAAAAAGTACCACTTTCTCTGCGCAACACAATTTCTAAATCAGGTCTCGAGCAGGACTAAGCAAATCTAAAATCAGACTAAACCATGACCAGCGTGGTTCTAAATGAGGACACACTAACCCAAAGGAGGCCAAAAAGATGGATGAAATCGACCCATAAACAGACTAGAACTGCCGAAGAGCCTGAGTACCTCCTGTGTGGTCCCCGTTCCAGAGATTGAGAACCCCTGGCTTAGTCGAGTAACAGGAATAAAGTGTGTCTGTATGAACAATTCAAAGAATATGCAATATTCACAGAACTGTAGTAACAAAATGTATACATGACCAAACCATTTCAGGGCAAATTAAGTATTATTTTTAATTCAGATTGAGTTAAATTATAAATCGGGCTCCAAACAAGGCTAGAATGAAGTTATCAAAGGGGCAGCTACAATCAAAGTGTCAAAAAATGTGCACGTAGATGTGATTTTATTGTTGAATCCTTGATGTTTAGAATGCGCTGTTGTTTCGGACAGACAAAGGAAATGTGTTCATGGTTTGCCTGTTTTTGATGATAGACCACAAAATCTATATTTATTTTTCATGAATTGCCTCTGAGATGATGGAACAAGCGTAATGTGTAGTGTGGGCCTTTATTTCAGTGGTATTGCCCATAAACGTCCCGTCATGGACACTGCATTAAACCCTGGACAATTCGATGTTTCATCTTTGCAAAAAAACACTATCAATTGTAATATTTTTAGCACATGGCCTGTTTTGGTCCATGACCATTGACCATTTCAAGCAGCACAGGCACAATTTTATAAACGGAAAACCATGAAATAACATTTTTGGGGAGACCGTAAATTGGTATCACACCTGCAATAATCCTCAGAGCTGCTTCACACGACCTGCAGCTGAAGCCTGGAACATCATCAGCAACTCATACGTGAAGATGAAACAGTTAATCATCTATCAACCAGTGTTAATTTTGACAACATATTTTATTTTAGTTTTAGTCTTTTGACTAAAATGTAATTTAATTTTAGTCAAGATTTAGTCAATTTTTTTTTTCAATTTTAGTCTAGTTTTAGTCGACTAAAATTGCATGTCAATTTAGTCGACTAAATTTAAGACTAATTTAATCGACTTATATTTGTAATATTCATTATAATCATATTTAATCCAGGTCCTCTGCTTCATGGAGCTGCTTCCACATGAATGAAGCACAGACCTGTTCATTTGGCAGAGAATTTAAATGATATGAGGCCTTTTCAGACGGTCAATAGAAGTTTGGATGATTTTAGTCTCTCCTTTTCATTTTTGTTTAGTCTTATTTTAGTCGACTAAAATATCAGGACATTTTAGTCATAGTTTTAGTCTCATGAGAAACTCTTAATTAAGTTTTAGTCCAATTTTAGTTGTCAAAAATATCACTTTGACTAAAAGTAAGACTAAATATTTTAGTCGACGAAATTAACACTGCTATCAACACATCCAAGATGGGCTCAATTCGACAACGTTGCGATAGGTTAAGAACACGTTTGGCTCAATTGAAACCAATAAAAGTGTCCTGAATGTACTAACATAAGCACCTATCGCATAATCATTTATCTGAACGTATATATTGCACTACAAAAAGTGAATATCAAGCATTGGCTTAAATGACTTGAATTGAGGAAATGTATGTTGTTTTGAGCGGTTTTCACTCATTTAGACACTTTTCCTGATCGGACCAAGTTTCCTTTGCTTGTTTGAGGACATTTCAGACCAGTTCTAGGGTAAATCTCGCTTGAAATGAGAAAGTAAAATCGCCAATGAGATAAGACCAATTTTCTTTCCCCATTGGCAAAGAAAATGACCTGAAATAAGGACGAAATGTATCGAAACGAGTCAGAAACGTCTCAGAACAAGTGAAATAATCTAGGACAAATGCCCAACAATTTCTTAACCAGTCAAAACAACAAAAATTTGGATTATTATGCTCAAATTGAGATGTTTATACTGATCTAGTTAAATACTTTTTGCAGTGTGTGTAAAATCTTCAATCTGAACCCAGTCATGACACTTGGATTGCAGCCGACCCATCAAGTGCTTTTCTATCGTCTTGACTTTGCACTGGTTTCGTGCTAAAAAGGCGGCTCGACTTACAAAAAACACCCCCAAAAAAACATTGTTCTTGACTTGACATTACCTTTCACTGGGACTTAAGGGATCCAGGGGAAGATACGAGCTACAAAATTAGAAATTGGAGCAACGTCAAACTGCGCAACAAATCCCCCCCCCACCCTCCCGGTTCGGTTGTTGGGGACCGTACAGAAGTCACGGTATCCATCACTGGAAGAGCGGCGTGATGCCCCGGGGAGAGGCGGCCAGGTAGCTCCGCCGGAAACATGTGCATGTAATTAGGTCGACGGAGAGAGAAGACAGGAGGGGAGGCTACACCTTAAAGCGCCCAGGAATTTGTGATTTCCTTTTCTTTTTTTTTCCTTTCTTTTTTCCCTCCCCTGCAAGGTGACCCCAATAGCTCAACCCCTCGGTCTATTTCTGGTCGGCTCTCCGTTAGTCGCAGGCTGTTTCTTTTGCTCCGGTTAGCGGCGGGAAGCTTTCGCCTAGTTACGCCGTGAAACAAAAAAAAACAATAAAGTTTTCTCACTGCGGCAATTTATTTAAAACCGTGAGTTATTTGTGTAGCTTTGCAGTACTTTAAAGCCTTGTTAGGATTCATTACGCGGCCATTTGCAGGTGTTGCCAGGTGCATTGGGATGAAATCTGCAAAAACTGACCCCCCCAAAATTCCAAAAAAGCCAAATCTCGGGACACAGTATGAAGACGATTATTTCTTTTCAGTTTTATGAAACCCTCTTCTTTTATTGTCTGCATGTTTACCTTTTTATATTCTGTCAGATCTGAGATAGAAAATTTCTCTCTATTTGTCCATTCCCTGCTAAACCGTATTCCAAATTAAAGTCACAATGGCATTTTTCTAAGTGTTAGCTGAAGAAAGGTAAGTCTTGATCTCCTTTTAGATGCCTTTTTTTAAAATGAATAGTTTTTTTTTGAAGAACCAGACTGTGTTTCACCGACGCAAGAAGCCATTTTAAGTTTCTGTACTTTTGTAGTGATGAAATTGCCATGAATTGTGTCTGCGAAACACAGCTCTGGAATCTCCTAGTTAACCAGAAATACTCAAATTGACGTAGCTGACCCTGGCCCACATTAATATTTAAACGTAAAGTGAAAATTCTCGGCCCAAAACGGTGGCGATAAATACAGAGGGAGCTCAGGTGCTGTGTCTGTGTCGTGCTGCAGTGGCCCCAGCGCCGGCGTTACCAAAATGTGCTCTGCGTGTCCTTTTTGTCCAGGTGGAAGTAAAAAAAGCCGAACCTCGTGACAGCAAGGCTCCGGGGCAGCTCGGCCCGGGCCAGTGGGCTCCCAGGGGCATCCTGACTGCAGCTAACGGCTGGACAGCACAGCCCGCACAAGCCTGGACGCAGGCCTACGGGCCACAGGGTGAGTGGGCACCCGGCCAGAGACCAAAACAGGCATAACCTACTTTGAACTAAACAGCTCGGTAGCAACATGTTTTCCCACTGGCATTCTGCGTGGATGGGATTGATGAAAGTCTCTTATTAATTATTATAAATTGGGTATTTCTGTATTTTACTATTGGGCCCAACCAGGGACATGAGCCGCAAATTAGCACTAGCTAGAAGCCCTTTGTGTCACATCAGCTGCAAATTTGAAGGTTAGTGCTAGATCGTATGCTCCGGAGGGACGGTCTGCTGTGAGTTTGTATAGATCTATGAGTTGGTTTGTCTAAAAATACAAATAATCCTAATCCTAACCCTAATCCTTAAGGTTAACCCCTTAACTCCCACCTGAACCGAGCACATTTGCTCCAGTTTGGCTTTACCCCAGTCCAAAAGCTTCTGGAAAAAAAGCTGTGAAAATAGCAATAAAACAATGATGGAAATGTGACAAAAAAGTGAGAAAACATTGACAAAAAAATTACAAAAATGTGACAAAATGTGACAAAAAAATTACAAAAAAATGATAAAAAATTGACCAAAAAAAGTCAAAAATGCAACAAAAAATGGATTAAAAATGGATAAAAAATGTACGAAAAAATGACAAAAATGTGACAAAAAAGTGAGAAAACATTGACAAAAAAGTGACGAAAAATGTATGAAAAAGTGGCAAAAATGTCACAAGAAATTGACAAAAAAATGACGAAAAAATGACAAAAATGTGACAAAAAAATTACAAAAAATTGACAAAAAAAGTCAAAAATGCGACAAAAAATGGATTAAAAATGGATTAAAAATTTACGAAAAAATGACAAAAATGTGGCAAAAAATTACAAAAAAGTGACAAAAATGTGACAAAAAATGGATTAAAAATTGACAAAAAAATTTACAAAAAAGTTACAAAAATCAGTTGAATACCCAACAACAAAATGTTGGAAAAAAAAATCTGATGACGTGAAAAAGATCCTCTCGGTTCAGGCGGGAGTTAAGAGGTTAACCATTTCCCTGGCCCTAACCTTAATTTGTGTCATGATATCTCACGTTTTCACAGCAGACCGTCCCTCCGGAGCAGACCATCTAGCAATAACCAAATTTGAATTGTAACGTTGGTGATTGCATCGTCCCTGATAAATAAATAAATAGATTACAAAGAATCAGATCGATTCCATCTGAGGGATGGAATAGAAAAGTGTAATGGATGGAATCGAAGTCTTACCCGGAGGTCATTTGAGAACAGGGACGATGATGGAAGAAGAGAACTACTGCTTTATTTGGAATATATGGATGTATGGGCAGCACATGTACAGCAGCTGATACAGGAGTGAGGCAGGGAGCTGGAGTCTAAGATTAAAGGCAAACGTGAGCTTATTGTGACTTTTTACACATAAATGCACCGCTTACGTCGATTACGGTGATCTTGGAGGTTAACACATTGAGTGCCACGCTGTTTTTGCCAACAATCCAGACCATTTTTCATGACCACAACGGAGAGCTGAAACTCTAAGCTTTCCATTGGTGAAAACAGTTGAATTCTTTTTTATAAAACACCAGCTCAAAGAGGTTCAAATGCAGATAAATCATGTTGGAGGTTTTGGTGACCAGGCCCAGCACCATCATGATTTTTGGAGTTGCTCTAAACTGTCTCAATTTTGGATAAAGATTAAGAGTAGTATTGACAAAGTCTTAGAAACAAAAAATCCTTTAAATTTTGAGATTATGTTTTTAGGTAAACGGCCAGATTGTATAAAAGGTTTTTGTAAATTGTATCATGTTGGTCGTTAGCAAAAAAGTGATTACAAGGAAATGGATGACTGACAAACTACCCACATTAGAAGAATGGATAAACCTTGTAAAAGAAATTGCCCAGATAGAAAAGTTAACATTTGCAGTGAGACTTGAATATGACAAATTTGAGGACTGTTCAGAAAGTCCATCCATGGTTTCCAGCACTCTAAAAAGGTCATAACACTGATGCCCCATGTTCTATTGCTGCTGTTTAGGTTTTTTTTTGCCGTATTGTTTTTGGTATCTCTTCTTTGTTAATTAAAAAATAATAATAATAATAAAAATTTAAAAAAAGATAGACAAGGAAGTAGGGCTGAAACAACTAATCGATTAATTGGCGACTAATCGATTATTGAAATAGTCAACAACTATTTTAGTAATCGATTAATCGTTTTCGAGTTCACACAGACTCAAATAGAGCAAAAATGACATGAAAGTGTAGTATTTGTGATGAAAACCTACTTTGTTTTTATAGCAAGTGTATGTAGTACACTTTGTACATTGTAAATTTCATGAATATCTGTTTGTGTCTCATCCAATCAGAAGCAGAATTAGCGCCAAGAGCCTCCAACAAACATTTGCTTTACGTTTACTCCATCAACACGTCCTCAAGCGGATCCACTTTAGCTTTATGTGATAAAAAAATGGAAAAAATGTAATTTTCATACCCATGCAACTAATCGATTAATCGTAAAAATAGTGGATACATTAATCGATTGCAGAATAATCGACCACACAGAGGAAAACAATTTTTAAAGGAAAAATCTAAATGTATATGTTTATAACTGTAAACTGTGATTTTTTTTCAAAACAGCTTCTCCATTGCAAATAAAAAACTGTTTGGATTTGTACATCTGTAGCCGCTCTGCTTTGTCAAACGCGCTCCAGAGAATGAGTGAAGTGTCGGCTTTACAGCTGTTCGCTAAACACAACCACGCCCCGGCGACTAAGAAAAAAAAAGAAAAGAAGCGCAATAATAAATACAAAATGTCCAGATCGTGACTTTTTAGAAGTTTTTTGATCATTTATTTCACTTCTGTTCATCACAGAGCTACCAAAACCACACTTAAGGTGTATTAGAGGGTCTAGTTTCATAATAACCCCCAAGGACCACTCGACTCCCATCAGAGTATGGAGGAGTGACTGAAAAATGGTCCATGTGTGAAATGTGACATTGGCTCAGCACCAAGAGCCTTTATTTTGTCTTGGAGCCGCTTATTTTATAGGGGGTCCCGCTCATGTACTTAGTTTATTTGTTACTTGAAAGAACTCTGTGTTTTGTTTTGTTTTTGTCGGCCCATTTGATCAGTGAAGGTGACGGTCTGTAAACCTGCTCCCATCTGCCTTTCATCTGACAGATTTCATGTGTTTGTCTGGGATTATGGGTGGATGTTTGGGCAAATACAATCTGCAACTTATACTTGCATTCATTCAGCCTGGAAAGCAGAAAACACAAATGGAGGTTTTTAAGGAAACAAAATGTATATCTAAAACGATCCTTTTCTTGTTCTCTTCAAAGGAGTCTGGGTATCGACGACTGGCCAGCCCATCGGTGAGTGTTTCTCCTGCCCCGCCTGGTTGTCCGTCTTTGCTATTGGCTTGGATGGCAGGGAGCGTCCATGTGGAGGTTATCTGGACATGCCTGTACTCCAACTGCAGCAGTCGACAGTTGGAGCGTTATCGCTGAGGCTGCTGATAATGCTGCTTCAGACACAGATGGCAGCCTTGAGTGGATCGCGCTCTCCCTCTGCTATTGGTCAGGCTCTGCTTCCTATCAGCAGCTCCAGGTCAACACGCAGCCAGCCTCTGCAGTGTCAGCGCACCGCTCCCTCTCAGTAGTCACTTCACTCTTATTTTTACTTTCAATACAATCCCTGCTTTGAATGGGCTGGAAGTTAAAGAGGGCATATCAGGCAGAATCAAACTTCTCATCAGTAAAGTATGAAAGTGTCGGCCAGGAAATGTATAAACATAAAACTGCTGTCAAGAATCACAGCACTCATTTATTACTTTTCGTAGAGGCAGCAAAAAGGAAAACAGGAACTAAGGAGAACATCCTTAGTTTTAATCATTCTTATATGAACAGACCTGACGCTCTCACTCTTTCTCCCTCCTCAAACATCCGGTAAAACAAACTAATGCCCAGAGAGAGACAGTGGATATAAACCTACATAAAAGCATTCAACTGGCTTTTCCACCCCAAACTGCTCTGTGATAGAATGATAATTCTCTGACAGAACGCACCCAGGCACCCACAGGACACGCGTTAGTTCAGGGTTTCTGTGGGGCTTCAAAAAAAACATTAAAAGTCATGAAATGAATTCTGCCAAATTTCTGAGAAAATATATTTTCTACTACTGCATAAATTAATCCAAAACACAGAAACTTTGTTCTTAACCAAATTCTGTGGCATTTTTGACTTAAGTCTTCCACAATCTTCTGCTCAAAAGTTGCCAGTTTTGGTTTTGAATCGTCCATTTAAAGCAGTGCTAAGTAACGTGTTTACCTTAATAAATCCTCCCCGTAGTCCCTGTGGGGGTAATACAAGTGTTCATGGGATGATTGGAGGGTCTTTCATCTCCCCCTGGTGTCTCTGGCCAGAAAACCATGTTTGCAACTTGACTGCCACCGGTCCGGAGAAAGCAATACACACTAGTGGAATCACGAAGAAGAAGCTAACAGGCTAACGGGCAAAGCTAACTGCGGGCTAACGTCACTTTAAACAGTATTTACAGCCAAGTTTGAGTGAAAAAAAATATTTCCATTGTATAATTGGATGCACAGTAACCCTCTCTCTCTTCGCCTTTCCTGCCAGCGTAGTATTTACTCTCCAAGACAATAAAAAAATCGTAACTTGCTACTACACCTGCAGTTGCGCTTATGGCCTCTAGGGGGAAGAGTTACTTAGTACTGCTTTAATTCCCATTTGATTACATGTTAACAAATCAGAAATACGGCAAGATTTTTCAGTATTTAGGCATTAAAATTGCATCAAAAAGCATTAAATATGACTTGCTGGTGAGAAAGGGTCGCCGCTTGCAAGACACATGGGGCCAGATCTTGTGGCGACGCACGGGGCGGCGCAGGCTCTTGGTGAATTATTTTCCGAGTGGCGGCGCTATATGTGCCATTGGCCTCCGCCACCTGTGAGGGGGCGTCACAAGAGGAGGTGACTGCACTGATGGAAACACGGCTGACATTCACTTCCTCGTTTACTCTCTCACAGGTCAAACTAAAAACTTTATTTACCCCATCGTGAGCTAAACGGCGCGGATCGGCCGCGCTTGGCGTGAACGTGAAGCAAAACAAAAGCACATGTTCACCCCCCACTCCCACACAACCACTCTCCTGGACGCGGAGTCGATCTGGTTGGAGGAAAATGTGTGTCTCCACCCACTAAAATGCGCTAAGTCTGGAGTGGCAAGATCACAAAGTGCTGCTACTGAGCGCAAAATGTCACGCTATCGTCTGCGTTTTGAGACACGAGATCTGGCCCATGGAGTTTGTTTGTAGCAACTGCAGAGGATTCTCCTGCAGTCACTTGTGATTGGCAAAGGCAGTGAGGCTCGATAGTTCTGATTGGCGAACATGTCTATCACTCCAACGGCAAAAAGCGCAAGGCAGGGAAAAAAAGAAAACCTCAGCCCCTCTTCCGCAGTAGCTCAAACCTCAGTGTCGATGCAATAAACATGAATTGTCCTGTTGGAGATTGGAGAAGAAACAACCAAAGTCATCAGGATTACCTGAGGAATACTCCAAATGACGTGAACAAAGTAAAATCCTACCCAAGGTCTGTTTTTGACGAGGGAACTTCATTATAATACATGGTTTAAAGCTCAACAAGGTCAATTTTGCATGGTATGTCTCCTTTAAGTAAACCATTTCAATTCTTCTTCCACCACTGGAAATATGTTCATCTCAACCTGAGACCAGAAAAAGCTTTGAGGACCTCTTGCAATCTCAATCTGTTTGGAGAGTTGATTGAGTCGGTCTTTACACTAACAGAGGGTCATGCCTGCAACAGGACATTAGCGCTGAATCAGCAGCCCCCAAGTGTTGACTATCAGTTCAGTTCGCTTTATTGACACATCGTCATGGAGCACAGACAGAGAATTAAATCAAACATTGGGTTACGCAATAAAGCATTCTCTACAGGGCTCAGCAGAAGGAGCCTTACGAATGAAACTGCCCTTCAGTCAGTTGGACTATGCATGGATTGAGACTCCTAATGTGTGATTTTTATTTTGTGTTTTAAAAATGCCCCCCCTCATTTGTCCAGGTGGTTACGCTCCAGCGCTGACCGCCGCTCGAGGGACCCCCACGCAGGCCCCTTCGCCTTTCAATGCCTTCCTGGTGACCACTCCAGCGGCCAGCTTCACCGCACCTCAGGGCTATCCTCAGCAGGGCTACGGCGCCGCGCCACAGTTCGGTCAGTACCGCCGTCCGACGTGTCCGACGTATATCTGGGTTAGCGATCGGCCTCGACTGCGCTCGTGGTCAGGGAGGAACCGCCGTCTTATCACAGACAGACAGCACTCACTTTATCACAGGCTGAAGACTGCAAATACAGCAATGTTAAACAATAGCAACAAAGAAGTCGACTGCAGGGTGTGCTGTATTCTGAATTGTTTTGAGTTAATGTAAACCAGGAAGTAGCACTGCCACCGATGCTCAAAGCAAATGGATTCATAGTTGTTAACAATTCAGTTTCAGTCATTTCCCTGGTGACTGTGAGCCGTTTGTTTATAAACTCATCCCTGCCAAGAATCTGGATGCTAGGAATGAGTTTGGACCACCACTACCTCTACTGCTACCTTTTTTTTTTTCTTGCTTTGAAAAAAAAAAAAGTTGGTCACAGGGGCTTTAAGTTGAGGGGCCCATGCCTGTTTTTTTTATTTTTTATATTAAACAATGAAAATGGGTAAACGGGTAAATTGTTAGTTGTGGTCCAGACTCATTCTTTACAGGTATGACTTTATAAGCACATGCACTGTCACAGAAATGTAGAAAACCAGTCTGAAAGTTACTGAAACTTACACAAATATTTTATATAATGCACAGTATTGTTTCCACGGATGTCTGACTTTACAATGTACTAAAGGAGGACAACTAATTTCATTCCATTACTGGAAAAAAATCTGGTATAGGGCCTTTAAGAGGGAACCAATAAGAGAGAGGTAAATGTTCCCGGACATTCCCTGGGAGGCGCTTTGTTGGCTGCAGAGGAACAGGGCCAATCACAGCATATGTAGGTCCTTTTCTCACCACTCTGAATCTGAAGTCATTTAAACTGGCATTAGCGCAATAAAAAAAGAACAAAAACAATTTTCTGCAAGAATTATGGTCAAAAACACAATGAACCGTAGTCCTGTGGTCCATACGGCCTTTGCTCTGCCCGATCCCGCAGGAAGGGGCTGGTCAGTGCTTGGATGGGAGACCGTTTGGGAAACACCAGGAAGCCTGAGTGAATGTAGTGTTTGAGTGAGTGGTTGGTGGTGGTCGGACGGGCTGATGGCGCCGACTGGTTGCCTCGCATTCGTCAGTCTACCCTAGGGCAGCTGTGGCTACTATAGTAGCTTACCACCACATATGGAGTGAATGAATAATGACCACAGTGCAGCGCTTTCAGAAACCTGGTAATACAGGCTTGTAAAGTGCAATAGAAGTGTAAGTTATGATTATTATTATGATCATTATTATTATAATTATTTTGCCCAAATGTTGACTGCTGTATCCAATTTGCTTTTGAATCTTGACTTCCCTGATGATGGAATATTTTCAAATCTTAAATAGATGCTTTCCTTCCCACTGGCACTAAAATGACTTTGAAAAGCATTGAATTTGTCTCGCTGCCACCGGTATAAACCCTATTACATGTCCAAGGTATTATCATATTTCTTGTATATTGTCAAAAAAAAGTGTCCTATACCTGGATTCTATCAGTGCATTTCTTCTTCTTTGGGCTCACATTGTGAAAGAGTGGTTCAGGGAGCATGAGATGCATCGGCCGCCACAGAGTCCAGATCTTAATCCCGTTGAGGATCTTTGGGATGGGCTGGAGAGGCTTAGCACAGTGGTCACACTGGCTACATTTACATGGCCAGAAAAATCAGACAACTGAGTCATCAGGTAACCCAATAGTCAGATCTGATTCACTTCAGGAGTCTCATTTTAGAGCGTCATCTCCACCTACACAACCAGGTGGAGAGGATTTCAAATAGGGCTGAAACAACTAAGTGTAGTCCAGTAAAGACGGACTCAAATAGAGCAAAAATGACAATTATGTATTTTTGATGATTATGATCAGATTTTTGGTCTCCATGTAAACGTAGCCACATAAATACTAGGTCTTGGTGAAAAATGAACGTGACCCTGGATCTTTGGACTTTGCAGAAGCTTAGGTGCTATAGTCAAATCTTAAATCGGTTCAACCAAATATTACAGCCTGTCCTTTTATTCCGGCCACTTTCCTTTGGTCAGGCAGTGTTCATCAATGACTCTTTTGCTGTTCATGACTCAGCCCTTACTCTCCGTCGTCTGTGTGTCGAGCAGGTTACAGTTTTGCCACAGCGCAGGCCGAGCAGTTTGCGGCGCAGGTGCCGCCTCCTCCCGCCACTCCCGGGACCGCTCCTCTGGGCTTCGCTCCCGCCACCACTCCAACTCAGGACCTCGGCAAGGCTCCTACCGGGCAGCCCGACTTCCCTTACAGCCAGTACGGTAAGCAGCCGCACGTGGATACACAAGGCCCGCTCTCTCCTCTCTGCGCCAGGCTCCGCCCTTCACATCCGGCCTGTTCACGCTCGCCCCGTGGCCGCCGACATCGCCGTTGTGGGGCCCGGCTGGTGGCCCCTCTGTAGGTTGAATTAGATCATCCTGATTGTTGAATGTGTTTGGTGGTATTTGCTTTGACTAACATAAACTTCCCGCCAGCATGAGAGCTCTTCCCTCTACTCTTAATTCTGCCTGTGTTGTTTCCTAAGACTTTGTTGGTCTTGTGATAAAAACAGGGTTCCCACGCATCCTAGTTTTACTCTCCACTCCAAACCGAACACTCGATCTGATCAGAAGGTGTAAAATGTAAAAGAGACACAGGGACACATAATGGGTTACGTTTACAATTCCAAGATAACTGTCGAATTGCAGATTTTTTTTAAGTTTTAGTTTTTGGCGAATATCTCCTGTTACTGGAACGATTTGCATGGAAAAAACCCTGTTACAACGTTCAGCTTCTGCCCCGTCAGCGCAGTATAAACTAAGGTTCAGTTGTGTTCTCTGATAGCCCTTTTCCACCAAGCTGGTGCCGGTGCTGGTTCTGGGACAGTTCCAGTTTCAGAACCGGTTCTTTCATTTTCCACTGAAAAAACGCTGGCTCTTGGTTCCAAAATCTGGTGCCGGTTGGGAACCAGTTAAAAGCTGGACCAAGAAACGAGCACCAGTGATGTCAGCGGCTGGGGTCGTGGCTCTCTCCTCCAACAAACAATCAATATTAGTTAGTTTGTGCTTAGAACTTCCTGGAGAAGCCAAAACATTCTCTGTGGAGGAAACTGTTGTTTTGCTTTATGCTCTTCAGCTAAAACAAGAGTTAGAAAGAAGAAATCAAAATGTTAACGGCTGCTGTGACTGAAACAGAAACTTATTTTTCTGTATTTTATAACCAGAAGTGGCTGTAGAAAGATGTTCTATCCATTTTTTGATGTTGACTTCCCAAATCGTTGCTATGACAATAGGCACAGGCTCTCATTTTGATGGAAAACCAAGTCAGTATGGAACCAACCCGGCACCAGAACCAGCTCTGAACCAGCCCAGAACCAACACCTTGGTGGAAATGCCCTATGAGAGCTGTCCAAAAGTGGTGACAATATTCAAAACCATGTGCGCGATGTTGGCCAGAATGAATCCAATCACTGTAAAAGAAATGATGATGAGGGAAAACATTTGGCAATTTTCTGCTTGGACATTTCTTTCTATGTCCCTCCCATTGAGTTGTAGGGGAGAGCAGGGAGGGTTGGGTATAAGACATAAGACATTTCTTTAGCTTTCGCAAGATACAAAGTGTGCACCCTCAGCAGAACAATGAGTAGATACCTCGGAGGGATGGGTCACCAACGTTTATCTATAGATGACAAGATGACGTCTTACAGAAAAGGTTAGAATATTGAGTGAGTGTCGGTCATTACTGTACTTGACTAACTGAAGCTGACAACCAAAAGATCTACGGGAAACATAACAGATGGGTCAGATCTGTCAGAACCTCCTACAGATAAAGGGGAACAGCAGGAGAACAAGAGTCTCTGGACTTAGAAGTTCTTATTATGGATCTTCTGTTTTATTTGAAGACCTTCTAACGGACCGCCCACCACTTCTTCAGTCACTCCTCACCGAAACATGTATACCAGGTGTCAAGGATGAAAGACTTGGGACATTGATGCACCCCAGTCGGTCATTTTGAATGTTTTCACCTCCACTGCATTCAGTCGATGATTAAGAACCTACTTAGTGTTTAGATGATGTAGAGTTTGCAAAAGTTAGCATCCGTAAACAGGAAGTGACATCACACTCTGTAACCACGACCTCTCAGTTTAGCCTGGTCTCTCTTATTAGCTCTAAAACACAGCGAGACCCAACCCGACCCAGTCTCCCCTATAGCGCCCTGGTTTGCAGAGCCGCTGCGCTCCCGACGATAGGCTGGATTTGAACTTTTTGCTTTAGAAACGGAGATCTTCATAAAGAAATGTGTAAAGGCGCCTTTTCAAGCGTTACATACATTTTGCTCATGCTTTTATTTACTTTTACTTCAATACAAAGCAAGTTTCCGCTAGGCCTGGACAGTTTCTTGGACTATTATTTTCCCCACATTGCGATCTTGATTTTTAATTTGTTTTATTTTGTTTTAAAGGAATAGGCCACCGTTTTTACATACTGAGATATGTTCTTACCTTAGCTTAGACGAGTTCTTTAGGACCTGTCTGATCTTCCCCCGTGCCTTCAGTCACGTAAACACAGCGCAGACGGCGTTAGCATTTAGCCTCTCCATCTCTCCTCTTCTCCTCTATAGCTCCAAAACAGGTCAAGATAGAAGCTACCAAGCTCTTCCACGTTTTCCCTATTTAAATATGGTTACGTGAAGTGTTCCACTACAAAGTATAATTACACAAAATTAAACAATGTGGATTTTCTAAGCGGATAAAAGGGGGAACTATATTGTAAGGCGCAATAATACCAGGAGTAGTTCGAAATCCGCGCAGTAATCTTCACTTTACTGTGCGGATGCCAAGGCACGGGGGAAGACCAGACAGGTCCTAAAGAACTCGTCAAAGCTAAGGTAAGAACATATCTCAGTATGGAAAAACGGTGGCCTATTCCTTTAAAGATAAAACCAATACATCCTGGTAAATAAATAGCTCATGCTGCCAGACTTGAAACTGCGTGCTCACTCAAAGAATCACCACCATCTATTAAAAAAACACATGAGCCTCTTGTTGAGTTATTTTTTACAGTAGCCTTATTAAATGGTTTAAACTATAAATACAGGAGACGGGCTGCATGATGTGGGAAAACATTCGATAACTGTCTTTAGTGTCTCTTTCCACACAAACCCTAAAGGACCCGACTGCATGTGCTATTTAATTATGATTAGATACTCTTGATCATGAAGTTATCCATGAACACATCATGACTTATGACTTTTTTTTCTAAATCACACAGCACTTCCAATCTGCTTCGTACCAAATTCAAGCCGAGCGATTTTGCATGACCGACACACACTTACGTATCTTGATTTGAAAACATTAAACGTTGCTCCAAAGCTCCAAAAGTCCACGTTTAAGTGAAAACGTCCCCCGTCCCGGCAGTGCAAGTGTGACCCAGTCTCGCCTTGTGCCGCCCGACTGTGCCGAAGTGCTGAGCCGTTTTTTTTTTCTTTTTTCTGGTGCAGCGGGTGGATTTGACAGAGACGTGCTGTGTACTCAGGCAGGATTAAGAGTCTGAGACCATGCTGTGTGCACAAATGGAGCCTGGAGGTATTCAGCTCTCAAAGAAAAACCACTGAAAACCCACCCCGCTTTAGCGCACGGGGCCCGGGTCCTGGCTCCACCCCAGCCCCCGTCTCCTGCTCCAGCGCCAGGCCGCTCCACAGTCCCCGGGCAGATGCTGGCTCGTTCAGGACTTTTCTGTCTCACAGCTGCAGCCTCGCACGTGCATCATCTTGTTCGCCGTTTCCTGCCTCCTCTATTCACCATTCAGCTTGTGCATTCAGCCGACTGCTCTGCTTCATGTGAGGGGGGGGCTTTCCCCCTTCAAGCCAAAACATGCGCAATAGGGTTATCCACCAGCTAGGTACTCCTGACCAAATCCAGCTCAAGATCTCAGTGTTGCGTAGCTAGTAACAAGTAAGGTTTGCTTGCTAGTTACTCCCCTGGGAAACAAACTTGTTATGATACTGCACTACTTATTATGAATAAGTGTTGCCAATAACAGCCGACAGACAGCCTTTTACTTCTTTATGATAATGTTTTCCGATACAGAAAGCTCCATTTCACAAACTGAGCGGCCATTCAAAATAATTTATGAAAACAGCAGTTTGATATCAGTAAAAGCTGAAATAATAGAGCAATAAATCGTGTTTAGTTCTGTATTTCTACTGGTAAAGCACAGCCACAATAATGCCAATCAATGCCATCAAAATAGCGAGAAAAAGAGGATGAAAAACACAGACAAAAAAACACAACAAAAAATGATAGAAAAAATAATTAAAATATGACAAAAATGTGGCGACGTGACGAAAAGTTTCCATCACTTTTGTAGGTCTTAGCTTTCAAATGAGGCGTTACATTGTTGCTCTCCAGTTGAGTAGCTTTTTGATTTGGGTAAAGCCCAGTATAAAAAAAACATGAATCTATCTAAAAGGAATTCTGTGGAGCATGGTGTACCACAAGGGTCAATTTTGGGACCATTATTATTTATCATATATATTAATGATTTTGCTTCTGTTTCTATGACCACCTTTCCCATTCTTTTTGCTGATGATGCCAGTCAAAAAAACAATAAAAAGCCGAACTGGGGGAAAATGCACTCGTTAATGTCAAGGCGGGGGGTAAGAGGTTAAAATATGTCTTTGTGGAAGTCCACAATTACGCTAATTTGGGCCAGGCTGGTCAGAGTCCAGGGCTGTTTTTCAGTTCCAGTCCGCCCCTGAGCCTGGACCAAAGCAGATCATATACTAATAGGAAAGCATTTAGCTGCTGTTAGCACAGCTTAAGCTGCTGTTAACATCTGGATGTAGCTTACCTTCATAGTCCGTTTTTTAGCTGCTTCCGTCCTCTAATTTTTAACTTCTGAATAATTTCATAAACTCCATCAAAAGGCAGCATTTGTCCACAGTGTTGTCATAAGGGCTCACAAAACTGTGATCATTGTTCTGTTGTTTCTACAGAAAATGCGTACTCTAGAGTTGCGCGTAAAACCGGGCATAGCCATGTACTGCGTCCAAGCGGTGCTGGGTTGAAACACGTCATTAGAGGCATCAAAATGTAGCATCCTTAAAAGGCCCTAAAGTTGAACAAAGTGTCTGGGGGTTAGGATGGTCTTTGGTGAGAAGAACATCCTCAAACATAGGAGGAGGAGATTGTTGGGGCTTGGTGGAGTTTGGTTTTGCTCCTCAGTTACCACACAAGGAGCACTGATTGGTCACACGTTCCATTCACTGTCCTGGTTCTCGTCTAGAAACTTTGAATCGAGCAAATATTTGTCTTTGTATTTGTATCCGTATATGTGACGGTAGAGTGCTGCAGTTAGCTTGTTGGTGGAGATGAATACATGAATCGCCTCCCTTTTGGGCATCAGGATGCAATAATCCAGTTCATTTTATCCATTACGTTTAAAGTTCATACACAAAAAAGTGAGTGAAACACATAACCTGTCACGATAACTTGATACAATGACGGATGATAACTTTTTTGCACTATAAATGCACGTGAAAAGAAGAATGAATGCTATAACACTGCGTCAGTCTTTGTGCAATACAAAATGGCACCTCACATAAACAGCACTTTGAATACCCACAATTCCATTTTCTTAAAGGGGGGGTATTATGCAAAATCGACTTTTTCAAGCTTTCCATCTTGTTATTATGTCATTCCCTCATTAAAAACATGCCTGAAGTGTTGCCTTGGCACATTCACGTATTTTGGAGTAATCTGTAAAAACTCTGATGGCGGCCATTTTAGGGATAGGTTTGCCTGAGTCCTCCTAGGAACGCCCCCACCTCCTGGAGACGCCTCCGAGCTTTCGTCACCAGCCGAGTGACCAACCACTGCTCCTCAGCAGAACCCCCTCCCCACTGATGCCACAGACAGCGTGTGGAGGGGGGGTGTCGGAAAGGGTCAGAGGTTCTTAAAGAGACAGAGGCCTATTTTTTAAGACATTCACTACAGCCATTTTGAGAGAGACATTTTATACAAGGCAGTTATTCTAATTTACTGCATTTACAGACCAACAGAAGGTTTGGTCATCATTGTAGTGTGATATAGACTGGTGCTATGTGATTGAAAAAAAGCATAATACCCCCTCTTTAAAGGGAAGGCGGCATTGTGTCGTTTATAGATTAGTGATCCTCTGCTGGAGAGGGGCTGAGTGCAAACAAAATGGCGTGCTACACCTTTGCGTAAGGAACGGCAACACTTCTGGTAAACTCTTTGGCGATCGAGCACATAGGACTGAATATACTCTCATATGTAGCAAATTTTCATCCGTTATATGGCCTTGAAACACAAGAGTGAAACATATTGTTTGCAAAGGTCATCCCTGCACACTCAAGGCACTAGAGCTGCCTGTTGTCGATTATTATTAATATTATATGTATTACGTTTTTATACTAGTGTTGGGTGTCCGCGGTGTAGAGATGATATAGACTGCGGAAACGAGAGGGGACGGAACGTTGCTCTGCCTTTCCTGACTGCGACAGGGCATGTAGTTGGTGTGATGCTTCCTTTCAAGAGCAGACTTCCTCATTTGCAAGCTCATTTGTTTGTTGGTCATCATACATCTCCTGTCCCAAACCCTCAGATCGACTCCTTTTCGGCTGAAATCGATTCTAGAATACCCTTCTGTCTGTTTTTGAACCATTAAGTGAAACAGTAAAATGATGCATGATGCTTTAGGTGTGGCTCGATCAAGCGTCCAGTTGTAGTTTTTGCTCTCAATGCTGGCTGCTGTCCCGCTGCCACGCCCATCACAGACTATTCCATCTGTCTCGCCACTTTATTCAGTCGTCATCTTCAGAATAGCTTTCGCGTAGTCGTACAGAGTTCCCACGCAATCTAGAAATCTATCTATTCAGGGGCATAGATTTGGCAAATTGAGAGTTTTGTATTTTCATTTTGGGCAGCCACAAGAAGTCACATGGCAAGGTCCATTTCAAGAGGAAAACTGGTGTTGTTCCGATACCATTTTTTCCAATCCGACTGAACCATCACACACTGAATTTAGTCCAGAGGCAGTAGAGACGCGTGTACATTTTTTCATCATGATATTTACACCAGCATTGTTCATACTCTTGTCAGATCGGCTGCGCCTAAATTAGAATGGAGTTTTAATTTGGAAGCATATATGCACTCCGGCATGTTTAGCGGGGTCTATATGGGAAATGGTGATTTGGGGAAGAGCAGAGACACAAGCGTCGCTTTAGCTGCTCTGACGCCGCATGTGTAAATGTGCGCTTATGGAAATGGGCATGTGTACTACGCTGCGTATGTCATTTCCACTGATAGGTCCTGGTGTAAATTCGACTGTAGTTGCTGATGTCAAGTACCAGCCGGACAGTATGAAAAACCGTGAGGCCCGCAGTATTTTCCTCATAGGGTCAGGGCTAAGGTTAGCTGTTTGGTTTGCGATCGGAGGCTTGGTGTCAGACCCGTCGGTTATAGTGTGCAGGGAACATTGGCCCACGGCTACACAGTGACTAGGTGTGGAATGCAATTATACTTGGTCATGGTATTTTACCATGTACTAACCTGTTTTGATCATCAGCAATGGCATCGTAGTCTGTGATAATGGTAACTTGAGCGACTTTATATGTTTTGCAAACCAAAACTAGCTTATTTGCAACAGCTGTTTCCGGTTCTGGACTCCCTCAAACATACAGACAGATGCTTTGTAAATGCTTTCCAAAATGGAAATAGATTAACAGTAGATTAACAAAATAGTGTTAATGCAACAGTAAGTTGTTAAATGTAGTACAGTGGGGCCAAGAGGTGAAATCAATAGGAAAAGCATGAAGCAGTTCTTGTTCTGCTTTAACCAGCATGAGCGTATCCCCACAGCGCCTCCTGTTGGACGCTCTCATAGCGGTCTGGAGCGGTTTTAGAATAGCAGCAATGGAGGCCTTAATCGTACCAGATTCAATTGGCTTTTTCCTCTCTGCTCCCATGGAAAGAGCACTCACAGTTCCAGGAAAGAGCAGTACAGGGGAACAAAGGTACGCCCCACAACAGGACACGATAGTCATGTCCTGCTCGAATCTACCAAAGTTCTAGTTTCACTCTTAAGACTGAGTGATTAAATGGCGTCGAAGACAACATGAGTCTTCTCTTCTGCGATTAAATATTTTTGCACATGCCAGTATTTAAACTGCTCTAGCATTAGCCTAACACCTTTATTATATCAGCCTTTATTAGAATTGTACAGCATGGTATTGGACTGGTGAATTCGGGGCATTCTGCTTTCCTCACAATCTCACCTGCTGGGCGGGGGAGCAAACAATTTTTGCGTTGCATTATGGGTAATTGTCGCCATCACAACTTCCGGATTTGTCTGCTGGTGTGTTTTCGTTTGCTCTGCTCGCTGTCATCTTCTAAAAAAGAAAAGACTGTTGACTGTTCCGATTCCCTACATTTGGCGCTTGTGTCTCCCCGCTCCCCCTCCTGCATACGGACATTGCGACACTTTCCCGGACACTGCATGTGGCCGATACGAGAGGCTTCAGAGTGCAGGCGGCGAACAGGACATTTGCCGCTCGTACCTTCCCCCTCCAGCCTTTAGGGGACACTCAGTCATGGCAGCCCGGAATGGCTCACCGCTGCCCCCGGTGTCTGTGAGCTCTCCCTGGGAGACTAGCCCTATCTCATAAGCACTGACAGCCCTCTCATTAGCTCTCTGCCCAATACTGCTTTATTGTGTCTGTATTTTCAAAGTGAGAACATCCAGCCATGTCAATAAATAAGTCCGTAGCTGAACGGTTTGCACCCGGAGCCAACTAGCTGCTATGCTGCTAACAGCTAGCCCGCACCGATCCGGTGAAGTATTATGTACTAATAACGTCAATAAAGCCAATAACTTCATAAAACAGCCTTTATGATCATCGCACACTGCATTTGTGGTTTGAGCTGTAGGCGATTGTAACAAGCTAACAGTGTAACCTGGAATTACCATTGTCCACCGGCACAAATAGTAGCAAAGAGGGACTAGTTAGCCCCACAACAGTCAAGATGCAGCTAGCCGGCTACGCTTCAGAACTCATTTTAAATCACACGCCCCTGACGTCTCCATCACGTTCGGTCTGAATGCAGTATGCTATCAACAGGAAGTGCACTGCGCGACAACGGTGTCATTATTTATCACAGCTCCGCTCAGTGGATGAGATTTGGGAGAGCAGAACTTCCAAATTGGTTTAGTAGTTCGCTGATACCAATATCTGGTAAATCTGTGGTACTTGTATAAAATGCAATACCATTAAGGGCTGAACAGTACTTTGCTAAATTATTGTTGTTGCTTTATTTATTCATGCAATATCCGAAAAAGCCAGCATACAGTTTTGACACAATTGATGGAAAAAACAAATTCTTTACAATTTCTGTTGCTGGAGTGTACTGTGTTAAAAGGGTTTAGGAGAATATTGCATAATCAGTATTGTGTTAATCAAGACTGTTGTCGAATATCACAATCCTTCCTTGAATCGTGCAGCCCTGGTCTTCGTTTTACAGCCCAGATTCAGTTCACGGTACCCTTGAATAGGCCCAGGACGTTAACATTTGGGAGGAGACAAAACATGATCATTTCCCGGGATACGCGGGTGATGTCACATAGCAACAGACGCCAAATGAGTCTCAGACATTATTTGTTTGGAAACTGAGTCCACGACCGTAAGAGTTCTGTTGAGAATGAAAAGAGTGTGTACTGTACCCTCTTTTTTGAATATCCCAATGTTTTTCTGCCATCATGCAGCCCGGCTTCTATTGGTATCGGAACAACATCACAGGAGAAAAATGACTTTCCTTCTGGTGCCACATTTAAGATAAGACACTGCTGGTGAATAGGAAAAAATACATTTTATCCACTTGCTGACATAGTCTTTCATTTGATTTTTTAAAACGAAAATATAGACATCTTTGGCCATTTTTAGCAAGTGCATCGAGCCAGGGTTACTTTCATGGGTTCATATCACGGCCATATTAGATACAAAGATTTTTGCTTATTTTTTTCAGAGAATATCTTGTCTTTGAATAAACTAGGTTATACTATAGCTCTAGCTTTTGAATAAAAAAAGAAATTGGTGAAGTTAAGGTTTCTGCAGGTGCTACTTTAAAGGTGCATTATGTAACTTTTTACGTGAAAACGGTGTTAGAACATATACGTGTGTATATCCCTGCAGACTTTGACGGTTGTTGTCATACATGCATTATTCTCACCTTGGGTCAACCACATCTCTACTTAAAGGTGCATTATGCAACTTTTTATGTGTATTTGAGCTTGTCGTGACCCAGCGGCTGCATGAGTGGTCCGCATGGCGCCTTTACTTTCCATCACAGTGTTCTGTACAACGCTCCAGGATCAATTGCTTTGTAGGTTTTCTGGTGAGAGGCTCCGTCAGCAGTGAAATCCTTCCAAACGATGGATCCTGGAGCGACCTAAGGACCACTGTGATGCCATGCTGACCTCTCATGCAGCCGCAGGGTCACTGCAAGGTCAAATGCACACAAATATCAACTTTTTCCACATAAAAAGTTGTGTAATGCACCTTTAAGTAGAGATATTGTTGACTCAAGGTGAGAAAAATGCATGAATGACGACAGCCGCCAAAGTCTAGCGGTATACACGCGTGTACCTTGTAACACTGAGGTTTTCTTTCCAGTCTTGCAGCAGCATCACTTTAGTAGCTCCTACAGACTCTAACCCTTTCTGAGGGATTTTTCATTGTATAATTCCTAACCTGATTTATTGAGTTTTGCCCCAACCACCCCAAAAACGAGCTCAATTTGACATTTAAACTAAAAACTAGTTAATTTGCAAACTAAACAATTATGTTAAACCTCTAAAATCCCTTTTGATTATAGATTGTCACTGTCTATCCATCAATTACATTTTGTAGCTGAAAATATTGCCATTTTGCTTTTTATGCAGACATTTCCTCATTTCTATGAAAAACAGAAGACAAAAACATTTTTGGTAGCACTTAAGATTACAGTTCCATGTGTATTAGGTACAGGGAACAAGAAAGTCATTCCACGTGTAGAGTTCTTGGTTTATTAAAGGTGTACAACATGTAGTGCAGGTGTTTCGGCGAGATGCACTAGCTTTATAAAGAGCATGCTCCTGTCATAATTCCTGTATTAATCATAATATGGTTGTAAAAAAGATTAAAGACCTAACACCAGACCTTTAAATAAAAATAAACCAAACACATTTGATTTAATAGAGACTCATGAGATCAACCACAGATTTAATACGACATGCTCAATTACAGAAGTGATATACTAGACATAAGAGGGGAACCAAAACATTACGTTACAGACTTACAATATTTAAAGGATCTGTATCATGCTATTTTAGCCATTCCAAAGTTAAGTATAGGCATGTTTATGATATATTGTACCTCTACCATTATGGAGCACTCATTTTTGTGATAAATATAAGTGTTTTCTGGAGGTATTTTTCAAACCCGGAAGACACAACGCTTCGATTCAGTTAACTCTGCCCCCTCTCTCCGCACATACTTTACCGTAAAATAAATAAACAGCAATAAGTAAAGATACTTCATGATGCAGTTATACGGAGTTGACATCTGCAACACAGCTTCATAAATGGCTAACACACAAGCTAATATGCTAACACAAGCTAACACGCGTTTGGATTGACTCACCGCTCTGGTCCATCGCTGTTTACATTGTGGGACTCGCGTTGGTTATAAAAGTTAATCCACTTTGATTCTGGCGAAGGTTCACCAAACATCCATCAGTGACAGTCACAGAAAAACAATATTTTGGTGAAAGTCGCCGAATCCCGGAGAAAAAAACAACTTCTGCCGAGTGGCCTCTTTAGAAAGGTTGAATAAACTCCCGTCCTTGTAGCCAAACGCGCTTCTTTTTCTCCGTCCGTGACATTATCGCTAGGTAAGAATAAAGAACAGGTGTGTCCAGAATAAGTTACAACGAGGATTGCTGAGAACTGCGTGAATGAAGCCACAAACCACTCTGGGGGTGTTTTTGATAAGGAAATAGCATTGCAACATGGCTAAAAGCTCTAAAAAGTCGATTTTGCATGATATAGGACCTTTTAAAATAAGCAAGTGGAGACAGAGATGAATAAATACAACAATAAACCACATTTTTTTTCCCCCTCATTCGTATTTATGTCAGGAATCTACTGCAAGAGTTTCAAATTGATAAGCTCTACATATTTTTTACTTATTAACCTGCAGTGTCTCCTCAAAAACATAACAAAACAAACAAAACGATTGTTATTCTTCCACACACGCCCTTGTCAAATGGAGTGGGAACCCTGTGCAGCTGTAACCTCATCACTTGCTATGCCAAGCTAGCCGTACGTTAAGGACAGCAGCGCTGGTCAGTGCTGGTAGTCGAGTTGGCCAGGTCCAGTCATCCTTGGTGTGCTCGTCTCGTCCCGATAGGCCTCGGTAACTACCCCCAGGACCCCTCCGCCTACGGACCCACTCGCCCCACTCACACTTATGGTCAGGAAGAGCAGGGAGGCTATAGCGCAGGTAGGTGACAGCACTGTCTTTCTACAAACTCTTTTTAGACCTCTTCTTCCCACCTTTTTTTTCTTTTTTTTTTAAATAAGAGCTGCACTACTATCATCGCTTTCCGTTGCTTTTGTGTTGGAGTATTCCGCGCATGTACTCTTCTTCTTCTTCTCTTTTTTTTTTTGCATGTCCCAGACGAACGACATAGTCTGCCTGTGTAGCGAGCCACAGCCAGCCCGAGCCTTTTCCGCTCGAGTCGATCTGAAAAGGAAATGAGGCGGGAAGCGCGCTCTCAAAAGGCTGTGGTTTTTGCCCGCACTAAGACATGTCCTCCTTTTTTCTTTTTTTCTTTTTTTTTTTTTCTCTCCACGTTCGCCTTGTGTTGCTTTTGCTGATTGCACACTCGAAGGATGATCTAATTGTCAGACACTTGTTCATGGTTGAGTTGTCAATGCCTCATCAGCCGCTCATTCACCCGCTCTGTTCTCTCCCATGTTTTAGCTGAAGGGGCTGGCGAAGGAAGGAAGACTTGAGAGAGAGAGAGAGAGAGGCCGAGATGACGTGAAAACCTTTTTTTTTTTTTTACGTTTCATTCTCGTGTCCTGTTGAGACTCTTCTCGTAGCACAGCATGAGCCGACGCCCGACCTGTTTTTACTGTTTCGGGGTCACTTCAGTCCGGTTGAAGTGTTAGCCGTAGTAACTCGGCTAGGCTTTTCAAAAAAAAAAACCTGCTCTTGCCTTGAAGTCATCTAGATCGCTCATTAACATTGCCCATCTGCTTCCTCACAAGTGGAGTAAACAAATCAAATAGTGTTTATAACGGATAAAAAAATGCAGTTTCTAAAGCAGTTTGGTTCTTAAGGTGAGGCGATGAAGGCAATTAAAGAACAAAAAATAATAATTTACCAAGAAAAGTGCTAAATGACTCACTCAATCATCTTCAATCCATCTTCTTCCGCTTTATCCGGGGCCGGCTCGCGGAGGCAGCAGCCTGAGCAGAGATGCCCCGACTTCCCGATCCACCCACACCTCCTCCAGCTGTCCTGGGGAGGGGAGCCCGAGGTGACACCAGGTCAGAGACATATAGGGCTTTTCCACCAAGGTGCTGGTTCTGGGCTGGTTCAGAGCTGGTTCTGGTGCCGGGTTGGTTCCATACTGACTTGGTTTTCCACCAAAATGAGAGCTGTGCCTATTGTCATTGCAACGCTTTGGGAAGTCAACATCAAAAATGGAAAGTAACATCTTACTACAGCCACTTCTGGTTATAAAATACAGAAAAATAAGTTTATGTTTCAGTCACAGCAGCCGTTAACATTTTGATTTCTTCTTTCTAACTCTTGTTTTAGCTAAAGAGCATAAAGCAAAACAACAGTTTCCTCCACAGAGACAGTTTTGGCTTCTCCAGGAAGTTCTAAGCACAAACTAACTAGTATTGATTGTTTGTTGGAGGAGAGAGCCACGCCCCCAGCTGCTGACATCACTGGTGCTCGTTTCTTGGTCCAGCTTTTAATTGGTTCCCAACCGGCACCAGATTTTGGAACCAAGAGCCAGCGTTTTTTCAGTGGAAAACGAAAGAACCGGTTCTGAAACTGGAACTGGCCCAGAACCAGCACCAGCACCAGCACCAGCCTGGTGGGAAAGGGCTACCAGTCCCTCCAGCGTGTCCTGGGTCTTCCCTGGGGCCTCCTCCCAATGTGACACGCCTGGAACTCCCGAAACAAATGCTGAACCACCTCAGCTGGCTCGACGTGAAGGAGCAGCGACTCTACTCCGAGCTCCTCGCCCGGTCTCGGAGGGCGCGCTCAGCCACCCTGCGAAGGAAGCTCATTTCGGCCGCTTGTATCCGTGACCCCGTCCTCTCTGGAATGTGACCTCACTCAATCATTCAAACTTTATAAAGTACAAATTGAATAGATTGTGCATTACTGTCCACCTGGGCCTGACATTGTACATACGTAACACTAAATGATATATTTTCTGAAGTATATTATTTAATCAGAATCCCTGGGATACAACTTTGACGAATGAGACGAGCTTTTCGTGTGAACCGGCCTGTCAGGTCCAATCAGAAGAGAGGGGAGGAGCTGGATCGTTGTGTTCCTGCTCCTCTTTTTCCCGTCTACGAGGGGAGGAATTTGATTGTTTAATTTCACTATATCTCTCTTCACTTTTGCAACATTAACTTTAAGTACATCTACGCAGCCCACAGAATAGTATAGTGTGTTACACCTGATGAAATAATGTGTATAACAGTATAAGTGACACAAATCAAGGTCAAGGTCAAGTTTATTTCTATAATTCACATTTAAAACAACCACGGCTGCCCAAAGTGCTTCACAACACAGACAGATGATAAAAACTAGGAATACAAATACAAACAAGGCATAATAAACTCTACGTCAAAATCAAATTTAAACAAAATTACAATGGAGAAACAGTAGAACATATTAAAAGGCCTGTGTAAAGAGGTGGGTTTTAAGGGAGGACTTAAAACTGCTTAGAATCGGGGCCAACCGGATGTTGAGGGCCAGACTGTTCCACACGGGGGGCAGCAGCGGAAAAAGCTCTGTCTCCTCTGGTTTTCATGTGCGTTTTGGGCACATCCAGAAGGAGCAGGTCAGCTGAGCGAAGTGCTCTGGACGGGGCATGGACAGAGAGTAGCTCAGACAGATACAGACGTGCCAAGCCATTTAAACATTTAAAAACAATTAGAAGAATCTTAAAATTGATTCTGTGACAGACAGGAAGCCAGTGCAGACGGGCGAGCACAGGTGTAATGTGCTCACGTCGCCTGGTGCCGGTCAGCAAGCGGGCCGCTGCGTTTTGGACCATTTGTAGCCTCTTAATGGACGCTTTGTCCAAACCACAGTACAAAGCATTACAGTAGTCTAAACGAGTGGTAATGAGCGCATGTACTGCTTTTTCAAGTTCGTTGATCAGATCTGAGATAATGCACATGATCAAATGTTTAGTAAATGACCCACTAAGACTTTTTATATTGTGCTGTAGATTACAAACAAAAAAACATGATGTTTTCATATGAGGTTAAAGGATTAAACTCTATTGTCCCCGTAGGGACATTTGTCGTCTGCATTTGACCCATCCTTCGATGCCGCTGGGGCGACCTGTCAGGATCAGTGAGTGACCACAGTGCCCAGACGCCTATTGTGATGGCCCACACTACAAAAAGTAAATATCAAGCATTGGCTTAAATGACTTGAATTGAGGAAATGTCTCTTGTTTTGAGCGGTTTTCACTCATTTAGACACTTTTCCTGATCGGAATAAGTTTCCTTTGCTTGTTTGAGGACATTTCAGACCAGTTCTAGGGTAAATCTCGCTTGAAATAAGAAAGTAAAATTGCCAATGAGATAAGACCAATTTTCTTGCCCCATTGGCAAAGAAAATGACCTGAAATAAGAATACGAAATGTATCAAAACGAGTCAGAAACATCTCAGAACAAGTGAAATAATCTAGGACAAATGCCCAACAACATCTTAACTAGTCAAAACAACAAAAATTTGGATTATTGTGCTCAAATTGAGATGTTTATACTGATCTAGTTAATTACTTTTTGCAGTGCAGAAAGGCCCACTCAGTCGGAGAGTCAAACCTTCTTGCTGTGACGCGAGAGTGCTAATCACTCAGCCACAATATGCCCAAATAATATGGCTAATAACAGCAACAACTACAAGAAACTCCCAAAATGTCCTATATTTGTGAGCACAATGGATCGTAAAGGACCAAGTTTGAATGAAAATGTGGGTTCAGTGGTTCTTGCTTCACAGCAGGAAGGTCCCATGATGCCAAGCCACATTAGTTTCCCTGTCAAAAATATAGCCAATTATTACATATAAAATAAAAATAGCTTATTTTCAGATGAAACTGAAGGAAATTCTTAAAGGGATAGCTCTAAATGTAGTTTTTTTTTATCTCGCCTTAAGATCCGAGTAATGAAAAGTTTCAGCCCCACCACCCACTGACCTGCCCCACCTCCGGTTACTGGAGATTTGACAAAGCAAAGGCGTGTTAGGAGGGAAATGCTGCCATCTACTGTTCATAGAGGAAATGGGGCTTGATGATTGTGGTTTCCTTCCCTAAATGCTTTATTTCATTTAAACCGAACTTTACCTTCAGGAAATTGGTCTGAAAATTCACCATGAAGTTGCGATTTAGGCAATATGTCAGAATTCTAAACTTTGTTCTAGTTTTTTTCTAATATATCAATTCTTTGTGATAGAAATAAGTACAACGGCAGGATGGATAAACTGGATTGATCAAAGTGGGAGCAAGAGAGCCAGAAGCTGCTTTGGCTCCAGCTAATGGTGCTAACGAATGGCTAACGGCTCAGTTCTTCACAGCGGGTCTGGGAACACGAGGTCATCACATGGTGCACACGCCATGTAGCTCTTCTCCTTTTTCTTCCTCTTCTTCTCAGTCTTCTTTCTTTTCTTGTTGTTCCTCCTCTTGTTCATCTTTTTCTTTCTCTTCAGCCCCCAGCCTCTTCCTTTTCCCTGCCTCTCCTTGCTCCTCCTCTAAGTTTCTATTCCCTTTTATTCCACTTTTTTTCTACTTCTTCCTCTTCTTCTTTTTCTTGCTCTTCCTCCTCATGTCCTCTTCCTCCTCCTCCTCCTCTTCTTCCACTCCATCTTTTACTTCTTCCTTCTCTTCCACTTCTTCTTGTTCCTCCTCCCCTTATTCGCCGTATTCCTCCGCTTCTCTTCTTCCTAAGTTTCTTCTTCTTTTCTCCCTCTTCTCCTTCCTCCTCTTCTCATCCTTCATCCTCCTCTTCTTCCTCTCCCGCTTCTTCTGCCGTTTTTCCATCTTTCTATTTCTTCCCCCACAAGCGGTAGTGTGGGTTTTAAGATCTTTATCCTCGCAGCAGTAACCTCAGCACCACATGGTACTATCGGATCTTCCTCTTCTCCTTCTTCTCCATCTCCCTCTTTTTCTTGCTCTTCCTCCTCTTGCACTTTTCCCCTCTTCCTCTTCTTCCTCTTTTACCTCTCCATCAAGCTCTATTCCCACTCATTTTTTTCTTCTTCCTATTCGACATTCTCCTCTTCTCCTTCTCCTCTTTTGTACTTCTTCCTCCTCCTCTGCCTAAGTTACCTCTTTTTCTTCCTCTTCCTCCTCTTGTTCCCTCTTCTTTTTCTTCCTCTCCTCCTCTTCTTCCACTCCATCTTTTTGTTTCTTCCACTTCTCCTTCTTCCTCCTCTTCATCCCTCTCTTCTCCTTCCTTTTTTCTCCTCCTTCTTCTCCTTCTCCATCTCCTCCTTCTCATTCTCCTTCTTCTCCTTCTTCTCCTTCTCCTTCTTCGTCTTCTCCTTTTTCTTCTCCTTCTTCTCCTTCTCCTTCTTCTTCTCCTTCTTCTCCTTCTCCTTCTCCTTCTTCTCATTCTCCTTCTCCATCTTCTTCTCCTTCTTCTCCTTCTCCTTCTTCTCCTTCTCCTTCTTCTCCTTCTCCTTCTTCTTCTCCTTCTTCTCATTCTCCTTCTCCTTCTTCTTCTCCTTCTCCTTCTCATTCTCCTTCTTCTCCTTTTTCTTCTACTTCTTCTCATTCTCCTTCTTCTTCTTCTTCTCCTTCTTCTCATTCTCCTTCTTCTCATTCTCATTCTCCTTCTTCTTCTTCTCATTCTCCTTCTTCTCCTTCTTCTCCTTCTTCTCATTCTTCTCCTTCTCATTCTCCTTCGTCTCATTCTTCTACTTCTTCTCATTCTCCTTCTCCTTCTTCTTCTCCTTCTTCTCATTCTCCTTCTTCTCATTCTCCTTCTTCTTCTCATTCTCCTTCTCCTTCTTCTCCTTCTCCTTCTCATTCTTCTCCTTCTCATTCTCCTTCTCCTTCTTCTTCTCATTCTTCTCCTTCTTCTCCTTCTCCATCTCCTTCTTCTACTTCTCATTCTCCTTCTTCTCCTTCTTCTCATTCTTCTCCTTCTTCTTCTCCTTCTTCTCCTTCTCATTCTTCTCCTTCTCCTTCTTCTCCTTCTTCTCCTTCTCATTCTTCTCCTTCTCCTTCTTCTCATTCTTCTCCTTCTCATTCTTCTCCTTCTCATTCTCCTTCTTCTCCTTCTTCTCCTTCTTCTCATTCTTCTCCTTCTCCATCTCCTTCTTCTACTTCTCATTCTCCTTCTTCTCCTTCTTCTCATTCTTCTCCTTCTCCTTCTCCTTCTTCTACTTCTCATTCTCCTTCTTCTCCTTCTTCTCCTTCTTCTCCTTCTCATTCTTCTCCTTCTCCTTCTTCTCATTCTTCTCCTTCTCATTCTTCTCCTTCTCATTCTCCTTCTTCTCCTTCTTCTCCTTCTTCTCATTCTTCTCATTCTCCTTCTTCTCCTTCTCCATCTCCTTCTCATTCTCCTTCTTCTTCTTCTCCTTCTTCTCCTTCTTCTCCTTCTTCTCCATCTCCTTCTTCTCCTTCTCCATCTCCTTCTTCTCCTTCTTCTCCTTCTTCTCATTCTTCTCCTTCTCATTCTCCTTCTTCTCCTTCTTCTTCTCCTTCTTCTTCTCCTTCTCCATCTCCTTCTCCTTCTCATTCTCCTTCTTCTCCTTCTTCTTCTTCTCCATCTTTTTCTTCTCCTTCTCCATCTTTTTCTTCTCATTCTTCTTCTCCTTTTTCTCATTCTCCTCCTTCTCCTTCTTCTTTTCCTTCTCCATCTCATTCTCCTTCTTCTCCTCCATCTCCTTCTTCTCCTTCTCCATCTTCTTCTTCTCCTTCTCCATCTTTTTCTTCTCCTTCTCCATCTTTTTCTTCTCATTCTTCTTCTCCTTCTCCATCTTCTTCTTCTCCTTCTTCTCCTTCTTCTTCTCCTTCTCCATTTTTTTCTTTTCCTTCTTCTCATCTTCTCCTCCTTCTTCTCATTCTCCTTCTTCTTCTCCTTCTCCTTCTTCCTCCACTTCTTCTTCCTACCTCTTCTTTCTGCTTCTTACCCCACAGACGTGTATGGACCCTCTAGGCCACAAAGGGCCATAATAGATTTTACTCATCTACAAATAGAAAAGTGTAAAGGGATTTGAACCTGTGGCAGCAGAGCGGGTCTGAAGATCTTTACCGTTGCCGCAGTAACAATAACAATAACCGCCTCTGTCTCTCGCCCCCCCCCTCCCCTCTGCAGGATACGGCCAGGAGCTGACCGCGTTCGCCCACACCTTCGCCGACCCCACGGCGCCCCCCACCTCCTACGGGGCGCCCGCCGTGGCCGCGCAGCCCGCCGCCATCGCCGCCGCACAGCCCGCCCCGCAGCCCGCCCCCAGCGCCTTCGGACGGGGGCAAAACCACAACGTACAGGGCTTCCACCCCTACAGGCGCTGACGACACGCCCACCGCGCGGGACTCGGCTGCAGGTCGCCGTCTTTGGTTTTTGCTTTTTTCGGGCCGAACGCACAGTACGCAGGGATCCGGGACATTTCAGCGCGGCTCGCGAAAAAAAGGGAGTAAAGCGTCCCCAAACCCCTCCCACCCTCGCCCCCCTCGCCCCCTCCCCCGCTCCGTGTTTTCTAGTAGAACTACTTTGCAATAATTTTGATTGTCTGGTCAAACACTAGCACAGAGAATAAATGTGAAGAGACTTTGCTCATAGAAACGTATGTATATTTATGGTGGACGACGAGTCACAAAAAAAACAAACGACAACAAAAAAAAACAGGGTCTGGAACTTTTCTCAGCTTTAAATTCTTGGGGAAAAATGTTTTTATTTTTCATTTTGATGGACTTTTGTTTACTTTCTGAGCCTTTGAAGTTTGTTTAAAAATGGAGAGTATGAAATATATATTATACACAAACTGTGCAATTTTTTAAAAAGAGAAATTTTGTACGATACGTGTACACTTTGCTTGTTTTTTTATTTAAAGACGTAGACTTCCCTCAGGTGGCTGTTCGGGTGCATTTTGCACTTATGCAAAAAGACAAAAAAAGGACAAATTATTAAAAAAATAAATGTTTTTAAAAAGCCAGTGTGTGGAGTCGTACATCGGTCGTTTGTGCAGTACTGCCCTGTTCGTATGGAGTACTGAGTATTGTCTGATATACAGTGTATTCTGCTTAGCCTTGATGCTGTTGTGGTATAAAGTACCAGCAAGGCCGTGGGAACCCAGGGTGCTGAGGGCGCTGCAGCACCCCCTGGTGGATAGTTTGTGAACTGCAGGCAATATTGACACCTTAACTCCCACCTGAACCGAGCACATTTTCTCCAGCTTTACCCCAATCCAAAAGCTTGTGGAAAAAAGGTGTGAAAATAGCAACAAAACTGAGACAAAAACAATGATGGAAATGTGACAAAAAAGGGAGAAAACATTGACGAAGAAGTGACAAAAAATTTACAAAAAATGTACAAAAAAAAGACAAAAATTTGACAAAAAAAATTACAAAAAAATTACAAAAATGGACAAAAAATGGACAAAAAAGTGAGAAAAATTTGATGAATAATTGAGGAAAAATGGACAAAAAAATGCGAATAATTTGATGAAAAAGTGACAAAAAATGGACAAAAAATGGACAAAAATTTGACAAAAAAATGACAAAAATTGACAAAAAATTGACAAAAAAATGCGAATAATTTGATGAAAAAGTGACAAAAAAGTCACGAAAATTTGACAAAAATGAGACGACTGCCCAACAACAAAAGTGATAAAATCTGATGTGGGGAAAAAGATCAACTTAGTTTTGTAGGTCTTTCGAATGAGGCGTTACACTGGCCTACAGGATTTGGGTAAAGCTGAACTGGAGAAAATGCTCTCGGTTCAGGCGGGAGTTAAGAGGTTAATAAATAGGATTTATGCACAGAAAAAGTATTTTGGGGGTAAATTTTGTCCCTCAGAACTGAGTTAGTTAGTCCCTAACTAAAATATCTTCCCACGGCTCTGCGTACCAGTCACAAGTTTGGAAACACTTTTGATGTATTTATTGGGGCTCGACCGATATATCGGCCTTTTTAGCGGCCGATATCTCCGGGACCGAAAGCGATAGAGACTTCCTAGGCCTCACCTATTTTACATATTGTAGTTTGTAAACTTTTGCGTATAATTTTGGAACCATAATGTAAACTGTTTTTTGTTTTGGAATCTACTGATTTTTGCCTTTCAAACAAGCTCCCTCTGAAGTACCTACTAAACATAATTATACGGCGCCCCCTGCTGTCTCAGTTCAACACTGACACTCGGATGTGCTTTACATGTTTTCCATTGAATCATCAGGGCAAATCGTCAATCGTTTGTGCTGTTTTGTCGGTACCTTGGCGCACTATAAGGCAGTACTCCAAGCAAACAGCTATTTTGAAGAAGCTTTTTTAAAATTTAAAACATAATTCCATATGTTCATTTATAGACAAAGGCTGCGAGTGAGAATCTACAATGGAAAAAGGCTTTAAAGAAAAGAAAAAACAAAAGAGTGTTTCCAAACTTTTGACGGTACTGAAAGTGTATCATGCTTGGCCAGCAGAGTGCGCACTTTCTCCCTTTATGCAACAGAGGCCAGTGGCGACATGCTGGTCAGGAAGCAGGGGCGGACTGGCCACATGTCCATTCTGGAAGAGCACAGAGGGGCCACCAGTCCCGCCTCAACCGAGCTTTACCCAAATCTAAAAGCTGAAAAGAAAAGCATCAAAATAGCGAGAAAAAGAGGATGAAAACAAAACAAAAATGTGCTGGAAAAGCAAAAAAAAAAAGACAAAAAATGTGATGAAAAGGCAACAAAAAATGATGAAAAAAACCAACAAAAATATGACAAAAATGACGTGACGAAAAGTTACCATCACTTTTGTAGGTCTTAGCTTTCAAATGAGGCGTTACATTGTTGCTCTCCAGTCGAGAAGCTTTTAGATTTGGTTAAAGTCCGGTATAAAAAAACATGAATCTAAAAGGAATTCCGTGGAGTATGGTGGACCACAAGGCTCAATTTTGGGACCATCATTATTTATTATTTATATTAAGGATTTTGCTTCTGTTTCTACGACCACCTTTCCCGTTCTTTTTGCTGATGATACCAATAAAAAAAAAAAGATAAAAAGTCGAGTGGTGGCGGGTGGTAAGAGGTTAAAATATGGATTTGTGGAAGTGTCACATTTACGCTAATTTGGGCCAGGCTGGTCAGAGTCCAGGGCTGTTTTTCAGTCCCAGTCAGGAAGATACAGTTTGTTGGAGACGGTGAAACCTGGAGGAACATCATGGGAATAACGTAAGGATGACTGACACAAAACACAGCTGTTTCTGAGGAGGCTTTGACAAAACAACATGGTTAACTTAAGACTAGTGATGGGCAGGTGAGACCATGATTGGACCGCAGTGTAGAAGCGCCATCTGGTGGTGAAAAAGCATTACACTGGTTTGCATTACAGGTTTTTTGAGCTGATTTCAATCGGTTTTCAATCAGGTCCATTTTTTACCCCTTGACCCCATGTCTTCTGTAATGTCTTCTTTTGTGGGGTTGGCTGGAACCAGTGTTAATGTAATGTTAACATACTTTAATTTACTTTTAGTCTTTTGCCGAAAACGTCATTTAGTTTGAGTCAAGATTTACTTTTAGTCGACAGAAAGTGTAAGTGTACGTTTGGCCTGGATTAGGGTTCGGGAAATAACTAAATGAACTTTATTGGATGCAGCAGAACCAGATGTGTCCTGAAGGTGGTGCTCCAGTCACGCACAGGCCAAAAGCAGAACTCTGCAGGGCCCATTCACACATTCTTAAACTACTGAAAGAAATACTAAATACTTTTCTCTTGAATCACAAATGCTCCAGTAGAAAGTACAGATATCTGCACTAAAATGTACTGAAGTAAAAGTATTCATCATAAAACGTACACAAGTAAAGTAAAAATATCTCAAATGTTTGTCACTTTGCTTTTGTTGCTTTCCACCCTGTTCCCAGATTCTGTGATCCACCTGCACTTCCTACGCCAGGCCTGAGGGGGGAGCTGTTCACTTACTCCACCTGATGAGCTCTTTCACCAATGTCTCTGGTAATGAAATGAATGGCTGTATTTTGTTCTGTTTTTGTGGTAGGATCAGAGCACTTCTGCTGCAGTAGCACCCCCTGGTGGCCAGTGGTGACTCCTAAAAGAAAACAGATTCCAATGGAGACTTTTCTCCTCCCAAACACAGCTTAAAAGTCTGACCCCAAAAAGGTTATTTTGTAACAACATTGCTGTGACCCATGTGACCACACTGGGCAGAGTTTATATGTTTAACGGCACTGGTGTTTGTTTGTAGAATTAACAAGTTTAGGCTTTGATTGACAGGCTCTGGAGCTCTGGGCAGGCTGTCTGAGGGCGGAGCTTCCTGCCTTTTTTCTATTTTTGCCCTTTTAGGGAACATGCCCTGTAGGAGGAGCAAGGTACACCATTTTATTTTGACACTAGTGAAAACCCATCAACCAAAAGCTTTCTTAAATAAACATTTTCAGATCCTCTTGAAAAGAGTCAACAGAGTCTGGGACACAGAGACCGGGTGCTCCTCAGACTGAAAAGACAGGTCCCCTCGGGTCTTATAATGAGTCTTAGGAATTCTGAACAATACACAGTTTGTTCAGAGCAGACTTATTCAGACGGGTAAAGACAGAGCTGCAATAGTCACATCTGGTGGATATGAAGGTCCTATTTTGACAACATGTTCAGAATTTTAGAGATGTTCCTAATGCAGGGGTTTTCATAAGGGGCCAAATGAAAAGCCAGAATTGAGTGGGAGGGCCGCACCAACAACTTATTCTGCTCAGCTTTATCCTATTGCACATTGCACTAAATTGTGTATTTTGAATATGATGCTGTTATTTAGTAGGACTATTATTTTCTGTAAATATTTTGCCATATCAAGCTAAGGACTCAGGACAAGGACCAACTCAGGCTTAAACAACACGCCTCTCACTGCCACAGCTGTGCAGAGGCTGAGCAGGCTCCTGTCTGGACACTATGGGGGGCTAACTTCACTCAGGTCACAGGCGAACTACAGTGCTCCAAATCCAAACAAAAAAACTGCTCAGTGGCAAAAGACAGTGACACTTTTGGGGGAAGGGTGTGTGATTTACCGTAGGCTATTCAACTTTGTTATTCATTTTTACCATTTCGAACGGAGTTGGTGGGAAATGCGGCTTACCTTGAAGCCGTTGCTTAGCCTCATTTAAACTTTGGAAACTGTGTGTTTCAGTCTTTAAGGTTAAGGCACTTTATATTCCGAGTTCAATGTACTGAATGTACTGTATTCTAATTTATGCATCGAATCAATCTATTGTACAATAAGGAAAATGTTTTGCTACTTTGATACTTAATAGTTAGCCTTTAGTATTTGAATGTATTTGTGCGCTCCTTTTACACAGGCCAGGTTGGATGGCGAGCCTAGAGCCCGAGCTAGAGCCTGTTTGAAACGTTGAGCCTGGATCCAAATGAACTGAATGAGCTGAACTGAATTCACCCAACCGAGCCCCAGGCTGGTAGGAGGCTCCTCAGCAGCCGCCCCTCTCTGTTTTTGTTTCTTTTGGTTCCCACCAACGCGACCCGTTCATCGCGCTCCCTTTTGTGAACTGTTACTTGCCCTGTCCCCTCACCAAACCCTCTGGATTTTGCCACCCCAACGTGGAAGTTGCGGGGCCGTATGAACTTTTTCCATCTGTGTTGCAACAACACCATCGTTGGTAGAACGGATGAATGTGGAGAGTGTAAATAGTGCACATATGGAACGTTCTATGCACTGTGAAATGTGTGAATGGCCATTCGAATATTTTTGTTAAACATGTTTGTTTACTTTTCTAATTTATCACAATATATATATATATATTTGGTACCACTTAAACTTAATAACTTCTAGGTTACAATTACATATACACATGACTGTGTTTATTTACATTAAAGCTACTCTAAGCAATCCCCTTTTGCCGGACCAGCATGGTTGAATCCCCACATTGCAGTGATGTGCCACAGCCACAAACAGCGAGGCAACTTCACCGCCACGCCACTGTCCCACCACACCCAGGACCAGCCACAACCATCACAACCGGTCACCACCCAACCATCACCCACCGTTAATGCCAATCCTTCGAGCGGGAGTCCATGATGGATTCACAGACTCCTTACCCTGCTCCGATCGAGCATGTTCCTAAAAAGGGCATAAGTCGGTATCTTCACTGTAGACTCAGCCCTCGCAGGGCGTGGTGCTCGATCGTAACTGCACCCGCGCCTTTAGCTTGAACGGCCTGTCAATCAAAGTCAGGCCGTCATTAATATACAAGAATTCTAAAATGTACCTTACAAAAACCCGCCAGGCTTCTTTAACTGTACCTAACCAGTGTCACAGGAGCAACAAACAGCTATAGTTCAACGTTATTGGAAACCAGGCTTTACAGTTGTTTAAACCCAGTGTAAAGAGCATTGCTTTCTAGTGCAAAACTAGCTTTTTCTACTGCTACTTGATGGAGGAGGTACTGAGGCAACGGTGGCCAATGGCAGCCCTCTGCACGGTGGTCACGAAACAGTGCTCCCCGCGGCATTTGACCAATCCCTCGACACCACTGGATGACCCGTACGGAGCGCTGGACAATACTTGATATTTGTCGTTCTGCATATTTTGCCAATATATTTAGAACAGAATCCTCCCAGCTGTGTGTTGTAAAGCTCCGCAGCCTGTGAAGAATGTCTCACTTATTATTACATGCGCTTGGAGGCAGTCTTGAAGCAACATCGAAATGTTTTGGTGGTTCTGACTATTTACAGCGACCGAGTAAGCGCACAAGCAGAACATTGGACTCAGCAGCAGACTGTAAATGCTCTGAGTACAGACACTGACAACATTCGAGCAGTTCCTCCTCTGTTGGTATGTGGGTGAAAGGGCGCGAGGCTCACGTGCGCTGCTCAGGATACAGATGTGAGGGAGGGAAGTAGGTAAAAGTTCAGTGTGATGCGGGGGCCTTGAACGCACCGCCAGAGTCAGTCATGTAAACAGCAGCTGTTTTTAGTCTACGCTGAACCTAAAGGCCTCATGACATCAGCCTGAAGAAAACCAACATAACCTTTCACACACTTGGCTGAGGAGGCTGAGAGTTTTGCATTAGTATTCATACAGCATGAATGAATACTTTGTGGGACCCCCTTTTACTGCAATAACAGCAGCAAGTCTTTTGGGGTTTGACTCTACAAGATTTGCACATGTAGAGACTGACATTTTAGCCCATTCCTCTTTACAAAACAACTCAAGCTCTGTCACATTAGAAGGAGAGCGTTTGTGAACAGCAGTTTTCAGGTCTTTCCACAGATTTTCAATAGGATTTAGGTCAGGACTTTGACTGGGCCATTCTAGCACATTAATATGTTTTTATTGAACCATTCCATTGTAGATTTATCTTTGTGTTTAGGGTCATTGTCCTGCTGAAGGTGAATCTCCGCCCCAGCCTCAGTTCTCTTGTGACTCCAGCAGGTTTTTCCCTGTATTTGGCTCCATCCATCTTCACAACTATTCTTACAATCTCCCCAGTCCCCGCTGAGGAAAAGCAGCCCCACAGCATGATGCTCCCCCCCGTATATTTGACACTGGGGATGGTGCACTCAGGACCATGAGCAGTGTTAGGTTTGCTCCATACATAACGTTTTGCATTTGGGCCAAAAAGTTCAATTTTTGTCTCGTCTGACCAAAGCTCCTTCTTCCACATGGAGCTGTGTCCTCCATATGACTTCTAGCAAACTTCAAACGGGATTTCTTATGGCCTCCTTTCAATAATGGCTTTCTTCTTCCACTCATCCATGAAGGCCAGGTTTGTGTAGATACGACTTATAGTTGTCCCATGTACAGTTTCCCCCAGCTCAGTGGCAGGACTTCACAGCTCCTCCAGAGTTATCTTGGGGCAGTTGGTTGTATTTCTGACCAGTGCTCTCCTTGTTTGGTTTGTTAGTTTAGGTGGACGACCGTGTCTTGGTAAGTTGGCAGAGGTGCTTTACTCTTTCCATTTCTGAATGATGGATTGAACAGTTGCTCCTCTCTTGAGAAATCTTTGTATAACTTAACGCTGCTTTAAACTTTATCCCTGACCTCTCTGGTGCTCCTTGACCTTCATGGTGTTGTTTAGTGACCACAGCTCTGAGGCCCTCACAGAACAGCTGTTATTATACTGAGAGTAGATTACACACAGGTGGCCTCTATTTAACCGTTAGGCCAAGGTGTGAACATTCTGGAGTCATTAGGAATGTTTTAAAGGCAATTTAATGCACTCAGAAAATGCTCTATGAAAACTTATGCAAGCCCCACTTTTCACTTTTCTATTTTTTGAAAATTAACAGAATCATGTATCATTTTGCTTTCACTTCACAGTTGTCTGTTGCTTGTGTCTGAACGTTCAGTAAGTAAAATCTTCATGTTTAGGGTTGTAAACATGACAAAATGTGCAAAAGTTTAACGTGTATGAAGTGTGTATGAGCTGGACCGGCGCGTCTTCCTCCTAATGGCGCTCACATGTGGAGATGATGTTCTCGGATCCTGCGAGGGCCGGAGCACGTGTGGAATTAGGGGAAAGTTCAGTTCCTGGATAATAGGTCCCAAACAGACGGCAAAGAGAACAAACCGAGGCAGAAGTCACCTTTCACACACTAACCCATTGGGCGTGAGGGCTGCGTATCTGCAGTAACATGATGATGCTGAGACAGACCTCGATACACACACCATGAGACCACTCCTTCCTCCATAAAGACACAAAAGACGACAGCTGGTTCGCAGTTATTTATGTTATTAACAGATCATTTCACGATCTTTGATGTTTCGTTTTTCGAGCTGTGCCATTCAATGATGTGATGCAAATTGCGCTCCACGGATCTACTCCTTGGGACAGGGCTGCGGGTCACTGTGCCCCTACGCCTTGGGACTGGTCTTGACCAAACAGTGCAAGGTTGAACTTGTCCTAACGACCTGTGTACATAATGTGACCATACGGGGGCGCAGGGGTGCTTTATCTTACCAAGATGTTACCATTTAAACCAACAACGCCAGCCCAGCGTTATACTGGGCAAATGAAAGCATCCCCACGCTTAAGGCACCACAGGTTCGTATTAACTATGGACCGAGACAGCAATACAGTTGGTTAATTTATTACACGTTTTCGTTGCTTTGACTTTAAAATATAGTTCGTCTTTTGGTTTAGACACGTCGGTTACGTTCCTTTCTCACTGTCCACATTGACAGGTTCATAGTTCGTTGATTTATAAAGTTTCGCGTAGTTGTCAGTCAATTGTCCAATGCATAGTGTCCATGTTACCAGTCCAGTTAGACAGAAACACGAAACAGAAAGGGAGGCGCTCCCGCCGACCAGCAGCCTAGGAGGTTACAGTATAATTAGTCTAACTGTATAAATCTACGTACATTACAACGGGGACACTGAACGTGCACATACCGTGTGGCTGTGCTCACAACGGCTCCGTAAAGCCATCCAGACACCCTGCAGACACGCACACGCGAGGGCTACTGCTGCAACGCCGACCTCGCGTAGCCGAGAAGCTACAAACAATGCTAGTGTTAGCTCAGCGCTGAACTGATAGTTACGAACAATAATGATCTCGTTGCCACTCACCGAGAGCACATGCTACACCACATGCTCCGAACACTGGGCTTGATGCCTTGAGACGGTGACATTTCCTCTTTCTTAGCGACAATCTTCATATACGTTACACTACGAAGCTCTGACGGCCATGCTAGCTCCTGGTCGGCGGGTGACGTCACGGAGGGGAGAGGTCAGGTGGGACGAACAAAGAGGAATGCTGCCCTATTTATACCCCGCAGGCAACCACGCATCATTCATACTGCCACAATAAGTAAGTAAGTAAGTGCTTTATTTGTCATTGTACAACCACAGAACTAAACTGTATTCAGGTGTTTGTCCTGAGCCACTACGACTGAGCCGCGCCACCACTGTGGGTCAACATGACCAGCATGTTTTTGGAGGCAGAGGAAACTGTAGTACTGCCTTCAGTCCCCTCTGATCCTCTGAAACGGTGCACCGCCTCCTGGGTTTGTCCCTGTTTCGGAGCATGGCGTCCTGCACTGGTCAGCTCCTCCGCCTCCTTCACAGCACCCTCCGCTCCACAACAGTCTGTCACCATCTTCTGGGAAAAGCTTAGAAGTGAATCCGTTTTATTCTCCAATGGACGCACACTAGCCAGAACGCTAGAAGACCTGCGTGGCTTAGCTGTTAGTCTTGCCCGGATACCCCCTCATTTGTCCCTTCCTTGCAGCGCCTCTTGTGACACCTCCACTGCGCCTCACCTGGGAAAATCATCCAGGAAAACAATGCAGAAACTTCTAGTGCAGTTCGCAGAGAAAGAAAACAAACGAAGCTGTACCAAGACAGAGGGAGGTTGCTGCTTGTTGGTGTCTGGCAATGTGTTCGGAGTAATTATGGAGGAACCTGGGTGAATGGAGGAACCCTGCATTCTGGAATCTGAGGACTGGACGGTCTGTGATCTTGGCCCGTCTGCTGAGGGATCCTTCGGCCCTGGGTCTCTATAGCCTGTCCGTCCATGGGAGTGGGTCTCTCCTTCTGTGGTTCTCCCCAAGGTTTCTCTTTTCTCCTGCCGGGTTTTTGAGTTTTTCCTTGCCGTACTGGAGAGTCTAAGGACGGGGGAAGCCCAGGCCGCTCGTCGCTACCTCCTATTGGACATTATATTTGCCTGGATTCACCTGAACTTTTAATTGTCATATTTATTGCTCTGTTTTATTGCCTTAATGTTCGGTGCAGCTGTGAGGCCACTTCTGTTGTGATATTGGGCTATACAAAACCCTTAAACTTAAAACTTATTGTTGAAGAGTTCTCCATGTTGATTTCTCTTATCCTGTAGTTTCTCTGAATGTATAGCCTACATAGATAAAGCCGCTCATCTGTCGTGCTGTAATGCAGGGGTCAGGCCGTGTCGCGGTTTGTGAAATGGAGATTTTTCAATATTAGAAAAACCTGGCAATTAAAGTCTATAGTTGTTTATTGTTGCCATTATTGCTTTGTGTCGCCAGTATTCCCCGCTGGCTGGACATATGTTTTGCTTTCATGATGACGGCGAGTGGACAAGAAGCAGCTGCCCTCTTTATGTGGACCGGCGGAGTGTCCAGTCGAACACTCTGTCCCGGTGTCCATCCTCACCTCACCTCACTGATGAAGCGTCTGGGGAGCTGGAGGTACGTGCCAAACCGCAGTCTCCCCCCTCCCCACACACACACACAGAATTTGAATTTGCTTTTGTGACCTGCAGGACGTGCTTGTACATGGAGTTACCAATATCTGAACATGTCTTATCTTTAAACACGGCGAGAACGTAAAACAGAAACAAGTCATTTATTTCCGGTCCAAAGCCCACGGAGTTGCCCTGTCCTGAGCACTGGCCTGTTTCATGAGGACAGTTTTGTAACGACGGTGTTGTTTATGAGACATTGTTTACGAAGCGGTAAAATGCCAAGAACAAGTTACAGCATTTTGGTCCAAAGTTCAGCTTATCTGGCCGTGTGCCATCGCCCGGAAACTTGAAAATGGTGCTTGGACTTGACATCCTTGTGGAGACATTTTTAAAAAATCTCATAAAAACTCTGCAAACCTCAGTCATTTTGACATTTTATGTGAAGTACCGAGGTTTTTTTAATCCTGTGTGAATGCACTGCAAAAAGTAATTATCAAGCATTGTCTTAAATGACTTGAATTGAGGAAATGTATCTTGTTTTGAGCGGTTTTCGCTAATTTAGTCATTTTTCCTGATCGGACCGAGTTTACTTTGCTCGTTTGAGGACATTTCAGACCAGTTCTAGGGTAGATCTCGCTTGAAATAAGAAAGTAAAATTGCCAATGAGATAAGACCAATTTTCTTACCCCACTGGCAAAGAAAATGACCTGAAATAAGGACGAAATGTATCGAAACGAGTCAGAAACATCTCAGAACAAGTGAAATAATCCAGGACAAATGCCCAACAACTTCTTAACTAGTCAAAACAACTAAAATTTGGATTATTATGCTCAAATTGAGATGTTTATACTGATCTAGTTAAATACTTTTTGCAGTGTGGATCAGAAGTCTCCACTTATCAAATCCTTTCCAACTGCTTTTTTTTTTACTGGTATGTTCAATAATGTTTAGATCTTCACAACAATAATGTGACCTGCACTGGTGACATGGCAGCAGATGTGCTGGATGATTATTTACCAAATGTTTGAAGAAGAAAAAGAAATGACGCTCAAAGCTCCTGAACATCTACTGTGCACTGGAAGGACAAACCTCAGTCTAAACGAGCCTCACTGCACGTATAGACTGAGGTTTGTACACAGAACAGCCCCCCCCCCCCCTCCCTCTGTGGACAGTGCACGTCCCGTAACAAGGGGCTCCAACGTGCTCGGGGAGTGACTGCAGCGGGGGTGAACTTTTACCTACTTCCCACAGCAGCATTCCTCAGCAGGCCTGGGATGACTTCTGTGTCAGGAACGAGATCAGCAAATATCTGAGTTTTAGTGGCAGTGTTGGAGTGTGAGTTAGTGTAAAATACAATACAATATTCATTCAAACTGACGGAGTAAAAAATAGACCAAACTCTTTCTGACTTTTTTGGCTAAAATAACTTCAACACGGCTGAAATCACTCCAAAGTTTGCTCAAAAAGTTTATTCAAAACCTGCATGGAGCAGTTCGGCTTTTTATTATTATTTTTTTTATTGGTATCATCAGCAAAAAGAACTGGAAAGGTGGTCGTAGAAACAGAAGCAAAATCATTAATATAAATAATAAATAATAGTGGTCCCAAAATTGACCCTTGTGGTACACCATACTCCACGGAATTCCTTTTAGATTCATGTTTTTTTTTATACTGGGCTTTACCCAAATCTAAAAGCTTCCGGACTGGAGAGCAACAATGTAACGCCTCATTTGAAAGCTAAGACCTACAAAAGCGACGGAAACCTTTCGTCACGTCGCCACATTTTTGTCACATTTTTGTTGTTTTTTTTAAATATTTTTTTTCTCTCATTTTTTGTCTGTGTTTTTCTCATGTTTTCGTTGACTTCTCATCCTCTATTTCTCGCTCTTTTGATGCTTTTCTTTTTCTTTTCTTTTTAGATTTTAGATTTCCTTCAGCGCGGTGTCCTGCACTGGTCCGCTCCTCCACCTCCTGCGCAGCACCCTCCGCTCCACAACTCACCATCTTCTGGGAAAACCTTAGAACCTTTATTCAAAACCTGAACAAGATAAAAAAAAAAAATCTTAAACACTAATATGTCACAAAATAAAAGTGATGATTTACACCTGGATCTGTCCATGATCAACACTGGTCATTTTGGCCTTTTGTTTGTTTTTAATATGAAAACATTAAATCAAATGTGAAAGGAAAATTGCAATACATTTCAAAAGTTTGAAATAGATTTTTTTTAAAATACCCAATGCAGTAACACTTTACATTACGGGCCGGTATGTCCTTGGTACTCACAGAGGTCATTCTAGATACTTATTGTGGTACTTACGGTGGTACTTACAGTGATACAGTGGTAAATCTAAGTATTTATTGTGGTACTTACGGTGGTGCTTATGGTGGTACTTCCAGTGGTAATTCTAGGTACTTCTTGTGGTACTTAAAGGATACTTGAGTGACAATTACAAGTTATGTACTTCTAGATACAGTGGTAACTCTTAGTAAGAGTTGTTTTATACTCACAAAACCAATAAGTACCATAGAGGTATCACTGTAACTACTAGAAACTATCACTTAAAGTACCAAAGTGAATAGAAGTACAACCTTCATTACTAAGAGCATTACCACTGTATCTCTTATAGTAGTAACTCTGTGTCTCCCTAACCCTAATCCTAACCCCTAACCCTAATTACTAGTAATTACCACTTTAAGTACCACAATAAGTACCAAGAAGTACCAACGTAATTACTATTGTAAGTACCACAATAAGTACCACTGTCATTACTAGTAATTACCACTGTAAGTACCACGGATTTACTCTCACATGAATAATAATACTAAATACTTTGTCGTATCCTCCCGCTCTCGCTCATTGACAAAAGCTCCCAGTAAAAATAGCTGCAATCTCTGCACCGGGACTCACATGTTTGTAATACTCTTCTTCTCTTGCATCATGACCCCTTCCCTCCCTGTCCTGGGACTGTCCCACACCCACACCCCCCTCCCTCCCTCCCTCTCTCTCTGGCTCCTCCCACTCCACTCTATAAAACCCCTCTCGTGCTCCTCCATCCTCCACAGCCACACTGCAACACTGAAGACAAACAAAGACAAACCATGACGAGCACCACCTCCGCTGTGGTGCTTCTGACCGCCCTGCTCACCGCCAACAGCTACCCCACGACGGGCGGCCGGGGGGACAAGCAGCAGCAGCAGCAGCACGCGTCCTGGGATGACGTCAACGTGGTGGCCCATGGGCTGCTCCAGCTGGGCCAGGCGCTGAGGGAGCACGTGGGCAAAAGCAAAGCCCAGATACGGGAGCTGAACGCCGGGCTGGTCAGCATGAACGCAACCCTGCAGAGGCTGGAGGAGCGGCGGGGGGACGGCAGCCAGAGGGGGACAGCGGCCGGGGGACGGGGGGAAGAAGAAGATGAGGTGTCCTGGGACAGCAGGGTGGAGGAGCTGAGGCAGAAGATGGACAGGCTGGAGCAAAGAGTGGACGAGGCGGTCAGGGAGTCAGCGCTGGACAGCAACTCCAGCCAGGAGCCTTTAGTACAGGTGAGGAGACTGCTGCTACTACTACTACTACTACTACTACTACTGCTACTACTACTACTACTACTACTACTATGTATACTACAACTCCTTCCACTATTATTACAACAACTACTGCAGATGCTGTTACTGCTGCTACTGCTCCCTGGTTCAGTGGATACAGGGGCGGACTGGCCATATGTCCATTCTGGAAGAGCACAGAGGGGCCACTGGCTCTAGGGCCACCGGTCCCGCCTCAACCGAGCTTTACCCAAATCTAAAAGCTAAAAAGAAAAGCATCAAAATAGCGAGAAATAAAGAGGATGAAAACAAAGCAAAAATGTGTCGGAAAAAAGTGACAAAAAATGTGATGAAAAGTCAACAACAACACGACAACAAAGCAACGAAAAGGCCACAAAAACGTGACGGAACCAGAACAAAAAATGATAGAAAAATGTGATAAAAATTCAACAAAGTGACAAAAATTCAACAAAAATGTGACAAAAACTCACCAAAAAATGACAAAAATTCAGCAAAAATGTGACAAAAAAGTGACAAAAAAGTGACAAAAATTCAACAAAAATGTGACAAAAAAGTGACAAAAATTCAACAAAAATGTGACAAAAAAGTGACAAAAATTCAACAAAAATGTGACAAAAATTCAACAAAAAAAAGACAAAAAATCAACAAAAAATGACAAAAATTCAACAAAAATTCAACAAAAAATGACAAAAATTCAACAAAAAATCAACAAAAATGTGACAAAAAAGTGACAAAAATTCAACAAAAATTCAACAAAAAAAGTGACTAAATTTCAACAAAAAGTGACAAAAACTCAACAAAAATGTGACAAAAACTCAACAAAAATGTGACAAAAACTCAACAAAAAAAATGGCAAAAATTCAACAAAAAGTGACAAAAAGCAATGAAGAAACAACAAAACTATGACAAAAAATGCGGCGACTTGACAAAAAGTTTCCATCACTTTGTAGGTCTCAGCTTTCAAATGAGGCGTTACACTCACTGTTGCTCTCCAGCCGAGAAGCTTTTAGATTTGGGTAAAGCCGGACTGGAGAAAATGCGCTCCATTAAGGCGGGTGGCAAGTCCACATTTACACTAATTTGGTCCAGGGCTGTTTTTCAGTCCCAGTCCGCCCCGGTGTGGATAATAGAAACATTGAATGGATATTTTGAAGTAGAATGAGTGATATTGGATGAGCGATGTGAAGTGAGCATCTGTGGGCTGTCCCCCTAAATCCATTGCTTTGTTTTGCAGAGAATGATGGCGGCGCAGAACCGACGCATCGACCAGCTGCTGGAGAAGATCAAGCAGCAGCAGGACAAGTTGGAGAAGCAGAGCGTCCACCTGCAGACCCTGCAAAGCAAGGTACGGCCCACTGCGAACCACAAACACACACACAGAGTAACACATCTGGTGCCTCGGCTAAATCGCTCTTTGGCTTTGTCACAGATTGGACACAAGAGGATGAAGTCTCTGAGGCACAGACAGGACGAGCTGGCGCAGAAACAAGACACATCGCAAAAAGGTGAGTCGTTTTTGGTTGAAGCGGAGAGTTATGCAACCATACTGTACCAACCATACTGAGATATGTACTTACCTGAGCTTAGACGAGTTGATACGTACCTGTCTGGTCTTAACGCGTGTGCTCAGTCACGTAACAAGACCGAACATGCTAGCGCTTAGCCTCCCCTCCTCTCCTCTATGGGGCCAAACGGGGGTGAAGCTAGAAGCGACCAAGCTCTTCCATGCTTTTGTCCTTCCGTAATGGACCTTTTAGTGATCCTAGCTGAATGAGTAGCTAACATGTCACCTTTACTTTCCATCGCGGCAGCCTCTCAGACTCTCTGAATTGTTTGTAGGGTTTCTGTTCAGCTGATGGCACCATTGCCACGGTAACACATAGTTCCAGCAAGAAAAACAGAAACCTTGTGAAATGCTCATATAGGCCATAACTTTCCGTGAAGGAAAGTTAAGGCGCCATGTTTACCACCATGTCAACTTTTTTCCATATAAAAGTTCCGTAATGCACCTTTAATGTTGTTCAAACTTAGTAATGTCGGGAAAAAAACTGTCATACACACTTTATATACACAAATAGTACAGATTTGAGAGACAGTACAAATTGCAGCGCATCATACTGGAACATAGTCTATAGCAGGGGTGCCCAAGCGCTGCGTGTGGTTAATACTAACTCTCTTCCATTCATTCTCAATGGTAAATATGGATGCAGTACACTTTTTGACCACTCATATTGGGGGCGCTGTTTCACTCCTTTCACAAAGTTAAGGAAACACTGTTGTGGTGTCTTGGTATTTTATCAATCACAGAGCGTTGTAGCATCAACTTTCACAGTTTTCCAACTTTTATTGCAAAGGTTGTTAATGTCAACAACAGTATATGTTAAAAATTGACTTATAAAAGAATTTATGCTGAACTGATATATCAAAAATAATCTAATGTGGCATTTTCTTTGAGTGAACGAATCAGGTAAAGTCACTGTAGGTGCTGCAGATACGGGTGTTTTGGTTTTTTTGCACTAAATTGCTACAATTGTTGATTTTGTTTTTACTAAAATTAGGCTTTTTCCATAGTTACCATTCGTTTTGATATAGTATGTTCTTTGCATAGATAGAAACAAATGCAAATGTAGGCTATCAAAAAAATAAAAAGTGAATGAAATAAAGTAACTTTATAATTGCAGTTATATGTGTTTTTCGTGCTTGACAGAGGCACGTTTTCATTTTGGCCCTCGGAGACAGAAAGTTTGGGCACCCCTGGTCTATAGGATACACATCCAATACCATTAAACATCATTATATAATGGAGAAACCACAGAAATTGTACTAACCAGACCTCGACATACTTTTACATAGGGACTGGCTTCTCCTCCCAGTTGTACGGGGCGAGAAAGCTAAGCTAGCTCAGACAGCTAAAGGCATTGCTCTGATTTTGATGGCTTCAAACTCTGTCTGCATCTGCATGGTTTGCACAGGTCGATCATCCATATTTACTTGCTTGTGCTAGCATAGAGCGTAAGGTGCACAGCTGAAGTGCGGTCAGTCAATCATCGACCCGCCGACCTTTGTGCGCCCTGTCACGCCCAGTCGAGAGGGGACACTCCGGCACAAACACGCTGATACCGCTGAGCAAAACAAGCCGCACTACACAACCACAACCTGAGGCTTTTATGCAACCGCGGCCCGACCTTTGCGCTCTGAGCTGTAGACGGGATGTCTTGTTGGCAGGGCGGCGTCCAAAGATCGCCGAGAAGGAGGAGCGCCCGGGTTAAAATGCAACCAGAACGTGGCGTCAAAACAATGGGATGGGTTGTTTTTTTTTGCTGATGAATAAGGAAAATGAATTTGTGTTTTGTCTGTTTTGTAGGTTTCGCAAAAGACTGCCACGAGCTGTTTGTCCAAGGCCAAAGGAAGAGCGGGGTGTACACGGTCCAGCCTGAGAACTCGCGGACACCCTTCAGTGTGCTTTGTGAAATGACGCCAGGTACACATTCCAAAAAATACACCATACCGAGACAAAACGGCAAAATCACCGCCGCTTTATAGTGAATTACAGCTGCTAATGACTTCGTTCGCAGGAGGAGGATGGACAGTTATCCAGAAACGTTCCGATGGATCCCAGAGTTTCGACCAGACCTGGGACGCCTACAGGAAAGGGTTCGGCAGCCTCAATGGTGAGCATCCGAAAAAGATCATTCTGCTTTTCTGATTGGATTATCGAATGACCTAATGTTCACAATCGGGTTTAAATATTGACTGATTCAAGAATGAACTTCAATGGCCCTTTTTCTTGTTCCAGTCTCAGGGAGTTTATTCAATGTCTAATTCCAGTTTCCAGAGTTTTGAGCCCCAAAACCGAGGCAACATTTGACTTTTTAAATATTTTTTCCACTTATAACTAGCTTTTTCCAAAACCCAAATCATCAGTCACCTTAAGGGGAGACCCTGCAGGCAAAACTAAATTTTTTCAGTTTTCAGGTTTTGGGCCAAATTGGTCTCTGAACATACAAGCTTTCACCCTGAAACAGAAAATATGCCAAATCTTCACAATAACAGGTTTAAATATTGCGCTGATTCAATGTTCCCCCATAGACTTATATGGGAGAACGCAATTTCAAGGGCCTTTTTCTCAAAACGCATTTTTCTGTCATTGTGGCGACACTATGTCCACGTCAGTCGGACCTAAAGACTTCAAATTTTCCAGCCTTGGACTGAACAATATTTGGAAGATTTTTTCAGAGGGATTTTTTATTATTTAATCCCTTAAGCCCCATTTATTGAGTTTTGAATGACAAAAAATAAGGCGAAAATTACATTTTTACACATTTTTCCACTAAAAAAGCAGCTTATTTTAAAACTAAACAAGAAATCCTAAATCCCCTCTGAGAAAGTCTTGGTAACTCATTCATCAATAAAATGAAACCATAAATTTGAATGTAGCTCTATCCATTATTCAGATTTCGTCGCCGAAAAGATGGGAAATTAAGGGCATTTTTAGGCATGAAAAACCTTGTTCTTATATGAAAAGATAAAATGTAAACTTGCAATGTATTTTTTTCTCACATTTATGCCAGTGATCTACAGCAGAAGTTTCAAATTGATATCTGTAAATATACATTTTTTCCCAATTCACCTGCAGTGTCTCGCCTTAAGTTCTGGCCAACCTCCAAGTTTGCTTTCCCCTACAGTCTGTGTAATGTGTTTGTTCACGAGACATTCCTTCATCCTTTCAGGCGAGTTCTGGCTCGGCTTGGACCACATCCACGCCCTCTCCAGGCCGGGCCGCCGTGTGCTTCAGATGGAGCTCTCCGATCGGTCGGGGCAGAGTCACGTGACCAGCTCGGAGTTCCGGCTGGACGGGGAGGAGGGGCAGTTCTCGCTCCACCTCGGGCCGCAGACAGGTTCCTCTGGTTCCTCTGGTTCCTCCGGCTCCTCGGCGCTGCCCTTCTCCACGGCGGACCGGGACAACGACCTCAGCGCGGGGGAACACTGCGCTCGGAGACACTCAGGTAAACGTTTCCTCCATCGTTTTGGAGCGATGGGATTTCACAAGTCTTTGGGATCCGTTCATATCACCGTTCAAAAGACTGGCTCTTTTTATATAGATTTGAATAACAGCCAGCCTAAAATGACAATGGTATTTACACTTTTACACTAACCTCTTCAGCCCCTTCACCTGTGGGACCAAAATAAATAAAAATCTAGTCCAGGCAGTTGGACACACTTGGACACAAGGGGGCGCCCTTCCAACCTTCTCAGTGTAAATGTGAGTTGACTTTCTTCAGAGTGAGACTTTAGGTCAGACACCATGAGTGACAGTAACATGACGCTAAATACACTGAGCTCTTTGTTTCCAGTAAAAAGGCTGAGGCCTCATTGCTCTTCAGTCACAGACTGAGATTTGAAGAAGGAAGTCACGGAGCTTCTGCTTTAGACAGAACATCAGACTTCTGCTGGATAAAAGAGTTATATCATATTCTGAAACTCAAAAATATGGTAAAGATAACAAATATAGGAGAAATTATTATTACAATTACAGAAAATAAACACATGATTGATGCATGACTCTACAGCAGATACAAATGACAAGGGTTTGTTTGTGTAGAATGAGAGTCATTAATAATTAACAAATATATTATTTATATACAGGATTTTTCAGACTTTTTACTAAGGAATACTTGAATTTCAATCTTTTATTGTTACATCCAGCAGAAGTGTAATGTTCTAAAGCAGAATCTCCATGACTTCTTTCTTCACTTCTCAGTCTGTGACTGAAGAGCAATGAGGCCTCAGCCTGTTTACATAAAATAAAGAGCTCAGTATTTAGTGTCATGTTATTGTCACTCACGGTGTCTGACCTACAGTGTAACTCTGAAGCCAATCAGATCACAGAGACTCAGAGTGGGCGGGGCTCAAATGTGACCAAACGCCAAGATCCAAGATCTGAGACTAAAATAATAAAACCCAGGGCTTAAGAGGTTAGAGGCTGCAACTGACAATACAAGTCATTTTTGTGCATTTCCCCCAAAAAGCCTGTTCCGTTGTTGGGCTGATTCTTGTGTTCTTTCGGGGCAGTTCTGGGTAAAATTGGCAGAAAGATCCATCTCTTTTCACAATTAAGATCCGGTTCGAACCGGCCACCTTAAAGAAGAGCCGGTCGGTTGGGGATACAGAGTTTAGAAGAAACTTGGGGAATAAATACAATATTCAATACTGTCAGTTCTTTTGTAGATAAAATACTCGGTATCCTCTTGAATTGGGAAGTTGTGTTTAACTGTAGCGTAGCTAGCGTATTTTATACGTCCCAGCCCAAGAATCAGATTTTCTCATTAGCGGGAAACTGATATTTTCATAATATTCAAAATGCCCAATAATACCCGGGAAACTCTGTGTAAACATTATTATATTATATTATAATTCAATTTGATCTAGAGTTTAAAAGCATGAGACAGGCTAATCAGCTATGTGCTAACTCATGGACATAAAAGACACCATTCAATATGTTTCTAAAACGTTTTAAACTGTTACGCATTTCGCTGGATTTTGAATATACTTTTCTTTGTTGCTGCAGGAGGCTGGTGGTTCGGCGGCTGCGGAGGCTCCAACCTGAACGGAGACTTCCCCAGGGGCCGCGGCAGCTCCCGGGACATGTTTTGGACGACGCCGGAGGGACACAGGACGGCTCTGAGGTCCACCGTGATGAAGATCGCTCCGCTCTCCACACAGCAATGATCCACCGGCAAAGACTCTTTCCTTCTGAACTCGGCACTCGTCACTTGGAGCAGTCTCATCGGCAGCTGGACTCTGTTTATTCCCTTTGTGAGGGAGGCTCAGGCACCATGTTTAACTGTGGGACCACTATGGAATATATCATTGTTCCAGAACAGTTGAATATATTTATCTACTTGAATGTACTGTTTTTGAGTGCAAATTTGTAAATTTTGTGTCAATAATAAATGTCTATTTTTTAAGGAGAAAGTAAGTAATGCTCTCAAACTTTCATTCATACATAAATACACATTGTAAATAGTGATCTATAGTTCTCTAATAGGCATTTAAGTAAAATTTTTAAGACATTTTATGAATAGAAAATCGAAGCCGCCCTCTGCTACTCCATTTTGCCCGTCTGGACATATATACATAGCTGTATATTCTCACATTGCATAGGATTTCTATAGACAAGCTCCACCGCCCCCCACCCCCAAAGTGTGATATGTAAAACACGTAAAAAGACAGAATATAAAAAACAGAACAAACAAATAATGCCACATTAAAAGCCTAAGGGCAAAATATTGTACAATAAAAGTCCACACAGATAAATATAATAGAAGTGCCTGTTTAAAGTGCCTTGTTTAAAGTGATCACAGCTAAAAGAATCCTAGTATTTTGGGTAAACTCTCGAAGCCTGCGTAAAAAGAAGAGGCGCTGTCAGAGTTCATCGTATGAGAGCTCCAATTCAAGTCATGAGAAAGAGTCACACCCAAGAATTTACATTTCTCAACAATCTGCACGTCAGAATCGTGGATAGTAATAGGCAACTGATTCATATTGTGACAAAAATCAATAACGAGTTCACATGTTTTTGAAGTGTTCAAAAGCAGGTTGTTTTCTCTCACTGAACAACATTCTCCACCTCCTCACGATAATGATTCATTGTGAACCGGAGCTTAGACCATGAATCTGAACAGGAGTCAGTGCCTCACTGTTATGCACAATGAGCTCCTTTGTTGTAAGAACGTTTATCTCTAAACAGCCGTCCTCACATGGACAAGTGATTAACATCCTGACTTTCCATCATAGTGTTCCCTTTCTGTGATAAAGCAACCAGCGCCACATCATCAGCGTATTTCAACTGTTTCAAAGATTTGCTTTGAATTTGAAAAGCATTTGCGTCAGTAGATAAAAGCAAAGGAGATAAAATTGTCCCCTGAGGTGCACCTGTATTTAGCACAGTCGCTTCTGAAATGCCAGAACCAAGTGTAACTCTTTGTGACTCTAAGAGAGCTTTTTGATGTGCAGACCAACAATTCTCCAGTTCTTTAAAAGATGTCTGCTCTACACTAAAAGGTTGAAAAGTTTCACAAACATCTACCATCTACAGATGTGTTCTGCAACATATTTGTCAAAGTTGTCAGCTTCGACTTTCCTGTGTTTTTTTCTGTTCTCTTTTGACATGCTCCAGCCGACGAGTCATTGACCCCCGTGTGAACCCTTGTTGGACATTCTCTCTGTTTAAATACAGGACAGCTACACACACTGACCTAAAAACGAAACCACAGAGAATGTAGAAAAATACAGTGCCTCTCAAAAGTACTAATACACCTTGAACTTTTGCACATTTTGTCATGTTTACAACCCTAAATGTAGCAGAGCGAGGTTTTTGTTTTTATCCTTAGCTTTAAGACACACAGATAAGTTCCATTGAAAAAGGGGCACAAGTGTTCCATTGGTTAAATAGAATTTATTTGTTACAAAATGTTTTTCTTTCATTGCATTTCATAAGTATGCTTGATTTAAAACCTTTAGCACATGTTTAGTCCATGAGATACAGATTCCACATTTAGGGTAAGAGTCCTCCAAAAAGTCCCCGCCGACCGCTGGACAGACCCAAATCAAGACACGGACATTTAGAGTGAAGACAAGACAGCGAGGGGCAGTGCTGGTGCTACTGCCTGCGCCTATTAAAAAGGAATGCATATTATTAATTACATATATGTTGGCCTTTGCTACCCGTCGCTAGAGTTGAAAACATACCAGTTAGCGCAACCTTTCGTGCGCTGTACCAGGGAACACGCTCATCAACAGGGCCATCGGGGAACCACACACCCAATCTACTGCCATGCTACAGCGCTGCGCCATGACGCGCTCCCGTGAAGGGACCCACAGCAGCACTAACGAGGAAACACTAATCAGGGCGAGCGTAAGGATGAATTTAAAATAAATGTTGCAGAGATATCTACCTGTCGGACAGAGCACACCAGCGCCAACACCGGGTACAACAGGCAGCAGGAGATACACAAGGTCAGAGGGCAAGCAACACTAACCTGAGGCCTTTTATAGTGCGCCCCTAGTGGCGCGCACAGGAACACCACTACCACAAATTACTCACATCACCACATAAACATAAAGATTTTATTTTGATTTTTTTCTGAAAGTTCACACACAGGTAACAGACAACTGTGAAGTGAAGGCAAAAATGATACATGATTCTGTTATTTTTCAAAAAATAGAAAACCGAAAAGTGGGGCGTGCATAAGTATTCATACAGCATGAATGAATACTTTGTGGACCCCCTTTTGCTGCAATAACAGCAGAAACTCTTTTGGGGTTTGACTCTACAAGATTTGCACATGTAGAGACTGACATTTTAGCCCATTCATCTTTACAAAACAACTCAAGCTCTGTCAGATTAGAAGGAGAGCGTTTGTGAACAGCAGTTTTCAGATTATTCCAAAGATTTTCAATAGGATTTAGGTCAGGACTTTGACTGGGCCATTCTAGCAGGTTAATATGTTTTTATTGAACCATTCCATTGTAGATTTATCTTTGTGTTTAGGGTCATTGTCCTGCTGAAGGTGAATCTCCGCCCCAGCCTCAGTTCTCTTGTGACTCCAGCAGGTTTTCCTCCAAAATGTCTCTGTATTTGGTTCAATCCATCTTCCCAACTATTCTTACAATCTCCCCAGTCCCCGCTGAGGAAAAGCAGCCCCACAGCATGATGCTGCCCCCCGTATATTTGACACTGGGGATGGTGCACTCAGGACCATGAGCAGTGTCAGGTTTGCTCCATACATAACGTTTTGCAATTGGGCCAAAAAGTTCAATTTTTATCTCATCTGACCAAAGCTCCTTCTTCCACATGGAGCTGTGTCCTCCATATGACTTCTAGCAAACTTCAAACTTCAGTTTTATGGTTGTAAACATGACAAAATGTTTAAAAGTTCAAGGTGTATTAGTACTTTCAAGAGGCACTGTATATTGACAAAATAAAACCTGGCTCCATCTATTATTTAGGCTTCGCCATTGAAAATAGTCAATTTTGGAAATTTGTAAGCATAAAATGTCTTTTTATTTATTTGAGAACATATCAGTAATTTACAGTAAAACTTTCAAATTGATATCTTTGTTCACCTGCAGTCCCATGAAAGTGTCATGTAAATGAGCAGAGCCAGTCGTCTCCTCTTGGCGCTGCCCTCAGAGGGAGCTCTGATGATTTGTGGGTATAAGAAAATGGCACAGGTGAAGAACAGACAGGTCCTAAAGAACTCGTCAAAGCTAAGGTAAGAACATATCTCAGTATGTAAAAACGGTGGCTTATTCCTTTAAATAAATATAAAGCCAGCCTTGAGCAATTCACCGCGGACCCAGGTCTGAGCAACACCGGGAAACTCCTGAGACTGTGTTTGCAAACAGGCCGAGGAGGCGGCTCCAAACAAGATGTTTTTTGAATGTTGAATCTACAGTACTCAAAAAAAGATACTCAATTACCCAAAAGGCTGCTCAATTAAAGTAACGTGTGATGTGTAATGTGCTAGTTTCCACCATTGGCTAATGCTAGCAGCTATAGGAATAACATTGAGCAGGCTAACGGACTCTACGGTTTCATCATTAGCCGTTGTGTTTACCTGCAACGCTCTGAGGTCATCTGAGGTCGACACCAGCTGCCCGGAACGCTGGGTCAAGATGACTTTGGCCAGAGGTACAAACACTTGTTTAGATTATAAAAAGAAACTCCTGGGTCACCGTGTTACAAAGGTTTCCTGCACTGCCTCCACACAATAGAAACCCCAGAGGGGGAGTGACTGCGAGGCCTCTGTGGGCCCATTACCGGGACCGGAGCCAGGAGAGGACGTGATACTGAAGTGAACTTTAATACTTCACTTGAAACATCATCTGTTAGTATAGTTTCAAATTTGAAGAAGGTTAAAAATAGGGCTCTCTTTTGACAGAAGGTGTATTCTGATTAAACTTATCTCTAAAGGCATTAAAAAATACAATTAACAATACAACAGTTAGTCGAGTGAAATGCCACTTTAATTGTTTGTCGAGTCTTTTTGATTTATTTTCCTGGGCCGTGAGTCCGGAACAGTTGAATTGAAGTGTTCAGGGGCGGACTGGGACTGAAAAACAGCCCTGGACTCTGACCAGCCTGGACCAAATTAGTGTAAATGTGCCTTAACGGAGCACATTTTCTCCATTTCAGCTTTACCCAAATCTAAAAGCTTCTCGGCTGGAGAGCAACGATGTAACACCTCATTTGAAAGCTGAGACCTACAAAGTGATTGTAACTTTTTGTCAAGTCGCCGCATTTTTTGTCATAGTTTTGATGTTTCTTCATTACTTTCTGTGGCTTTTTGTTGAATTTTTGTCACATTTTTGTTGAATTTTTGTCACATTTTTGTTGAATTTTTGTCACATTTTGTTGAATTTTTGTCACATTTTTGTTGAATTTTTGTCACATTTTTGTTGAATTTTTGTCACTTTTTGTTGAATTTTTGTCACTTTTTGTTGAATTTTTGTCACTTTTTGTTGATTTTTTGTCACTTTTTGTTGAATTTTTGTCACATTTTTGTTGAATTTTTGTCACATTTTTGTTGAATTTTTGTCACATTTTTGTTGAATTTTTGTCACATTTTGTTGAATTTTTGTCACATTTTTGTTGAATTTTTGTCACATTTTTGTTGAATTTTTGTCACTTTTTGTTGAATTTTTGTCACTTTTTGTTGATTTTTTGTCACTTTTTGTTGAATTTTTGTCACATTTTTGTTGAATTTTTGTCACATTTTTGTTGAATTTTTGTCACATTTTTGTTTAATTTTTGTCACATTTTTGTTGAATTTTTGTCACATTTTGTTGAATTTTTGTCACATTTTTGTTGAATTTTTGTCACTTTTTGTTGAATTTTTGTCACTTTTTGTTGAATTTTTGTCACTTTTTGTTGATTTTTTGTCACATTTTTGTTGAGTTTTTGTCACTTTTTGTAGAATTTTTGTCAGATTTTTGTCGAATTTTTGTCACATTTTTGTTGATTTTTTGTCACTTTTTGTTGAATTTTTGTCACATTTTTGTTGAATTTTTGTCACATTTTTGTTGAATTTTTGTCACATTTTTGTTGAATTTTTGTCACATTTTTGTTGAATTTTTGTCACATTTTGTTGAATTTTTGTCACATTTTTGTTGAATTTTTGTCACATTTTTGTTGAATTTTTGTCACTTTTTGTTGAATTTTTGTCACTTTTTGTTGAATTTTTGTCACTTTTTGTTGATTTTTTGTCACATTTTTGTTGAGTTTTTGTCACTTTTTGTAGAATTTTTGTCAGATTTTTGTCGAATTTTTGTCACATTTTTGTTGATTTTTTGTCACTTTTTGTTGAATTTTTGTCACATTTTTGTTGATTTTTTGTCACTTTTTGTTGAATTTTTGTCACATTTTTGTTGAATTTTTGTCACATTTTGTTGAATTTTTGTCACATTTTTGTTGAATTTTTGTCACATTTTTGTTGAATTTTTGTCACTTTTTGTTGAATTTTTGTCACTTTTTGTTGAATTTTTGTCACTTTTTGTTGATTTTTTGTCACATTTTTGTTGAGTTTTTGTCACTTTTTGTAGAATTTTTGTCAGATTTTTGTCGAATTTTTGTCACATTTTTGTTGATTTTTTGTCACTTTTTGTTGAATTTTTGTCACATTTTTGTTGAATTTTTGTCACATTTTTGTTGAATTTTTGTCACTTTTTGTTGAATTTTTGTCACTTTTTGTTGAATTTTTGTCACTTTTTGTTGAGTTTTTGTCACTTTTTGTCAAATTTTTGTCAGATTTTTGTCGAATTTTTGTCACATTTTTGTTGAATTTTTGTCACATTTTTGTTGAATTTTTGTTGAATTTTTGTCACATTTTTGCTGAATTTTTGTCACTTTTTGTTGAATTTTTGTCACATTTTTTCTATCATTTTTTGTTCTGGTTTTGTCACGTTTTTGTGGCCTTTTCGTTGCTTTGTTGTCGTGTTTTTGTTGACTTTTCTTTTTCTCGCTATTTTGATGCTTTTCTTTTTAGCTTTTAGATTTGGGTAAAGCTCGGCCCTTCTGTGCTCTTCCAGAATGGACATATGGCCAGTCCGCCCCTGGAAGTATTTCTATTGTGATGTAGTACTTGTGTACCAGGGCCAGTCATTGTGCGGAGGATGTGAATCTGTTTTGATTCACTGACACTGGGTCACAATGACCTGACCGATGACATTCACCCTCCTCTGAGCTGCTCAAACAAACACTTCACTTTTTCCACTGGGTGTTTCTCTTTCCCACGTATAGTGAACTGAAAGCATTCTGAAATGACCACTAATACATTAACAATATAAATAATACAATATAAAACGCCATGGCGACGTGAAAACAGGAAGTGACCTGGTTCTGTGTTTTTTTGTATGTATATTGTGTAACACTGGTACCTTGGGCTGTGCTGCTTGCACCATCTTTACATACTGGTCTAAACGGATCTGCAAATTATTCATAAAAGTATTAGTAGTTTAAAATATTCCAAAAATGACCCTAAAAATAAAACGATCTCATGATTACACAGCATTTTTTTTGCATGATGCTTTATTCTACAGTGGGAGGAAAAAGTTTGTGAATGCTTTGGAATCTCTCACATTTCTGCCTGAATGAATAAACAGTGTCTGCTTAAACTAATACCACCCAAAAAAATTGCACTTTATCATATTTTTATTGGCCATAACATGTAAACACTCAATTCAGCGTGGAAAAAGTAAGTGAATGTCCAGTTTTGTTCATCCTGATCGTTGTGAGTGTGTGAACTAAACATTTTTACATTTTCTTAGTTCCTCTTAAACAAAAACAGTTTGTAAACAGACACTTTGGATCGGTCTGTGTGACACTGTCAGACTGCCCAGCCAAATAAGCCTGTGGTCAGGTCCGGTCAGGTCAGTGGGAGAGCAGCTTAAGTGTATTCCACATGTGGGGTAACTGTGATGTCCTCTGCATCTTTAACTATACACCCCCTGTGTTCAAGCTCAAATCCACCTAAAACTCTTAAAGGCCACATTGACGACTGAACAGTTTTTCTTGTAAACTGAGACTTTTGCATATGGCTTGTTCACAGCGCGGAGCCTCACAGGACTTCACGAGTGTCATGCAGAACGTGGATCACACTGGGATATTTATAACCTCAGCCTCATTTTATTCACAGTTTTTCTCAATCGCTTCAACAAAACCCCCGAACTGTCCTCATGTCATTTCTTCCACTCATTCTTTCATTTGACACAACTGTGCTAACGCTGAGTGACGGCAGCGACCGGTTTAGCTCGGTGAGATTCAGACTTTACACACGTGGCATCATCACTTTGATTCAATAGTATTTTATGATGAATATCGGGACACTCAGCAGATGGGCCACAGCGGTGAAGATGGTAGAGCGGGTCGTCTCATGATGTGGAGGTCAGGGTTTCGAATGCCAGCTCCCCCAGGTGCACACTTTCGTAGTGTCCTTGGGAAGACACTTCCCCCACCCCCGCCCGTCTGCGTACATGGGTGTGTGAATAAGAGTATGAATGGGTCACTGGTTCCTCGCTGTCGGGCTTTTACCATTTACCACGGCACTAGACCCCACACTGTCTCACTCTGTCTTCCATCCGTGGCCTGGCTTGGCTGTGCCCAGGGCGTGAGCTGTGTTCCACGGGTCTGCTCTGCTTTCAGTGTGTGTCATGTGAAAAGTCCCTTAGTACTCTAGGCCTGTCAGGGGCGGACTGGGACTGAAAAACAGCCCTGGACTCTGACCAGCCTGGCCCAAATTAGCGTAATTGTTTGCACTTCCACAAATACATATTTTAGCCCCTCAACTCCCACCTGAACACACATTTGCTCCAGTTTGGCTTTACCCCAATCCAAAAGCTTCTGGAAAAAGGTGTGACAATGGCAACAGAGCTGAGACGAAAACAATGATGAAGATGTGACAAAAAAGTGAGAAAACTTTGACAAAAAAGTGACGAAAAAATGACAAAAAAAGACAAAAAATTGACAAAAAATTGACAAAAAAAAGACAAAAAATGTGACAAAAAATTGACCAAAAAAATTACAAAAAAGACAAGAAATTGACCAAAAAAAAGACAAAAAAAGTGACAAAAAATAACAAAAAACGTATTAAAAACATGACAAAAAAGCTACAAAATGAGTTGAATACCCCCCCAAAAAAAGATGGAAAAAAATCTGATGACGTGAGGAAATAGATCCATTTAGATGAGTTTTGTAGATCTTAGCTTTCAAATGAGGTGTTACACTGGCCCACAGGATTTGGGTAAAGCTGAACTGGAGAAAATGCTCTCGGTTCAGGCGGGAGTTAAGAGATTAACCTCTTACCCCCCGCCTTAACATTAACGAGTGCATTTTCCTCAGTTCGGCTTTTCATTATTATTTTTTTGATTGGTTTCATCAGCAAAAAGAACGGGAAAGGTGGTCGTAGAAACAGAAGCAAAATCATTAATATAAATAATAAATAATATTGGTCCCAAAATTGAACCTTGTGGCGCACCATACTCCACGGAATTCCTTTTAGATTCATGTTTTTTTATACTGGGCTTTACCCAAATCTAAAAGCTTCTCGACTGGAGATCAACAATGTAACGCCTCATTTGAAAGCTAAGACCTACAAGAGTGATGGAAACTTTTCGTCAAGTCGCCACATTTTTGTCATATTTTTGTTGTATTTTCATTATTTTTTCTATCATTTTTTGTCCGTGTTTTTCTCATGTTTTCATCCTCTTTTTCTCGCTATTTTGATGCTTTTCTTTTTAGCTTTTAGATTTGGGTAAAGCTCAGTTGAGGCGGGACTGGTGGCCCTAGAGCCAGTGGCCCCTCTGTGCTCTTCCAGAACGGACATATGGCCAGTCCGCCCCTGAGGCCTGAGACAGAGCACTACATGCTACCTAACACTATTGGCACAAATCCCCAATGTGCACTGTACTCGTTTACGTGTTGTATAGATTATAGCAGTGGTTCTCAACCTGGGGGTCGCGAGACAAATTGCATTGACCATGTGTTGTCTTACTATTGGTGGAAGCCTATTACAGTGAAAGAAAAGGGTCAGTGCTGCTCATTACAATCACCCTTTTCTTCCAGGAAACAGTGCTGTTCGTAATCCTGTATAAACTTCCATTGAATATTACCATGTGTGAAAACTATGAAACCAGTTCACTGAGACACTGAGAGCTCAGGGTTCTGCAGTTCTGTTTGAGTTACTATACTGAAAGTGACAAAGTATTGGCCAAAGCATGAAAGTGGCGTGAGGCAATGAAAAACGTGCTAAATAATCTGTGTTGAGATAAATGTTTGAATCAAAAGGGAAAATAGATCCAGGTTTAAAAAAAAAAAAGTGTTTAAGAGTCAGAGAGAAAATATAGGGAAAATGGCCTTAACAGTCCTGCCCCACAGAGAAACAGTCTGGGTCCTAAAGTGGTGCATGTCGGTGATCCAACAGCGCCCTCTGCTGCTCAGGTGCAGTCATCAGCCTGATCTCTTTTTGTCCTTGTCCATTCCGCTTTCAAAGAACCAGTGTTTTTCAACCTCTTTTGAGTCGCAATGAACAGCTCGAGCTGTTTTGCAAAGAAGAAAGTGCAAAAATGCCAAGATGTGCAGGAGGGTGAAGACAAACCCGACACTCACGGCTGGAACTGAAGGCAGTTCCAAGACAAACCCCACTTTCACTTTGTATTAATAAAAAAGGTTCAATGTTATGCTTGAGACTTAGACTTACTCATACTATATATATAATATAGATAATCGATGTAGTTTAAGCCAAATTAATATATAAAATAAAGAAATAAAGTAAAATAAAGTAAAAATCATGAAATCAACTGGAGTTTCATGTAAAACTAATCTAAATGAATAAGGTGCTAAAATTAAACCTTGACAAAATAATAATAACCTACGTGCAGATATACCGTACCTGTGTTTTGTTGTATAAAACAAAAAATAGTGGGAATGTGTGTGTATATATATATGTAGAAACTTATATGTGTGTAATATCGGCTTATACAGGAGGTTGCAAAATTCACACTGCTGACACAAATTAAGACTTTTATTATCTTATTATTTTTATTTATTTATTTTTATTTTATGCTATTGATTTAACTATTTGTCCTGACGAAGACCAGGAGGCGGGACCACATTACACCGGTTTTAGAGTCGCTGCATTGGCTCACCGTGTGTTTCAGGATCGATTTTAAAGTTCTTTTAATGGTTTTTAAATGTCTTGATGGTCTTGGTCCTCTTATCTTTCAGAACTGCTTTTACCTTACGAACCTTCACGGCCCCTTCGCTCCTCCTCAGGGGTCTCCTAGTTATTCCTAAAGTCAACAAAAAGACTCATGTTGAGGCGTCTTTCCAATATTACGGCCCTCGCCTCTGGAACCACCTGAGGAGGAGCTCAGGGCTGCAGAGAACCAAAATGTTTTGAAGAGCAGCTCAAGACCCACCTTTTTAGCTTAGCCTTTAACTGACTAATCTAATCCATCCATTTTCTTCCACTTTTCCGTTGCCGGGTCGTGGGGGCAGCAGTTGGAGCTGCCCATATCACATTGCACCAGCCCCTATGGCTCCTCCTGCAGGTGGTGGGTCCACAGAAGGACGGCCTCATGGTTCTAACCGGGCCTGTTGGTCTCTCATGAGGGGCTTCTGAACCGCTCTTTGTCTGACCCGTCACCTAGGACCTGTTTGCCATGGGAGACCCTACCACGGGCACCAAGCCCCCGACAACAGAGCTCCAGGGTCATTCGGGCGCTCAAACCCCTTCACCACGTTAAGGTGGCGGTTCCAGGAGGGGACTAATCTAATCTATTTATTTAATCCTAATATATAATATATACACTGCTCACAAAAACTTAGGGCACACTCAAAAAACACAATGTAACTCCGAGTCAGTCAAATTTCTGGGATATCAGACTGTCCAGTTAGGAAGCCACGCTTATTGTGAATCAGTTTCACTTGGTGTTGTGGAAATTAAACAGACAACAGGTGGAAATGAGAGGCAATTAGCAAGATCACTCCAAAAGAGGAATGGTTTTGCAGGTGGTGACCACAGACCATTTCCCTGTCTTCATCCTTTGTACCGTATGTTTGGAACACTTTTGCATTTGTCCAGTGTTCTCACCACTAGAGGCATCATGAGGAGCATCTACAACCCACAGAAGCTGCTCAGGGAGTGATGCTCATCCAAAATGGCACGTCCAGTCGTGCTGTGGCAAGAAGGTTTGCTGTGTCTCCCAGCGCAGTGTCCAGAGCAGACCTGGGGGGGGCGACCGAGGTCAACAACCCAGCAGCAGGACCGCTATCTGCTCATTTGTGCACGGAGAAACAGGAGAAGCACTGCCCGAGCCCTACAAAATGACCTCCAGAGGGCCACAAATGTGCATGTTGGTCCTCAAACGGTCAGAAACCGACTCCATGAGGGGGGTATGAGGGGGGTATGAGGGCGTTGGGCCGGTGCTTACTACCCAACACCGTGCAGCCCGATTGGCATTTGCCCGAGAACACAGCGATTGGCAGATTGGCCAATGGTGCCCTGTGCTCTTCACGGATGAGAGCAGGTTCACCCTGAGCACATGTGATAGACGTGACAGAGTCTGGAGACGCCCTGGAGAACGTTCTGCTGCTGCAACATCATCCAGCATGACCGGTTTGGTGGTGGGTCAGTGATGGTCTGGGGAGGCATTTCATTGGAGGGCCGCACAGCCCTCCATGTGCGAGCCAGAGGTTCCCTGACTGGCATTGGGGACCGGGATGAGATCCTCAGACCTATTGTAAGACCATATGCTGGTGCTGTGGGCCCTGGGTTCCTTCTGATGCCTGATAATGCCAGGCCACATGTGGCAAGAGTGTGTCAGCAGTTCCTGCATGATGAAGGTATTGATGTTCTGGACTGGCCGGCCCATTCCCCAGACTTAAATCCAATAGAGCACATCTGGGACATCATGTCTCGGTCCATCCATCAACGCCACGTCGCACCACAGACTGTCCAGGAGCTGACTGATGCTCTAATCCAGGTCTGGGAGGAGATCCCTCAGGAGGACATCCGTGGTCTCATCAGGAGCATGCCCAGGCGTTGTAGGGAGTGCATTCAGGCACGTGGAGGCCACACACACGACTGAGGATGATACAGACTCGTTTGGAGGAATTTCTACAGAATTTGGATCAACCAGTGACCTGATTTGTCACTTTGATTTTGACTATAATTTTGGATCCAGACCTCCAGGGGCTGAGAATTTGATTTCCATTTATCATTCTTATGTTATTTTGTTCTCAACACATTGCCCTACACTATGAATAAACATTTTCATCCGAAAAATCGAATTGATTGACATCTAGGATGTGTTTTTTGAGTGTGCCCTAAGTTTTTGTGAGCAGTGTATATATGGGAGGTTGTGCCAGGCGTATTGTTTTATATGTAATCTGCGCTTTATTTATAAAGCGCTTTTCATACCTTTCGGTATGAAATATAAAGTTTGATTGATTGATTGATTTGAACTTTCTGAATAAAAAAGTTCATCATGTTTAAGTATTTTTTCATTTTGTTTATCTTCCCTTTATTTATCCAGGATCCCACAGAGAGTAAACTCTCTTTTTCAGGGGAAGCCTGGCCCTACAAACTCCACATGGAAAGGCCCTGTGCGGCTCGAGAATCGAACCTGTGACTTTGTTGATGTGAGACACGATTGCTCATGTTTTTAGTGGTAGGGGAAACCGGAGTACCCGGAGGAAACCTACGCAAACACGGGGAGAACATGCAAACTCCACACAGAAAGGACCCGTCCAGGTGGGAATCGAACCCGGGACCTTCTTGCTGTGAGGCGTGAGCGCTAACCGCTGCGCCACCGTGCCGCCCCAATAATAATGGACACGAGGACACAATATTGGAGACAAGGACACAATAATGGACACGAGGACACAATGAGGCACAAACTGAGACATTGCATAATAAATAACACTCAAGCAGAAGCAAACTGTCGCAGTGGAATACGCTCAATAAATGTGTGCAAATGGAAGAAATTGTCGTGATGTAAAATTCTCCAAAAAATGACGCTGAAGCAAAATTAGACGCAAAATCACTGCCAAAATGAATCTCATTTTGAGCAGCCGAGGCGAGCGATGGCGACGAGATCGAGAAGTGCGTAAGAGACAAACTACGGAGATACGAGCAAACGGCCGACTGTCGAAACAGAGAAGAGCGTGAAATAGGCTGAGGACGTCAGCGGTTTGCCAAGCCGATTTTTTATCTATAGCTTCACGACTAGAATAGGCCTTGATGTGGCAAGGTCCTAGATGAAAGCTATAGAAAGCAGGACGCGTCTTTGGTGGATGTAGATGCCGTTGAATATAGAAGTACCTTTGGACAAAGATTCAGATGCAGCATGTTCACAACATAAGCTTAGCATCACACCCAGGCCCACGCCAACAGAGAGAGGACAGAGACCCAACCAAGTTTCCATCCACAACAACATTGCGGATTTAAACTTAGTCAGACTGCCATTTTATTCTCTCTGTCAACACAAAGCCTTTGACATTCAGAAATCCAGACCCTTCCCCTACAGGGAGACGAGGATGGTGACCCAGTGAGTCTGCGTCCACAAATCCACTTGTGAACGAAGACTCCAACAGGCTACCGTCTTTGTCTCTGCGCCACACCCAGCATCACACCCAGGCCCACGCCGACAAAGAGAGGACAGAGACCCAACCAGGTTTCCATCCACAACAACATTGCGGATGTAAACTTAGTCAGACTGCCATTTTATTCTCTCTGTCAACACAAAGCCTTTGACATCTAGACATCCAGACCCTTCCCCTACAGGGAGACTAGGACGGTGACCCAGTGAGTCTGCGTCCACAAATCCACTTGCGAACGAAGACTCCAACAGGCTACCGTCTTTGTCTCTGCATCACACCCAACATCACACCCAGGCTCTGTCAACACAAAGCCTTTGACATTCAGAAATCCAGACCCTTCCCCTACAGGGAGACGAGGACGGTGACCCAGTGAGTCTGCGTCCACAAATCCACTTGCAAACGAAGACTCCAACAGGCTACCGTCTTTGTCTCTGCATCATACCCAGCGTCACACCCAGGCCCACGCCAACAAAGAGAGGACAGTGACCCAACCAAGTTTCCATCCACAACAACATTGCGAATGTAAACTTAGTCAGACTGCCATTTTATTCTCTCTGTCAACACAAAGCCTTTGACATCTATACATCCAGACCCTTCCCCTACAAGGAGACTAGGACGGTGACCCAGTGAGTCTGCGTCCACAAATCCACTTGCGAACGAAGACTCCAACAGGCTACCGTCTTTGTCTCTGCATCACACCCAGCATCACACCCAGGCCCACGCCGACAAAGAGAGGACAGAGACCCAACCAAGTTTCCATCCACAACAACATTGCGGATGTAAACTTAGTCAGACTGCCATTTTATTCTCTCTGTCAACACAAAGCCTTTGACTGATTGGGTGTTGTGATTCTAAGCTGGAAGTGAGCCGATGATGAGGCGGTGCTTCGTGGTCCTGTCCGTGTGTGTCTCTGTTTTTGACCAATGCACTTTTCACTGTGTTGATTTGCACAGTAAAGCGTGCACCAGATACAAACCAAAGACCCACACAGGAAGAAACACACAAAAAGCAAAGCCATGTGCAAAGGATACCGTTGGATGGTCTCGGGGCAACTGACGTACCTGCTTAGCGCGTCGGTTCAAATCCGTTCAAATCCACATCCAGACCCTTCCCCAGCAGGGAGACGAGGACGGCGACCCAGTGAGTCTGCGTCCACAAATCCACTTGCGAACGAAGACTCCAACAGGCTCTTTGTCTCTGCGTCACACCCAGCATCACACCCAGGCCCAGGCCGACAAAGAGAGGACAGAGACCCAACCAAGTTTCCATCCACAACAAAATTGCGGATGTAAACTTAGTCAGACTGCCATTTTATTCTCTCTGTCAACACAAAGCCTTTGACTGATTGGGTGTCGTGATTCTAAGCTGGAGTGAACCGATGATGAGGCGGTGATTCGTGGTCCTGTCCGTGTGTGTCTCTGCTTTTGACCGGCTACCGTCTTTGTCTCTGCGTCAGTGCCAGGCCCATCTGGTGGGTAATACCGAGATGAACCGATGTGGAGCTGGAAATTCACTCGTTTAGCCAGGGATGGTTGATCAACTCCTCCAGTGTGAAGCGCTCTTCGGGATCCTTCGCCAAACACCCCCTCAGTAAGCTCCTGAGATCTGCAAACAGACAAGGACTGCTTAATATTTAGGTGAATATAAAACATAAGGAAAACAATAGCATCTGCACATGTTGGTAAACTTTCAAAATGTAGTCACTTACCGTCTGAGCAGCCAGCTGGAATGGGCACTTGTCTGAAGGATCCAATGGTCTCTTCCTTTGTCAGTGGCATCCTGTTGAACAGCATCATATACAGCACCAGGCCAAGTTGCCACATGGTGGTGGGGCCAGCTTTGTACCGACCGTCCCTGAACCACTCTGGGGAGAAGTAGCTCAATGTACCTAAAACACAAGAGACATGAACAGATGAGAACTTGTCCACCAAACAGATGTGGTCAGTCATGAATCATTCTAGTTTGTTGTCACTCTTCAGTAAAGTAGGAGGTCTTGACAGTTTACCTTGTGCTCGTCTGAAGATGTCGCCGGGCAGAAAGGTAGTCGCACAGCCAAAGTCGATGAATCTGGCCCTGGGAACAACATCAGTGTTCTCGATCAAGATGTTTTCAGGCTTGATGTCCCTGTGGAAGACTCCTCTCTCTTGCATTTCAATGGCGGCCTCCACCAACTGACGGAAAAGGACCTGAAGACACAAAAAGAGCAAAAACAAATAAATATCTCTGTTTTTTTCCAGCACAGTAAATGACATGTGAATCGATTGGATTTTGACACCTACTTTGGCAAGTTCACAGTCGACACCCTCCTCATGATATAACTCAATGTAGTCCATTAAATCCATGCAAGGCTGCGGTCTCTCAAAGACCAGAAGGACTTCAGCACCCACGTCGTACCAGTCCAGGAGGAGGGGTGTGACTATGGACCCCGCGGAGTCAAGTCCTGCGCCGACCCGAGAGAGCAGGAACACCTCCAGGATCGTTTTGCTCACTTGAACACCATTCACATACTCTGTTAAGTAGACAACGTTCTCTTTTTTGATCCCTTTAATGGCCACCTGTGGAAGACAAAACGCAAGTTAATGCCAGGAAAACAACACAAAAACACAAAATGACTTGGAAATATTGAGCACCAACAACACGCTGACAAAGTGACTCAGAACAGGATACTTACAGGCAGTTTGTCTACGAGTCGTTCTCCGGCGCAGACTTTGGCGAAGCCTCCTTCTCCGATCAACTCTAATAACTGGTATTTGGCATAGAATTCTGCAAACAAGAAACATACATTAAATATAATGTGTTCATTTCGTTTTGTACAAATTTCATGTGGAAATTCAGCAGACGTACCTTGTACAACCGCTGGCTTGACTTCATAGTTGGGGGGATGTTTGTCGAATTCCAGCTGTGTGAAAGAACCTGGATCTGCAAGAAGAGAAAGGACAAAGGATTGTTAATGATAATTCAATTGTTATTTACACGTATGTGTTGTAGTTTATGCCGTAAGATCTTACTTTGTTGGACGTTTTCTGTGGAGGCGATGTTCTCTGAAGTATGGGGTGGTGTGTAGGATGTATTGATTGGAGTTCCCCTGATCCCCCGGGTGCTGTCATCTGAGCGTCCTTCTTGGAAGATCAGCATTCGTGTTGGTGTTGCTGGGAGCAAATCGTCATCGTCCAAAGTGCGCCTGGCCGTCTTAAACTTTCTCTTCTTTGGAGAACTTGCCCTCCTGGGCTCTGGAGGTGCACTGTCCTCTATTTCAGCAGAGGATCTCTTCCGGTTGGTGCTAAGGACACGTCCCTCTGATGTCGAGGGCATGCTGGCCTCAGATGTCAGTCTGCTGGAAACATTTGGACAGGGACTGGACCTGGTAGTGAGGTCTGTGGGCGCCGAACCTGTGTCAAACGGAAACGTGTGCCGTCCTGGAAAATAAAATACATGATTTGTGTCAATAGACAATGTAAATCAAATAAAAACTACACAGAAATCTCTTCATCTCAGTCATATATAGTTTAATTCTGTACCAAAGCTAACTTTGGGATCTGTGAATGCTTTCTTCTGCTAAGTGTCAAGACACAACATCGTTCAACTGCTAATCTAATTCATTTACATTCAAAAGTCTAAGGCGGTCGGTTTTAGTTATAAAATGTACTTACGTCTGGCCCTCAAGCGACGTGCAGATGTCGTAGGCCAAGATTTACTCATGTTGAAGACGATCGCATCTGAAACACCAAAAAAAGAGTTATTTTGACAAATTTGCACCCAACTAAATACTTCCAGCCAAAGAGTGCTCACAGATACTCACCAAACAGTCACAAAAACAGTCAGAGAGCTTAAAACACGTCCTCCAAGGTCCCTCTGAACTGCAGAACTGAAGGAGACAGGTCAGCTCTTCTGAGAGATACAGGAAGGAATGGCGCCTGAATGGAACTCTGTAGAGCACTGTGTTCTTCCATTGCCTGGCAACAGATGATGTCATCCCTGCAGGTCAGAGGTCACATGATTTGAATTCAAAATTGGAATTCTACACTAAACACCATATAGATACAGACATTTTCTCTAATTATTCAAAAACTACTGTAACAAATGCTGAATTATGAACATAGTTTCTACTAAATAAAGATACAAAGACATGGAGAGGAGCAAAGAGGTTCAACAGTCCATAAATACATGAATAACGGAGAATGCTAACTTGATGCTACATGTTAGCATCGGGCTAATTTCACTTCTACTGAACAGTCTGTTGTGACAAAATATCCATATGGGCCTGATTTACACGTGACTTTATTTATGTGATAAATAAGTTGTTATTCGACCAGAAAATGGCTAAAAAGAGTAAACAATTGTGTTTCTCTAAAGATTCTATTTTCCCCCTCCGCGAAGCCACACCCCCTTCTATGACGAGATGCCGTCTAACCATAGGCAGGTAGTACTCAGTTACTCAACTACATGTACTTGAGTAATAAATAAAAAAGGAGAAGCAGTGTTCAACAATTAGCAAGTCGGCTAGTCCGGGAGACTTTTCAGAGTCCATTGGCATTAGCCTGCTCTATGTATTTTTCCTATAGCTGTTAGCATTAGCCACCAAACATCGCAAATTATAAATGATCCAGATGTTTTCAGCTGTTGTCAACCCATTGATCACAGGTTGACGCGTCATTAGAAACTATTTACAAATGTACAGACCTTTTGAGATTTCACTTTAGATTAGAGGTGGGCATAGATTATTTTTTTAAACCTAGATTAATCTAGATTAATTTTGAAATTAATCTAGACTAAAATGGCTCGCTTGAATTCTGCCGAAGCCATTCACAATATATGTGCTGCCCAAATAATGACTAAAAGTAAGTCTTTGAGAACTAAATAACTCTGTCATCAGACTCATGAACACTAAATAACTCTGTAATCAGACTCATGAACACTAAATAACTCTGTAATCAGACTCATGAACACTAAATAACTCTGTCATCAGACTCATGAACACTAAATAACTCTGACATCAGACTCATGAACAGTAAATAACTCTGTCATCAGACTCATGAACACTAAATAACTCTGTCATCAGACTCATGAACACTAAATAACTCTCATCAGTCTCATGAACACTAAATAACTCTCATCAGTCTCATGAACACTAAATAACTCTGTCATCAGACTCATGAACACTAAATAACTCTGCCATCAGACTCATGAACAGTAAATAACTCTGTCATCAGACTCATGAACACTAAATAACTCTGTCATAAGATTCATGAACACTAAATAACTCTGACATCAGTCTCATGAACACTAAATAACTCTGACATCAGTCTCATGAACACTAAATAACTCTCATCAGTCTCATGAACACTAAATAACTCTGTCATTAGACTCATGCACACTATATAACTCTGACATCAGACTCATGAACACTAAATAACTCTGTCATCAGACTCATGAACAGTAAATAACTCTGCCTTCAGACTCATGAACAATAAATAACTGTATCAGACTCATGAACACTAAATAACTCTGTCATCAGACTCATGAACAGTAAATAACTCTGTCATCAGACTCATGAACAGTAAATAACTCTGTCATCAGACTCATGAACACTAAATAACTCTGCCTTCAGACTCATGAACACTAAATAACTCTGCCTTCAGACTCATGAACACTAAATAACTCTGTCATCAGACTCATGAACACTGAATAACTCTGCCATCAGACTCATGAACACTAAATAACTCTGTCATCCGACTCATGAACACTAAATAACTCTGACATCAGACTCATGAACACTAAATAACTCTGTCATCAGACTCATGAACACTAAATAACTCTGCCATCAGACTCATGAACACTAAATAACTCTGTCATCAGACTCATGAACACTAAATAACTCTGTCATCAGACTCATGAACACTAAATAACTCTGTCATAAGATTCATGAACACTATATAACTCTGTCATCAGACTCATGAACACTAAATAACTCTGTCATCAGACTCATGAACACTAAATAACTCTCATCAGTCTCATGAACACTAAATAACTCTGTCATCAGACTCATGAACACTAAATAACTCTCTCATCAGACTCATGAACACTAAATAACTCTGTCATCAGACTCATGAACACTAAATAACTCTGTCTTCAGACTCATGAGCATTAAATAACTCTGCCATCAGACTCATGAACACTAAATAACTCTGTCATCAGACTCATGAACACTAAATAACTCTGCCATCAGACTCATGAACACTAAATAACTCTGTCATCAGACTCATGAACACTAAATAACTCTGCCATCAGACTCATGAACACTAAATAACTCTGTCATCAGACTCATGAACACTAAATAACTCTGTCATCAGACTCATGAACACTAAATAACTCTGTCATCAGACTCATGAACACTAAATAACTCTGTCATCAGACTCATGAACACTAAACAACTCTGTCATCAGACACATGAACACTAAATAACTCTGTCATCAGACTCATGAACACTAAATAACTATGTAATCAGACTCATGAACACTAAATAACTATGTAATCAGACTCATGAACACTAAATAACTCTGCCATCAGACTCATGAACACTAAATAACTCTGTCATCAGACTCATGAACACTAAATAACTCATATATAAACACATTTTCATGATATTGTTTTTAAAAATATTTTGTCTCATTGTGTGCTGCTTGAATGTTCTGCAGCATTTATTTTATTAAACCCCTTTTATTCTGAAAGGCTGACCGGAAGCGTTCTCCCTCGTCCGTAACTTGATGCCTCTTCTTTCTCTCTTCGCCCTTTCCCCCCCCTCCTCTTCCTCCCAAACTTTCCCTCCCTGTCGGCGCGGAGTCATGTCCAGAGCGAAGCGAGTGGACGCGGAGGCACAAGGTAAGCGCTGAACAATCGGACTGTGCCAACGGTGCCATTATTACGCATGACTTTTACGCGCTGAACTTTCACGCCTAGTTCACTTTTCCCGCTGACTCTTTGCTAACTTATTGACTTCGTGGGCTGTTGTGAGCCCTTTTTTCACCCCCCTGACCACACGTTTGTTCACGCCTGTGTTCATAAAGCCAGACTATTAGTTAAGTAGCCGATGTATGTTTCTGGGAACGTAAAAAAAAAAAAGGATTGGCATTCATTACATGTTTAAAATGAATTTGTAAAGACTTTTGTTCTAACGTTATGGCTATTGTTTCTTTTACTGACTGCATAACAGTGAATTTCCTGTGTTGCTTTCCTGTGAGCCAACGTTTCCAATCAAACTGGATCACGGCAAAGTAAATAGTGCTGCTGCTTTTTTTTTTTCTTTAATGATTTTCGGTGTGTTTTTGGTGTTGATATTTAGAGATTAGACTGTGTTTCCCTGCAGTTTTAGGGTTTGATTGTTTGTTTTTGCCTTTACTTGAGAAATAATTATGAGGCCAAAAAAAATAAATACAAAAATTGAGGAGTCCGGGGATGGTTGTCTATTTTGTTGAGCTTTTGAGCTGACTTTCCAATTTTTGCTTTGTGGTCAAATCAACCGCTTGTAAAGCTTACACAGCGAAACCGAATTACTAATACTGTACACATGAAATGTATGCACACAATAGGGATAGGGAAGGGGAGAGTTCAGTCGCCTTCATGCCTGCCTGCTTGGTGGATGGAGGCTGTTGGACCCAGCCCGGATCCAGGGCAGTTTTATTTTATTTAAGGGGAGACACTGCAGGCAAAACTCATTTTTTTTCAGTTTGCAGGTTTTGGGCCAAATTGGTCTCTGAACATATAAGCTTTCACCCGGAAACAGAAAATATGCCTAATCTTCACAAGAACATGTTTAAATATTGCGCTGATTCAATGTTCCCCCATAGACTTATATGGGAGAATGCAATTTCAAGGGCCTTTTTCTCCAAACACATTTTTCTGTCATTGTGGCGACACTATAAAGACTTCACATTTTCCAGCCTTGGACTGAACATTATTTGGAAGATTTTTTCAGAGGGATTTTTTTTATTATCTAATCCCTAAGCCCCATTTATTGAGTTTTGAATGTCAAAAAAAAAGGGCGAAAATTGAATTTTTACAATTTTTTCCACTAAAAAAAACGCTTATTTTTAACCTAAACAAGAAATCCAAAATCCCCTCTGAAAACGTCTTGGTAACTCATTCATCAATAAAATGAAACCATGAATTTGAATGTAGCTCTATCCATTATTCAGATTTCGTCGCCAAAAAGATGGGAAATTTGGGGCATTTTTAGGCATAAAACACCTTGTTCTTATATGAAAAGATAAAATGACAGAAAACTTGCAATGTATTTTTTTCTCACATTTATGCCAGTGATCGACAGCAGAAGTTTCAAATTGATATCTGTAAATATACATTTTTTCCCTATTCACCTAGCAGTGTCTCGCTTTAACCAGAAAAGTACCATGAGATTTCAGGCGACTCCAAGACCCAGAGGGGATGTTGTTAGTGGTAGCGTAACTGCAGCGTTTAAACATTGCTTTGTCATATAGTAGTTCAGTAATGCTTTCCGAGCTATTCTTAATCATTAATTATTCATAAGCAACTAATATGTGACAACCTTAATGCCTGTGACCATGAATATGCTTCGAACCGTGTTTCTCATTCTTTTCACACTGAAATATTTGAACTTCCAAGCACCATGAGGCCGAGATCAAGATCCACTCAGGACTTGAACCAACCAGGTCTTATGTGTCAAAAGTGGATGTACGCCAAGTATAAATTCAATCAGAATGGGTTTATTGCCATTGTCCATGAAGGTACATTCAAAAACTAGGATTTGTCCTCATGAACAATTTTGCAGTTGACCCCAAGTACATGCGCCACACTTTAGACCAGGACCACTTAGCCGATCATTTGTCGAGCCCCCCCTGCCGCCAGCAGCAAACCTGTTCATAATAAAGGAGAAATGCATTGCTCAAATACGCCTAAACATTGAAGTTTGAATCATATTCCAACTTTCCAAGTCCTTTTTCAAACCGCAGCAGCAGCAGATTCATTCTATGTAACTCTTACTATTTTGTCTAAAAGCCTTTCCAGCTCCATTGTACTCAGAGAAGTACATGGCTACTTAATATGCAGAAACAAAAGGACGTATTTTATGAAGTACCCTAAATGCTCTAATATAGGCCGGGGCCTTTATTTACTCAAGGGCATCTAGGACCAGGCCTTTATTGGAACCAGGCCACAATTAGAGACAGGCCTTTATTTCTATTTGAGCAAAACGGACGACCAGGAAAACAAAGAAAAACGAGATGTGTGTCCATTTGCACCTAAAATATTAGGTTCATTTATTAATGAACATTTCAAACCCTCTCCCAGCGGCTGGAACATTGACGCCTTTTATTTTGTCGGGACAACAGGAAGTGTTTCGTTGCTGAGCATTGACAACAATGTCACTGCAGGTTTCTGTTTCGTTTTTACCGCGGACCGGATTATTTGTTGTTATCTTGTGTAAAAGCTGAGTTTAGAGCATTTACGGTATTTACAAATGTCTTATAGACTGGCTGATAGAGTGGACTTCACAAGTTTCTTACAAAGCTTTGATAGAGTTGATGCTAAAGTGCGGGTTCACATGGCGGTGGCATTGATGTGGTGTTTCTGGCGAAGGACGTGTTGTCCTTCGCCAGTTTCTCCCCTCCTCTTGTACTGCAGAAACTGAAGCTTAGAACTAACCTTATGCTGTGGCTGGATGTTCTCTGGCAGCCCTTTTCCACCAAGCTGGTGCCGGTGCTGGTTCTGGGCCAGTTCCAGTTTCAGAACCGGTTCTTTCGTTTTCCACTGAAAAAAACGCTGGCTCTTGGTTCCAAAATCTGGTGCCGGTCGGGAACCAATTAAAAGCTGGACCAAGAAACGAGCACCAGTGATGTCAGCAGCTGGGGGCGTGGCTCTCTCCTCCAACAAACAATCAATATTAGTTAGTTTGTGCTTAGAACTTCCTGGAGAAGCCAAAACAGTCTCTGTGGAGGAAACTGTTTTGCTTTATGCTCTTCAGCTAAAACAAGAGTTAGAAAGAAGAAATCAAAATGTTAACGGCTGCTGTGACTGAAAGAGAAACTTATTTTTCTGTATTTTATAACCAGAAGTGGCTGTAGTAAGATGTTACTATCCATTTTTGATGTTGACTTCCCAAAGCGTTGCCATGACAATAGGCACATGTTCTCATTTTGGTGGAAAACCAAGTCAGTATGGAACCAACCCGGCACCAGAACCAGCTCTGAACCAGCCCAGAACCAGCACCTTGGTGGAAAGGCCCCGTGGATGTTCTCTGGATGTTCTCCATTCTGTTTTTCAGGTGGAACTCCGGGTTGTCTGCGGTTTTAGACTTTACTATTTTTTAGGGATCGTTTTCTTAGGGATGTCATGGCTAACCTGTTTCACGATAAAAAACAGGAAAAAAATGTGGAATGAATTTGGGGGGGCAATGCTTTCGATACTTTCATTTTTCAATACCTGTAGTGCTTAAACCTTTTCTTCCCGATACCATACTGGTAACGTTTAACGGTACCCGCCCTTAGTGTGGGACCACTTTGGGTATCTAAAAGCTAAAAGATGACCAACGTGTTGTTGTCGCTGATCAACATTCGTCGAATCTGAAACAACATCTTTGAGATAATCCTTTGCTGCATAATTCCCTCCCCTGCTTCAGTGTGAAGAGCTGCAAAGAAAACAAAAGGTTCAAGTCAGTCCCGTTAGACTCAACGTTTCCTTCTGTTCATCAAAACATCTGACAAAAAACATAATAAATGATAACAGTATCCAAGACTAGATAGTGGCCTTATACAAATCATAATGATCAATATAATTAAAGCAGTACTAAGTAACGTGTTTACCTTAATAAATCCGTTCCGTAGTCCCTGTGGGGGTGATACAAGTGTTTATGGGATGATTGGAGGGTCTTTCATCTCCCCCTGGTGTCTCTGGACAGAAAACCATGTTTGCAACTTGACTGCCCCCGGACCAGAGCCACCAATACACACTAATGGAATCACGAAGAAGAAGCTAACATGCTAACGGGCAAAGCTAACTGCGGGCTAGCGTCACTTTAAACAGTATTTACAGCAAAGTTTGAGTGAAAAAAAATATTTCCATTGTATAATTGGATGTACAATATCCCTCTCTCCCTTCGCCTTTCCTGTCGGCGTAGTATTTACTCTCCAAGACAATTAATAAATTAAAAAATCGTAACTTGCTGCGACACCTGCAGTTGCGCTTATGGCCTCTAGGGGGAAGAGTTACTGCTTTAAGTAATAAAGTTGACCATTGTGTTATTCTTTGTGTTTTATATGTAAAAGAATCTTGAAGACTTTTTTATTTTCAGAAACAGTAAATGTTTCAAGTACAAAAACTAAAAGTGTCATTTGTTTCCTTTCATGAGGTCGACAATCGTGAACAATCGTAAAATTGCGATGTTTCCTGTCACAATAATCGCGACAATGACATTGCGACATCCCTATGCATGAGGTCATTTGGTGATTTTCTGGTTCTCGTCCGCTTGAGTCACGTTTTAGCCCTGACATGATCCGGGTCCAGGGCCTGGCGGTTGAACACTTGCCACCGGTGTCGATTTAATGATTTCCCGAGGTCACATGCTGCAGATATTTGCAGTGAAGCTTGATCATGCAACGGCCCAATAATGTGTCTGGCTTCTCGGGTCAGACGAAACCGAAGAACTGTCGAGCCGCGGGAGAAATCCACACAGCTCCACTGCACAGACGGGCTCCAGGGGCAAACGCCCCGCACTGCTGAAGCTGTTTGAAGTTGCAATTTGAGTGGTCGCAATTGCCAAACTTTCATGAAGAAAACTTGCCAAATATGTCAGACCTTATAGGAGCCAAACATGTAATAGCGGCTGATTGCGTAATAACAGCCAATAGTGTCATAATGGTCAGAAACGTGTTCAGGGCCAATAGCGTAATAACACATGGTCTCAACTTACATAGCGCTTTTCCACATACACCAATGTACGCAGACACTGGAGGCAAGGTGAGTGAATTGTCTTGCCCAAGGACACAATGACAGCGTGCACTAGGGCTGCAAAAACGATTATTTTGGTAATCGATTAATCTACCGTTTATTTTTACGATTAATCGATTAATCGCTTGGCTGTGAAAGGTGCATGGAAATTGTATTTCTTCATTTTTGTTTATCACATAAAGCTAAAGTGGCGGCGCTTGAGGACATGTTGATGGAGTAAACTTAAAGTAAACGTTTGTAGGAGGCTCTTTGTGCTAATTCTGCTTTCTGATTGGACGAGACAAAGACGGATATTTATGAAATTTACACTGTACAAAACACTACAGACCCTCACTTTAAAAACAAAGTAGGTTTTCATCCAAAATACATAATTGTCATGTCTTTTTTGCTCTATTTTAGTCTGTGTTTGCTAGAAAACGATTAATCGATTACTGAAATAGTTGACAACCATCCGACCTTCTGATCATGAGATGATCCGCTGCGCCAACATTAACATAATATAATTACGCCCAATAACATAATAACGTCCAATAACGTTTAATGTGTTACTTTTTGAAAATAAATTCAGATTGAAGTATTATTACATTATTGGCTGAATTTATTATGTGAACAACTTTCACGTCAGGCCAATAATGTACTAACCAGCCGTAACAATGATTACATCACCGGTTGGTAATTCGTTGTTTGGTTATTGGCCTGTTCTAACGTCGGCTTTATGAAAGTAAAGATAAAACTAAATGCATCCACTGTCGAAATGTAGGATCTAGGGCTGAAACAACTAATCGATTAATCGACAACTAATCGATTACTAAAAAAGTTGTCAACTATTTCAGTAATCGATTAATCGTTTTCTAGTGAACACAGACTAAAATAGAGCAAAAAAGACATGACAATTATGTATTTTGGATGAAAACCTACTTTGTTTTTAAAGTGAGGGTCTGCAGTGTTTTGTACATTATAAATTTCATTAATATTTGTCTTTGTCTCGTCCAATCAAAAGCAGAATTAGAAGAAAGAGCCTCCTACAAATGTTTACTTTAAGTTTACTCCATCAACATGTCCTCAAGCGGCGCCACTTTAGCTTATGTGATAAAAAAAAGAAATACAATTTCCGTGCACCTTTCACAGCCAAGCGATTAATCGTAAAAATAATCGGTAGATTAATCGATTACCAAAATAATCGTTAGTTGCAGCCCTAGTAGGATCTGATTACTCGTCCCAGGTCGAAAGGAGCACAGTTTAAACGGAGCACACGTCATGTATGGAGGAAAAAAACGGAACAGCATATCACAACATCAAAACCCTCTGCTCACTGTGAGGTCTGGAGCAGGAGAATCATGGTGTGGGCAGTTTTGTTGCCTCAGGGCCTGGACAACGTGACATCGTCAATAGAAAAGTTAGGAAAACAACCAATCCAAATGTTTGACATTCACAACAGCGTTAGATTCCTGGGTTCACTTACTTATTCCCCCCTGCTCTGTGAATGTCTACATGTTATGGCCAATTAAAAAAAATCATTCCTATTTGAAAACAGAAAACGACAGAAATTGTGCTTCAATTGATTCTGACGTCGATTGCTCGTCATTGCTCGTACTAATCTGGACCCTCAAATGAATCTCGCTTAACAAATCTAGTAAAACGTGTACGAACAAATGGAGTTACAGAAGGTTAGATTCCACTAAACAGTTCTTCTTCTCCCAGTGGGATCGTTTGACATTTGGATCAGTTGGATATAAATCTAGTTATAGTGATTGAATCAAACGCTGACGAGAACTTTATTGAGACGATTGGGTCGCTGTGATCCGGGTTTCTCCGAGAAGTCAATTGGATTTGGTGGATAGCATTGGTCTGTGGACTCGGTAACTGTTTCATTTGGGAAGTTTGTGAAAGAAGAATTCAGTTTGATGTGTTTTGGTGCACTCTGTCTGCACGAATGCACTAAGGTCAACTGGTTTCGCCGTCCTTTACCTTGGTGTAACTAACTGTTCTGATCTGGAGCTGCAGTTTCGTCAGGGTTACGTTCAGCAAACATCCGTCCAAGTGTTAATCCTGGTTGATCCATCATCATCCTTTGGGGTTGTATTGCAGCCTCGTGGCACAGGGAACATCTTTTGGTCAAACGATGAATGGATACGATTAATTTGCAACGACAAAGCCGAAGTTAAAAAGCAAATGGCTTCTACGGTTCGGTAATCCATCGGTTCCAGGATGGATTTACACCAAAGAGGTGCAGCCTGAAGGTTTTGCCATGGCCTTCACAGTCTCCTGACCTTAACATCATTGAAGATCTTGAACCTCCAGAGAGCAGTGCGTGACCGACAGCCCAGAAATCTCTCTGCTCTGTGAGGCTTTTGTGAGGAAGAAGGGGCAGAAATCCCCGGCATCGAAACAAAACAAAGAAGCAGCATGGAGGCGACTGACACTGTAGCAGGTAGGAAGGACTTGTCACATGAACATTTAAAAGAGTTCTATGACAAGCGAATAACGTCACCTTTATCTGTAAACTTTGCCCGCCGGCTTCCAAAAAGAAAAATCAAAATACAGTCAAACTCAAAGATCCTGGACAGACAGCGGCCGCTCAATGATCTCTCAGTTCTGTCGGCCATGCTGCTGTCCTGTTTTTCTTTATTCATTATAAAAGACCATCCGACTAGCAAGTTTTCTCTCGTGTTTTTTTTTTTTTACAATACACTGTAGGGAAAAGCTGCAGCTGCTCGTGTGGACTGAACGGACAGTAACACTGGGGGAAATTCTGTTCCCTAAATGCTAATGTTAGATAAGGATTCAAAATTTGATATGAAGATGAAATCTAACACATCGTTCCATTGCCACCGGTTATTCCATCAGTGGATTACTTCCTCCCTGATGGCACGGGTTTATTCCAAGATGACAATGTCAGGAGTTATGGGGCTTGCATTGTGAAACAGTGCCCGCCAGTGAGTCCAGTTCTGAACCCAATGGGCCTTTTTGACTTGAAGCTAAGGGCTAACACTCAAGAAATATTGAAACAGCTAAAGATTTTGAAAGAGAAATACTTTTTATTTGTTTCATTTTTGTGGCGTTTATTATTCATTTAACGGTACCCCGAGCTCTGAGATAAAAAGTCCTACCTCCATGCCCCCTGCCATAGTCCAGGGTGGGCCGGATCCTGTTTGTTTTGTAGCACCGCGGCCTTGTAATGCCCCCCTCTCTCTGCAACAGGAGCCCGGGGTGTGACTTACGAGTGACGCCTCAAAAATAGCCGCTCCGTCCAGGGCTGAGCGTGGCGGGTCAGGTGCGCCGCCACCTCCGCTCAGGGGAAGACGAGCCTGCACAGGGGGGGGGTTCTCAGACTGCCGTCCCGTCTCGAGGTGGGCAATTCATCGTCCACGAGATGATATTGAAATTGCTGTTTGTACAATATTGAGTCGAGAAATGGGGGGAAAATGTAGGGGGAAAAAAAATGAAAAATGGGGGGAAAAGTTGATATATTTTGTGGGGGAAATGAGGGAAAACAACAACAAAAACTAAAGGAAAAGAAGGGGAACGAACTGTGTGGATTTTTTTGCCTTGTCGTCGTCTATTAAGGACAATTATCTTTGAGCGACAAAGCACACTGCAAAAAGTAATTAACTAGATCAGTATAAACATCTCAATTTGAGCACAATAATCCAAATTTTAGTTGTTTTGACTAGTTAAGAAGTTCTTGGGCATTTGTCCCAGATTATTTCACTTGTTCTGAGATGTTTCTGACTCGTTTCGATACATTTCGTCCTTATTTCAGGTCATTTTCTTTGCCAATTGGGGTGAGAAAATTGGTCTTATCTCATTGGCAATTTTACTTTCTTATTTCAAGCGAGATTTGCCCTAGAACTGGTCTGAAATGTCCTCAAACAAGCAAAGCAAACTTGGTCCGATCAGGAAAAGTGTCTAAATGAGTGAAAACCGCTCAAAACAAGATACATTTCCTCAATTCAAGTCATTTAAGCCAATGCAAAGATGTCGCTCCATCATCGTAATCGAATCAAGTCCCCCAGAATAGTGAGATATTAGTTTTTTGTCAACACCGCCCAAGCCCGAGCTCAGTCTTCCAGCAGTCACCGAGCGTCCCATGGCCTGATTAAAATCTGCTTCTGCCGGCGGACATTTTTAGCCGGATTACGAGGCGGGTTATTTTGGACCTGAGATCGCGAGTGACTCCGGGGGGCTCTCCAAGTGTGACGACGTCCAGCGTGTGAGTGCGGGAGATGAACCTGATGGAGGACAAATACTAGCAACGCTCTTAAATACTAGCAATCTGATTATTGATATGCAACCATTAGATTAGATGAGGAAACGTATTCAAGGAGAAAGAAAATATCACCAAATTATTGTTACTGCGATATGAGGTGAAGCAATATCCGTATCACAGGAAGCCACAGTAGCAGAATCATATAAAGGTAGTTGTGAATGACGGGGGGTTTGAGAGCCTTGATAGGGCTTTTCCACCAAGGTGTTGGTTCTGGGCTGGTTCAGAGCTGGTTCTGGTGCCGGGTTGGTTCCATACTGACTTGGTTTTCCACCAAAATGAGAGCTGTGCCTATTGTCATAACAACGCTTTGGGAAGTCAACATCAAACATGGATAGTAACATCTCACTACAGCCACTTCTGGTTATAAAATACAGAAAAATAAGTTTATGTTTCAGTCACAGCAGCTGTTAACATTTTGATTTCTTCTTTCTAACTCTTGTTTTAGCTGAAGAGCATAAAGCAAAACAACAGTTTCCTCCACAGAGACCGTTTTGGCTTCTCCAGGAAGTTCTAAGCACAAACTAACTAATATGGATTGTTTGTTGGAGGAGAGAGCCACGCCCCCAGCTGCTGACATCACTGGTGCTCGTTTCTTGGTCCAGCTTTTAATTGGTTCCCAACCGGCATCAGATTTTGGAACCAAGAGCCGGCGTTTTTTCAGTGGAAAACGAAAGAACCGGTTCTGAAACTGGAACTGGCCCAGAACCAGAACCAGCACCGGCACCAGCTTGGTGGAAAAGAGCTATCTGTGTTTGAGTGACAAGGCGGTCGGGCTTCTTCTCATTCTCTGGACGCAGCTTTTGTTATTTATTGTTGATGGTTTATTTCTGGATGCGCCTGTAAACCTGGGTTACATTTAGTGCTGTCTCTGAGGCTCTTCCGGAACTAAAGGTTAAACTTGTTTCAGTCGAACCAAGAGGGCTGCTTCATAACTCTGTGAGCGAGGCTTATTGTGTTGTCCTATCGGGCTCAGTTGGCTCAGTTACTATGGAAATATAGTCAGAGAAGCTATGTTTCTTCTTCGTGGAATCCAACACCAATGGGCGATGTAAATGACACAAGCAGGGTGTTAGCGCCGTCATCTTGCCAAAATGTGTGTTGGCCTGAAAAATGTGAAAAAGAAAACATCCCAAAATCAATTACTTGCAATAAATCATGTGTCATCAAAAAGTTTGTCCTATAAAAAAGGAACCTTGGCCACCAGGCCCCGCCCTAAAGACCTGTGTGCCCTCAACAGTGTTTTCTTTTTTTCCTATCATTTGTTTAAAGGATTGTTGCCGACCGTTAAAGGAACAGGCCACCGTTTTTTCCATACTGAGATATGCTCTTACCTGAGCTTAGACGAGTTGATGCGTACCTGTCTGGTCTTGGTGCATGCGCTCAGTCATGCAAAACGACCAAAGGTGTTGTTAGCATTTGGCCTCTCCCAATGTATTCCTATAGCTCCAAACGGGGGTGAAGTTGGAAGCTACCACGCTCTTCCACGGGCACAAAGACCAGACCGGTACGTATCAACTCGTCTAAGCTCAGGTAAGAACATATCTCAGTGTGGAAAAACGGTGGCCTGTTCCTTTAACGGGCTTTGGAATTGGATAAAAAATGTTTCCTCCGGCGACCAGTCTTGATATCGAGAGTCCAAATTGCACAAGCCCCCACAGCTTTCTTCTTCTTCTTCTTCTTCTTCTTTTTCTTCTTCTTTTTCTTTGTCTTTTTCTTTTTCTTCTTTTTCTTCTTTTTCTTTGTCTTTTTCTTTTTCTTCTTTTTCTTTGTCTTTTTCTTTTTCTTTTTCTTTGTCTTCTTCTTTGTCTTCTTCTTTTTCTCCTTTTTCTTTTTCTTTGTCTTCTTCTTTTTCTTTGTCTTCTTTCTCTTCTTCTTTTTCTTTGTCTTTTTCTTTTTCTTCTTTTTCTTTGTCTTTTTCTTTTTCTTCTTTTTCTTTGTCTTTTTCTTTTTCTTCTTTTTCTTTGTCTTTGTCTTTTTCTTCTTTTTCTTTGTCTTTTTCTTTTTCTTTTTCTTCTTTGTCTTCTTCTTCTTTCTCTTCTTCTTTTTCTTCGTCTTCTTCTTCGTCTTCTTCTTCGTCTTCTTCTTCGTCTTCTTCTTCGTCTTCTTCTTCGTCTTCTTCTTCGTCTTCTTCTTCTTCTTCTTCTTCTTCTTCCAACTTAATGGCGGACTGTTAGCCCGACTAAGGCGCATGTCACCACCTACTGTATAGTGCTTAGTTCCTTGGCATTTGAAGATGTTTCGTAAACCCCCGGCCCGGAGACTTGACTATCAAAGCGACTCAGACCATAGCCATCCATGCACTATTGTATAATTTGAACTTTTTGTGGTCTTCGGCGTCTTGCAACTGCGTACATGGATTTCCCCCGTCGTGCTCAGAAGACAAACCGTTACCGTTCTGCTCTATGACATGAAATGCCGCCGATGTTTACCTAAAGCTGGCCAGTGGCAGGAAGCCTTCTGCGACTCCACACAAAGACCCATTGTCTTGTTTGAAAAGGCGAAATATTCCCCCCAAACAAAAGCTCGTGATGGCGGTCATAACGTTTTCATTACAGTTCTGGACACTTTGTTGTTTACTTCGGAAAATACAAATTGGATTTCTGAAATTTCTAAACATTTTATTGTTGGGAATGCTTTTGGAATCACAAACGTTTGGAGGAGAAACCCAATAAACCCGTCTCATTAGTTGGGCAGCCTTTGATCAAATGAATAAGACTAAAAGGATTGAAAGGGACTGATCTACCGGGAAGTCTTTGGATGGACGATGGCAGACTTGAAGAGTCATTTTGTTGATTTTTCATGGGCCTGGGGTAACGGGACGTGTCGTTAAGGTGAGACACTGCAGGCGAATAGGGAAAAAATGTATATTTACAGATATCAATTTGAAACTTTTGCTGTCGATCACTGGCATAAATGTGAGAAAAAAATACATGGCAAGTTTTCTGTCATTTTATCTTTTCATATAAGAACAAGGTGTTTTATGCCTAAAAATGCCCCAAATTTCCCATCTTTTCGGCGACGAAATCTGAATAATGGATAGAGCTACATTCAAATTTATGGTTTCATTTTATTGATGAATGAGTTACCAAGACTTTCTCAGAGGGGATTTTGAATTTCTTGCTTAGTTTTAAAATAAGGTGTTTTTTAGTGGAAAAATGTAATTTTCGCCTTATTTTTTGACATTCAAAACTCAATAAATGGGGTTTAGGGATTAAATAATAAAAAATCCCTCTGGAAAAATCTTCCAAATATTGTTCAGTCCAAGGCTGGAAAATTTGAAGTCTTTAGGTCCGACTGACGTGGACATAGTGTCGCCACAATGACAGAAAAATGTGTTTAGAGAAAAAGGCCCTTGAAATTGCATTCTCCCATATAAGTCTATGGGGGAACATTGAATCAGCGCAATATTTAAACATGTTATTGTGAAGATTAGGCATATTTTCTGTTTCCGGGTGAAAGCTTGTATGTTCAGAGACCAATTTGGCCCAAAACCTAAAAACTGAAAAAATTTAGTTATGCCTGCAGTGTCTCCCCTTAATAGGATTGCAGTTTATTGCCGACATGTGATACGGCCGTGCGAGTCGTGTCCTATGGTTCATTCGAGGACGGGTTGGGTGAAATAAATCAAAAAGTCATGCAGCCCAGGACGCCCCGCTGTGGTCCACCATGTGCTCCAGGTTGGGGGCCACGTCCGCAGCTCTGGCACACTTTCTACCAGGAGGGCAGCTTAAACAGAGCGCGAAGGCTGGGGAAAAGCACAATGATATTATTGGGCAATATATATCGTCTACGAGATAATATTGAATTTGCTGTTTGGAAGATATGAAGGTATTTACAATATCGAGTTTAAGGGGAGACACTACAGGCAAAATGTTTTCAGTTTTCAGGTTTTGGGCCAAATTGGTCTCTGAACATATAAGCTTTCACCCGGAAACAGAAAATATGACTAATCTTCACAATAACATGTTTAAATATTGCGCTGATTCAATGTTCCCCCATAGACTTATATGGGAGAATGCAATTTCAAGGGCCTTTTTCTCAAAACACATTTTTCTGTCATTGTGGCGACGCTATGTCCACGTCAGTCGGACCTAAAGACTTCACATTTTCCAGCCTTGGACTGAACGATATTTGGAAGATTTTTTCAGAGGGATTTTTTATTATTTAATCCCTTAAGCCCCATTTATTGAGTTTTGAATGTCAAAAAATAAGCCGAAAATTACATTTTTACACATTTTTCCACTAAAAAACAGCTTATTTTAAAACTAAACAACAAATCCAAAATCCCCTCTGAAAAAGTCTTGGTAACTCATTCATCAATAAAATGAAACCATAAATTTGAATGTAGCTCTATCCATTATTCAGATTTCGTCGCCGAAAAGATGGGAAATTTGGGGCATTTTTAGGCATAAAACACCTTGTTCTTATATGAAAAGTTGCAATGTATTTTTTTCTCACATTTATGCCAGTGATCTGCAGCAAAAGTTTCAAATTGATATCTGTAAATTTAAATTTTTTACCAACAAATACTGGATTTTTTGCTGGATTTGCTGCTTGTTGTTTTGAGACTTGGCTGTGATTGGCTAAAACAAGGTGGGCTTGATCCAATCAGTAGCAAATGCAACGCCAAAAGAAGCTCGCCCTCTCCGAAACAATTTCATTCTCTGTTACAGGTTTAGCACCACTGGGCCTGAACTGAAACGTAGAACAACAGACCAGGTCTGAACGGAGCCACAGCTTTTGTCAATTGAATCATTATCGTTTGTTCCTCACATGACGCATTTCAATTTGTTGATTTCGTAACCACCCCGCACACACAGAAAGCGTTTTATCAGCTCCCAGGATGGAATCATGGACTAATTGCATTTGACCAGAGTTGCAAAACAATCCTCTTGACTTGAATTGAATCTTATTTTTTAAGTGGATTTTTGTTTCTCGTCTGGGCTTTAGAGCGGAGGACGGGGCATTTCTCGTGATGGGATGCATGTAAAAAAACAACAACTTTGTACAGCTACACACAGTTATTCACAAAAAAGAAGACACGCTATGTACATTTTATCTTACAGTTGTGCTCAGAAGTTTACATACCCTGGCAGATTATTATTTTTTTTTTAGCCGTTTCTCAGAGAATATACATGATCACACAACTGCATTTGCTTTTTTTTTTATTTTTATAAAATGACAAAAGAAACTCCCATGGCCCTGATCAAAAGTTTACATACCACAGTTTTTAATACTGTGTGTTGCCCGGGTATTACATGTACTATTTATAGCGTCAGAAACGAAGATAACCCGTCTATATCAGGAAAACTGTTGTTGTCCTTCCAGTGAGCTTTCGCTTTGCAGATTTGGGAAAATGCCGTCATTATTAAATTCATAAAACTGCGGCGAGAGTGAATCTGCCACCGGGAGCCTCGTAACGCATTGTGCCATCGTGCGGAGGTATCCGGACACGGCTTATGCTGGCGGTGGCGCTGCAGCCGCACTATGGGGCGTCTCGTTACTTTCTCCCTCAACCCAAAGTCCCACATCAGCATTTTAGCTAAAGCGCTAACGTTAGCTTACTGCTATAGAGCTGAGACGGTCACGCAGGAGAGTCAGAGGTTCGAAGTCTTGCTGCTTTAGAGACACTTTTTCCTGCACGTTCCGCAAACAGGAAATCTGTCTCTATCAACTGTCCTTCAGCTTCTTAAAATACACAAAACATGCCCAGACTTCAGGCTCGGTCTCTGAGGCTGATCCTGCGCTGTCGTGTCGGACATGATTCCAGCTTCCAGAAAGTTTAGTTTTGGTTGTAGCTACAGAGGCGCCTGCAGTGTTTTGTACATTGTAAATTTCATAAATATCTGTGTTTGTCTCGTCCAATCAGAAGCAGAATTAGCACAAAGAGCCTCCTGCAAAAGTTTACTTTAAGTTTACTCCATCAACATGTCCTCAAGCGGCGCCACTTTAGCTTTATGTGATAAAAAAATGGAAAAAAAATGCAATTTCCATGCACCTTTCACAGCCAAGCGATTAATCGATTAATCATAAAAATAATCGGTAGATTAATCAATTACCAAAATAATCATTAGTTGCAGCCCTAATGGTACCCAGATCTCTTTTGTAATTACAACATAAATAGTATAATCTGTGACTAGGGCTGCAACTAACGATTATTTTGGTAATCGATTAATCTACCGATTATTTTTATGATTAATCGATTAATCGCTTGGCTGTGAAAGGTGCATGGAAATTGCATTTTTTCAATTTGTTTTATCACATAAGCTAAAGTGGCGCCGCTTGAGGACATGTTGATGGAGTAAACTTAAAGTAAACATTTGTAGGAGGTTCTTTGTGCTAATTCTGCTTCTGATTGGACGAGACAAACACAGATATTTATGAAATTTATAATGTACAAAACACTGCAGACCCTAACTTTAAAAACAAAGTAGGTTTTCATCCAAAATACATAATTGTCATGTCTTTTTTGCTCTATTTTAGTCTGTGTTTGCTAGAAAATGATTAATCAATTACTGGAATAGTTGACAACTATTATAGTAATCGATTAGTTGTTGATTAATCGATTAGTTGTTTCAGCCCTAGGTACCATTACTGTTTTCTACCAATACCGGTACTTTAACGATACTTGGTTTACGATACCGACACCTGAACAATACACTTTTTCATACCGATACTATAACATGTGTTGTGTAGAACCAGAAAACAGAACAACAATGTTTCATCTGTGAGCATGTTTGTTCAGAAGACTGGAACTCGCTCACAGTTTGGGTGTTCTGCCCCGGCACGGTCGCCCGGTTATCTCCGCTCTGCCTCGCTCCCCGGCCCGTTATCATGGGAAAGTCTAAATGGGAGGCACGGGACTAAAAATACTAGCCCTCACGCAAGAAGGAGGGGGGTCTGGGGAGGCGGGCGGGACATGACAGTGTTGTGGGAAAACTTCAAACCAACGCGACATCCCTGTGAGTCCTGGACATCTGCTGAGTGAGGGACTGGAAGTGGAGGGGGGGGGGGCAAAAGTCATGGACTGGTCAGCTGGAGAGCGAGGTGGGAGGTGCCATACGTATACAGTGTTAAAGTGACAGTCGAGAAGCTTTTAGATTTGGGTAAAGCCCAGTATAAAAAAAACATGAATCTAAAAGGAATTCCGTGGAGTATGGTGTGCCACAAGGTTCAATTTTGGGACCCATATTATTTATTATTTATATTAATGATTTTGCTTCTGTTTCTACGACCACCTTTCCCGTTCTTTTTGCTGATGATACCAATCAAAAAAATAATAATAAAAAGCCGAACTGGGGAAAATGCACTCGTTATTGTTAAGGCGGGGGGTAAGAGGTTCAAATATGTATTTGTGGAAGTGCACAATTACGCTAATTTGGGCCAGACTGGTCAGAGTCCAGGGCTTTTCAGTCCCAGTCCGGCCCTGATTTACAAGGACATGCATCTGAGATCGGGGGGGATTTCTTCGAATGCCCCGAGAGCTGTGATTAACAAGCGTTTTAACCAATCAGAGAAAAGACGGATATGACGCAATTAGTCTTTAGCAACTCAGTTCAGATTTTAAATGTAGGAGAAATCGATACAAATCACTTTTCCATGTAAAAGAACAAACCCAACAGTGACATCGACATCGCCACCTACTGTTCTGGAGCCAACCTTCTCTTTTTGATTTTGTGGCCTTTAGTAAACACGACTCGTGGAGCGTCTGACGTGAATCTTCTGTAAAACTTGTGTAAAACTCTAAGAATCAGGCCCAGGTGCAGGCAGACGGGGCGGAGGAGGAGAGGCCGGCGCACACTCTCCACTCGACAAACCTCGAAAGTGGGAGAGGAGCGAGAAAAACAAACCCAGCAGGGGTCGAGAGTGCGGTAAACACACAGGCGGAGGAGGGCTCAGGTTAAAAAGACGTCAGATGCTGATTAGCTAGTGAATGGAATGTAGCGCAGGCAGTTTGAGCACTGAAAGCTAAATGGATTTGGAGTCCCATGTGAGGTGACGGAAAGCGGGGAACTGGGGCGACAGTAGCTCAGATTGAAGAGCGGGTCGTCCTGTAACAGAGAAGTTACCACTTTGAATCCTCGCTCCCACAGGTGCACACTGTCGTTGGTTCCTCGATGTTAAGGCGAGACATGGCAGGTGAAAGTATTGATTTTTCACGTAGTGGTCGAAGTGGAGATTTTTACCTATTTTCCTCCCTTTACATCTTTTCACGTCAGAGAATAAAAATGACAAAATTCACCCGCATGATGTTTATTTTATGATGTTTTGTCTGCGAGGTGGGGGCAACCCGGAAGTAGCTGCTGCGCCGCGTTGAAAGTCCGTCTTTCCCGCGGGTTTTCATTCATAAATATTGACAGATTTTACATCCACGTGTCCTGCTAAGGGGCCCCGTGATGACGCTTTCACCCAAATATGGTGTTTTTCCTCCTACTAGACGCTGGAGCGGAAAAGTGGAAGAACGGGCCGAGCATGAGCACTCGCTACAAAACTTCAGGGCTGGTTTTCTCTGAATGAGAGAAGCCGCACTCGGGCAGAGCCTGAGCCCTTATAGAAGCTCCCACAGACTCCAAACTTTACAGTCTTGGACTGAACAAGATTTTGAAGGTTTTTTCAGAGGGATTTTTTAATATCTAATTCCTAGCCTGATTTATTCAGCTTTGAAACCAAAAAAACAGGCGGAATTTGAGTTTTTACAGATTTTTTCACTGATGATTAGTTTATTGAAAAACTAAACAAAATATCCAAAATCCCCTCTGAAAAAATCTTAGTTACTAATATGTCAATAAAATAAAACCATAAAATGTAATCTGGCTCAATTCATTATTTTGATTTCGTTGCCCAAAATATAGGCAATTTTGGCCATTTTAATGCTCAAAATGCCTTATTTTTATGTGAAAAGATAAAATGACAGAAAAAATGCAATAAATTTTTTTCTCATATTTATATCTGTGATGTTCAGCAAAAGTTTCAAATTGATATCTCTACATTCATTTTTTCCCCCCTATTCACCTGCAGTGTCTCGCCTTAAGTGCTTTGAGTGCCTAATGTTACCATTTGCTTGGACTTTACTAGTATTTTCCTTCTTTCGTGCAGGCTTACCTGCTTACCATTGTTTGGTAATTTATTTTCCTCGTGCCGACGCACTTCGAAGCATTTTCTCGATTTTTCTGCATAATAGATCTCGGAAATATCTGCTGCCTTTGACTCTGTGCATAACAGAGCTCCACAGCCCACAAAGTGATTTCCGGTTCTTGTCTAGTCAGCACTTGCTACTTTACATGAAGATTATGACTAAATACGCATATTTTAAGTGTCGCTGTAATGCTAACAAGATTCTTGTCCGCTCTGAGTTTCTTCTGTGATAACAATAACAAAGAGAGGAAAAGCTACACTTGCAGCATTTCTACGATAAGGACTTGTCTTTCCAGAGCCAGGAGCACAGGTTTTAGTTTCATTGTGAGCAGATAAACAGACTGGAGTTTAAAGGATAAATGAACCTGTTTTGAGCACTTGTGCACCCAATCTACGTTTATCACAGCGCCACTGATTTGTTAGCATGCAGTTGGCACTCCAAGCTAGGGCTGTGCAATTAATCGAAATTCGATTACGATTTCGATTACAACAGTAAACGATTACAAAATTAGCATAATCGCAAAACATCGATTATATATTTTTTTTAAAAAAATTATTCACATTTTTTTTTTCCAATTTTTTTTTTCCATTTTTTTTTTCTAATTTTAAATTCTGGGATTTTTGTCTTTTTCTGCTGGATTTTTGTCTTTTTTTGCTGGATTTTTGTCACTTTTTTGATGGATTTTTTTAAAGGCAACAAATAATCGTTTGAATAATCGTGATTTCAATTATGACAAAAATAATCGTGATTATTATTTTTTCAATAATCGAGCAGCCCTACCAAGCTACATTACAAGATGCTTAAAAGAGCAGCTCCTATTCATCGAGTCATGTACACACATTAACTAAAAGGATGGCATATATTACAATACAAGTGCACGTTGCAAATTCCACGCGCTTGTATTTTTCATCGACTCCTGAAAGTATGTCCCGTGAATGTTTTGGCAAATGTCGTTCAAAGGCAGCTGGAGTTCCGTGGTCCTGTCATTATCCCCGCGGCATGTTGGGAAGCCAGGAGCTGTGATGAGAGAGAGGAGTCAGATGTTGATCACAGCTGCTCTGCTCCTCTCTGCTACTGTCATTACACCCTCCACACACGTCAGATGTCCTGGAAAAGTGATAATGGGTCAAATGTCCTAAAGCATAAATATGAGTCCAATGTCTAAGTGTAGTGGTGTAGGTCTTGGTCAGGTGCAAATGGCGAGGTCTGGGTCAGATGTCCCGGGAATAATGACATGGGTCAAATGTCCTGAAGAAAGATTTAGCTTGAATGTCTAAGAGCAGAGGTCTTGGTCAAATGTCTTGGAGTATAAGTTAGGGACAAATATCCACGAGGCAAGGTCTTGGTCAGATGTCCTGGAATAGTAATATGGGTCAAACTTACTCAAGCATACATATGGGTCAGAAGTGGGAGAGTAGAGGACTTGGTCAAATATCTTACGGTATAGGTTCGGGACAAGTGTTTAGATGGAAAAGTCTGGGTCAAATGTCCTGGAATGGGTCAAATGTCCAGAATCATTTGGGTCAAAATGTGCTGGAGTAGAGATCTCGGTCAAATGTCTTGGAGTATTGGTCAGGTGCAAATGTCAAGGAGGCAAGGTCTGGGTGAGATGTCCAGGAATAGTGATGTTTGTCGAATTTACTGAAGCATAAATATGGGTCAAACGTCTAAGAGTAGAACTTTACCTGTCTGACCTGACTACAAGCGGATTCGAAGAGGTACATATTTCGTACTTAGTCTTGTGTGTCTGCAGTCTCAGTATAGGTTATTGGCAAGTGCTGAGGACACAAGGTCTGGATCAAATGTCCTGGAGTGGGTCAAACGTTCAGAAGCACATGGGTAAAAAGTTCAAGAGTCAAGATCTAGGTAAAATACCTTGGAGTATAAGTTAGGGACATATGTCCAATGTCCAAGAGGCAAGGTCTGTGTGAGATGTCCTAGAATAGTGATATGGGTCAAATGTCCTAAAGACAAAATTGGCTCAAATGTCTTGGTCAAATTCCTAAGGCTTAAGGTATAGGTTAGTGACAAGTGTAGAGAAGGGTCAAATGTCCTGGTATGTTGGTTAGGGACAAATGACCTGGAGGCAAGGTCTTGGTCAGATGTCCTGGAATAGTAATATGGGTCAAATTTACTGAAGCATAAATATGGGTCAAAAGTCTAAGAGACTTGGTCAAATATCTTAGGGTATAGGTTCGGGACAAGTGTCTAGAAGGCAATGTCTGGGTCAAATGTCCAGAACCATTTGGGTCCAAATCTGCTGGAGTAGAGATCTCGGTCAAATGTCTTGGAGTATTGGTCAGGTGCAAACGTCAAGGAGGCAAGGTCTGGGTGAGATGTCCAGGAATTTAATGGGTCAACGTCCAGAAGCATACATATGGGTCAAACGTCTAAGAGTAGAGCTTTACCTATTTGACCCGACTACAAGCAAATTTGAAGAGGTACATTTCGTGCTTAGTCTTAAATGTAGAGACTGTGTGGGCTTCTACATGTGGGTCATATGTTCAGGTGCAGAGAAACCCTATGACTTGCTAACGCTAACGCAGCTAGTGCTAACTTCCACAGCACAGCATGAAACGACCCACTCTACCATCTGCGCCACCGTCGCCCCAGTGCTTCCACGTCACCTTCAGTGTACTACCAGAACTCGTGATCGTCCTTTAGTGTACACATAATAAGTAGCCATGTGCTCCAGGTGCGAGGCCTTCAAAGTAACACTGTAAACCCCCCCTTTACGTATCTCAATGTGAAGACTGGGAAAATCTCTCGGAGTCCAGACACTGAATTACATCAAATCCAAACAGGAGCGGAGCAGCTGTGAATAACCAGCTGTGGGAGCGTGAAATGCGTGTCAGATGATCGTGTAAATCCATCACGGCCTCTTCAGGAGTCGACCCCGGACTCTTCTCACCCTCTCCCTTTGCTCCGGCTAAAACAAAGGAATGTTCTCAAACGCCGTTTCCTTCCAATAGCTCCACAGCGTGCGCGCTCGCATCCAACTGCAGCGCGGACCAGGCTCACTTTGTTTACTCTTTGCTTTAAATGCCACCAGACTTCTCCACAAACTGAATTTTCCATTTAAACAGGTCCCTGTTGTCTTCCCCGTGTTTTCCCATGTCCGTTTCTAAAATAAGTCGACGCGCCTGAAACATGGCCAGCACTTTCTCTTGCTTAAACCATGGTAGTCAATTATTATTATTTTTTATTCAGGATTATATTTTAGATCAGATAACTGTAAATAGGGCTGTGCAATTAATCGAAATTCGATTACGATTTCGATTACAACAGTAAACGATTACAAAATTAGCATAATCGCAAAAAAATCCGGGAGGAGCTCGGAGTAGAGTCGCTGCTCCTTCACGTCGAAAGGAGCCAGCTGAGGTGGCTCGGGCATCTGTTTCGGATGCCTCCTGGTCGCCTCCCGCGGGAGGTGTTCCAGGCATGTCCTAGTGGGACAAGGCCTCGTGGAAGACCCAGGACACGGTGGTGGGACTATGTCTCCGAGCTGGCCTGGTGTCGCCTCGGGGTCCCCCCAGAACAGCTGGAGGAGGTGTGTGTGGATCGGGAAGTTTGGGCATCTCTGCTGAGACTGCTGCCCCCGCGACCCGGCCCCGGATAAAGCGGAAGAAAATGGATGGATGGATGGCAAAAAAATCGATTATAATTTTTGTTTTCAATATTTATTTATTTTCTATTTTTTTTTAAACATTTTTTTTCCTAATTTTTAATTTTGGGATTTTTGTCACTTTTTTGATGGATTTTTGTCTTTTTCTGCTGGATTTTTGTAATTTTTTTAATGGATTTTTGTCACTATTTTGTTGGATTTTTGTCTTTTTTTGATGAATTTTTGTCTTTTTTTGATGGATTTTTGTCACTTTTTTGATGGATTTTTGTCTTTTTCTGCTGGATTTTTGTAATTTTTTTAATGGATTTTTGTCACTATTTTGTTGGATTTTTGTCTTTTTTTGATGGATTTTTGTCACTTTTTTGAGGGATTTTTGTCTTTTTTTAATGGATTTTTGTCACTTTTTTGATGGATTTTTGTCTTTTTTTAATGGATTTTTGTCATTTTTTTATGGATTTTTGTCATTTTTTAATGGATTTTTGTCTTTTTTTTAATGGATTTTTGTCTTTTTTTGCTGGATTTTTGTCATTTTTTTGCTGGATTTTTGTCATTTTTTTGCTGGATTTTTGTCACTATTTTGTTGGATTTTTTTAAAGGCAACAAATAATCGTTTGAATAATCGTGATTTCAATTATGACAAAATATAATCGTGATTATTATTTTTTCAATAATCGAGCAGCCCTAACTGTAAACTTCATATGTTGAATGAGCGCAGACCTGTTCACCACAACTGCCTCGAAAAGTTGTTGTGGCGTCATGCAAGAGCTTAATATAGAAGGTGCAGTTACACGTATGACCTGAGGTGGCAGTAGTGAGTATAAAATGGCCAACTTGCATCTAGCCCCTTTAAGAATGACAGATATACAGTCAATATGTTCCTTTCTTTATTTCTTGAAATCATAGCCCGGCTCAGTGCACTGCCCGCGACCTCCTGGGGGGGGTTCCAACCTCCACTTTGGGAATCACTGGGCTCCATAATGGGCCATGCAATCGTTTTGAGGTCCTTGGAAAGCTTCAATTAAAATTTCTGGATAGCTTTCTGGGAGCTGAGCCAGAACAGATTGAAGAGCTTCCATTACTTTCGAATTAATTTACTGTGAGCTTTGGTTGTCCGCATAGTAAGACTAAAAAACATGTACAATAGGCCGGGATGAATGAGATTATGTAGGAGAGAGCAATTGTGATGGAAATTCGCCTAAGGTAAATGTACACATTTTATAAAACCAACAAACCAAAGTTTAGCTTTTGAGATGCAAACAACAATTCTAAATAGTTAGCTCTAAGTTTAGCGCTAAGCAGTGATAAAAGACCTACTTTGGTTTTCCAACATAAAACCCTCGTAAACACAAACCAAATGGAAACGAAAATGTTCCATCTCGGGAAAACGAGCTCTCCAGATCACATGAACGTGGCCCTGGTAAAAAGGCTCATAGCAACATGCTATCTTCTAAGGGTAATTTCCTGTCCTCTTCCTAAAATTGATATATATTTTAGGAGTATGTGACAGAAAACACATAACTGTTGGATTATTACTTACAACATGTTAAAACGTTACGTAGGCTGTAAATGCTTCACCGGACACTTCAGTGGCTATAAATTAGGGCTGTGCAATTAATCGAAATTCGTTTACACTGAACGATTACAAAATTAGTATAATCGATTTTTTGTTGTTGTTGTTCTTTTTTGTTCTTTTTTTATTTTATTTTTTCATTTTTTTCTGGCAAAGCAGACTTGCATTATTTCACGGCGCTGGGATTATTTTCCCTTCACATTTCACGTGCCACGGCTCATGCTTTTGTCCGACATAAAAACAAACTGTGTGATGATGTCATCAGGCCGCGCTGCTCAGTTTGCTTGCGCAGGTGTGAGAGCCGGCCAGCAGGGGGCAGGCGTGAAACAGGGACCTCTCCTTAATCGAGGCAAACCTGAAATCATTTGTATTTTTATGACTGTTCAGAAAACAGAAAATATTCAGCATCGTTTTTTTTAAATTTATTAATAAATATATAAATAAAATAAAGACTTTTTTTTTTAAAGGCAACAAATAATCGTGATTTCAACTGTGACAAAAATAATCATGATTATTATTTTTTCAATAATCGAGCAGCCCTACTATAAATGTAGATGTTTTAGCCTTTAAGCTAAAGGCTAATGCTAATTTGACGGTAGCAAATAGTAAAACAGTGCCAACAATGTGGGCAGGAAGCATCAGGGGTTTCCAAACAGCAGCCTCCATGGGCCCTGGACATCTCCGTGTTGTTCTGAGATCTGCGGCGGCCGCTTGCTCCCCTTTATAGAGGACGGAGGACTTTCCCCCCTTAACCCTTATTTCATTCTCCTGACCACATTAGGACCAGGATGTCAGGAACACGGGGAGGTCTGCTGGTCTGTGTGAACCAAACAATGGGTTCTCACAGGACGGGCCCAAAAGACATGCCGGCCACTTAAAGACGCACAGAGCTCCATTGTGCGCCTCAATGTGGGGATTGTGTCGGGCGTCTGGGAGGACGAGGGCGGGGCTCCTTTGAAGAGTTCCTCCTCGTCCCGGGCTTCTGAGCGGCTCAGGGAGCACGAGATGGATCGTCCAGATCTTTATTGCATCGAGGATTAGGATGTGCTGGAAAAGGCTTGTGGTCACACTCTCCCATCATCAATACAAAATCTTGTTGTGGCGAGATCTTTTTCATTTCATATTTTTTAATGAAGAGAAACGACCAAAACAAATCAGATGAATGGAAGGAGATTTTGGACTAGCTTCAGCTCTAAAGAAAAAAAAGGTTTAAAATAATCTAATGGTTCCTCAGTAAATCAGACGAGGAAGGAACATTTTGAGCAAAGGTCTGTTCACATGTTAACAAATGTGGATAAACTTTTGCATCAGCAGCCGCCTCTCTCACGTGTACAGAATAGGCCACCGTTTTACATACTGAGATATGTTCTTACCTTAGCTTTGACGAGTTCTTTAGGACCTGTCTGATCTTCACCCGTGCCTTCAGCAAGGCCGTGGGAACCCAGGGTGCTGAGGGCGCTGCAGCACCCCCTAGTGGATAGTTTGTGAACTGCAGGCAATATCAACCCCCCCGAGCATATTTTCTCCAGCTTTACCCCAGTCCAAAAGCTTCTGGGAAAAAAGGTGTGAAAATAGCAACAAAACTGAGACGAAAACAAGGATGGAAATGTGAAAAAAAGTGACAAAAAATTTACTAAAAAATGACAAAAATGGACAAAAATGTGACAAAAAAGTGAGAAAAATTGGACGAAAAATTGCGAAAAAAAGGACGAAAAAGTGACAAAAAAATTACAAAAAAGTGAGAAAAAATTGACGAAAAATGGAGGAAAAATTGGACGAAAAAGTGACAAAAAAGTCACGAAAATTTGACAAAAATGAGACGACTGCCCGACAAAAAAAGTGATGAAAAAAAAATCTGATGTGAGGAAAAAGATCCATTTAGTTTTGTAGGTCTTTCAAATGAGGCGTTGCACTGGCCTACAGGATTTGGGTAAAGCTAAACTGTAGAAAATGCTCTCGGTTCATGCGGGAGTTAAGAGGTTAATAAATAGGATTTATGCACAGAAAAAGTATTTTGGGGGTAAATTTTGTCCCTCAGCGCCCCCTAACTAAAATATCTTCCCACGGCTCTGGCCTTCAGTCACGTAAACACAGCGCAGACAGCGTTAGCATTTAGCCTCTCCCTCTCTCCTCTATAGCTTCAAAACAGGTCAAGATAGAAGCTACCAAGCTCTTCCACGGTTTCCCTATTTAAATATGGTTACGTGAAGTGTTCCACTACAAAGTATAATTACACAAAATTAAACAATGTGGATTTTCTAAGCGGATAAAAGGGGGGACTATATTGTAAGGCGTAATAATACCAGGAGTAGTTCGAAATCCGCTCAGTAATCTTCACTTTACTGTGCGGATGCCAAGAACTCGTCAAAGCTAAGGTAAGAACATATCTCAGTATGTAAAAATGGTGGCCTGTTCCTTTAAACAAATGCGTTCACCACTAACACACTGGATCTGATGAAGACTCCGGCAGCAGTCCTCGAAATTCCCCGGCCCGGCCCTGTCATTGTCCAGTCAAGTGGGCCGCGGGTGTATCCAAACAACCACTCCAACGCCTGACTGCCCCGCGCACAGATAAGGCCCTTTATCTCGCTCCGCCGTGTGACGCTCCATGTGATGTGCTCCTCTGCCTTCAGGAAGCTGCGCTCAGGACGTCCCAGCGCACTCCCCCCCCCCCCACACCAGTTGGACAATGGGAGGTCTGGCTCTGGACGGGGGTCAGCAGCGGCAGAAGGATTTAGGAAGGGGAGGGGGGGAGGAAGGCAGGCGTTGTTGGACTTCCCTTCAGGAAACAGCAGATTTATCCCAGCAGCGGAGGGGCCTGCGGGGTCAGAGCGTCCCCCCCCCCCCGCCCCCCGGAGGATAAAGGCATCTGGGCATGCGGAGTTCAAGTTGAAATGTGTGGCTGTTGTTGCACAAGAAGCATCTGAGCGATTTATACTGTTGGATTCTTAGCATTTAACCAGATTTGGTTGTTGGGACGAGCCTGCTGAGCTGGCCCGGGTGTGGAAGTGTTTTTAAAGGAACAGGCCACCATTTTTACATTCTGAAATATGTTCTTACCTGAGCTTAGACGAGTTCATGCGTACCTGTCTGGTCTTTGTGTGTGCGCTCAGTCACGCAAAACGACCATCATTCCTCATGGATCATTCCTTCACTAATTTATTTCTGAAAAAGGGGGGACAAAGCACATGAAAACAAATTTAAATGTATATACAGTATATATGTGGTATGTTTATAAAAAAAAAAAATTGCATTATTCTTAAAAAATTGTAGTGTATCGTAGGTTATTTTTGTGCAGTACATATATCGATCATCGCAGTATTAGTGTATCGTACATGAGGTACCCAGAGGTTCCCACTAGGGACGTCCCGATGCAGTATTCAGTATCAGTAGCTGATTGAGGCATTTTGAGAGTATAGGATTGGATCGGATTTAAAGACTGGAACAGGTGCGGTAAACCTGCAGGTCGGAGCTGCTGCAGATTCAGGATAGCCGCCACAATGCTATCGCTAGATGCTATCGCTAACAGCTGCTAGCGCTCAGTGAGGACCGTCAGCAGCCACTGAAAACATGATAGAGAAAAGTTCCTTGAAGAATGAATTCATCGAATCCAACAGTGGAGATGAGAGGATCTCGTAAGTGCGCGCTTTTGTTTATGCAGAGTAAGTAGCCATGTGCTCCGACTAGTGTTCATGTTTTTTATAATGCAATAGACCTGAATGGCCTTTAGAGCAGGTAGAGCTGAAACTATATTATCTACTGCTTTACTGTTGGTGTCAAGGGGCTTAAAATGCAATTCTAAAAAATGTTTTTGTTTGAATGTAAAATGACCATTTTATCCTTTATACCCAACATTAGCCTGCCTTCCAATTTAAAATTCAAAGCTACATCCATCCATCCATCCATCCATCCATCCATCCATTGTCTTCCACTTCTCCGTTGCCGGGTCGTGGGGGCAGAGGCCGGGGCCTTTATTTACTCAAGGGCATCTAGGACCAGGCCTTTATTGGAACCAGGCCACAATTAGAGACAGGCCTTTAATTCTATTTGAGCAAAACGGACGACCAGGAAAATGAAGAAAAACGACATTTGTGTCCATTTGCACCTAAAATATTAGGTTCATTTATTAATGAACATTTCAAACCCTCTCCCAGCGGCTGGAACATTGACGCCTTTTATTTTGTCGGGACAACAGGAAGTGTTTCGTTGCTGTTAGCGGAGCTTTGACATCAGTGTCACTACAGGTTTCTGTTTCGTTTTTACTGCGGACCGGATTATTTGTTGTTATCTTGTGTAAAAGGCGAGTTTAGACGGAGCGTTTGTGTTTGTGATCGATCATGAGACTGACCTGAGAGAAGACGAGACGCTCGCGCTGATCGGAGGAGTTATTTTGAGGCGTGGGACTGACCTGCACACGGAGCAGCTGGACGTGCTTTGAAGACGCGATGGAGACTTTATTAAAACCCTGGAGGGTCACACAACATTTGTTGCTTTCCCCATTTCTACAAATAGTCACTGGAGGTTTGAAAAGTGGCTAAATCTGTGTCAAAGTTACGCTCGGATCAGCTCCTCCGCAGCGTCCCCATCGGCCCGGGTTCCCGTTTGTTACTTCCTGCACGTGAGTTATCTTTTACACGAGTATGAGACAAATTCCTAACATGGGGAATATTTCTACCTCTATAGTTTCTAATAAAAGCCCCGGCCTGTTTTAGAGACCGGCTTTAATTTGCCTCCGCCAGCCGCGAACCCGGCCTCTGTTAGAGACCCGGCCGCTAATGGAATACAGGCCAGTATTAGAGAATTTACGGCACTTTACTACAAAATGGCGTTTTATGATGTCATGAAGTGAACATGTGATGCCATTTTGAACTGCAATTAGAACAAACTCGTGTTTTTAGAAACTGGCCCAACACTCGGTCCTCTCCGGGAAGTGCCTCCTCTGTTCCAAAAAAACACTCTCTCTTAAACAGGCCCCGAACGGTCACCTATAAAGAAAACTCTGCTGACTCTGGATCTGCAATTTAAAGCCACAGAATCAACTTTTTCTTCTCTCCCCTCAACAGTTTGAGAAGTCGCGTTGCTTCAAAACTGCATGGACTTGTTGTGAACTGGTGCGGGAATGGAAAAGACAGATTCTTTGAGCGTTTGAGGACCCGACAGAGGCCTGGACTTGTCTCGGTCATATTCACATGCAGATGACTCATTCAGAGGACCCCCACGTCCCGGTCCCCTCCCTCTGTCCCCGTCCTGCTCACTGTCTCTGCCCTCCACATGAATGACTCTCTCTCTCTCTTGTATCCAGGGCTCCAGAACGGCTATGTTTACACCCTCTGATTCCTCATAGTTCTCTGATTATGGAAGAGGCTGTAAACCGTGCAATCTGATATGTATACTCTGATATACACGTGTTCCATCTGATCTTCTACTCGCGCTGGTCAGTGTTGCCGTCTTTAGTGTCGTTGGGGCAGTGGAAGCGGCGTGGCGGATGAGGTCAGCTGCCATGTTTCCTGTTCCCTGAGCTGAATGTTGCGTCTGTTTTTGGAGAGTAACACGTTTGTGCGTCCTCTCCGCACCGCCCCGGACTTTCCAGCGGATCACCTTTTCCCCCGGACTCGCACCATGACACCAGTTTGGGACGGAGCAGAGCACGCCGGCGCTGTTAGGAAAAGGGGAGCGTGTCGTACCAGACTGACTTCTGGGAGATTTTGAGTGTGTCGGCCTGCTCACTGTATTTTCCCTCCATTAGCCGGCAAACAGCGAATTATGAAAGGTCCAGATGTTTTCAGCTGTTGTCAATAGAGATGCATTGTTCCAGCTTTTTAGGCTTCCGATTTCGATATTGGGGTTTTAAGAATCTACCGATATCCAATATTAACCGATACCATAAACGTTCTTAAAAGTGGCTGCTGTGAGTGTAAAAGTGAATGGTCCTCTTGTCTGCAATGTGAGACCAGTAAAGTTGTATCTTTTCTTGCAAACGAGACATATCAATTATACCGTAAATGCTCTAATACAGGCCGGGGCCTTTATTTACTCAAGGGCATCTAGGACCAGGCCTTTATTGGAACCAGGCCACAATTAGAGACAGGCCTTTATTTCTATTTGAACAAAACGGACGACCAGGAAAACGAAGAAAAATGAGATTTGTGTCCATTTGCACCTAAAATATTAGGTTCATTTATTAATTAACATTTCAAACCCTCTCCCAGCGGCTGGAACATTGACGCCTTTTATTTTGTCGGGACAACAGGAAGTGTTTCGTTGCTGTTAGCGGAGCTTTGACATCAATGTCACTGCAGGTTTCTGTTTCGTTTTTACCGCGGACCGGATTATTTGTTGTTATCTTGTGTAAAGGCGAGTTTAGACGGAGCGTTTGTGTTTGTGATCGATCATGAGACTGACCCGAGAGAAGACGAGACGCTCGCGCTGATGGGAGGAGTTATTTTGAGGCGTGAGACTGACCTGCACACGGAGCAGCTGGACGTGCTTTGAAGACACGATGGTGACTTTATTAAAACCCTGGAGGGTCACACAACATTTGTTGCCCTGTTTCCACAAATAGTCACAGGAGGTTTGAAAAGTGGCTAAATCTGTGTCAAAGTTACGCTCGGATCAGCTCCTCCACAGCGTCCCCCTCGGCCCGGGTTCCCGTTTGTTTACTTCCTGCACGTGAGTTTTCATTTACACGAGTATGAGACAAATTCCTAACACGGGGAATATTTCTACCGCTATAGTTTCTAATAAAAGCCCCGGCCTGTTTTAGAGACCGGCTTTAATTTGCCTCCGCCAGCCACGAACCCGGCCTCTGTTAGAGACCCGGCCGCTAATGGAATACAGGCCAGTATTAGAGCATTTACGGTATATTAAAAATCTGTAATGGAAAAATCTGTAATAAATATCCTTGGGTATATGACAGGATATTTGGATTCATGAATATAAACAACTCACCATTTTATTTGTTGCTATTTGTACTTTGGATAACCCAATCATAGTTCCTGTCCCAGCTTTGAGTGCATGTTAGCATTAGCATGCTTCTGCTGGCTTCGTCAGCAGTATGGTGCCCAGACATGACTGTCCGGTTGTTGAGCCATGTGTCTGGACGATGAAAGCCCGTCCTCCCCTTTGGGTATCTGTCCGGTTTTATGGCTTGAGCAGCAGCTGCTGTTCAGTAAAGGGACGAGATGCAAGTTGGCCATTTTATACTCAGTACTGCCACCTCAGGTCGTACGTGTAGCTGCACCTTCTATATTAAAAGCTCATTCTACACATTAGGACACGGCTGGAACATGTAGGGGGAGGAAAATACTTCAATCTAACATTTTTAAACTCCGTATAGTCCTTTTACTGTGTTCCTCTGCCTCCCCATCAGCGCTTTATTCTCAGAGCTGTTGGCACGGTTGGTAAATCAGTCAAAACAGGTATTTATTTAGTACCGGCTCTTTGGATATCTGATTTTTGAGTATCGGCTCAGATATTCGATACCAGTATCAGATCGGTGCATTCCTAGTTGTCAATGATCGACCACATTAAGCTGAGGTCAAAGCCGCGTTACAAATCATTAATGAAGGTACAGTTGGAGGTTTTATTTTAGATTTAGCGTATGCAAGTGTCATCTGAGCTAAATGCTAGCTCACATTCAGTTCATGCTTTTTGTGGGAACAACCTCAGAGAGCTAAAGGCTATTTTCACAACTACTTTTGCTGCATAATTTTGTCAAAAAATAGAAAGTTTCATGTCTCCAATTGGCTTTTGAATACAGAAAACTCCCATTGTTCAATATGCACCGATTTTTGTTTTGTTTTCAAGGCCGTGGGAACCCAGGGTGCTGAGGGCGCTGCAGCACCCCCTGGTGGATAGTTTGTGAACTGCAGGCAATATCAACCCCTCAACTCCCACCTGAACCGAGCACATTTTCTCCAGCTTTACCCCAGTCCAAAAGCTTCTGGAAAAAAGGTGTGAAAATAACAACAAAACTGAGACGAAAACAATGATGGAAATGTGAAAAAAGTGAGAAAACATTGACGAAAAAGTGACAAAAATTAGACAAAAAATGTACAAAAAAGTGAGAAAAATTTGATGAAAAATTGAGAAAAAATGAACGAAAAAGTGATAAGAATTTGACAAAAAAATGTGAATAATTTGACAAAAAAGTGACAAAAAATTGACAAAAAATGACAAAAATGAACTGAAAATGGACAAAAAAATGTGAATAATTTAACAAAAAAGTCACGAAAAATTGACAAAAAATGACAAAAATTGACAAAAAATTGACAAAAAAATGTGAATAATTTGACAAAAAAGTCACGAAAATTTGACAAAAATGAGACGACTGCCCAACAAAAAAAGTGATGAAAAAAAATCTGATGTGAGGAAAAAGATCCATTTAGTTTTGTAGGTCTTTCAAATGAGGCGTTACACTGGCCTACAAGATTTGGGTAAAGCTGAACTGGAGAAAATGCTTTCGGTTCAGGCGGGAGTTAAGAGGTTAATAAATAGGATTTATGCACAGAAAAAGTATTTTGGGGTAAATTTTGTCCCTCAGCGCCCCCTAACTAAAATATCTTCCCACGGCTCTGTTTGTTTTGCACCAATAGCATTAAAAATATAGCTTTTGGGTATTGAAAAGCGTTAAATTTGACTTGCTGCTATACAATATACAAAACCATTCACAGATTAGGGTGACTCTAGGCTATGACCACAGCCTGAAGGTATCGCACAGAAGCTGCTGCCTTTGACGGGGCTGTAATCGCTTTCTCCGCTCTCTGCTGGAGGTGCTGTTAAAGCAGCTATAAAACGTGTTACAGTCAGTGCAATTACTGCCCACAAGTCCACGTGTGGAAATAACCTCACATCAAAATAATGTCATCAGACACAGAGCGGAGATGAAATCCAGACCAAATCAGAAGTCCTTTTGAACTTAAGACAAGATAATCCTTCATCGATCTCACAATGGAGAAATTCTCTTGTTCCAATGGGTTCTCAACAAGATCACTCAGGGTGTGCAAAACAGACAGGAAATGTGCAAAAAGAGGCATTTTATGTACAAAGTAAAAACTAAAATAAATAATAAAACAAAATAAAAAATAGAACAGACTATAGAAAGTAAAATATCAAGGTCAGCATTGGCAATGTAAAGTTACAGTCCTAGTGCAGGTTATCAATAAGTGATGCTGGTGCAGGGAATAAAGTGCAGCTGACACATACAGTATGTTGCCAGCCCATTTTCCACACAAAGTATTGAAGCGCTTTCTTTTTATTTTCTATTTTTTGTAATCTTTGAGCTCAAAATAAACTTTGAAAAGACATCTGATTGTCCCTGGTCATTCCGAGGGGGCAACACATAGATTATTGCACGTAGTTTTGCAAAGGGGTTATTGCACATGTTACTTTACAGTCTTGTACAGTCTTCTTCCACTGACGGTGTCTCAGTCTTCCACTGAAAGAGCTGCTCAGCTCCTCTACAGTCCCGTGCAGTGGGTGGGAGGTGTTGTCCATGATGGAGGTGAGCTTGGCTAACACCCTCCTGTCCCTCACCTCCTCCACAGAGTCCAGAGCTGGCCCTCCTGACCAGCTTGTTCAGTCTGTTCTTGTCCCGCTCTGTGCGGCCCGGGGCCCAGCACACGGCAGCGTAGTGGAGAGCGGAGGCCACCACAGAGTCATAAAAAGGACCTCAGTCTCCTCAGAAGCTGGAGGCGACTTTGGCCCTTCTTGTACAGGGCGTTTGGTGATGTAATAACATTGGTCTTTGTGGGGCTGTGGCCATTACTTAGTTGTTTGTGCCGCTGTTTTGACAGAGAAATGAAGATTCTGTGTGTTTTCCGCTCTGTTATTGGTCGCTGCCAGAGGCAAAACTCCCAGTTTGGTTTAGGGGAGACAATTAATAGACCACAAACTGTTCATTTTAACCTTAGTCTACTTTGTTGCTGATGTTTTGGTAAATAGTCGGCAACAGCTGATGCATCAGGCCTCTAATGATGTTTTATATAATTATCGATCTGTTACGGCGCAAGGGAAGCAATGCCCTGTTTGTGAACATTGTTTTTGCCCATCATGGGACTATTATTATTTATTTAAAAGATGAAATTGCCCATCACAGCCCCAGCACATGACTACATCGTGATCGCACGCATTCCTCAGTCCATGTGTCTGTGAGAGACGCTCATCCCCCTGTGTTTGGGTGTCCCCGCTCGGCCCGGGCAGCCCCTATCGGCCTATCAGTGCGCTCTGTTGACAGCATGCAACCTGCGATGACTCTCTCCGACACCTCATGTAATAAGTGAGACAACCTTGCAGATCGGCACAACATCGGCTCACTAGGACCGCTGCCACATTACCCCCTCCACACTGTGAGACACCACTCAACTGCCGTGTTTTCCGGACTATAAAGTCACACTTTTTTTCATTATTTGACTGGGCGTGCGATTTATACTCAGGTGCGACTTATATATATCAAAATATTTCATTTCACATGCTTGTCACTTTCACGCTGACAGCCGCTAGAGGGCGCTCTAGGCTTGTGTACCAGAATCTGCTACTCCTGTACCACTGAAGATTTAAGGGGAGACACTTCAGGCAAAACTAAATTTGTTCAGTTTTCAGGTTTTGGGCCAAATTGGTCTCTGAACATACAAGCTTTCACCCGGAAACAGAAAATATGCCTAATCTTCACAATAACATGTTTAAATATTGCGCTGATTCAATGTTCTCCCATAGACTTATATGGGAGAACACAATTTCAAGGGCCTTTTTCTCAAAACACATTTTTCTGTCATTGTAGCGACACTATGTCCACGTCAGTCGGACCTAAAGACTTCACATTTTCCAGCCTTGGACTGAACAATATTTGGAAGATGTTTTCAGAGGGATTTTTTATTATTTAATCCCTAAGCCCCATTTGAGTTTTGAATGTAAAAAAAAATAAGGTGAAAATTTTTTTTTTTACAAATTTTTCCACTAAAAAAGCAGCTTATTTTTTTTATTTTTTTTTCAAAACTTTGTTTATTTGAAGTTTTACAGAGATTGTGCAGAGTTTCCAAACAAATCAGATTAAAGACAAGGGAAAAAGAATACTGATACAATCTCCTTAAATCACACACAGAACAAAACAAAACAAAACAAAAGCACACCAACCAACCAGCTAACTAAAAGCATGTCCAAAACATACACAAGAAAGAAAATATAAATAAAAATGTATGGCGCCCCCACAAAAAGCAGCTTATTTTAAAACTAAACAAGAAATCCAAACTCCCCTCTGAAAAAGTCTTGGCAACTCATTCATCAATAAAATGAAACCATAAATTAGAATGTAGCTCTATCCATTATTCAGATTTCGTCGCCGAAAAGATGGGAAATTTGGGGCATTTTTAGGCATAAAACACCTTGTTCTTATATGAAAAGATAAAATGACAGAAAACTTGCAATGTATTTTTTTCCTCACATTTATGCCAGTGACCTACAGCAAAAGTTTCAAATTGATATCTGTAAATATACATTTTTCCCCCCTATTCACCTGCAGTGTCTCGCCTTAAAAAGCGGTAATCGAGCAGCAGAAAGAAAGTTGGGGCTGAGCAAGAAACTTGTGAGGGACTGGCAGAAAGCGGAGGTGACTCTTACTGCAATGAAGAAAATAAATAAATAATAATAATCGCGGTTTAAAAGCTTGATGGCCACAGCTAGAGGAACGGAAGAAGCTTGTCAACGGTGCAGCTACGCCTCCACGCTCAGGTAGATGCCGAGGCTGGTGCAACTTATAGTCCAGAGCGACTTATAGTCCAGAAAATACAGTAATCAAGACTCGGGAAGCACTTTTGAGAATAAAAAAACAAGATTCAGTATTTTCCAGAGCAGTCCAGCCCCACTTTAGGACGCTAGTATAATATCGCCGTCTTCTTATTCCGCGAAGGGAATAAAAGCGTACTGTTTTTCAGTCCCCGTGATGCGTGTTTTATGGAGTGCCTCAGAAAGCGAGCGCTCGGGGCCAGACTGAGAGACGACGCTGCTCTCTTTACTGGGACCAAAACAATGCCCAGACAGCACAGGCATGTAAATGAAAGAGCGCAGCCGCAGCACTTTATTAAAAGCAAGAGCGAACGAAGCCTGGGACTAAAACTGAGGGAAAAAAAACAACAAAAAACACTGGAACCGGGGCTGTGAAAGAATCTGAAGCTCTAAAGTAAAACGTCTGCTTGTGTTTGGTTCCTTTGAGAAGGCCGTTAATGCACGCTCTATGAACAGTAGGTGGCGCTGTGCGGATGTACACAGGGATGGGAGGATTGATTCTGTGGTATCGATTAGGGCTGCACGATTGTGATGATGCACAGAGATCCAACCCAACCCGCGACGCGAGGAAATGATCATTCTGTGACACAACCTGACCCGCAGACCAATATTTGGTGGCCCCTCAGCCTTGTCACTGAATCGGTACACATCTTCAGAGATTGTCCTTTTTGTTCGAAAAGTTATAATTCTACACAATTCTAACCTAACGACTAATATTTGATTGTGAGACAGAGCTGGCATGAAGGTTTTGAACATAAATAAAGGTGTGGGGCGCAATTTAAACCTCTGCTAGTCCTAGGTTTCGTGGCACTAACCCCGAGTTTGCTTCAGTATGCGGCCCCCCATGAAAAAAAGTTTGGACATCCCTGGTTTAGAGCGACAAACATGACTCTCCTGCTGTGACTTTTGAGCCCTGAGCCCCCTGAAGCTAGGCTACCACAGCAGCTCAAACCCCAAAACATCTACGTTACTTTAAATCAGGGGTCCTCAAACTTTTTTTTTCTCTGGGGGCCACATCATGGTTCCTGACTGTGATGGGGTTGGCTCTAACAGAATTGTATGACCCAGACCAAAATGCACAGGCCTCATTGTAGAGTAGTAGAGATGACTCGAACCCACGACTATATCCACAAGATCAACACTTGATTCAGGCACAGATTTGTTTAGCTGTGGTGGTTTGCAAAAATAGTAATCAAGTCTTCACACTTTGTTGGAATTTGAAATACCACAGGTAATCCATTTATTTTTAGAAAGAAAAAAAACATAATTGCATAATGTGACCAACTGCTTGCACTTGTATTGCACTTTACAAGCCTGTGTCACAAGTTTCTCAAAGTGTCGTCATCATTCATTCACTCCACACTCTGGTGTTAAAGCAGTACTAAGTAACTCTTCCCCCTAGAGGCCATAAGCGCAACTGCAGGTGTAGTAGCAAGACTTTTTAACTTATTAATTGTCTTGGAGAGTAAATACTATGCTGACAGGAAAGGTGAAGGGAGAGAGGGTTACTGTGCATCCAATTATACAATGGAAATATTATTTTTCACTCAAACTTTGCTGTAAATACTGTTTAAAGTGACGTTAGCTTTGCCCGTTAGCATGTTAGCTTCTTCTTCGTGATTCCATTAGTGTGTATTGCTTTCTCCGGTCCGGTGGCAGTCAAGTTGCAAACATGGTTTTCTGTCCAGAGACACCAGGGGGCGATGAAAGACCCTCCAATCATCCCATAAACACTTGTATTACCCCCACAGGGGCTACGGAAATGATTTATTAAGGTAAACACGTTACTTAGTACTGCTTTAAGCTTCATGTACCACGTGGCTATAATGTGTTGTTTACATCCTGATCTCTTATGTCAGTGCCCTCTGCTGGACATGTGTGGAATTCTTTTTTATTTATCTCACTTGCCCCCTGGTTATTTAGTTAAAAAAATAAATCATAAATTCACAGAGGAATGGGCGAGAAATGTACTTTTTTTTTAAAAATTGACATACTCAGGGATTTGTGCTTTACAAGTATATCGTTAGTAGTTTGACGACACCTGCTTTAAATGCATCAATAATACCTTAAATTTTTTAGCTGTTTTGACGAGTTAACATTTAGTTGGGCATCTGACCAACATGTTTCCATCCAACAAGCAAAATATTCTCGGAAAAAAGTCTGAATGAATGAAAACCACTCAAGACAATAGTATCTGTAGTAACAGGGTACTTTGACCACCGCTGTTTTTAGTTGATGAGGAGAAAAACAGAGCACTCGCCCCATCAGTGTTTGTACTTCTATTGGAGTACTCTTATTCTGAAGTAGGAACGCTCTTGCTTCCATCAGCTGGGATTGTGCATGTATATTTGCGCGTTTATAGCCAGACTCAGCTGCTTGTCTCCCGGGGCGATTGGGAAAGGAATGCTGCCTCTCGCTCCGCAGTCTGTAATTTAGCGCGTGTCGTCCAATCTGGAAAAGAAACATCCACACTTAGCACGGGCGATAAAAGACGAGCGGGATGGGGGGGGGATGAGGGTGCTAACACGGCCCGGGATTAGCGGGAACGCGGCCGGGAAAAGCCTGCAGGATGTTATGGGTGTGCTCAGGAATGGTCGCTGACAAATTGGACTAAGGCTGTCGGTGTTTCCTCAGTTGGAAGCTGTTTGGAGCTTAGAACAACCGAGGAGCTTGACGGAAATCTTCCTGTGACGTTTACCGGAGTGTGGGCTGGCAGGTTAGATTCCGGAAACCCGTGAGACAAAACACTACAATGCAGGATCTTTACAAAGTTGCTTTTGTGTGCCAAAGTAGTCCAGTGCTGTCATTTCCGGACACTTTGAACATTGCAGCTAAAACAACTATGCGGCTAATTTATACATTTTTACATTTGTCATGCCGAATATTGCTGTTTCTAATGAAAAAATGTTGACGCAACAAAGACGCAACAACAGCTCCAATATTCAGGTGCGCTCAGTCGTCCGAGAATTACAGTAGTTATTTTTCAAACTCAGTCACTCATGGGTCTCGGGTCATCTCATCTCTCTCTCACTAAATATCCTTTGTAATTGTGGGCCGGTGTAATGTATTACGGGGCTTATCTCTCCATCTGACTGGTCGACCGGCCCAATTGAAAATAGCCTAGAAAAAAATTTATATATTATGTAATGTATATTTAATAATAATGTATATTAGGGCTGAAACAACTAATCGATTAATCGACAACTAATCGATTAATCGTTTTCTAGTGAACACAGACTAAAATAGAGCAAAAAAGACATGACAATTATATATTTTGGATGAAAACCTACTTTGTTTTTAAAGTGAGGGTCTGTAGTGTTTTGTACATTATAAATTTCATAAACATCTGTGTTTGTCTCGTCCAATCAGAAAGCAGAATTAGCACAAAGAGCCTCCTACAAATGTTTACTTTGAGTTTACGCCATCAACATGTTTTCAAGCGGCGCCACTTTAGCTTTATGTGATAAAAAAATTGAAAAAATACAATTTCCATGCACCTTTCACAGCCAAGCGATTAATCGATTAATCGTAAAAATGATCGGTAGATTAATCGATTACCAAAATAATCGTTAGTTGCAGCCCTACTGTATATATTAGAGAAACAAAGTTTAGTTCAGTTTAAAGGAACAGGCCACCGTTTTTACATACTGAGATATGTTCTTACCTTAGCTTTGACGAGTTCTTTAGGACCTGTCTGGTCTTCCCCCGTGCCTTCAGTCACGTAAACACAGCGCAGACGGCGTTAGCATTTAGCCTCTCCCTCTCTCCTCTATAGCTCCAAAACAGGTCAAGATAGAAGCTACCAAGTTCGAAATCCGCGCAGTAATCTTCACTTTACTGCACGGATGCCAAACTACTCCTGGTATTATTACGCCTTACAATATAGTCCCCCCTTTTATCCGCTTAGAAAATCCACATTGTTTAATTTTGTGTAATTATATTTTGTAGTGGAACACTTCACGTAACCATATTTAAATAGGGAAAACGTGGAAGAGCTTGGTAGCTTCTATATCTTAAATATCGCCCAGCCCTACTGATGCTAACCGCGGCATTTTTCGCGGCGATCAAAAATACATTTGCAGGGGTTAAAACTGACCCCCCTTCAAAACGATATACTGCATGTCTATATTCATTTAGATTTAGGGGGGAAAAGTTGTGTTTTTAAAGAGCCAAAACTGGTATCGGTTCAGTATCGAACATTTGTTGCTGATGCCCGATATCGTATTTTTTCCAGTATCGGCTCCAATATCCAACACCAAGCATCGGTAAAAGTAGATCTGCTTACTCGGGCCCCTAACGTTGGGAATCCCTGGTTTACGTCGTCTATTTTCTTTATAGGAGCTAGTTGATAACCTGCAAAGACAAACGTGTTAATCTTCAGTGAACTGTCATCTGTTTCATTGCTTTTTAAGGATACCACATGTGGAAGCCTCTTATGCTAGCACGCGGTGAGAACGGGAGAGGGCAGGGACCGATAGAGCTGACATTACCCAGACTAGAGTGAGCCTGCCCGGGTGAGAGCAAGCGGAGCGCCTCCTTATCTCCAACCACGGAGGCCATCTGTCTTCTGTCCACCCTCCCTGGCTCCAGTGACCGGGTCGTGTCCACGATCTGCACTGCTTTATTAGACTACGCAGGTTAGGACGTCGTTCCCGCTCGCTAACCAGGACAACGGGAATCACCAGAGACAGTGTTTTGACGTCCATAGTTGAGGAAGGCGGGAAACGTTATGTCTCCAAATGTCCACGTAATCGATCAAATAAATGCTGTTTGTGATAGTCCGTCCTTGGTTCAAACCTGTTCAGTCCCGCTGTCCATATTTGACCTGGTTAAGTTACCATGGCGACAGAGGTTGTATTTTGATAAACTTCGAGGTCTCTGGGTCAGTCCTGTTCAGCTCTGTGTTTCTTATGGCGCAACAGGGAGGATGTCTCGAAGTTATGATATGTCTTTTCTTCCAAACAGTGCTTTGACCAAGGTTGTTTTCGAAAACAAGCGTTTATTTTATTTCAGATCTTTTTAATATCGAAGAATACCTAATAAATATCCGAGCAAACATGCGGTGAGCGGCTCGGCTCTCCTCAGGCCTGACTGTGACTTCACTGGGGGTGAGACGTCTCCAGCTCGTCTTCGTGGTTACATCCCGTTAATTCCCTCTGGTTAGTAGTGGTGTCTCGTCCAAAACAATAAATAGCTCCAGATTACATGGTGGGGCAGTGAGTTACTGGTCTCCACCACAGGCATTCCCTTTAAAGCATTGCTTCAGGAGCAAAGACTTCACTGGAGGAAACTCACACGCTCATCACGGTGTTTTTGTGTTGAAGCTAACGGCTAATGCTGAATAAGAAAACTAAAATAGCTTATACCATGGTCTGGGTGAATACTGGATTCTGATTGGCTGGTGCATTATTTTGGTATAACCGCACACGTAGTCCGGTAGTTAAATCACTGGGATATCACTCCGCTGTGGCGTCGCCATAGCAACGCATGACACAGCTGAATCAGATAAAGACGTAATTAGTGACTGACAGGAACGTATGAGATGGATTTTGTGTTAATTTCAACGTTTTTGGCCAAAACAAAAGGTTTGATAAATGTTTGTAGAGGAGAGTGAGCAGCTAGGTTAGCTACTGTTAACAACATATGAGCTTTACATTTCTATTGGAAACGGTTAAGGCTATTCATCATTTTCAGGCGTACATAAAATGATCCTGCATTGAAGCATATTTGTCTGGATTAGTAAAGTCAAACATAATAGTTTCAGTTTGTGGGGCCCAGGTGTGAGCGACTCCACCGCAGCTGTTTCCATAAACAGTTGAGCTGGTTGAGCTAGCTAGCTAGCTTCAGGTTAAACAGCGTAAAAGTGAAATAACTCCTGCCCACGAGTGCCGCATATCGGTGTTTACTTCCAGGGAAAAGTGTTTCCGGGTTAGTCCTGTTGTGTTGTGATTCTGTGCTGATGTTGTGTCGTTGAGCCTGACTGAGATCCTCGTAATAGCTGCGGAGAATGACTCGCTCTGAGACCAGCCTTCAGTGACCGGCTAATAACCCACACAAAATAGTCCCGTAGTCTGGCAGATTTAGTGAGTTTAGTCAATGAAAAACACATTTATTATAAATGTTACGTTTGTGGGACCCTGGTATAAGCGGATTAAACAACGAGGAGCCTTAGTGCGTTAGACGGTTATAATGCAGGAGTAACTCCACTGCGCGTCATGGTGTTCTTGACTCCGCGTCGTGCATTAAAATCATCTAATGCGGCTCCTCGTTGTTTAATCCTTACATAAAACTATGAAAACTAGTGAACGTGGCTGATATTTGGCATTGGAAACTGAAAGAAATATATGAATGGTCGCTTTGTTACTTGCTTTGTAGCGATCTTGCAGGAAATAGTAATAGTGTAATAGTGTTTGCTTCTGTTATTATGTGAATAGCTCAAACAGTGGTTGTGAGTCAAAAAGCTGTTCTGAAAGGAAACGAGTTCTTCATTTTTTGTTTTGTTTCTTTGCTATTGTTCCTTGTTGTTGTTTTGTTTACACTGATTATACTATGAGAAATGAAAAGTTCATCATTTTGAGTTGGGGGTAGGCGCTCATAAGCTTTTGCTTCAGCCTACTCCTTTTGAGCAAAATGTATGCTCAAATAAATAATTAAATAAAATAAAAATAAAGATTTCGATTGAGACGGACAAAAAGTAATCAGCCTGTCTTTTAACATGTAGCCAGAGACTTCCCTTCAGTGTCTCACAGTGCGTGATGCTTTCTCGAGCTGTTCGTTGATTTATACAACACATCCCTAATCCTTTGGGAAAGCAGCGAGAGAAGAAAGACCGCGACACTTTGTGCTTTATGATGCTTTTAGACTGTAATTCCCCTGTTCAGCAAATATTTCTACAATTCTGGCCCATTTACACTGATGTTGTACCCCCATGCACAGTTCGAGTGAGGGATTGAATCAAAATAAAAGTAGGAAAGGCCATGTTCCCGATTGTTTTTGTCCTCTTTCAGTGTACTGAATATGCAGGGATTAGTTTATGAAGTCATTTGATGGGTTGTGATCTTGCAGGCTAGTTGAAAGTTGTGAAACATGCTTGTTATTTCTGAAGTACTGGAGATTTTGGCGGCTCTCATCCCCGCTGATCCCACATGTGAATGAACCTCACCTGGACGCCGCCGTCTGCCTCTGAGCGCTGGCTTTCGGAGGCTTCGTTTTGTGGGTTATCAGATGTCTGGGGGGGGGGGGTGGCGGGTTGGCGGGGCGAGCTGCAGGGGCATGTCGGAGGAATGCGCCCCGGGGCGAAGGGAAAACACAGCTCTGAGTGTTTGGCGGCAGGGTGGGTAGCCTCTCGTCACGTCGATCCCGCTCTTGGCGTGTGTCCGTGACAGCTGGATGAGGACATGTGCGGAGTATGTAGTTCAGGAGAGGCGCAGGTCCGTGCACATCCTGCAGGAGGGCTGTCCGAGACACGGCACCGGATCATGACCCAGAAATCACGGCTGCAAAGGGGTGTTGTTAAACGTGTTTGTTCATCACAGTAAAATGACCAGAGACTAGGACTGTGTACTGTTACTTTTTTAACGATACTTGGTTTGCAGTACCCATACCTGAACAATACAATGCCTGTACTACAAAAAGTAAATATCAAACATTGGCTTAAATGACTTGAATTGAGGGAATGTATCGTGTTTTGTGCGGTTTTCACTCATTTAGACACTTTTCCTGATCGGACCAAGTTTACTTTGCTTGTTTGAGGACATTTCAGACCAGTTCTAGGGTAAATCTCGCTTGAGATAAGAAAGTAAAATTGCCAATGAGATTTTCTTACCCCATTGGCAAAGAAAATGACCTGAAATAAGGACGAAATGTATCGAAACGAGTCAGAAACATCTCAGAACAAGTGAAATAATCCAGGACAAATGCCCAAGAACTTCTTAACTAGTCAAAACAACTAAAATTTGGATTATTATGCTCAAATTGAGATGTTTATACTGATCTAGTTAAATATCCGTTGTCTAGAGCCATATGAACAATAGTGTTCATTTATTCCTTAAAAGAATATTTATTTTAAATTTGTATCATTTATTTGAGCCTCCTCTAACACTGGCCCAACAGCATCAAAACTTGGTCTTTTTTCTGCTTTACATTTTTTTTTCCAATTTTGATTTGACCTTTATTTAGCCAGAAAAGTCCCTCTGAGATTATGAATCTCTTTTACAGGGGATTCCTATTGTGCATGTTTTTAGTGGTAGGGGAAACCTACACTGACTCGGGGAGAACATGCAAATTCCACACAGTAAGGCTCCGTCCAAGTGGGAATTGAACCCGGGACCTTCTAGCTGTGAAGCACGAGCGCAAACCGCTGTGCCCTCGTGCCGCCAGATGTGGGGCTTGGTGTTGTTTGAAGGAATCCAGAGACAAAAAAATTAAAAAAGTGAACAATCAGGCTCCGATTTGACCGACAGATTAGTTGCTGAAAAGTCCATCCATCCATTTTCTTCCGCTTTATCCGGGGCCGGGTCGCGGGGGCAGCAGTCTCAGCAGAGATGCCCAAACTTCCCGATCCACACACACCCCCTCCAGCTGTTCTGACCCCGAGGCGACACCAGGCCAGCTCGGAGACATAGTCCCACCACCGTGTCCTGGGTCTTCCACGAGGCCTTGTCCCACTAGGACATGCCTGGAACACCTCCCGCGGGAGGCGACCAGGAGGCATCCGGAACAGATGCCTGAGCCACCTCAGCTGCTCCTTTCGACGTGAAGGAGCAGCGACTCTACTCCGAGCTCCTCCCGGGTAACTGAGCTCCTCACCCGATCTCGAAGGGCGCGCCCAGCCACCCTGCGAAGGAAACTCATTTCGGCCGCTTGTATTCGCGATCTCGTCCTTTCGGTCGTTACCCAAATCTCATGACCATAGGTGAGGGCGGGAACGTAGATCGATCTTTGTGTGAGGGAGGGGTTGTTGATGGTGGGAGGGGCCGAGTTGAGAGTTCCAAAGGTCGAGTGTCACTGAATAAATTAGACTTTTACGCTTTTTTTTTTTTTGTCAGTGTCTCATTTCTGTTTTTTTGTTTTGTTTTTCACTCACTTTAGACCAGTGGTTCTCAACTAGTGGGTCGGGACTTACAAGTGGGTTGCAGAAAACATTTTAGTGGGTCACGAACCTTTTCCAGAGTTCGTTTCTTTTCTCTATAAAAGAATAGAAACATCTGCATCTGTAAAAATGACTGTTGTTTTGCTCTAGAGGTTTGTTTAATGTTTATTCAATATTAAAGCAGCATTATACAACTTTTTATAAGGGAAAGGGTTGATAATAGACCTTTCAGTGACTGAATGGCTGTATGGGTGATTAGCTTAGCTCCATCCTGGTGGACTTTGTGACGCTCCAGGATCATTTCATTTAATGTTTTTTGGGGGTTTCTGGTAGATTTTAGCAGCCACTAGGTCACATAATGTACCTTTAAATTGTGAAAAACAGTATTTTGCGCAATATCGATAGGATTCATTGTTGTTTGGGTCCCGGCTTGCCATCGTAGAGTTATGGTCTGTCAGACTCCAGGACAAACACGACCGGAGTCTGATCAGATGAATGCTATTGTGAACCATAGATAAAACTTGTCGATCTTTTTTTTTCTTTTCATTCAAAGCTGTTTGTTTGTCGTCCGCAGGTCAGTGAGGTGCATGGAGCAAGGGAACAGGCCCCCTCCGAGCCACAGAAAGGTAAGCGTCTCATTGACCCCCTTATACGAGCAGGAAGCGGCGCAAACATGTGCCGTGTCCGCGCTTTATGGGACTGTGGTTTTAAGAGGGTTTAAGTATAGGCAGGGGGCGCACTTCCTGAAGGGGTGGGGGGGGTTTCCTAGAGAGGAAGTCCTCATACAGGGCGTCCTGTTTGGGCAGGCGGATGGTACATGGTGTGGGGTGTGGATTGGGTTAAAAAAAAGTACTAAAGCTGTTTAAATTTTAAGCTATTTTAAAAAATAGAATAGAAAATTTTAAGCTATATATTTTAGCTGTTTAATTTGCGATTTCTGTTTTTCAATTGGCGTCCCTCATCACTGCACTAGGAGCTCTGTGATTGGCCGAGTGTTGCCGGCTGACCAGCACATCAGCGGGATATTAGAAGGAGAGCTTTTCTACTATGTTTTGGAGTTTTTGAACACACTAAATTTGGCTCCCTTGCGCTAATTTTGCCGTACGTGCTGCAGACTGTTTTATCAACTAGCTGAAAAAAATGCACAAACTTCCTTTTGCTTCAGTGCAGATGTTCCTCTGAGCAGGTGAGACGGGGCGGCGGGAGGAAACCTGAGCCCTGCCTCCCTAAAACAGCGACCGTGCGTCGGTTTGGTGCAAATCCAGCTTTAGGGCATGATTTAAAGGAACAGGCCACCGTTTTTACATACTGAGATATGTTCTTACCTTAGCTTTGACGAGTTCTTTAGGACCTGTCTGATCTTCCCCCGTGCCTTCAGTCACGTAAACGCAGCGCAGACGGCGTTAGCATTTAGCCTCTCCCTCTCTCCTCTATAGCTCCAAAACAGGTCAAGATAGAAGCTACCAAGCTCTTCCATGTTTTCCCTATTTAAATATGGTTACGTGAAGTGTTCCACTACAAAGTATAATTACACAAAATGAAACAATATGGATTTTCTAAGCGGATAAAAGGGGGGACTATATTGTAAGGCGTAATAATACCAGGAGTAGTTCGAAATCCGCGCAGTAATCTTCACTTTACTGCGCGGATGCTTCGTGTTCGACCGGTGTCTGGACAATGAGGTGCCGAGACAACGCAAAAAGTGGCAAAAGTGGGCGGGGCGGAATAAGGTGAATAGAACTCGTCAAAGCTAAGGTAAGAACATATCTCAGTATGTAAAAACGGTGGCCTGTTCCTTTAAAGTTATCTTCAATTCTAGAGTGGATTTACATTCAGAAGCATTAAGGCGAGACAGACGATGAACAGAACTGTTACGAGTTAAGATCCATCCATTATTCAGGTTTTGTTGTCACAAATATTAGCTTTTAATGCGTACACAGACGTATTTTATTTTGAAAACGTAAAGTAAACAAAATCTTGTGATTTTGTTATAATCTAGAGCAAAGGTGTCATATCGACATCTCCAAATGTATTTTCTCCTTTTCACCTGCAGGGAAACGGAAAGAGAAAGAATGTCTTCTTCTCACTAATCCGATTGGTCTGAGCCTTGTTAAAACGGTGCTAAAGAGCTCTGGTTTGTTCATGAACGTCATGTCACCAATTAGCTGTGTTAGCACAGGCACATAGTGCAGCTGTTATCAGAACAAGAGCGGCGTGACAGAGGAGCACGTGTGCTGTGGTATGTGTCTGTCAGAGGGTCTCAGATACTGTGTAAACATGATCATCCACAAGCTGGATTAGTGAGAGACGAGAAGATCCGTCTCAGGTCTCACCAGCGCTTACTGCTGCGCTTCAGATCGCTCTTCATCTTTTGTTAATCGGCCTCATAATAATGGACCAACGAGGTCAACCACAGTTCTGTACCTGGTGTGTTCCCCGTGACGTACTTTTGTCATGATATCTCAGCTCTGTAGTCTCTTAAAGGAACAGGCCACCGTTCTTCCATACAGAGATATGTTCTTACCTGAGCCTAGACGAGTTGAAACGTACCTGTCTTGTCTTTTTCAAGCTTTCCATCATCTTATTATGTCATCCCCTCATTAAAAACATGCCTGAAGTGTTGCCTTGGCACATTCACGTATTTTTGAGTAATCTGTAAAAAACTCTGATGGCGGCCATTTTAGGGATAGGTTTGCCTGAGTCCTCCTAGGAACGCCCCCACCTCCTGGAGACGCCTCCGAGCTTTCGTCACCAGCCGAGTAACCAACCACTGCTCCTCAGCAGAACCCCCTCCCCACTGATGCCACAGACAGCGTGTGGAGGGGGCGTGTCGGAAAGGCTCAGAGGTTCTTAAAGAGACAGAGGCCTATTTCAAGACATTCGCTACAGCCATTTTGAGAGAGACATTTTATACAAGGCAGTTATTCTAATTTACTGCATTTACAGACCAACAGAAGGTTTGTCATCATTGTAGTGTGATATAGACTGGTGCTATGTGACTGAAAAAAGCATAATACCCCCTCTTTAAGAAGATCAATGTGTTCAATTCGGAGATTATTGTCTGTATTTCTCCCTTAACTAGATATTTGGGTCATGACCAAAAGGACAGGGTAACTCTAATACAATGCTGCGGATTCTTCAAATTTTTGTCATTTTTTGGGTTATTTTTTGTCATTTTTTGGTCACAATTTTATCACATTTTTTTCATTTTTTTTGGTCATTTTTTTGGTCACATTTTTTGTAATTTTTTGGTCATTTTTTAATCACATTTTTGTCACATTTTTGTCATTTTTTTGTCACATTTTCCTCATTTTTTTTGTCATTTCTTGTCACATTTTTGTCATTTTTTTTTACATAAGAATAATATATATTTATAATATATATATATATATTTCTTTGACAGGTGTTTCTCTGAAGCTGTGCCCGTGAACTCTAAACATGACCCAGTCGGTCCAAGTAAACCCCAAGCTGCCAGGTGGGTCAGCTTATATTATACTCTATCGAAATTGCTGTTTGGAAAATCTGCAAATTTGTCTCCCCCTTGTGCCGTGTGCCTTGTCTCCAGACCTGGGCTCGGCCTTCCACTTCCCCAGCCATGACGAGCCCGAGCAGCCGTCCTACTCCGTCCAGACGCCGTACGGCTTCCAGCTGGACCTGGACTTCCTCAAGTACGTGGAGGAGATCGAGAGCGGGCACGGCGCGCGGCGGGCCCCGGCGCTGGCGGGCGGCAGGCGGCCCGGCAGGGGGCCCCGGCTGTCCCAGAGGAGTCCCGGCGTCGGGGGGCGCGCCAGCGGATGGACCTCCACCGAGTCGCTGGCCTCCCCGGGGAGCGAGGACGGACGGAACCCCCCGCCTCCCCCGCCCCGCCACCGGCTCGGCTCGGCCCCCTGCGAGGCGCTGTCGCTGTCGCCGGTCACCCTCATCACGGTGCCGCCACTGTCCGCCGGGGCCAAGGTACGGCTGGAGGAGAGAGGCAGAAAGCAATAGTGCAATATTTTATTCAGACATAATGAATAGGAAACTGAAAATCAAAAGAGTGTAAGAGAGGAGCTCAATTGTTAAACCCTATCTGGGAAATCTTAAAATAATAATAATAATTTTGACCTCATCTTCTTCTAAAACACTAAAAGTAGATTTTGATTCCATGAAGGGAAAAATGCCCACTTTTATGCCCACCCTTACCATAATCAAACATTTTCGGTTTCCGTTTGGCAACGCAAATAAGATATGGTGTCCCTCAAGGTTCAGTTTTCGGCCCACTTCTTTTCTCTATGTTTATGCTAGTGATGGGCTAAATTAACTGAGGCGCCAACTAGGGCTGCGCAATTAATCGAAATTCGATTACGATTTCGATTATTACACTAGATGATCACAAAAAAAAAATTGAGAACAAACGATTATTAAGGATGCCCTCCCGCTCGTCCATCCAAAGCGCAAAAAGTCCGTCCTGCGCGGTTTGTGTGAGGCGTCTGATCAGCTAAAACACCAGCGCAGCGTGGCAGAACTGTGAATAATATCGTACTAATATTTTTTATACCTAACTCTTGAGACAACGCCACTGTTAAGAGCTCACCTTGTGCTGAAGGAGAACAGCTGTTCAGAAGCCTCGACATCCTTTGCTCAGGCCCTGGTTTTGTTTAGTAGAAAAGTCTAAAACTCTTCTTCAGGAGCAGATCAGCGGAGCTCAAACAAACTCTTATTATTTCATGCCAGTGAGATGATTGTTTCTGTTCCCGTCGCATTTCACGAGCTAAAGGCTCAGGCTTTGGTTTGACATAAAAACATTAGCGCCGTGTGATGATGTCATCAGGCTGCGCCGCTCTGTTGGACAGGTGTGAGGGCTGGCCAGCAGGGGGCAGGTGTCCCTATAGGATTAGTTTAGAAACGTGAGCATATTAAACAAAAAAAATGCTCTTGTTGTCCAAAGAAAATGTAGTCCATAGCTGTTTTTTAAAATAATAATAAAAATGAATACATAAAATGAAGATTTTTTTTTAAGGAAACAAATAATCGTTTGAATAATCGTGATTTCAATTATTACTAAAATAATCGTGATTATTATTTTTTCTATAATCGAGCAGGCCTAGCGCCAACACACACACGTAGTATTGTATCAAGCACAGAAACAGCAGAGGGCACCAGCTCAATGGGAGCAACATCACACTCATTTAGTTTGGATTGATCATATCGTTAGCCACATAGCATAGCATAGCATAACTGCCTAAGTCATTTTGTATTGTTAAAATGGCAAGAGAAAAACAATGTGTTTCCTATAAAACATCTTTATACATGTTTTCCAAAATCAAAACAAAAATGAGTTAGTCCTGTGGGTGCTGTTGGGCTCAAGCACCCGCCCAAATCTTCGGGCACCAGGCGAATCTGCCCTGATTACAAAATGATTCAGCAGATATACCCTGGAATATCACTTGCCTAGCTCAAAAAGGAGAGTGCCCAAGTTTCAGAAGTTTGTGAAATGGAGCCTCAGTGGACAAATAAACAACATGAAAGTGCTATGGGCTCTGCTACTGTCACAAGCAAAAGTCATTTTAAAATCCTAATCAGTGAGTTCATTTTGATATCGTTGTATCACTGATGCTTCATTGTAGTCTCTCATTCATTAGATTCTATTCTCAGAAAGGAATGTCAGCTCCCGGCCATGAGGACCAAAGTGAATGGATGTAGAGCAGCCCTTCCCAAAATTCATTTTTGTTGTATGAACTGAAAATGGTCATTTGTTGAAAAACATTTTAACAGGTCAAGTGACATAGAAAGGTTAAGCCAGAGATGAGTTCACATTTAAACATTTCACAGCACATGATCACATGACCCCAGTCCTGGCATAACTCTGTTGGTTGAACACTAAGGTCCGTACTGATTTTAGGAGTGTGCCTTTTAAATGCAAAATGGCGCCTTGGACATTTTGCAAGCATATATCCCTGCCCGATTTTTTTTAAAAAATACGACAAACTTAAACTCTTTGCAGTCGTTGCTAGTGAACCCTGTCTTGTCCGCAGGTGCCGCCGCCGCCGCCCCAGAGGAACCCCCGCGTGGAGCGGACCCTGATGGAGACCAGCCTGCGCCTGCAGCAGGAGCAGAGCCACCAGAACGGAGCTCCCCCTAAGCCCCTCCCCCTCTCCGCCCCCTGCCCCACCCCGCTGACTCACACTGTCCCGAGTAACTGGACCAAACCCAGCCCCCACACCTCGGGACGCAGCACCCCGGCAGGTACACAGGCGCGCCTTTGACCGTTAACCTGCCAGTCGACTTTTGGCCATAGATACAGACGGCATGTCGTCATAGAAGGGGGCGTGGCTTCGCCGAGGGGGAAAATAGAATCTTTAGAGAAACACAATTTTTCACTCTTTTTTGCCATTTTCTGGTGGAATATGAACTTATTTATCACATAAATAAAGTCAAGTGTAAATCGGGCCCATATAGATATTTTGTCGCAACAGATTGTTCTGTAGAAGTAAAAAAGCGGCACTTGTAGCAAGCGCTAGCTAACCGTTAGCATTAGCCTGATGCTAACATGAAGCTTCCTGTTAGCATTCTCCGTTATTCATGTATTTATGGGCTGTTGAACCACTTTCCTCCTCCCCATGTCTTTGTATCTTTATTTAGTAGAAAACTATATTCATAATTCAGCATCTGTTTCAGTAGTTTTTGAATAATTAGAGAAAATTTACATTTTTTCAAAATTGTTTTCCCCCTTAACTGTTTTAAAAAATGACCATATATGGGCGATTCCAGAGATGCCGTCTGTATCTATGTTGTAGTGTTATATCCTCAAGAAAGTTCAACTATGAGAATAAAGCTTCATCTTTATATAATCAGGAGTTTAATTACTTTGTTTGAAAAATAAAATGTAAGTCATGTTTCCAAGTGCTTTAAACACATTGAGTGCTGTGTTGGGGATTGAGCTGTAGAGCGCCAACAATCCAGACCATTTTTCATGATATTTGTAGCACCACAGTGTATTCGATGTCATGGCTATGGACACATGATTAACTCCTCTCTCCTCAGGCACTAGCGTTATGTGAAGAGGCAAATGCTTAAATATATTAGTTTCAAGTCCATTTTCAAACACAACATTGTTGACACGTTTTGAAACACTGCGTGTTATCGATCGCGTGTTTAATCAGCCTGGTTCTCGGATTGAAGACTTTAACAGGATGTTTCTCAGTCGTCCTTGGACCGATTTTGACCACTTAAGGCGAGACACTGCAGGTGAATAGGGAAAAAAATGTATATTAACAGATATCAATTTGAAACTTTTCATATAAGAACAAGGTGTTTTATGCCTAAAAATGACCCAATTTTCCCATCTTTTCGGCCACGAAATCTGAATAATGGATAGAGCTACATTCAAATTTATGGTTTCATTTTATTGATAAATGAGTTACCAAGACTTTTTCAGAGGGGATTTTGGATTTCTTGTTTAGTTTTAAAATAAGCTGTTTTTTAGTGGAAAAATGTGTAAAAATTTCGCCTTATTTTTGGACATTCCAAACTCAATAAATGGGGCTAGGGATTAAATAATAAAAATCCCTCTGAAAAAATCTTCCAAATATCGTTCAGTCCAAGGCTGGAAAATTTGAAGTCTTTAGGTCCGACTGACGTGGACATAGTGTCGCCACAATGACAGAAAAATGTGTTTGGAGAAAAAGGCCCTTGAAATTGCATTCTCCCATATAAGTCTATGGGGGAACATTGAATCAGCGCAATATTTAAACATGTTATTGTGAAGATTAGGCCTATTTTCTGTTTCCGGGTGAAAGCTTGTATGTTCAGAGACAAAAACCTGAAAACTAAAAAAATTAGTTTTGCCTGTAGTGTCTCCCCTTAAAAACTCAGAGAAATGTTAAAATCTCAACTGTTTCGATCTCTCCATGGGAAACTGCTCTGCTTTGTCAAACCCCCGTCACAAACAAGGCAACGTTTAACATTTTGCTGATTTTAGCATTTATAACATATTTAAAGCAGAACTAAGTAACTCGTGCCCCTAGAGGCCACAAGCGCCACTGCAGGTGTAAAAAACAGCCCTAAAGTTTAACATGTGAATATGCGCAACACATTTCTCCGCTCTTCCGTACCGGGTGTACAGAAACAAAAACATCATATTTGGATCATAGCATCATCTCATGCGCAAGGGAAAGACGGCTTTGCAAAACTACGCAGTAGCTAATTCCGGGTTATCTCCGCCTGGCTAGCATCAAAACATCATAAAATAATTATCGTTCGGGGCAAGTTTTGGTCATTTTTATACTAAAAAAACTAAAAGATAAAAGATGAACCTGCCGTCTCGCCTTCAAAACAAAAAGCAGAACAATAACAGTTTGCACCATAAGTCGTTAACATAAATGTGTCCAGGGGCGGACTGGCCATATGTCCATTCTGGAAGAGCACAGAAGGGCCAGTGGCTCTAGGGCCACCGGTCCCGCCTCAACCGAGCTTTACCCAAATCTAAAAGCTAAAAAGAAAAGCATCAAAATAACGAGAAAAAAAGAGGATGGAAACAAAACAAAAATGTGCCGGAAAAAGCATTAAAAAAAGTGACAAAAAATGTGATGAAAAGTCAACAAAAACACGACAACAAAGCAACGAAAAGGCCACAAAAACATGACGGAACCATGACCAAAAAATGATAGAAAAAATGTGACAAAAATTCAACAAAAATGTGACAAAAATTTGACAAAAAATTACAAAAATTCAACAAAAAATTACAAAAAATCAACAAAAATGTGACAAAAATTCAACAAAAAATGACAAAAAAATCAACAAAAAATGTGACAAAAATTTTAAAAAAAAAAGTGTCAAAAATTCAACAAAAAATGTGACAAATTCAACAAAAAGTGACAAAAATTCAACAAAAAGTGACAAAAATTCAACAAAAATGTGACAAAAATTCAACAAAAAGTGACAAAAATTCAACAAAAATGTGACAAAAATTCTACAAAAAGTGACAAAAATTCAACAAAAATGTGAGAAAAATTCAACAAAAAGTGACAAAAATTCAACAAAAATGTGAGAAAAATTCAACAAAAATGTGACAAAAATTCAACAAAAAAATGACAAAAATTCAACAAAAATGTGACAAAAATTCAACTAAACGCCACAAAAACTAATGAAGAAACAACAAAACTATGACAAAAAATGCGGCGACTTGACAAAAAGTTGCAATCATTTTGTAGGTCTCAGCTTTCAAATGAGGTGTTACATTGTAGCTCTCCAGCCGAGAAGCTTTTAGATTTGGGTAAAGCCGAACTGGAGAAAATGCGCTCCGTTAAGGCGGGTGGCAAGTGTCACGTTTACACTAATTTGGGCCAGGCTGGTCAGAGTCCAGGGCAGTTTTTCAGTCCCAGTCCGCCCCTGAATGTGTCCGGCTACGCTCCTGCTCACCCTCGCTCTCTCATCTTCAGCAGGAACCACGAGCACGCCCGTCCCGCCCAGCCAGCTCCAGACCGTGCGGGAGCAGATGGCCACGGCCCTGAAGCAGCTCAAAGAGATGGAGGAGCGGGTGAAGGGTGTTCCCGCGCTGGAGAGGGAGGTGGCCCGGCTGCGTGCTGAGAAGGACATGCTGATGCTGGAGCTCCAGGAGAAGAACGCCGCAGCCGCCGCCGCCGCCGCGGAGCAGGCGCGGCATCAGGCGCTCACCGAGTCCTCCACCCAGACTTCAGAGGAACCCCCAAACCACGGCCAACCACGCGCAGGCGCATCCAGCCGCACCCCCGGGGAGAAGGCGACGGAGAAGGTGGAAGCGGCGCAGATCACAGAGGCAAAACTGGAGAAAGTCACGGAGACGAAAACGGTCGGCGTCGGCGAGGAAAGACCAATGGACTCTGCGGTTTTCTATTACCGGCAAGGTGTCAAAGACGCGGCGGTCGGAACGGCGTTGTCGATCAAGGAGGCGGCCACGGCGACCGATGAGCGGCCGACGAAAGACGGGAGCGCCCAGGCGGGAGTGGAGACGGCGGACGAGGAGGTCTGGGTGATGGAGGCCATGCTGGGCGTCGTCCCAGAAGCGCAGCGCGAAATCGACACATTACAGGTACGAGTGGGCGATATATCGTCTGCAAGGTGATACTGAAACAGCTGTTTGGAAGATATTTATTTACAATATTTATTTACAACATCGAGTTTAGGCAAGGCAAGGCGACTTTATTTAAACCGCGCATTTCATACACAAGACAACTCGATGCGCCTTACAAAGGATAATGCAAAATTCCAGTCACATATAGAAACATCATGACATGGGAAATACACAATGACCGGGGGGCGGGGCTGGAGAAACGCGTTGAGGCAGACGCAGAACGACGGGGGCGTGGTCAGGGAGGGGTATGTGCGTGCGGTTATTTACAGTCTGAAAGTCTTATGCAAAATATGAGCGAAGGAGCTCTGTCCTTATTTGGTTTAGCTCTGTGGCTTGGCCTTGAAGGGAAAGTGTTGACGGCGTAGGAGAGACAAGAGGTCCAGCTGCTTAAAACCCCCTCTCTCAGGAGGAAGAGAAATATTCCAGTAATAGTTTATACATTTTTATTATACGGCTCTTCACAACGTAAGTAGAAGCTCCGTTGATTTGAATGGGATTTCCCAACGTTCTACGGTCATTATTTTCTGATAAAGGAGCTCTGAAAAAAATAATGACGCTGCCAATGGCAACGGAGTTGGTGCTTTCATATCACTCCGCGCGTACGTAGCAGCGACACTATCTGTCCCCGTCACTGAGAGAGAAGTCGGGGAATCGCTCGTGAAGTTAGCGTGAGTCTGGCTTTCAACTTACCCAGAGATTCACCACCATTCCTCCAACTGCGGCTTCAACTAAGTAGCTAGGCTAGCTGCTAGCCTTGCTGCTTCTAGCCTAGCTAAACGTTGCAGAGCAACGCGCAAACCTTTAGGAACTATTTTTATTTATTTATTTTATTTTTTCATCGGTTTTATATAGCGCTTTTCTGGACACTCAAAGACGCTTTACATTGCATTATTCATTCACTCCATACCCGGTGGTGGTAAGCTACTATTGTAGCCACAGCTGCCCTGGGGTAGACTGACGGAAGCGAGGCAACCAGTCTGCGCCATCGGCCCCTCCGACCACCACCAACCACTCACTCACTACATTCGCTAGGCTTCCTGGTGTTACTAAACGGTCTCCCATCCAAGTACCGACCAGGCCCTTCCCTGCTTAGCTTCCAAGGTCTGACGGGATTGGGCATCGCAAAGGCGGTATGACCACCTTTTGTCGCGGAAGTCATCAAATAAACCTTTCGGCCTTCATAAAAGTGTACGAAGTTTATGTTGTGTGTGTTCAGTTGGCAAATGGCCGTATAATAAGCGGGATAATGTATAGAACACTGGTCATTATCGGGAAAATAAGTACCGACAGGGCGAACCGGACCCTACGCGAAGCAGACCCTTACATAACAAATTAGCTTTTACTTGGTCTCAGGATTAGTTCAGTCCAGAGCAGGTAGTTCCTTCACAGTTCATCCCTTTTTCCTCCCAAGATATAGCCCATTTATTGTCCGTCTCCACAGCGAGCTGCCAGGTCGTACATAACGGTCCATCGTTGTTGTGCACTACTTTCCGGTGTAATTCCATCACTTGGTCACTCCCTGCTCCAAAGTGCTTGTTAATATCAATGCAAGCTGATGTTTTGGAAAATTTCCGATAATCCAGGGCAGTCCAACCAATAAGCAGGTAAGCACGAACGCCAGGAGCAGTGAGAAAACACGTCCGCACTCGACAGAGACAGGAAGAGGCGCATTTGTTTATCGAGATGTTCATTTATGTCAATATGGCCCCACCCCTTATTACAGGACACCATCAAGTTCCAGCAGGACTCCATTTCGGCGCTGGAGGAACGGCTGGACGAGGCGGGCGCGGCGCTCACCGGCCTCCGAGCCAAGATGGAGACGATGGTGGAGGTGGAGGCCGCCAGAGTCGTGCACGACAAAGAGGTTCTAGCCAAAGCAGAGACTGTGAGCGTGGGGACGACGACGGCGGCGGCGGCGGAGGTGAAAGACGCGGAGGTCTGGTGTCGTGCGGAGGTGAGGGATGCGAACGTGGGAGAACATTTAGCGCAAAGCGAGCGGGAAACGCAGACAGACGCAGCAGCGGCGGCGGAGGAGGAAGAGCCGAGGCGAGCCGTGGAGACGGTGAGCACGGCGAGTCAGTGCGACGAGGAGAGCGCCACACGGGAGCGGCAGGTGACCAAAGCGGAATGTCAGGTCCGCCCACAGGAGGAGGAGGAGGAGGAGAGGGCGAGCGCCGTGGAGGAGGCAGACAGGGAGCAGCAGGAGATGTCCACGCCCAAGACTGGTGAGTTTACACAGACATTCAGGCTTCTCGATCCTTTATCCATGATTAGTGACATCAAAATCACCATTTGGACACAATTACACTGCGTTCCAAATTATTATGCAAATGACATTTTTCTAAGATTTTCTAAATTGTCAACTCAAATGAGAGTCAGCATAATTTTCAAGTCTTTAACTGGTAGAGGATCATTTAAATGTGGTTGAAAAAATCTCCCAGTGATAACAGCTGTAAACCTCAAAATCTACTGTTCCAAATTATTATGCAACTCATGGTTTCAGTACATTTTAAAGCTTGTGATTAAATGAAAATGGTCATTTGTAGTATTTGTAGCATTAGGAGGTCATATTTACTGAAATCAAAAGCTCTTTCAATCAAAAAAATATTAACAGGTCAAGTTATATTTTACCATAGGAGCCCTTCTGTGAGAGCAGCTTCAACATTCTTAAATCCATTAAACTTGTGAGTTTTTGGACAGCTTCTGCTTGGATTTCTTTGCAGGATGTTAGAATAGCCTCCCAGAGCTGCTGCATAGATGTTTTTTTTGTTGAGGCTCCAAAGGTTCTCAATAGGGTTGAGGTCAGGGGAGGAGGGGGTCCACATCATGAGTTTCTCTCCTTTTATGCCCATAGCAGCCAGTGATGCAGAGGTATTCTTTACAGTATGACATGGTGCGTTGTCATGATGAAGAGGATTTTGTTTGGGAAAACACAGCTCTTGGTGGTCAGTCAGAAACTTCACATATTTTTCAAAGGTCATTTTCACACCTTCAGGGAGCCTAAAAGGGCCTAAAGGGGCCGACCAGCTTTCTCACCATGATTCTGGCCCAAAAATATAATATTTATCTACACTCTTGCCTTTTACTGTAATTGATTAATTTTATGTTGATGTCCAGAGGAGAAGGAGTGACAAAACAGAGGTTAGGTAACTTTGTGTGAACGAGCAAGAAAAATAGTGCTCAAGACAGAGCGAAATAGTGCTCAAGACAGAGCGAGTCAAAACAAGACTTAAAAATGCATATGACTGAAAGTATTTTATCTACACTCTTGCCTCTTACTGTAATTGATTAATTCTATGTTGATGTTTTTATTGATTGTATGTGTTTTCTTATATTTATGCAACTGTGAAGCACTTTGAATTGCCTTGTGTATGAATTGTGCTCTACAAATAAACTTGCCTTGCCTAATAGTAAATCAGGAGCAACACTCGCTCATTTTAAGCACTACTCACAAATTATCTCCAGGCTTAGTAAATGACCCCCCAAGTGATGATGCTGTTGGTGCAGCTCAAATAAATGATTTTTTCCACATTTTGGCTAAGTCGGCCTCTGTGTTGCAGGTATGCTGAAATCCATCATGAAGAGGAACGACGGGAACAAGAGCACGGGCAAAAAGAGCCTGCAGTTCGTGGGCATCCTGAACGGAGGGTGAGTGCAAGCACCTAGGGCTGCTCGATTATTGAAAAAATAATAATCACGATTATTTTTGTCATAATTGAAACCACGATTATTCAAACGATTATTTGTTGCCTTTAAAAAAGAAGTCTATCTTTATTTTTTTTATTTATTAATCAAAACACTATGATGATATTTTATGTTTTCTGAACAGTCATAAACGTACAAATGATTTCAAGTCTGCCTCGATTAAGGAGAGGTCCCTGTTTCACACCTGCCCCCTGCTGGCCGGCCCTCACACCTGCGCAAGCAAACTGAGCAGTGCGGCCTGATGACATCATCACACAGCGCCGTTTGTTTTTATGTCAGAAGCAAAGGGAAAATAATCCCAGCGGCCTGAAATAACGCAAGTCTGCTTTGCAAAAAAAAAAATTGAAATAAAATTTAACAAAAAAAAATGAAAAAAACAATTATAATCGATTTTTTGCGATTATGCTAATTTTGTAATCGTTTACTGTTGTAATCAAAATCGTAATCGAATTTCGATTAATTGCACAGCCCTACGTTCACCACAGCAGCATTTACAATAATACAGATGTTCGCCCTCCTTCTCCATCAGGCCATGTCTCATTACTCTGTTCAGAGTTCTACAAACATCATCTTAAGGTGCATTTTACTCCAGTTCGGCTTTACCCAAATCTAGAAGCCTAGAGGCCAGTGTCACACCTCATTTGAAAGCTAAGACCGACAAAACTGAACAAAGCAAATCTTTTTCGTCGCGTTGTTGCTGCGTTTTCGTCACGTATTCATCGATTTTCTTGGTTGTTGCATTTTCACCCTCATTTTCAGCTCATTTTTGTCGCTATTTTGTTGCTTTTTTGGCTTTTTTAAAATTCAGTCCTGGTCCAGCTCTGTCCGTACAGTTCCCTATTCAGTCCTCATTGAACCCCATGCAGAGATGATCAGGTTTAGTCTGGGTTTAGTCCTGTAGTTTTGTCCTGGGCAGTTCCCAGTTTAGTCCCACACTTTAGCCCTGGTTCATTCCGAGTCCAGCCTATTTTGAGTCCTCGTTCAGCCCAGAATTAGTCTGGGTTTAGTCCTTGCACGAGTCCTATACTTTTGTTCTAGATAGTTCCTTGTTTAGTCCTCATTTAGCCCCACTGTTTAATCCTGTTTTATCCCTGAATTTGTCCTCATTTAGCCCAAGTTTAGTCCCAGTTTAGTCCTTGCCCAGTCCTTAAATTTAGTCCTGGACAGTTCCTGGTTTAGTCCTCATTTAGTCCCACCCATTAGTCCTGGTTCATCCCTGGTTTAGTCCTCATTTAGCCCAGGTTTAGTCTTTGCCCAGTCCTATAGTTTAGTCCCGGACAGTTCCTGGTTTAGTCCTCATTTAGCCCAGGTTTAGTCACGGACAGTTCCCGGTTTAGTCCTCATTCAGTCCAGGTTTAGTCTTTACCCAGTCCTATAGTTTAGTCCTGGACAGCTCCTTGTTTAGTCCTCATTTAGCCCAGGTCTAGTCCTTGCCCAGTCCTGGACAGCTTCTGGTTTAGTCCTCATCTAGCCCAGGTTTAGTCCTTGCCCAGTCCTATAGTTTAGTCCCGGACAGTTCCTGGTTTAGTCCTCATTTAGCCCAGGTCTAGTCCTTGCCCAGCCCTATAGTTTAGTCCCGGACAGTTCCTGGTTTAGTCCTCATTTAGCCCAGGTTTAGTCCTTGCCCAGCCCTATAGTTTAGTCCCGGACAGCTCCTTGTTTAGTCCTCATTTAGCCCAGGTCTAGTCCTTGCCCAGCCCTATAGTTTAGTCCCGGACAGTTCCTGGTTTAGTCCTCATTTAGCCCAGGTTAAGTCCTTGCCCAGTCCTATAGTTTAGTCCCGGACAGTTCCTGGTTTAGTCCTCATTTAGCCCAGGTTTAGTCCTTGCCCAGTCCTATAGTTTAGTCCTCATTTAGCCCAGGTTTAGTCCTTGCCCAGTCCTATAGTTTAGTCCTGGACAGCTCCTTGTTTAGTCCTCATTTAGCCCAGGTCTAGTCCTTGCCCAGTCCTGGACAGCTCCTGGTTTAGTCCTCATCTAGCCCAGGTTTAGTCCTTGCTCAGCCCTATAGTTTAGTCCCGATAGTTCCTGGTTTAGTCCTCATTCAGTCCAGGTTTAGTCTTTACCCAGTCCTATAGTTTTCGGAAATGTAGTCCACTATGGAAAACAAACTGGACCGAGAGCTCATGTGTGTGACTGACTCTGTTCTGTGTCAGGTATGAGTCCACGTCGAGCGAAGAAGAGGAGGAGGACGAGGAGGACGAGGAGGGAGAGGGGGACGAAGACGGCAGCTCCTCGGGGGACAGCGAGGACAGCGGGGAGAACGGAGACAGCTCGGAGGACGAGGCCGCGCTGGACGTGGAGACGTCGGAGGAGGAGCGGAACGTCAACCTGGACGAGAGCGACACGGACGAGGAGGCGCTGAGGGCGGCCGACCACGGCGGCGACGACCACGACGACGGCGGCGGCGACGGCGTCAAGGAGAAGTGCGTTTGCCTGATCAGAGGCGGGTTACAGGGTTTAGGGCATCGGAACGTTGACTAGGTTAGAACTGGGGCTGGGTACCGTAAAAAGAAAAAGTTGATACCACTACTTTAACACAGTGGTTCTCAACCTGGGGGTCGCGAGAAAAATTTGGGGGGTCGCCAGATCATTTAGATAAAATAGCCACATTTTCATTAGCATATAATCTGATATTTTATTGTAGCAGGGGGGTGCCATTATTTGTTTGTAGTTTGATGACTTTCATTTTAGCCATTTTTTTTTTTAACCCCTTAACTCCCACCTGAACCGAGCACATTTTCTCCAATTTGGCTTTACCCCCAGTCCAAAGGCTTCTGGAAAAAAGCTGAGACGAAAACAATGATGGAAATGGGACAAAAAAGTGAGAAAACATTGACAAAAAAGTGACGAAAAAATGACAAAAATGTGACAAAAAAATGACAAAAATGTGACAAAAAAAATGACAAAAATGTGATAAAAATTTGACAAAAAAATTACAAAAACTTGACAAAAAATTACGAAAAAAAATGACAAAAATGTGATAAAAAATGAAAAAAGTTACAAAAAATAGTGTGAATGATGAAAAAAAAAAAATGTGATGACGTGAGGAAAAAGATCCTCTCGGTTCAGGCGGGAGTTAAGAGGTTAAGAATTATGTCGGCCCCCCGCTCGGGTCACACCGTGAGAAATAGAAATAGTATAGTATCACGAATCCCTTTTACTGTTAAAATGGGGGTTGCGGCGCCAAAAGGTTGAGAACCACTGCTTTAACAGATACCTGAACGCAGTGTTGTCTTTGGCAGTCCTTTAAGTTTTAGTGAACGAATAATGCGATGTAAAGCGTCTTTGAGTGTCCAGAAAAGCGCACTATAAAATTGAAGCATTATAGTGCAATACAGCTCACTACAACAATGGTCTCGTTTCATGTACGATTCCTGTACAAAGCAAGTAACAAAAGTCAATCATTATATCATTATATATTTTGTTCAGAAGGTCACCAACCCCAAACCTTGTTAACACATTGCCAAAAACGGAAAAACGTTTTTGCAGTTTTTTTTATTTATTTATTACGTAACTAGACACTCTAATACACCTTATGTGTGATTTTGGTAGCTCTGTGATGAACAGAAGGGAAATAGATGACGATTAAAAACTTGTGAAGAGTCACAATCTGGACATTTATTATGGTTTCCTTTCTTTTCTTTTTTTTGTCTGAGGGGGCGCGGTGTTTCATAGCAAGCAGCTGTAAAGCCGACACTTCTCTGGAGAGCGTTTGACAAAGCAGAGCGGTCATGGAAAGATCAAAACAGTTGAGATTTTAACGTTTCCCTGAGTTTTTAAATGGTTTAAATCAGTGAGAGAGAATCAGCTGAGAAACATCCTGTTTAAGTCTCCCATCCAATAACCGGGCTGTTTAAATGCACATGTGATCAAAAGCGATCGATAACACGCGCTGTTTCAAAACGGGTCAACAATGTTGTCGTTGAAAATTGACTTAAAACTGAGATATTTAGAGTCAGACCGGAGAGGAGAGAGTTGGAGAGAGGAGTTAATCAGAAAGGAGAGTGTTTCATAAAACCCCTGTTATCTCCGAATCTAGAAAAAAGAACAGTGATTTCGATCCAAATTAGCCTCTGTTTAGCTTAGATTTCTCAGGAACAGAGGCACGTAGAATTAAACCATTTTCACCAATGGAGAGCTTAGAGTCACACCTTTCAAACGAGCTATAGCATGTGTCCATAGACACTCAATAACACTCAACAGCTAAATCCCCAAAACAGCGCAGCACTCAATGTGTTAACATAACCAAAAGTCACCAGTGTTATGTTAAATGGCACATTAATGCACCCATTATCCTCCGTGATCTTGCTCATTCCCAGTTGTCATTTCCATCCTCATTATATATTATGTAAGTATTATGTAAGCCCTACATACAGGGCTTAAAGTATTCCGGGCGGGGGCCGGATTTCCGGCTTGAGAGCAGGTCCGGCCTCTGGTGCAAGCAAAGTATCAGACTGCAAATTATTTGTCCCGTTTTTCCGTGCATTTGTGAAAAACTCGCTTTTCCCGCACTTCTTAGGGTCCATGAATGCATCTCACACACAGCCTCGCTGTTACGTGATTCCTCTGAAACCAAAACAACTGCCATGCGGATGCTGTAGCTAGTGTTAATGGCTTATTTACAACTTTAGACACGTACAGGAAGCGGCGATGGAAGGTGAAGACAGTTGTTATGGGTTAAGTTTTGCCAAATGGACGCTATGACCAGACGAGTGAGAATCATCAGATAAAGAGGCGAAGAGCAGCAGGTTCTACGACTGGTCCACAGTGAATTTTTTTACTTACTCTGTGAGTACAGTCGGGCTAACGCAAAAAAAAGCACTAAAAGGCTCTGTCGCTCTCATGAATTCATTTAAAGGAATAGGCCACCGTTTATACATACTGAGATATGTTCTTGCCTGAGCTTAGACGAGTTCATCTGTACCTGTCTGGTCTTCACCCGTGCCTTCAGTCACGTAAACACAGTGCAGACGGCGTTAGCATTTAGCCTCTCCCTCTCTCCTCTATAGCTCCTCTATATACTCCACTTTACTTCCCATATATTAAGTGTTTGCACAAATCGGAAATAAATTAGGTCCAAATGTAGAGTAAATATGTAATAAAAAAGTGTAATAAAAAATATTGGCCTAGGCTACATTGCCTATATACAGTAGCCTCTATCTAACGTTTTTCTTTTTTTAAAGTACCGATAAGAGTACCGGATCGATAAGGAGCATCGATTAAAGTCCTGGTTGAGCCACAGAAAGTTCAGGCTCAGGATCTTTTTTCACTTTAAGCCCTGTACATAGTGTAGTGCGTTAAAAGCCAGGATGTAGAGCGGGCCAGTTTAAGAGGGTGGTGGCTCCCCATCCACTCACCCGCACCCAGCTGCCTTAGCTCTTTAAATGACTGTCTGGTTTAAACCTTGTTCTCCAAACTCCCAAAGAGCACCAAAGTAATGAAATATGTCCCGTCCCAGGTTCGAACTGAGCTCAAAGATGCGTGAAGCCTGCCTCATCCTGAAGAACCATCTGAACGACGACGACAGGACGCTGCAGAGCAAAGAAGTGGTGAGTTATGGCGGCTTCTCCATAATACTTAATCGCTTTTCACAATTGTCAGGATGCTAAATACCTTTGACTGCACAGTTCCCAAACCCTTAGCTGTCCCTTTGCCTGTGAAAACAGCTGCAGCCGGAGCACGGTAGGGGAAGATGCAGGTTGAATACGCCTCCTCTTTAACAGCATTTATCACAAAATGAAGAACTCTACGGACTTTTTATTTGACGCCAATCAGCCTCATGCACAGTTTTAGCCAGATGAAACTAGGCATTGATAAAGTGGACTTTCACTTTTTTTATTCTACAGTGTTGTTTTATGGCAGAGATCGGCTTATAGTTAATGCAGATCTGTGTCAGACACAGGCCCCATCAACTCTTCTGTTTGTCATGATCTGAGCAGTGTTCATTTCGTCGACTAAATTATCCATCCATCCATCCATCCATTTTCTTCCGCTTTATCCGGGGCCGGGTCGCGGGGGCAGCAGTCTCAGCAGAGATGCCCAAACTTCCCGATCCACACACACCTCCTCCAGCTGTTCTGGGGGGACCCCGAGGCCACACCAGGCCAGCTCGGAGACATAGTCCCACCACCGTGTCCTGGGTCTTCCACGAGGCCTTGTCCCACTAGGACATGCCTGGAACACCTCCCACGGGAGGCGACCAGGAGGCATCCAGAACAGATGCCCGAGCCACCTCAGCTACTCCTTTCGACGTGAAGGAGCAGCGACTCTACTCCGAGCTCCTCCCGGGTAACTGAGCTCCTCACCCGATCTCAGAGGGTGAGGAGCTCAAATATTTTCCTCAAATATTTAGTCTTAATTTTAGTCAAAGTGATATTTTTGACGACTAAAATTGGACTAAAACTAAATTAAAATTTTCTCATGAGACTAAAACTATGACTAAAATGTCCAGATATTTTAGGCGACTAAAATAAGACTAAATAGATATGAAAAGGAGGGACTAAAATCATCATCCAAAAATTTAGAAAAAATGGATGAAAATTTGACAAAAAAAAGTGCGAATAATTTGACGAAAAAAGTGACAAAAAAGTCTCGAAAATTTGACAAAAATGAGACGACTGCCCAACAAAAAAATGATGAAAAAAAATCTGACGTGAGGAAAAAAAGATCCATTTAGTTTTGTAGGTCTTTCAAATGAGGCGTTACACTGGCCTACAGGATTTGGGTAAAGCTGAACTGGAGAAAATGCTCTCGGTTCAGGCGGGAGTTAAGAGGTTAATAAATAGGATTTATGCACAGAAAAAGTATTTTGGGGGTACATTTTGTCCCTCAGCGCCCCCTAACTAAAACATCTTCCCACGGCTCTACATAAAATAGCATATTTTAATTTTCAAACGTTTTTTCTGTCAGCTGTCCAGCTCTCACCTGGTGCAGCTGGAGTGGTTCCGAGTGTCCAGCGCCAAGACGTCCCCGCCCTCGCGAGTGTCCGACTACCTCATGGCCTTCTCCGAGGTGTCGTCCCCTCTGCTGGAGCACGTGGTCAACATGACGGACGGGAACGGGAACACGGCCCTGCACTACAGCGTGTCCCACTCCAACTTCGGCGTGGTGGGGCTGCTGCTGGACACGGGTGAGCCTCGCCTTCCGCTCGGATCCGTTGTGTTTTAGCTCTAGTTCAGAACGATGAACGAGGAGGTGTCTCTCCGCAGGTCTGTGCAGCGTGGACAATCAGAACAAGGCGGGCTACACGGCCATCATGCTGGCGGCTCTGTCCACCGTGAAGGAGGAGGAGGACATGGGTGTGGTCAAGAAGCTCTTCAGTCGGGGCGACGTCAACGCCAAAGCCAGCCAGGTGAGCGCTGCTAAAAATATGCCCCACTTATTGATTGATCTTTGACTTTCGATTTGATTTCTGTTTTGTTTTAAACCTCCTACTGTTCCGGCCTCAAAGGAACAGGCCACCGTTGTTTTCTTACCTGAGCTTAGACGAGTCCGCAGGGGCGGACTGGCCATATGTCCATTCTGGTAGAGCACAGAAGGGCCACTTGGCTCTAGGGCCACCGGTCTGGCCTCTCACTTTTCTCCCTAACCTCTCACACCCTGCCGTAATCGAGCTTTACCCAAATCTAAAAGCTTAAGGGGAGACACTACAGGCAAAACTCAATTTTTTCAGTTTTCAGGTTTTGGGACAAATTGGTCTCTGAACATACAAGCTTTCACCCGGAAACAAAAAATATGCCTAATCGTCACAAAAACATGTTTAAATATTGCGCTGATTCAATGTTCCCCCATAGACTTATATGGGAGAATGCAATTTCAAGAGCCTTTTTCTCAAAACACATTTTTCTGCGATTGTGGCGACACTATGTCCACGTCAGTCGGACCTAAAGACTTCAAATTTTCCAGCCTTGGACTGAACAATATTTGGAAGATTTTTTCAAAGGGATTTTTTATTATTTAATCCCAAAGCCCCATTTATTGAGTTTTGAATGTCAAAAAATGAGGCGAAAATTACATTTTTACAAAATTATCCACTAAAAAACAGCTTATTTTAAAACTAAACAAGAAATCCTAAATCCCCTCTGACAAAGTCTTGGCAACTCATTCATCAATAAAATGAAACCATAAATTTGAATGTAGCTCTATCCAAATTTGGGGCATTTTTAGGCATAAAACACCTTGTTCTTATATGAAAAGATAAAATTACAGAAAACTTGCAATGTATTTTTTTCTCACATTTATGCCAGTGATCGACAGCAAAAGCTTCAAATTGATATCTGTAAATATAAATTTTTTCCCTATTCACCTGCAGTGTCTCGCCTTAAAAGAAAAAGCATCCAAAAACAAGGATGAAAATGGAACAAAATGTGCCGTGAAAAGCAACAAAAAAGTGACAAAAACACAAAAAAATGTGACGAAAACGTGACGACAAAGCGATGAAGTAAGCAATGAAATACAACAAAAACATGAAAAAACAAAAAACAAAAAACAAGAGACAAAAACACAACACCAAACAACAAAAACGCAACAAAAAAGTGACAAAAAAGTGACAAAAATGCGGCGAAAAAAAGTATAAAAAGTTACCATCACTTTTCTAGATTTGAGCTTTCAAATGAGGCGTTATAGTGTTGCTCTCCAGTCAAGAAGCCTTTAGATTTGGGTAAAGCCGAACTGGAGGAAATGCTCTCGGTTAATACGGGTGGTAAAAGGCTAACACATGTCTTTGTGGAAGTGTCGCATTTACGCTAATTTGGGCCGGGCTGGTCAAAGTCCAGGGCTGTTTGTCAGTCCCAGTCCGCCCCTGGGTCTCTGTGCCCATGGAAGAGCGTGGTCGTTTCTAACTTCACCCCGTTTGGAGCCATAGGAATACATTGGGAGAGGCCAAATGTTAGCAACATCTTTGGTCGTTTTGCGTGACTGAGCGCAAGCACAAAGACCAGACAGGTACGCATCAACTCGTCTAAGCTCGGGAAAGAACATATCTCAGTATGGAAAAACGGTGGCCTGTTCCTTTAACCTATTTTCTCCAGTTTGGCTTTATCCAAATCTAAAAGCTTAAAAAAAAAAGGATCAATATAGCGAGGAAAACGAGGTTGAAAATGCAACAAAAAAGTGACATAAAAACATGGTCGAAAACACGACAAAAATCCAGCGACAACGTGACAAAAAAAAGTCATGTAGGGCTTAGCTTTCAAATGCACTCGGTTCAGGCCGAGGGCAAGAGGTTAATGATTAAGGCGAGACACTGCAGGTGAATAGGGAAAAAACATAAATGTAGAGATTTCAATTTGAAACTGTTGCTGAACATCACAGATATAAATATGAGAAGAAAATGTATTGCATTTTTTCTGTCATTTTATGTTTTCACATAAAAATAAGGCATTTTGAGCATTAAAATGGCCAAAATTGCCTATATTTTGGGCAACGAAATCAAAATAATGAATTGAGCCAGATTAAATGGTTTTATTTTATTGACATATTAGTAACTAAGATTTTTTCAGAGGGGATTTTGGATATTTAGTTTTTCAATAAACTAATCATCAGTGAAAAAATCTGTAAAAACTCAAATTCCGACTGTTTTTTTTGTTTCAAAGCTGAATAAATCAGGTTTGGAATTAGATATTAAAAAATCCCTCTGAAAAAACCTTCAAAATATTATTAAGTCCAAGACTGTAAAGTGTGGAGTCTGTGGGAGCTTCTATAAGGGCTCAGGCTCTGCCCGAGTGCGGCTTCTCTCATTCAGAGAAAACCAGCCCTGAAGTTTTGTAGCGAGTGCTCATGCTCGGCCCGTTCTCCGACTTTTCCGCTCCAGCGTCTCGTAGGAGGAAAAACACCATATTTGGGTGAAAGCGTCATCACGGGGCCCCTTAGCAGGACACGTGGATGTAAAATCTGTCAATATTTATGAATGAAAACCCGCGGGAAAGACGGCCTTTCTACGCGGCGCAGCAGCTACTTCCGGGTTACCTCCGCCTCGCAGACAAAACATCATAAAATAAACATCATCATTTTTATATCTGACACGAAAACTAAGATGTAAAGGGAGGAAAATAGATACAAATCTCCACTTCGACCACTGTGTGAAAAATCAATACTTTCACCTGCCGTGTCTCGCCTTAAACACATAAAGAAATAAAGAAATACTAAAGAGCGCGTTTACATTGTATTGTTCGCGTACACAAATATTCTCTGATGGCTCCTCGCTGTCTCTGCAGGCGCCGAGCGTCATTGCAGTCTTTCTTTGCGTTCAGAGGGACGATGGCTCATGATGAATAAATCCGTTGGCTGAATTACACAGTTCTGCTAAAACCATCCATTGGCTCCAGTTGTTACAGACTTTGTGCCGCCTTTTTTTTCTGCGACAAGATTGGCCAATAATCCTGTCCCCCCGCCTTTTAAAACCCCTTAAAGGAACAGGCCGCCATTTTTCCATACAGAGATATGTTCTTACCTGAGCTTAGACGAGTTGATGCGTACCTGTCTGGTCTTTGTGCGCACCCATGCAAGAGCTTGGTCGTTTCTAACTCCACCACCGTTTGGTGCTATAGGAATACATTGGGAGAGGCCAAATGCTAACAACCTCTTTGGTCGTTTTGTGTGACTGAGGGCACGCACAAAGACCAGACAGGTACGCATCAACTCGTCTAAGCTCTGGTAAGAACATATCTCAGTATGGAAAAACGATGAACTATTCCTTTAACAAGCACATTTTCTCCAGTTCAACTTTACCCAAATCTAAAAGCTTCTTGAAAAAAGCATCAGAAGAGCAACAAAAATGGCGTCAAGAAAGCATTGAAGCAAAACAAAAACGTGATGAAAAAGACGAAAATTCACCAAACCAGGCAACCAAAAAGCTCCAAAAACGTTACAAAAAGCACCAAAAATGCGAATGAAAAAGTGGCAACAACACAAGGAAAAATCTTAGCTCCTGTATATTCTGTGAGCTCCGGTGGATAAGCGTTTAGATTTGGGTAAAACTGCTGTTCCCCTGTTTCCAGGCGGGGCAGACGGCGCTGATGCTGGCTGTCAGTCACGGGAGGCAGGAGATGGTGCGGGCTCTGTTGGCGTGTGGAGCGGACGTGAACATTCAGGATGACGAGGGCTCCACCGCCCTCATGTGCGCCTCGGAGCACGGGCGCACCGAGATCGTCAAGCTGCTGCTGGAACAGCCGGGCTGTGACATCTCCATCGTGGATAATGTAAGGGCCAGAGCTGTGTTTGGCAGTGAGGGTCTGAGGGGACCGTCCCATGGAACCCTCAGTGTGGGCCTTTGTATGTATAGAGAGAAAAAGTATTGCTCAGGTACTGGTATTGTAAAAAAGGACTGTTAAAGCACTGGTATCGGGACAAGCAGTGAAAGGTACTCCGCCCTAAGGTTTAAAGAGGGGGTATTCTGCTTTTTTCAGTCACACAGCACCAGTCTATATCACACTACAATGATGACAAACCTTCTGTTGGTCTGTAAATGCAGTAAATTAGAATAACTGCCTTGTATAAAATGTCTCTCTCAAAATGGCTGTAGTGAATGTCTTGAAATAGGCCTCTGTCTCTTTAAGAACCTCTTAACTCCCACCTGAACCCACCTGAACGGAGCCTGTTTGGCTTTACCCTAATCAAAAAGCTTCTTGGGGAAAAAAAGCACCAAAATAGCCACAAAAAATGAGAAGAAAACAAGGATGTAAATGCAACAAAAATGTGACAAAAATTCAACAAAAAGTGATAAAAATTCAACAAAAATGTGACAAAAATTCAACAAAAATGTGACAAAAATTCAATAAAAAGTGACAAAAATTCAACAAAAATTCAACAAAAAAGTGACAAAAGTTCAACAAAAAGTGACAAAAATTCAACAAAATGTGACAAAAATTCAACAAAAATGTCACAAAAATTCAACAAAAAGTGACAAAAATTCAACAAAAATTCAACAAAAAGTGACAAAAATTCAACAAAAAATCAACAAAAAAGTGACAAAATTCAACAAAAAAGTGACAAAAATTCAACAAAAAATTCAACAAAAATGTGACAAAAATTCAACAAAAATGTGACAAAAATTCAACAAAAAAGTGACAAAAATTCAACAAAAAAGTGACAAAAATTCAACAAAAAATTCTACAAAAATGTGACAAAAATTCAACAAAAATGTGACAAAAATTCAACAAAAAGTGACAAAAGTTCAACAAAAAGTGACAAAAATTCAACAAAAATGTGACAAAAATACAACAAAAAATGACAAAAACTCAACAAGAATGTCACAAAAAAGGAAAAAAAAAGAAAAAAAAACATACAAAAGGTGACACAACGCGAGGAAAAAATATCAGTTTTGTGGGTCTTAGCTTTCAAATGAGGTGTTACACAGGCCTATATAATTGCCAAAGAGGACAGAAGGCATTCGGTTTAGGCGGGTGGTAAGAGGTTCAGAACCTCTGATCCTTTCCGACACGCCCCCTCCACACGCTGTCTGTGGCATCAGTGGGGAGGGGGTTCTGCTGAGGAGCAGTGGTTGGTTACTCGGCTGGTGACGAAAGCTCGGAGGCGTCTCCAGGAGGTGGGGGCGTTCCTAGGAGGACTCAGGCAAACCTATCCCTAAAATGGCCGCCATCAGAGTTTTTACAGATTACTCAGAAATACGTGAATGTGCCAAGGCAACACTTCAGGCATGTTTTTAATGAGAGAATGACAGAATAACATGATGGAAAGCTTGAAAAAGTCGATTTTGCATAATACCCCTCCTTTAAATTTCGGCTTGAGTTTAGTTTAGCTTCTGAAACGTGGCCTGCCTGCTCGTATGTGTCAGTGAGACGGTGTAATACAGTCGTCCCCGGCCCGGCCCCCCCTCACAGCAGCAGGATATTAGTCTAATGCGCTCTCAGCCTGGTTCATCTGGGATTTACATTAATGTCTGTTAGATTCCTGCGCGTCTGTGAGGCCTGTGGAGTCAAACTGTTTTACATGTGGCATCTAGACTGCTCTACAAAAACAGAACATGTGCGTGAGTTATTATGTTTTGAGTTGTGTTGACTTAGGTTTTTTTTTTACTTTGTATTTTTAGGAATCCATGATCTACCAGCAGGGCTTAACATGAACTTTTTGGTTAGCAGTGAGTCAGCCACCAACTGATTTCACAAGCCAAAACTAAAACGTGTATTTAAACTTCACGCTAATGTTAAAGGGACTATACAGGGTTTAAAAAAGTTAAGTATTTTCCTCCCCCTACATGTTTCAACAATGTCCTAAAGTGTAGAAGGAGCCCAAACATATTCACCACAACTGCCTCTAAAATCCTACACTGTCACTCAGAAAGGTGTTAATTCAGGTCCGAAGTGCCGTCATGCACGAGCTTAATATAGAAGCTGCAGGTGCATGTATGACCTGAGGTGGCAGTAGTGAGTATAAAATGGCTAACTTGCATCTAGCCCCTTTAACGTGATCATATTAACATAGAAAACCCAATGAAAAATCAAACAAAAATAGAATTGACCTCTCCTCACTCACTCCACCCGGACACTGACAAAAACTCAAAAAAAATGTGACAAAAGTTCAACAAAAAGTGACAAAAATTGTAAAAAAAATTCAACAAAAATGTGACAAAAATTCAACAAAAATGTGACAAAAATTCAACAAAAATGTGACAAAAATTCAACAAAAATACAACAAAAAGTGACAAAAATTCAACAAAAATGTGACAAAAATTCAACAAAAATGTCACAAAAATTCAACAAAAAGTGACAAAAATTTAACAAAAATTCAACAAAAATGTCACAAAAATACAACAAAAGTAACAAAAATTCAACAAAAAGTGACAAAAAAATTCAACAAAAAGTGACAAAAATTCAACAAAAAGTGACAAAAATACAACAAAAAGTGACAAAAAAATTCAACAAAAAGTGACAAAAATTCAACAAAAAGTGACAAAAATTCAACAAAAAGTGACAAAAATACAACAAAAAGTGACAAAAAAATTCAACAAAAAGTGACAAAAAAATTCAACAAAAATGTCACAAAAATTCAACAAAAATTGAACAAAAAGTGACAAAAATTTAACAAAAATTCAACAAAAATGTCACAAAAATACAACAAAAATGTCACAAAAATACAACAAAAATGTCACAAAAATACAACAAAAAGTGACAAAAAAATTCAACCAAAAGTGACAAAAAAATTCAACAAAAAGTGACAAAAAAATTCAACAAAAAGTGACAAAAATTCAACAAAAAGTGACAAAAAATACAACAAAAAGTGACAAATACAACAAAATTGACAAAAGTTCAACAAAAAGTGACAAAAATTCAACAAAAAGTGACAAAAATTCAACAAAATTGACAAAAGTTCAACAAAATTGACAAAAGTTCAACAAAAAGTGACAAAAATTCAACAAAATTGACAAAAGTTCAACAAAATTGACAAAAGTTCAACAAAAAGTGACAAAAATTCAACAAAAAGTGACAAAAGTTCAACCTCTCCTCACTCACTCCACCCAGACACTGACTTCTCCTCACTCACTCAATGATCTAAAGACAGAATTTCAAAGTTACCAAGTGTGTTGCTTTTAGGCTGTGTAAACCTGGTCAGGTGGATGACCTCAGTGATCCGGCGATGCTTTGTGCAGGGCTAGTATGAACCAGTCTTTTTAGAAGTGCCGTATAAAGCATGACTCCTCTGTGTCTGTGTCTCTGCAGGATGGGAGTAACGCTCTGTCCATTGCACTGGAGGCCGCTCACAATGACACGGCTGTGCTGCTGTACGCACACATGAACTACGCCAAGACGCAGGGCGCCATGGTGAGTCCGCACTGAGCAGCAGCTTCATTAAAAGGAGACACTGCATGATGAATGAATTGTTTGTCACTCACTGAAGGTTCTCTGCTGCCCTCTGTTGGTGCAACCTGATACTAGCACCAAAGTGTCATTATTTTAAGGGAAGACATAGAAAAGTCATGGTATGGTGCTCTTGAAGTATTATGGAAATGCATAAATGTGTGTGCAAATCCCTCAATGTCAACTGAAGAAAAAAAACTCACTCATGCACACTTCATTTGCTTTTTGTTTTGTTCTTCCAGGGCAGTCCAAAGGCTCCCCGAAGTCCCAGCAGTCCCCACAGGTCCTGGCCCAGTCCGGACTGACTGACTGAGCACAGGTGGACCTAAGGCTGCTCCACTGGAATCTCTAAAGGAAAGCACAAAATGTCCACAGAGTGCTTAACTGTTCCTTTTCTAATATTGTATTTGTGTTATCATTCATATCATTACCAACTGCCACGGCACCCCCTGGTCAGAATCATTTACTCTATGTCTTTGTACTCGACGTGTCACGCAAAACGGACTGACCAGGAGTTGTTTTGTTCTCCCCGCTCCGCAGAAACAGTTTGGAGTAATGCTGTTTTCTTTGGTTGTTTCTTCATCAACTGCAGAACTGCTCTGATCTGAGTTTCCCTTCAAAACGACACTACTTTTTTCCATTTAAAACTGCACATACGGCGTCTTTGGAATTTCCCATATGTTCGAAGCAGCCAGAGGGTAAAACAAAGAAGAAAAAACTGATCTTTCTCCCATTTCTCCGCCATTATTTTAACAAATGTTATTATTATATTATTCTACTAAATAGAGATACAGAGACAAGGAGAGGAGCACTTAATACGGACAATGATAACCAGGAAGCTGATGTTAGCTTCATGCTACATATGCAAACAGCACTCGCCTTTTGCTGTTAAAAAACTTCAATATGGACCCACTTCTGGCTTGACTACTGTAAATGCTCTAATATAGGCCGGGGCCTTTATTTACTCGAGGGCATCTAGGACCAGGCCTTTATTGGAACCAGGCCACAATTAGAGACAGGCCTTTATTTCTATTTGAACAAAACGGACGACCAGGAAAACGAAGAAAAACGACATTTGTGTCCATTTGCACCTAAAATATTAGGTTCATTTATTAATTAACATTTCAAACCCTCTCCCAGCGGCTGGAACATTGACGCCTTTTATTTTGTCGGGACAACAGGAAGTGTTTCGTTGCTGTTAGCGGAGCTTTGACATCAGTGTCACTGCAGGTTTCTGTTCCGTTTTAACCACGGACCGGATTATTTGTTGTTATCTTGTGTAAAAGGCGAGTTTAGACGGAGCGTTTGTGTTTGTGATCGATCATGAGACTGACCCGAGAGAAGACGAGACGCTCGCGCTGATGGGAGGAGTTATTTTGAGGCGTGGGACTGATCTGCACACGGAGCAGCTGGACGTGCTTTGAAGATGCGATGGAGACTTTATTAAAACCCTGGAGGGTCACACAACATTTGTTGCCCTGTTTCTACAAATAATCACTGGAGGTTTGAAAAGTGGCTAAATCTGTGTCAAAGTTACGCTCGGATCAGCTCCTCTGCAGCGTCCCCTCGGCCCGGGTTCCCGTTTGTTACTTCCTGCACGTGAGTTTTCATTTACACCAGTATGAGACAAATTCCTAACATGGGGAATATTTCTACCGCTATAGTTTCTAATAAAAGCCCCGGCCTGTTTTAGAGACCGGCTTTAATTTGCCTCCGCCAGCCACGAACCCGGCCTCTGTTAGAGACCCGGCCGCTAATGGAATACAGGCCAGTATTAGAGCATTTACGGTATATCTGTGTGTGATAAATATGTTCATTGTCCACCAGAAAACGGGCAAAAAGAGTGACAAAGATTCCCATTCCCCTCGGCGAGGTGCCCTTGTATGCCGTCTGTATGCACGGAGGAGAAATTCTGCACCGAGGAAAAAAATCCTAGTTTGTGAACCGGTTCTCAAACAATGGCAATATAAACTATTCTGATTCTGAAATGATCATTCGGTGACCCAATCCTCCGCTGCGTGAGACACAGGTGGAGTTTGTTGATAGCAACAAACATGACTTTCCTGCAGGCACTTCTGACTGGCCAGGAGCCAAAGGAATCCATCATTCTGATTGGCGCACAAGAAAAACATAAAACGTGCACGTGTCACTTTGATTGTACATTTCTAGAGTGACTGAACTGACCCGTCCACCTACAGGCGGAACTGACCGATTGTGACTGCATCATCCATAGCCGGGAGCAGGGACTCAAACCCCCCACAGCAGAGATCTTTAATAATACTTTAGATAGGACATGGCCATGGTAATACGTTGGAACGAATGGCAATTCTGGCGGCCATCTTGTGACTGGCCCCTCTGACCCAGTGCAATGTAATCAAATGGAAACATCACTTACTTACATTGATAAATCTGACAAGACAATAACGTTAATGCAGTGTTTCAAAGGTTATTCCAGTTTTATTGGAGGCACAGACTTTAGCTCCATTTGTTCATGGATTTTCCTTTGTCAAACACTTCAAATCATTCAATCCTATTTTTTCAAATATAAGATTTGCTTCCTACTTTAAAACAATATTTCTGTACTTTTTAGCACCAGAACATGACCAATATTTATTGAACATGGGACGGTGATACAGTGCATGTTAGGCTAGCATTCACTCCTTGGGAACGAATGGAGAAAACAATTCTAATGTGGCTTAATAACACGACTAAAAAACAAGATATTTCAAATAAAAGACCTGGGGCGGCACGGTAGCGCAGCGGTTAGCACCTCCGCTTCACAGCTAGAAGGTCCCGGGTTCGATTCCCACGAGTTTGCATGTTCTCCCCGTGTCTGCGTAGGTTTCCTCCGGGTACTCCGGTTTCCCCTACCACTAAAAACATGTGCAATAGGTGAATCCTCCAGCCAGGTGATTCGGACCATCAGCCTGGCTCCACATCATGGAGGTGGGTCCCCGGGCGCGGCACTGCTGTCGACCACTGCTCCTTACGGGTCGCCCCAGCGACATCGAAGGATGGGTTAAATGCAGAGGACAAATTTCCCTACAGGGACAATATAGTATACAAACAAACAAACATCCTGACTGAGATACGAGACTTAGAATTAATACAACCAATCACAAACAATGAGTGTGTTAGCCTCGCCGGCCAGTCACAAGATGGCTGCCACGTTAGCCCCGTCAATGAGCGTCACGTCCGATCTAGAGTGTTATTAAATTCCTTTGACTAAGTCTTCTGCCACCTTTCTGATCCCTGTGTTCTCTGGTTAGCCTTTACCACCTTTCTGATTCTGTGTTCTCTGGTTAGCCTTTACCACCTTTCTGATTCTGTGTTCTCTGGTTAGCCTTTACCACCTTTCTGATTCCGTGTTCTCTGGTTAGCGCATGAACACAGGCGTGAAAAATCAGAAAGAAATCAGATCAACGTCAGAAAGTGTCAGCTCGACAGAACGGCGGACTCTGAGCAGGCACAGCGCCATTACCTTGCTAGCATGCCGTTAACTGAAATGGTGGACGCTCCATGTCCCTTAAGAGATGCTCAGAGAGTAGTCCTTACTCATTGGGGGTGATCTAAGATTATCTAAAGACCTTTTTGCAAAGTCTGGACATAACCTAAACCCTTTACTATTTGATGACCTTCGCTGCTTTTTCTTTTCTGTTTGATGCAGTTCTGGCAAGTGCAACTCTCCGGACGTGGTCGACTTTGTCCATAACATTCGATGCGTGACGTTCAATAACGATCTCTGTATTAAACTATGTAGACTCTGTGATTACATTAACAAGTGTGAACGTATGCACTAACTCTCTATGCAACATGTTCAGATGAATATATGAATGTATATATTAAAACAAACTTATTTACACCATGGTTCTGCCTCATTCTTCAATATTCCTTTGTGGATTTCGGCTTTAACTTCGTGAGACACTGGTACGATATTGTTCGAAATCCGCGCAGTAATCTTCACTTTTCTGTGCGGATTTCGAACTACTCCTGGTATTATTACGCCTTACAATATAGTCCCCCCTTTTATCCACTTAGAAAATCCACATTGTTTAATTTTGTGTAATTATACTTTGTAGTGGAACACTTCACGTAACCATATTTAAATAGGGAAAACGTGGAAGAGCTTGGTAGCTTCTATCTTGACCTGTTTTGGAGCTATAGAGGAGAGAGGGAGAGGCTAAATGCTAAAGCCGTCTGCGCTGTGTTTACGTGACTGAAGTAAGGCTGCAACTAACGATTATTTTTCTATCGATTAATCTATCGATTATTTTTTCGATTAATCGATTAATCTATCGATTATTTTTTCGATTAATCTATCGATTATTTTTCATGTTACCGATTATTTTTTCATTTAAAATGAAGAAAAAAACATTGATGTGTCCAAATGGCATGGCTTTTATATATTTATTTACTACTAGTCTATTTTCCCCACTTTTTAAAATAGTAAATGGCAAATGGGCCCATTCTCTCACTTCTGGCCCTGACCCACAGTTTGGGAACCGCTGATTTAAAACTAACTGAAACCTGCACCTGACGGTTATTTCTGTCTGACCACTGAGAATTAGCCTGTGAGTCGCCCAACTCGTTATAGACTGTGCACATTCAGAGAACCAGAGTTACTGTAAGTTACTGTGCTCGTGAGAACCATGTGGATTCAACTCCTCTTTGAGACAAAAAGGCCACGGACACGGCTTTACTCTCGTCTGTCCATCAGACTACTGTCCTGATTCTCCGCTAGACACAACAACAAGAGAGTTTAAATGAGTGTGTGGCCGATGCCCCGAGTCCGCGCAGAGAAAACATGAGAGCAGCGCCCGGGACACGGGGACGTGATGCAGCCGCGCATGAGGGCAGCATGAGGCGAAGCGAGAACCGGGAGACCGACAGCCGAGCGGGGCACGAGCGGAGAAGCAGCCTACTCGCGTGTTGGGAGAGACGGGGAAGGCGGTCGGTCTCTCCTGCTCATTCACTTCAGCAGACTGCTCCGTTTTGGTGTTATATGTGACAAAGTAGGCGGAGAGTGAGTGCGCGCTGTCAGAGCCTGTCCCCGTAACAACGCGTTGATTAATCAGTGAAACAACACCGTAGTTTGACTTAGATACGGGGCCCTTGCAGCCGCGGGTGTTTTCGTTTCACATGTTCGTTCATAGCCGTTGTGCTGTAGCCTGGCTAACGCCAGACTAAAGTCACAAGTGATACTGCAGTTCGAAATGATTGGAGCGCACACAGCAGTCTGGCATTAGCCAGGTTAGTTGTGCTGCTGTGATATGACATTTCCGCTCGACACAGTGTGCAAACAACAACATTATTAGGCCGTTTCTGGAAATACTCCCACACTTTTGACGACTTTTGGCGTGCTTTTTCCCCCCTCGGTCGCAGCGTTTGCATTACGCGCAGCCACGCTGGAAGTGAAATGTAAACAAGCGACGCGTCGACGCACAAAAACGGCGTCGACGTATTTACGTAATCGACGACGTCGACGACGTCGACGACGTCGACGCGTCGTTGCAGCCTTAGACTGAAGGCACGGGTGAAGATCAGACAGGTCCTAAAGAACTCGTCAAAGCTAAGGTAAGAACATCAGTATGTTAAACGGTGGCCTATTCCTTTAAGCAACGAGGTTAATATAGAAGGTGCAGTTACGTGTATGACCTGAGGTGGCAGTAGTGAGCATAAAATGGCTAACTTGCATCTAGTCCCTTTAAGTAAATTGTTACGACCCGGCTCTGCTAGGTATAGGAAGTAACAAAAAAAAGATGTAAAATGGATAAATAAAGTTGTAATTTAATAAAAGGAGTGTACAAGATAAATTTAACAAAGGAGTGGCAAAAATAACCATAAGAACAAAGGCTACTTACAATATGTACAAAGGGTTAAACAAACGCAAGGCACTAAAACAAGTGTACAAAACCAACTAGACAAAAACTTACGAGTGTCTCCAAAACTTGTCATAAAAGGCCTAATAAGAAAAAGAGTGACAAACAAAATGAGACACAAACTAAAAGGAGTGTTCCTGGAAAACACTGCGGCTGCGTCTGAAACCATCAAACTGTAGCCTCTAAGCACTAACACTAGCAACTAACTCCTTAACCTTTCATGGGGTCGACTGTTAACTGTTAACTGCAGTTAGGGAACTAGAGCTTCAGCTGCATTTTGAACAATCCGTCCATCCTTAAACAGGGGAAAGGGAAGTGACATCACCAACAGCTGTTTTTCTTCTTCTTTAAAGTTATTGGTGGAGTGCAGGTCAAACAAAAGTGCATGTCGCCCCCTAGTGTCCAACAACAACAGAGTGTCCAAACAAAGACATTTAAGGACAAAAATAAATGCAAATGATCCAAACATTTCCCTTTAGTCTTATTTTATTTCAACAGCTGTTTCTTAAAGCTACAGCAGCAAATGATCCATGTGGCTTAAGTTTCTACTAAATGAAAAGCATTTAATCTGTTTCCTGAGTTTCCTCTTTAACACTGAGCTGTGGGGACGACAACATGGATTTATCACTTTTATAAAGAATCTTTTTAATTATTATTCAATCACTCCAGGGCGGGGGAGTTTGGCGCAGTGGCTTGTGGGATGGCACATAGCTCCTAATCACCGGTTAGTTAGCATCAGAGGTCCCTATGCTAAAGTGGCTATGATAGTTAGCATCGAGGCTCCTTTTCCTAACTACTTCCTAACTGACAGACCAATTCGGAGGCAACTTGCCATGGCGGACGCTGACGCACATCCGGTTTGGCGTAAGAGCTCTTAGCAATCTGATGGTTTCGGAAGGAGCCTGATAGTCATGACAGACGCGAAGGAACACAGACAAAATGGCGTACTGGCCACAAGGACCAGCAGCCTTGAATGAGCCACGGTGGAGTCCTTTTATAGGAGTGGCTGGCACAGGTGGCTTTAACGAGCTCCCCCCAGGTGTTGAGCTGCTCCCCCAATCAGGCAAAGCCAGAGACCCAACCAGCAGCCAGGACCCCAATGCACTCCACCAATCGCAGCCCAGGACCACAGCAGCAAATTTACATGGGAGAAAACAGGTTTAGTCTACACTAACAAAAATATACAAAAAGGAGGGAACCTGGAGGCCTGGGGCCGTAACAACTAATAAAAGGAATATCTTGCACAAGCTGGTCTTCAATACTTCAATGACATACATGAGATCGATAGGAGAGATAAGGAGTAAGAAGGGGAGAAAGCCAAAGAAAGCAGTCATCTTCTAGTGGCACAGCATGCCTCAGTTAAACCCTTCTTTCTAAGCCACGCCCCTACGCCAGGCGGAAGATCAGGCCCATATGTTTACTTGTGATCACTAAACCTTCACATTGGGGCCACTTGAAAGCTTTCAGAGAGACCCAGTTGACGCCAAAGGGGGACAAACAGGTCCCAATATTTGAGTATTTTACAATATGGGCTATTATATAATGTGGATAAAAGACCAATATTTCCAGATCTACTGATGGAGAAGTCGCAATGGGATCTTAATCTGTGGTTCCAGTCCTATACCTATTCCGGATTGGAGAACCTTGCTCCAATATGAGCCGCTACTTCAATCCTCTTAGGAGAATATAGAGATTATCTAAGACTCTCCAATAGAAAGGTACTGAATGGACTTGTTGGTCAATGATAGATTACAAAGAATGTGTGTGGATCAATGCAGGCCTATCTACAGTCGTATGTAAAATGTATGTAGCGAATATATCACAGGACTGCCTACTGCGACATACCGGGCCCTCACGGAAGAATGGAGGAAATCACGGCACAAGAGGAACAAGGAAGGGATCCTGCAAAACCTTTCCCTTCCAAGAGGCAGCAATATTTCACAAACGCAAAAGCAAATATTCAGAAGGAATTACTCACAACATGTGCAGTCCTGCAGCTCACCCACGCGCTCCCAGGCATTCATCAAAGATTCCACACAAGGCCCACACTCTCAAAAAGACCCACATTGACGGCCCTGTAAATGTAAAATGGTAAAATGTACCAGTATGAACGCTGACTTCAGGATATTGGACTAAACATCAGGGAAGTAGAAGAAGAAGGAGAACACTGGAGGAATATGGCAGTACAGGCCACAACAATAGAAAGCATTTTTGGAGGGTTTTGGAGGCCGGGATGAGGGAACAGAGTCAGGGTTGGTGACTCGGGACAGAGAGAGGGCCAGGGGCCATATGTCCATTCTGGAAGAGCACAGAAGGGCCACTGGCTCTAGGGCCACCAGTCCCGCCTCAACTGAGCTTTACCCAAACCTAAAAGCTGAAAAGAAAAGCATCAAAATAGCGAGAAATAGAGGATGAAAACAAAACAAAAATGTGCTGGAAAGGCAACAAAAAAGTGACAAAAAATGTGATGAAAAGGCAACAAAAACATGAGAAAAACACGGACAAAAAACAAAAACGTGATAAAAACACAACAAAAAATGATAGAAAAAAATAATGAAAAAAACAACAACAAAAATGACGTGACAAAAAGTTACCATCACTTTTGTAGGTCTTAGCTTTCCTTTTCTCTCCAGTTGAGAAGCTTTTAGATTTGGGTAAAGCCCAGTATAAAAAAAATATGAATCTAAAAGGAATTCCGTGGAGCATGGTGTACCACAAGGTTCAGTTTTGGGACCATCATTATTTATTATTTATATTAATGATTTCGCTTCTGTTTCTATGACCACATTTCCCGTTCTTTTTGCTGATGATACCAATCAAAAAAAACAATAATAAAAAGTCAAAAAGGCACTCGGTTAAGGCGGGTGGTTAGAGGTTAAAATAGGTATTTGTGGAAGTGTCACAATTACGCTAATTTGGGCCAGGCTGGTCAGAGTCCAGGGCTGTTTTTCAGTCCCAGTCCCGCCCCTGTTATACACTAAAATGCATTGAAACTAGAGATCAAAGCCACATTCCCAGACGTTGTCTCCCTTCTTAAACATCTGATAAGAAATGTGTGAAATTAATTCCTACAAACCAGTGATCCTGTACGAAAGAACATTATGGACCCGCCGCCAGCTTCAGTGGGCAGGAGTTTGCTTTTGAGAGTCACCTTAAAGGGACTATACACAGTTTAAAAATGTCAAAATTATGTGTAGAATGAGCCCAGACCTGTTCACCACAACTGCCTCTAAAATCCTGCATATATATAGAAGGTGCAGTTACACGTATGACCTGAGGTGGCAGTAGTGAGTACAAAATGGCTAACTTGCATCTAGCCCCTTTAAACTATTATCAAATCTGTGAAACTGTGAGAAATTGATGGCCTTGGTTCACTCCAGAGCACTGAGGAGCGGTCGGTCCAGTCATTGTCATGGACGTTCCGCCTCACTCATCACACTGATCCATTCACAGTCCCAGGACACGCATCTGACTCATCTTGTGACTTCTTCTTGGACAATTTGATTAGATGCTGGATAATTGACCGTTTTGATTCAATTGAATATTTCTTCGAAGCTTTGAAAAGGACATTTTTATTTGAAAACTTGGGCAGTTCACACAGAAGTTAGAAAGTCTGTCATGGCTGAGTGGAATTATGCCTCGTTCATGTGGTCCAGTACATGAAGTCTGGCTCAACTGGGGAACTCGGGTCAAAACAAGCTTCCAGACAACTGCAGAAATGACACAGAAATCAGCTGAGTGGGTTAAAGGCTGCTGCTCGTGCTTACTGTGAGCTGGAGATAAATGAGAGAAACGCCCGACATTAATGCGAGCAAAAAATGATTATAATTGTGATATTTTATAAACCAACAAACCAAAGTTTAGCTTTAAAGGAATAGGCCACCGTTTTTTACATACTGAGATATGTTCTTACCTTAGCTTTGACGAGTTCTTTAGGACCTGTCTGATCTTCACCCGTGCCTTCAGTCACGTAAACACAGCGCAGACGGCGTTAGCATTTAGCCTCTCCCTCTCTCCTCTATAGAGTTCGGGAATGTGACGTCATATCGCTAAGCATTGTGGGATTAGCAGCAATTGTAAACTAATAGAGATTTTAGAAGTTAAAATACTGGAGTTATTGTTCACATTAAAACACTTGGACACAGTGAGTTAGATGTATTTACCAGCAGTAACTCAGCAGCTAACGGAGCTGATCCACGGCTATTTTCTCCACTTTATAAACTGTTTTTAGCTAATGTTAGTCAATGGAAATGTATGCTAACAGCTGCAACTGTAGACTTTCCCGAACTCTATAGCTCCAAAACAGGTCAAGATAGAAGCTACCAAGCTCTTCCACGTTTTCCCTATTTAAATATGGTTACGTGAAGTGTTCCACTACAAAGTATAATTACACAAAATTAAACAATGTGGATTTTCTAAGCGGATAAAAGGGGGAACTATATTATAAGGCGTAATAATACCAGGAGTAGTTTGGCATGTCAGCAACATGTTTGAGATGTCAGCATCTTCAACAGGTCTTTTACTTTTGTTCTTGGGTTTATATTCACATTTCAGACACAGCACGTTCATCTCTGGGACACAGAACCCGCCTTCTTTCTGATCTGTGTGATGACTGGACATTTACATCATTGTTTTAACCAATGAACCTGAACCTTCAAGTGTCTTGACATTATACCCTACCAGACTTATGCTTCCAAGGTCATTTCATATCAGACACTGAGAAAAAAATGAAAATGTGTCTTCACAAAGTGTATGTAAACATCTGGTTGCCACTGTATGTAGCTATAATGCTTGCAATGGGGAGAATGTGCAGTGGTCGCGTCTGTGTACCATTTCATCGCTCATCAGTTGAATCTTTCCAGCTCCAGTGTGACAGACAGCGTTCATGACTTCAACGTGCTCAGCTCTGGCCTGGAGGCTGACGGTGGAGATGAAAGATCAGGCATCATCACATGGGCCTTCAACAGAAAAAGCAATCGTTTTAGGCTGCCTGTCGCACAGCAAACAGAATCACTGAGATGCATCAGACTTTCCACGATAATGGTACTTTAATGATGTTTACAACACCAATACCTGAGCTTTTTTAGGTACCTGTACTTCTAGAACCATACAGCAGAACAACAGCGTGAATTTATTCCACGAAAGACTCATTCTTTTACATTTGTATCATTTATTTGAGCTGAAACAACCAACCTGCTCCTGGACGCAACACCATCAAAACTTGGATCAAAAGATTGGGATAATGTGAGACACCCCCTTTATCTAGGCAACAGAACACAAATGTGGGCATGTGTCCGCGCAGTAACTCCTAAAGATTATTGACGGAAGTGAGCGGGGGAAGTCTTTAGGAGTTACTGCGCAGACGTTGTGCTCCTCGTATCATTACGCCTCACAATATAGTCCCCCTTTTTATTTGCTTATAAAATCGACATGTTACATTTCTGTGTAAATATACTTCGCATGAAAACACTTCACGTAACTTTATTTAAATAGGGAACACGTGGAAGAGCTTGGGAGCTTCTACCGTGAGCTTTTTTGGAGCTATATGACATGTGGGAGAGGCTCCGTTTGCCTGGCAGAGCGCACGGACAAAGACCAGACGGGAATATATTAACTCGGCTAAGGTTAGGTAAGAACATATCTCAGTATGTAAAAACGGTGGCCTATTCCTTTAAAGCAGCCTACTTTTGATCACTTTCAAGTGTTTAAAAATTGCTTGTTTGACCCCAAGACTGTGTACTGGGTACAATAGATACAGACTGCATCTCGTCATAGAAGGGGGCGTGGCTTCGCCGAGGGGGAAAATAGAATCTTTAGAGAAACACTATTTTAGCCATTTTCTGGTGAAATATGAACTTATTTATCACATAAATAAAGTCAAGTGTAAATCGGGCCCATATGGATATTTTGTCGCAACAGATTGTTCTGTAGAAGTGAAAAAACGGCAGTTGTAGCAAGCGCTAGCTAACCGTTAGCATTAGCCCGATGCTAACATGTAGCATCAAGTTAGCATTCTCCGTTATTCATGTATTTATGGGCTGTTGAACCACTTTGCTCCTCCCCATGTCTTTGTATCTTTATTTAGTAGAAACTATATTCATAATTCAGCATTTGTTACAGTAGTTTTTGAATAATTAGAGAATATTTAAATTTTTTCAAAATTGTTTTCTCCTTAACTGTTTTCAAAAATGACCATATATGGGCGATTCCAGAGATGCCGTCTGTATCTATAACTACTACTACTGTCCTGTGCTGACCCCAGACACTACCTCTTCTGACCCCCACACTGTGATTGTTAATTAAAACATTTTGACTGAATTATGTTGTATTTGATTGACTTTTAAAGTAGCCTACTTTTGATCACTTTCAAACATAAAAAACATGCTTATTTCAAGTTTCAAGTTTAATGGTTTTGTATAGCCCAATATCACAACAGAAGTCGCCTCATAGGGCTGGCCTATTTGACCAATCCCCATGATTCTGCTACTAGTCCAACATTAGTTTGGGAATGTGTGGTTCACTTTACCCCGTTGACCTGTCTCAGTTTACCCCGTGTGTGGGGTAAAGTGGGACACATGACCACTTTTTCAAGAACAATCATATTTTCATTGCCCTTTGTCCTGAAGACATGCTCATCATTTCCATAGCTGAGCAACATCCTGAATTAATGGGAAATGTGTTAATTTTACTGATGTATAATTTTAGCTCAGCCCGAGAGGAGCAAATGCAAAAACTGTATCACATCACCCCGCTCTCCCCTACTGGCTTTTGACACTTTTATTTTTTGGATACCAGGAGCACCTAGACTTTTTTTCTCCATTATCATACTCCATGTCACAAGACCAGTCAGATGCGTCTCCAGCCGGCGTGTAGCGCACAGCATTGTGAATGAATTAGCGTGATGAGACGGGCGGAACACCCACGAGCAGCTCGGGCCCGGCGCTTGTGGGGTGAAAGTCAGCGATTCCTCACAGTGACGGTCGCGCCGCGTCACAAGTGGCTTAAATAGAGAGGCAGGAGGACCAGGACAGCCCAGCTTCTCACCCCCCCCCCAGAGGAGCCTCTCCGTCGGTCGCAGAGATGAGTCGATCCGAGCGCACGTACTTGGGCATGTTCACCGAGGGCAGGGCCGACGGCGACCAGCAGGGGGACGAGTCCATGAGCACCGCGGGCATCGAGGAGGCCTACAGCAGCATCCTGAAGGAGCTGGGGGAGGACGTGGAGAGGGACGGGCTGCTGAAGACTCCACTGAGAGCGGCCAGAGCCATGCAGTTCCTCACCAAAGGGTACAAGGAGACCGTGCAGGGTGAGCTTTACCTTCTTTTTCACAGTTAAATATTGGGTCATAAACTGGTGAAATGGGAAAACATTGGAGAAATAGGCAAAATATAGGGGGGAAAAAATAGCAAAATTGTACAGAACAAATTGGGGAAACGGGAAAAAACAGGAATTGGCAAAAATAAGAAAAAAAAATGGGAAAAAGTTGGGAAATTGGGGGGAAAAAAGAGGGGGAAAAATGGGGGGAACTTTTTTTTTTGAGCTGAAACAACCAAGTCACTCTCTTTAATCCTGTCCCTGGACCAACAGCATCAAAACTTGGATCTAAAGATAGAAGCTTTTTTCAGTTCCTGCTTTCAATAGTAATAATTATTTTTTTCGATACCAGACTGGTGTCGTTCTCAACCTGGGGGTCGGGACCCACTAGGGGGTCGCGAGACAAATTTGGGGGGTCGCCAGAGCATATAGATAAAATATATATTTTAATATTATTATTATGGTGTCGTAGCAAACATGCTATTTTACCAGGGTGCCATTAATTACTCTAAATTTAATTCCTTTTTGTTTTAGCCGTTGTTTTTTCTTTGTTTTTTAAGAGTTATATAGATTAACCTCTTAACTCCCGCCTGAACCGAGAGGAACTTTTTCCTCACGTCATCAGATTTTTTTTCCATCACTTTTTTGTAACTTTTTCATCATTTTTTCATCATTTTTTGTCACATTTTTGTCAATTTTTTTGTAATTTTTTTGTAATTTTTTTGTAATTTTTTTGTCATTTTTTTATCACATTTTTGTCATTTTTGTGTCACATTTTGTCACATTTTTGTAATTTTTTTGTCACATTTTTGTATTATTTTGTCACATTTTTTTTTTTTTGTCATTTTTTAATCACATTTTTGTCACATTTTGTCACATTTTTGTCATTTTTTGGTAATTTTTTTTGCCATTTTTTGTCACATTTTTGCCACTTTTTCATCAATTTTTGATGAATCATCACCATCCTTGTTTTCGTCTCAGTTCTGTTGCTATTTTCACACCTTTTTTCCCAGAAGCTTTTGGACTGGGGGTAAAGCCAAACTGGAGAAAATGTGCTCGGTTCAGGCGGGAGTTAAGGGGTTAATGTCCCTGTTTTTCCCATGGTCTGACCCGGGTGGGGGTCACGGTCCTAATTAACTGTTATAATGTGGGTTGCGGCTCTAAAAGGTTGAGAACCACTGGTTTAAAGGAGCAGGCCACCGTTTTTACATACTGATATATGTTCTTGCCTGAGCTTAGACGAGTGAAAGAGCGTGGTAGCTTCCAACTTCACCCCCGTTTGGAGCTACGGGAAAAATGCTGGGAGAGGCCACATGCTAACAACATCTTTGGTCTTTTTGCATGACTGAGTGCTTGCACAAAGACCAGACAGGTACACATCAACTCGTCTAAGCTCAGGTAAGAACATATCACAGTATGGAAAAAACGGTGGCCTGTTTCTTTAATGGCCAGTAAGTGCGTGAAAACATGACTTGCCTTGTACCACCATAGACATCATATTATAAAGGCTAGATGTCTTAAGGCGGAGTCACTTCCGGCATAACCGGCGGCCATCTTGCCACAGTGAAGCTTTCTGGCGAGCTCAAGAAGATCAGCACGAACACAAATCCTCATATCTCGCTGAAATCTTGACGGATTTACAAACAGTTTGGTTTCTCACAAACGTTATTAACGAGGCTATAATATAAAACATGTTGATTATGTTCATGTTCATATGTTTGCAGTGTCATACCTACATCTCTGACGTTTATAACAAACCAAACCGTTTGATAATCTGTAGAAAATTGAGTAAGTTAAAGGGGGGGTATTATGCAAAATGGACTTTTTCAAGCTTCACATCATGTTATTCTGTCATTCCCTCATTAAAAACATGGCTGAAGTGTTGCCTTGGCACATTCACGTATTTTTGAGTAATCTGTAAAAACTCTGATGGCGGTCATTTTAAGGATAGGTTTGCCTGAGTCCTCCTAGGAACGCCCCCACCTCCTGGAGACGCCTCCGAGCTTTCATCCCCCTCCCCACTGATGCCACAGACAGCGTGTGGAGGGGGCGTGTCTAAAGGCTCAGAGGTTCTTAAAGAGACAGAGGCCTATTTCAAGACTTTCACTACAGCCATTTTGAGAGAGACATTTTATACAAGGCAGTTATTCTAATTTACTGCATTTACAGACCAACAGAAGGTTTGCTCATCATTGTAGTGTGATATAGACTGGTGCTATGGGACTGAAAAAAGCAGAATACCCGCTCTTTAAAATAAGAAATCATAATTACTGTGTTGTGGAGCAGTCTTGAGCAGTGTTAAGAGCCAAAAACAAGGTCAAAAAAAGTTATGCTTGAGGGCCAACAACACATTTTTCCCATTTTAAATGCCTGCAACATGGCTAAAACAGCAGAAAAGATAAACCAGGTTGCCCACACTGTATTAATGTGACGTTCTTCTTGTGACAGACATCTTAAACGACGCCATTTTTGACGAAAACCACGAGGAGATCGTGCTGGTCAGAGACATCGAGCTCTTCTCTCTCTGTGAACATCATCTGGTGCCATTCTTTGGAAAGGTAGGTTCTGTGTGCAAAAACAAGCAAATGATATTAAGCTTATGGATCTACGTTTTGTACAAGTGTCATTGGTTTGCATGTTCTCTGTTGTAGGTCCACATTGCCTACCTCCCCAATAAGAAGGTGGTGGGTCTCAGTAAACTTGCTCGGTGCGATATCAAGTTTGTTATCCCTAAAAATCTAACAAATGCTGTGTGAAAACATGACAACGTACGGTCTCACCACCAGAACGCTCTTTCTTTCAGAATTGTTGAGGTCTTCAGTCGAAGGCTACAAGGTAACAATACTATATAAAACCAGTTTATGTACCATCAACGCTTTTAACGTACAGTAGGTAAAAAATATGAATGTGTTTTTTCTACTAAATAAAGATACAGAGACATGGAGAGGAGCAAAGTGGTTCAACAGCCCAAAAATACAATGCTAACAAGGAAGCTAGCGTTAGCTTCATGCTACATACATTCAGGGGCTGGACTGGGACTGAAAAACAGCCCTGGACTCTGACCAGCCTGGCCCAAATTAGCGTAAATGTGCACTTAACACCCGCCTTAACGGAGCACATTTTCTCCAGTTCGGCTTTACCCAAATCTAAAAGCTTCTCGGCTGGAGAGCAACAGTGTAACGCCTCCTTTGAAAGCTGAGACCTACAAAGTGATTGCAACTTTTTGTGAAGTCGCCGCATTTTTTGTCATAGTTTTGTTGTTTCTTCATTACTTTTTGTGGCTTTTTGTTGAATTTTTGTCACATTTTTGTTGAATTTTTGTCATTTTTTTGTGAGTTTTTGTCATTTTTTTGTTGAATTTTTGTCATTTTTTTGTTGATTTTTTGTCATTTTGTTGTTGATTTTTTGTCATTTTTTTGTTGAATTTTTGTCACTTTTTTGTTGAATTTTTGTCACTTTTTGTTGAATTTTTGTCACTTTTTGTTGAATTTTTGTCACCTTTTTTCCATCATTTTTTGTCACATTTTTGTTGAATTTTTGTCACATTTTTGTTGAATTTTTGTCACTTTTTGTTGAATTTTTGTCACATTTTTGTTGAATTTTTGTCACATTTTTGTTGAATTTTTGTCACTTTTTGTTGAATTTTTGTCACTTTTTTGTTGAATTTTTGTCACATTTTTGTTGAATTTTTGTCACTTTTTGTTGAATTTTTGTCACATTTTTTCTATAATTTTTTGTTCTGGTTCTGTCACGTTTTTGTGGCCTTTTTGTTGCGTTGTTGTCGTGTTGACTTTTCATCACATTTTTTGTCCCTTTTTTTAATGCTTTTTCCGGCACATTTTTGTTTTATTTTCATCCTCTTTCCTCACTATTTTGATGCTTTTCTTTTTAGCTTTTAGATTTGGGTAAAGCTCGGTTGAGGCGGGACCGGTGGCCCTAGAGCCAGTGGCCCTTCTGTGCTAGTAATGGTTGCTAGGATGTATGTTGGGACACTTGCTGTTTGGGGCGGGGTTTTGCGAAAGGTCAATTCCATGTGTTCATTCATAAATTAACGGCTGCAGTGAGATTCTACAATGGAAAGAGTCTTCAAATGAAAGAAAAACCAATACATAAAAAGAGCATTTCCAAACAGTTACATTAGTCTAAGTAAACATTCTGCTACCTGTTCTAACACCCGCCTCATGTTGTCCCACAGTGCAGGAGCGCCTCACCAGCCAGATCGCGGAGGCCATCAAGGTGGCTCTGGAGCCTGCGGGGGTCGCCGTGGTGGTCGAAGCCGCGTGAGCATTTTTATTTTGACATCCTGCATTCCTAAACCGACGCCTTGTTTGTGTTATCGGGACTGAGCCGCTGTGTTTGCCGCAGACACATGTGCATGGTGATGAGGGGGGTGCAGAAGATCAACGCCAGCACCGTCACAAGCGTCATGTTGGGGAAGTTCCACGACGACCCCCGGCTGAGGAGGGAGACTCTGGCTCTCATCAACAAATGACACACCAGATGCAAGTCTTCCAAGAGTTGTAATGTCACTACTGTATAATCACAGACAACATTTAAGGTCCTATAGTGACCTTTTTCTTGACGTGGAATAAAAATGTTTTGCTCTTTTGTTTTGTGTTGCAACGCGTCTAGCTATAAAGCATTTTCAATGGATTGTGAAGCTTGTTGTTTTCTTTACCATCTACATATTTCTCACTGAAAGCTGTGAAACAAGGATACTGTCAAGGAATTTCTTCAGTTCTGGCGCATTAGGTCTATAAGAGTCTACAAGAAAACGAACCAATACATGATAAACAAACAAGATACAGTGGGAACCAGACATGAAACCAGAATTAACTTTTAAATTTTATTTCATTTACTAATGTGCGAAGAATGACAGATAGATTTTTTTTAGAAATGTTTTTGTAACTAGTCTACCTGTGTGTAATCTTATTTATTTATTCATCAGGGACGCTACAATCAACATAATTACAATTAATATTTGCAGCTGACGCGATGCATGAAGAGCTTTTAGCTAGTGCTAATTCACAGCTCAGTTCAGAATCAGAATCCCTTTATTGTCATTGTGCAAATGTACAAGCATTTTTAAAAACCAGCTCCACAGTGGTCTCAAGTCAACCCTTGCAATCAAGAAAAAATTAAATATAATATAATTATATAATATTTTTGATCAGCTGCAAACACAGACTATTTTAGTTTTTTTGTTGATTTCAATGAAAGAAAATGTAAAAAAAAAAAAAAAAAGGTCTCACTCCCTTTTCTTCTTGTTGCTTAAAGCTTGTTAAAGAGGGGGTATTATGCTTTTTTCAGCCACATAGCACCAGTCTATAGCACACTACAATGATGACGAAACCTTCTGTTGGTCTGTCAATGCAGTAAATTAGAATAACTGCCTTATATAAAATTGCTCTTTCAAAATGGCGTTAGCAAATGACTTGAAATAGGCCTCTGTCTCTTTAAGAACCTCTGACCCTTTCCGACACGCCCCCTCCACACGCTGTCTGTGGCATCACAACAACACTGCGCTCGTTGTCTCAACTGTATTGAAACTACGATCGGTGCATTTTAATTTTTATTGTTGGAAAGGAGCTACTGTTTATCACTTTGTGAACAATGGCCACACAGGATATTATTTGGAAATGAACCTTCCACACCGGACGCTTGGAAGGGGCTCTTGCCTGAAAAATAACTGCTGTTTGGAGGCTCTCTCTTTGCATCTGCCATGCCCTATGGATCTCTAACTATACCCCCATGGACGACACCAGGATCTGCAGGAGCCCATACGATTCAAAGACGGACATTATCTGTGCAGGTGGACAATGGTTTTTCGAGGTTACCCGTTAGCTTGTTATAATCGACTACAGCTCATTGTTGATGAAAAGTCTGTAATAAACCACAAATGTGTAAAGCCAGGCTCATTGTGTGATCATCGTAAAGGCTGCTTCGAGTAGTTGCCGGCTTTATTGACGTTATTTGTGCATAATATGCTGCCTGTTTTCAATGAATGTTGTGAAGGTGAAGGTTGTTAGCTTGTCGCGGCTAATAGTGCCTTAGCTCCGGGAGAAAACCACTCGGCTACGACTCACTGTAGATGAAATGTGAGCAATAAACTACACAATCAACAAGCCAGGCTCCGTGTGTGATCATCATAAAGGCTGCTTCAAGCAGTTGCCTGTTTTAGTGACGTTTTCCATGCATAATATGCTGCTTGTATTCAGTGAATTTTCCCGTTAGCTTATCGCGGCTAGCTTGTTAGCTCCGGGAGAAAACCACTCGGCTACGACTCACTGTAGATGAAATGTGAGCAATAAACTACGAAATCAACAAGCCCGGCTCAGTGTGTGATCATCATAAAGGCTGCTTCAAGCAGTTGCCTGTTTTAGTGACGTTTTCAATGCATAATTTGGTTGTATTCAGTGAATTTTCCCGTTAGCTTGTCGCGGCTAGCTTGTTAGCTCCGGGAGAAAACCACTCGGCTATGACCCATTGTAGATGAAATGTGAGCAATAAACTTCCAAATCAACAAGCCAGGCTCCGTGTGTGATCATTGTTAAACGGTTCTTTATGTGTGTGGTGGTTTTATTGACTTTATTTGTGCATATTTCTCGTTTCCACGTGATGACTCGAGGTTTAGCTTAGCATTAGCTTTCTCCGGAGGCTCTGTGCATCATCAAGGCCCAGCGCAGAACCAGACACTGAAATAAGTGTTCTTGTCACCGGTTTTAATCCTGGGTGTTTCGGTAACAGAAACACTGATGTGTGTCTTTGTAAAAGTCTGCTGTGGCTCCGGTTCACAACACATGAAGCTAATCCTCCATGATGACTCTGTTTACATCTTAGGGCTAGACACTGCGGGGAGGGGGTTCTGCTGAGGAGCAGTGGTTGGTTACTCGGCTGGTGACGAAAGGTCGGAGGCGTATCCTGGAGGTCGAGGGCGTTTCCTGAAGGAATCAGGCGTTTTATCCCTAAAATGGCCGCCATCAGAGTTTCTACAGATTACTCGAAAATACGTGAATGTGCCAAGGCAACACTTCAGGCATGGTTTTAATGAGGGAATGACTTAATAACATGATGTAAAGCTTGAAAAAGTCGATTTTGCATAATAGGCCCCCTTTAAGAACCAACCATGCAAAATGTGAATTTTTTAAACTTTTGATCGGGACTTTATGATTAACATTTTCTTGTACTTTGTTCCCCTTGCTCTTCCATAAGTGAATAACTGACATACTGAGAATGGGCCGACTGACCTTCTGGTGTCAGTGGCACCACTTCATTTACATTTAAAAAACAGTCCTGTTCACACAAGGAACACGTTAATCTTATTCATAAAATAAATTAGATAAATAAAAACTCATTAAAAGTCATATACACATATATACAATTATTATGCAAATCCCAGTGATAACAGTATATTTTTCAAAAATATTGTAAAAAACTCAAAATCTATTGTTCCAAATTATTATGCAACTCATCGTTTCAATATATTTTAAAGCTTGTAATTAACTGAAAATGGTCATTTGTAGCATTAGGAGGTCATATTTACTGAAATCAAAAGCTATTTCAGTCCAAAACATCTAAACAGGTCAAGTTATATTTTACCATAGGAGCCCTTGTGTGATGCAGCTTCAAAATTCTTAAATCCATTCAACTTGTGAGTTTTTGGACAGTATCTGCTTTTGTTTGCAGGATGTTAGAATAACCTCCCAGGGCTGCTGTTTGGATGAAAACTGCCTCCCACCCTCATAGATGTTTTACTTGATGCTCCAAAGGTTCTCATCAGGGTTGAGGTCAGGGGAGGAGGGGGTCCACATCATGAGTTTCTCTCCTTTTTTGCCCATAGCAGCCGGTGATGCAGAGGTTTTCTTTACAGCAGGACATGGAGCGTTGTCATGCATGAAGAGGATTTTGTTCAGGAAAGCACAGCTCTTCTTTTTGTAGCATAGAAGACAGTGGTCAGTCAGAAACTCAGAGGTCATTTCCAATGTGAAATGTGAATTTTTGCCATTTTTCAACTGGTCTTAACCTTTGTATCGGGACTTTATCGTTAACATCGGTTTTCATGTACTTTGTTCCCCTTTCTCTTGCATAAACCACCACTTCATTTGCATTAAAGCACACTATAAACTAGTCCTGTTCACAAAAGGAACACAGTAACCAGTTAATCTTATTCAGAAAATAAATGAGAAAAACAAAAACTCATTAAAAGTGATACGTTTGTGAGACTGTTTGGTCCAAGAGCTTAACATTGCAGTGCTTTCCCTTACTGAATGTATTGTTGACCATTATAAACCCTTCTCATTATGAAAGCAGAAGAACCTCATTACTACATGACATATTCATTAACATGCATGACGTCATTAAAAGTATCAATATCGAAAGAAAACTATCGCGATATATTGAAAAATCGATTCGCACCCCTACTATTTCAGGATAATGTTATTCTCATGACACATTGAAGTGACCTCAAACTGATGGATTCCATGGACGTATTATTGAAGTATTATTGAAAGGAAGAGAAAATAAACTTGAGTTTTCCTTGTTGGAACTTGTTCGACGTTGGTGGATAACCAGAGCACCCAAAGGAAACACCAACATGCCTCCATGCAACACCGCTCTGTAGTCAAACTGCACTACAAACACAGCAAGACAAGGCCGTGGGAATCCAGGGTGCTGAGGGCGCTGCAGCACCCCCTGGTGGATAGTTTGTGAACTGCAGGCAATACTAACCCCACATTTTCTCCAGCTTTACCCCAGTACAAAAGCTTCCGATATTGATACTTTTAATGACGTCATGCATGTTAATGAATATGTCATGTATTAATGAGGTTCTTCTGCTTTCATAATGAGAAGGGTTAATAATGGCAAGGCCGTGGGAACCCAGGGTGCTGAGGGCGCTGCAGCACCCCCTGGTGGATAGTTTGTGAACTGCAGGCAATATTAACCCCTTAACTCCCACCTGAACCAAGCACATTTTCTCCAGCTTTACCCCCAGTCCAAAAGCTTCTGGAAAAAAGGTGTGAAAATAGCAACAAAACTGAGGCGAAAACGAGGATGAAAATGTGAAAAAAGTGAGAAAACATTGACGAAAAAGTGACAAAAAATGTACAAAAAATGACAAAAATTTAACAAAAAAGTGAGAAAAATTTGACGAAAAATTGAGGAAAAAATGGACAAAAAAGTGCTAAGAATTTGACAAAAAAAATGCAAATAATTTGACGAAAAAGTGACAAAAATGAGATGACTGCCCAGCAAAAAAAGTGATGAAAAAAAATCTGATGTGAGGAATGACGTCATGCATGTTAATGAATATGTCATGTGTTAAAGAGGTTCTTCTGCTTTCATAATGAGAAGGGTTAATAATGGCAAGGCCGTGGGAACCCAGGGTGCTGAGGGCGCTGCAGCACCCCCTGGTGGATAGTTTGTGAACTGCAGGCAATACTAACTCCTTAACTCCGACCTGAACCGAGCACATTTTCTCCAGCTTTACTCCAGTCCAAAAGCTTCTGGAAAAAAGGTGAAAATAGCAACAAAACTGAGACGAAAACAAGGATGAAAATGTGACAAAAAATTAACAAAAAAATGACAAAAATGGACAAAAATTTGACCAAAAAAGTGAGAAAAATTTGACAAAAAATTGACGAAAAAGTGCTAAGAAATTGACCAAAAAAATGCAAATAATTTGACTACAGGATTTGGGCAAAGCTGAACTGGAGAAAATGCTCTCGGTTCAGGCGGGAGTTAAGAGGTTAATAAACAGGATTTATGCACAGAAAAAGTATTTTGGGGGGTACATTTTGTCCCTGAGCGCCCCCTAACTAAAACATCTTCCCACGGCTCTGCAGCAAGAGCGACGCTGATGCTTCCTTTCCTGCTGCTGCTCGCGTTCACCCCCCCTTTGCCTGACTAAAAAAGCTGTTTTAGGGAACAGGGGGCTTGCGTTTTGACCGCTCACGCGTATAGCACCCTCCCTTCTTTCCTTTTTTTTTTTTCATTTGCTTTGTAAGTCCTTACTTCCACAAGACTTGCTCGGTTCCGCTGATGTGTGAAGTGGGACGTGGCGCGTGCAGCCGGGGAGGGAGTGGGGTCAGGGGCTCCCGCTGCCTGGATACATACAGTCTAATATTAGCAGCCTTGCCTTGATTTGTTCGCCGCGTCTCCCGCCGAAGCCGGCGCGCACATGGCAACAGTCCGGCCAATCGCATTTCAGCGGAGCCCTAAGCCCCCTCTTCCTCCGTATAGCAACAGTGGCATCCCTGCTTTATTTATTTATATAGGCTGGGCTCTTTCTCCCCCCCCCCACTCTCCCCACCCCATCCCACCACATCCCACTTCTTCACTCAGCATCTCTCTCAAACTGTGGGGAACAGTTACCGGAGTGACACGCACTGGCACTGCCTGACATTCATTGCTTTTTTCTCCCCCCCCCCATCCACTTTTTTGAGTGCACGGCGTTTTCTTTTCACATCTTTCTTTCCTTTTCTCCAGAATCAGCTGAGATTGTTTACAAAAAAAACTGAAGAGTGAAGCGCATCGGGAAGAAGTTGGATCGTCTTTTTTTCTTCTTCTTCTCCTCCAGAATCTTCTCCGAAAACGTCTCCCAGGATGATCTAGATGGGCACGGAACTCCGAAGAAGAAGAAGAAGAAATGTCGTCGAGGGGAGCGAGGCGGCGTTTTGAAGCCGGAGATGGCGGGACGAGCCGCGGACCGTGATAGGAGGGTGGAGGGGGGGTGGAGGGACACACCATGGCGTGATGACCCAGGACGGTGGTTGGTCTCATCCGAGCCACGTGTGCCACGTTCCGACGTCTCTCTCTCTCTCTCGTGTTTTTTTTTTTTTTTTTTTTTGCGAAAAGCTCCATGGAGGTCAACGGAGTGCTCCTCTGCCCGCCGCGGCTCAGGTAAGGCGTCCCGAACCGGGTCACACATCGGGTTTTTCTCTCGTTCTTTTTTTTTTTAACCCCCCCCTCTCACCACACATAAGCTGCGTCACTCCCAGAAAGCCACGAGAAGTTTTTTTGCCGCATTGGCTTTCGTCAGGCGTTTAGTTTCAGGGATCTCGGGCCATCGTGGGGGAGACTTTCGAAGGTGGAGGCAACATGGCGTTTACCAAAAAAAAAAAGAAAAGCCGCCCGATTAGGTTCTTCCGTCGACTTTCGGGCGCTGAAGGTTTGGTGCCGTGGCCAAGAAACCGATTGGAACGGTCGTCGTGCGGAAAAGCTGGGACGAGTTCTCACGACCGAAGAGCATTTGAACTTAAGTTAGCTTTCACCATTTTTGCCAGATTTGACTTTTTTCCCCCTCACATATGTATCGGAGGACACTGCACAAGTTTTCCCTACCTCAATATATTCGAAACATACTCGAGCTTTACTAAAGAAAAGTCATTGACGTCCAAAATATCGGAAATCGAGACACGGAGAAGCGATGGGATTCCATTCGGGCGGATTTCATAGCTGCGTACTATTTGACCATTTTTAATGCGCGACGCCATTTCCTAAGCTCGGAGTCCACAGTGCTCGCTCGTACTCACCTAATGACATTTGCGGATTGAAACGCAAAACATGGGAGACTTTTCGGCGTTTGTGGTAACGGTGACGAATCGCGAATGACATTTACGGAGAAGCGTTTTGTGTCCGCGGTGGAACTTCGGTCTCTTCATCCACTGTTTTCAAACTTTCGTAGGATTTTATCAAGATGATCGATTTCATATGGAAAACTTTTGCATGTTTCGCGGCGCTTTTAAAAAAAATATATTTCGACGTTCAAAGGGTTCGATTAAATGTTTGTTTTCGCAAAAGGCTTCGCGGCGCCGAGCGATCGATCGAAACGGACGTTGTTGTTTTTTCTTGCTGCGTACTTTTTCCGACGCCATTTGCTGAGCTTCCGCTTTCTGGGATGTTTTTCGTACCTTTTCGTTTTTATGACTTCTTATTGTTGCAAGTAATGTAAATGTTCCAATATACTCCAATGATATTGATTATGCCCTATATCAGTGGTTCTCAACCTTTTGGAGCCGCGACCCCCATTATTGTTAAATAGTGGAGATAAGTTCTTATAATGTTGTTTATAGGACTGCATTTTATTTTATTTATTTATTTTTATTATGTTTTTAATTATTATTTTTAATTATTATTATTATCTTTTTTTTTTTCATGTCTTTTATCTATTTATTTTTTATTTATTTTTTCGGGGGAAAAAAAATCATTATCCGGGTTAATTTTTGTGTTTTTGTTGTTTTTTTGGGGGGAGGAGGGGGAAAAAAAAATCAAAGACCTTTGTTGTAGCTTGTTGTTCTGACTTGTCAATAAACAAAAAGTAAAAAAACAACAACAACAAAAAAAACGAAAAAAATAATAATAAAAATGGCGGAAATAAAATTCATGAAACTACGAACAAATAATGTCACTCTGGTACAATAGCAAACACATGCTACAATAAAACATTAGATTATATGCTAATGAAAATATGTATATTTTATCTAAATGATCTGGCGACCCCCCCCAAATTTGTCTCGCGACCCCCTCCCCGACCCCCAGGTTGAGAACCACTGCCCTATATAATTATGCCGCACTGCTCACTCGTTTGATAATATACATTTTACGCAACTGGCCAATCCAATCTTAAAACATATGTATACTACATATATACGATGTTATAGAGTTTGGGATTATGTCGGCGAAGATCAGCTAAGATTTCTGGGATTGTTGGCGCATCCCATAATAATAATAAAAATAAACCAATGGATTTTATAATGGAAAGTCCTGGAGTCACATCAGGGGCGGACTGGCCATATGTCCATTCTGGAAGAGCACAGAGGGGCCACTGGCTCTAGGGCCACCGGTCCCGCCTCAACCGAGCTTTACCCAAATCTAAAAGCTACAAAGAAAAGCAACAAAATAGCGAGAAAAAGAGGATGAAAAGTCAACAAAAACACGAGAAAAACACGGAGAAAAACAAACAAACTAGAAAAACGTGAGAAAAACACAACAAAAAATAACAAAAATGTGGCGACGTGACAAAAGTTTCCATCACTTTTGTAGGTCTTAGCTTTCAAATGAGGCGTTGCATTGTTGATCTCCAGTCGAGAAGCTTTTAGATTTGGGTAAAGCCCAGTATAAAAAAACATGAATCTAAAAGGAATTCTGTGGAGTATGGTGCACCACAAGGTTCAGTTTTGGGACCACTATTATTTATTATTTATATGAATGATTTTGCTTCTGTTTCTACGACCACCTTTCCCGTTCTTTTTGCAGATGATACCGATCAAAAAAATAATAATAAAAAGCCGAACTGGGGAAAATGCACTTGTTAATGTTAAGGTGGGGGGTAAGAGGTTAAAATATGTATTTGTGGAAGTGTCACAATTACGCTAATTTGGGCCAGGCTGGTCAGAGTCCAGGGCTGTTTTTCAGTCCCAGTCCGGCCCCTGAGTCACATGGAAAGTCTTCCTTTAACATTGTTTTTGGGAGCCAAACCTTTGAGATCCGTTCACTACAAAAAGCCATTCAACAAAAGTCAGATTATTTTAGACCTAAATTGCTCTGAGATGGATTTTGATTAAAACGACTAATACTAATACTAATACTAATACTAATACTAATACTAATGCTTACAGGAGATTAATCTTCGCAGTTTTCACAATTAATGAGAAGAGGTAAAAAAAATTAACAATTGACTCAATTTACAATGCAAAGCAACTGGGGTTCACTCAACCAAGAAGGTAGTTGTGCCAACTTGTAATAGTAAGTTAAAGGGACACTGCGTAACATTTGGGATTATACTGTTGCCATCAGTAAACATGCTCCTAATGACCAGCTCAACACACAAAATGCTATTACCGCAGTGGATAATCAAAGAATGGATTACATGAGAACCTAACCGGTTTAACCTGACTCACAATTTTTTGGAGGAATTAACTATAAGTAATTGACAAAACTTCCTGCTATGAGTCCAGCTAACTTTCAGTTAACAGTTTGGTAAAGTCACTCTTCTCAGTTGAACTAAGAGCTGGATGAAGTTGGCTTCATTTTTTCAAAATCGAGACTCAAAAGAATTTCAATTTTGTGCACAAATTCAGGATCGTTAGGCTGGAAGTAACTGGCAAAAAAAACACTACAGAACAGAATGGTGGGATGGGACCTTTGCCGATCTTGTTTTTGACATGAAAGGAGACACGTCATGCAAAGTCAACTTTTATCAACTTTAAACCGTGTTGTGACTTTGTAGTATTTCTTTTCATGCACGCAGTTTTTCCTGGTTTCTTCTTCTACTGTTCAAACACTCCCATCTGTACTTGGGTTGTAAGGCGTCATAGGAAAAGCACAAAACGGACATAAACTGTGCCTTAAATGTCAATAAAAAGCATTAAATTGGACTTGCCCTGATCAAAGTGAAAGTGTGTTGGAGCCACTGTGTCAAATTCTTATATGGATCATCATCATTTCAATTGTAAAAAGTAAAATGGCAATGCAGAGAATGTTGTGTGCAAACAAAACAGTTAGCATTATATGAATGTTTCTCCCTTGCACATACACTGTAATATGAATTCAATTAAAAATGCTAATTAACCTTATATTACCAAAGGCAGAAATTCACATGCAGTGGTTTTGTTGAATTGTTTTATCATTAGCTGCAGTTTTCTCTGATCATCTCTTGAGTTCATATGTTATAATGACCTCTTCGAGCGGAAATTTTTCCCAGTTTCCCAGCCTGGAACGCACCATGAGACATAGGGTCGCAATTTTGTAAGTCGCTCTGAACTATAAGTCGCACCAGCCTTGGCAACTACCTGGGAGGCGTACCTGCACCGTTGACAAGCCTCTCCCGGCAGCACGTTGTTCAAGCTCTCATTTGCGAACTCGTTCCTCTAGCGGTGGCCATCGTTAGCTCATGAAAAAACATCATGATGAACCAGGAAGTTGCTCCTGACGTGATCTTTTTTAACATACAGTCTGCCACGTGATCTTGAGCTACAGTATTTAAAGGGCTGGGTGTTTTTGTCAATACCGCTACTTTAACGATGCTCCGTTTCCAATACTGACACCTGCACAAAAATATTTGTCGTCTAGAAACAGAAAACGGAACAATAATGTGTGGAAGATCTGAAAATTTACAGTTGATTTACTGTTGTTTATGGTTCATCTCCACTGTGAAGAAATGTGCGAGAAATTGAGAGAAATTGTTGCAAAAATAAGTGGAAAAAAATTGTAAAATGGGAAAAATAGGGAAAATATAAGTCCTAAAAATTTGCAAAAATGAGAAATAATCAGGGCAAAAAGGTGGGGAAAATGGAGCAAACATTGGCGGGGAAAAAAATCATTTATTAGAGCTGTCCCTGGATCCAACAGTATCAAAACTTGGATCTAAAGATATATTTTTTGGAGTACCTGCTTTCGATACTTGGGGTGACGGTGGCGCAGTTGGTAGGGCGGGTCGTCTCATGATCGGAAAGGTCGTGGGTTCGAATCCCAGCTCCCACAAAGGCGCACTGTCGTCGTGTCCTTGGGCCAGACACTTCACCCTCCTTGCCTCCAGTGTCTGCATACATTGCTGTATGAACGAGAGAGTTAATGGGTGACTGGTTCCTTACTGTAGAACGCTTTGGGCCTGATAAAGGTAGAAAAGTTGAGACCATTTACTTTTTTTCAACTAAACGTTTTCCAGTTACCGTACTACACTGCAAAAAGTGGATTCTAAGCAAGTAAAAAATGTCCTACTTTAAGAAATAAGTTCTTATTTTTTCCCTAAAAAGTAATACTGTTTTGCCGAGCAAAGTTTTCTTGAGAAAAACATGCTAATTTTTCTTGTAACAAGAAAGAAAAACTTTGAATCTTCTTCAGTTTTAGACAAAGAATATTTTTCTTATTTTAAGAAAGAATAAGATCACAACAACTCTTAATGTAAGAACTGATTCTCACAGAGAGAAAACACATTCCATTCTTTAAAGTGGGCGGCTCAGTGGCACAGCGGTTAGAGCCTCAGCTTCACAGTTTGCATGTTCTCCCCATGTCTACCACTAAAAACATGTACAATAGGTGAATCCTCCAGCAGGTGATTCTGACCATCAGCCTGGCTCCACATCATGGAGACGGGTCTCCGGGCAATATTTTCCGTAAATATTAGTATTTATTAAGAACATTTTGCTCAAAAATGTGTGTAATTTAGAACATTTATCAAGCAACATTTAAGTAAAATACCCACAATTTTTCACTAAATAAGAATGTTTTCCTTAAATTATTCCATTTTCTGAGGACATTTTGCTTAATTCTAGTTATTTATTTGCTTAAATTTAGTGTTTCTTTCTTGTTTTATGAAGAAAAATATTCTAGAAATAAGAATTCTTAGCAAGAAAAAAATGCTGACCCCATTGGCAGAATTGTTTCCTTAAAACAAGACAAAATGTCTTATTTTATGATTTTTTTCCCCTTGTTTTTAGTCGGGCACTTTTTGCAGTGTATCGTTTAAAGGTGCTCAGCCCTTGCTTTTTTATTCATTCTGTCCTTGTGCTTTGTCTCTTTTAAGGTCATTGAAGATGAAGAAACGCGCTCATCTCTAACGGGGAAACCCCTTCGTCATGTTTAACCGCACAAACCGTTTTCCCCTCCCACCTCCGGCCTCTCTCTGGTCTCCGGAGGCCGTTCGCGTTGAATCCATGGGACGACTCGTTCGCTGATCGGCGGGTTCGGATTTTGTTTTGTTTTTTACCGGAGATGTCTTTTTGCGCCGCGTCTGCCCCAATCGCCCGCGAGCCGAGCGCAGCCACGAACACGCTCTACCTCCACGACGCGGGGCGGCCCTGAAACCCCCCCCCCCGAAACATGAATCCGACAAAGAGCTGATACTATGTGACTTTTTTTCTCCCCCCCCTCCTGCGATCGCAAAACTCAGCCCTCCAGGTTTTGCTTCTTCACCTCGACTCGCCCCGCCGGGACCGAGGAACCCGCGTTCCGTCCCGCGCGTTTCAGCCGGCTTGATTAAAATGGCGGATTCCCAGTGCGGGCGCCTGCAGGACAGCGTGACGTCAGAGCTCGCGTCCCTCCATCTCAGGAACCGGGACGTGGAGAGCGAGCGCAGCGGAGATAATCCGGTGGAGCCTGTCGCGGAGCAGAGACACGCACAGAGTGATGCGAGGACCAGGCCTGAGAGTTCACCAGCAGACCGAGGTAAGGACGGGGGAGCGGGTCTCAGTTTTTGGACTCTGTTATTACAGGAAAAATTCATTTAATTATTTCCAAACAACCTCAGATAAGAAAAAAATATCTAAGAATGAATTTTTCCCCATATTATATAAACAGGGTGTGCTAACCAGTGAGTAGCCTCCCCCAAAAAGCATTCAGTTGTATAAAAATGTTGAAGGGGAAACTTAATGCGTCACTATTATCACACATGCATAGATAAAACATCAATAAAGTCATTTGTTGATGTTGTTTAAAGGAATAGGCCACCGTTTTTACATACTGAGATATGTTCTTACCTGAGCTTTGAGGAGTTCTTTAGGACCTGTCTGATCTTCACCCGTGCCTTCAGTCACGTAAACACAGCGCAGACGGCGTTAGCATTTAGCCTCTCTATATTGCAAGGCGTAATAATACCAGGAGTAGTTCAAAATTCGCGCAGTAATCTTCACTTTACTATGCGGATGCCAAATTACTCCTGGTATTATTACACCTTACAATATAGTCCCCCCTTTTATCCGGTTAGAAAATCCACATTGTTTAATTTTGTGTAATTATACTTTGTAGTGGAACACTTCACGTAACCATATTTAAATAGGGAAAACGTGGAAGAGCTTGGTAGCTTCTATCTTGACCTGTTTTGGAGCTATAGAGGAGAGAGGGAGAGGCTAAATGCTAACGCCGTCTGTGCTGTGTTTACGTGACTGAAGGCACGGGTGAAGACAGGTCCTAAAGAACTCGTCAAAGCTCAGGTAAGAACATATCTCAGTATGTAAAAACGGTGGCCTATTCCTTTAAAGGTGCGTACACACCAAACGCTTTTCGGGCGTCAAAAACGCGGCTAAAGCCCATAGACGCTTACCTAAAGTCAGACGCTTGTCACACTCTGGCTGCTGGCGCTACAACAGTCATCGTCAGCCTCGAGGCCCAAACAAATTCCCAGCGCAGATTCAGCCACTGAAATAAGTTTTCTTGTCGCCGCTTTTAATCCTGGTGTTTAGGTAAAGAAACACTGAAGTGTGTCGTTGTAAAAGTCACAGAGCTGCTGTAGCTCCGGTTCACAATGAAGCTTCACCTCCGTGACTTGTTTTCCGGCATAGAATCTGCCCCGGTGGCTCAGCTACAGCGTACGTCACTGTTGGGGAAAGCTCCTGATTGGTCGACGCTTGCAAATTTCTCCAAAAAGTTCAACATTTCCCAACTCTAGCGTGGGCTGCGCTGGACGCCCTGGAGGCGCGTCAAAAGCTTACCACGCGCGAAAAGCTTCAAAACGAGTGCCTCGCTGACGGATATTTTGGCGCTCCGTGAGGCGCGTCCTCCGTGTATTTTCCATGTAAACCTGGCCGCGTTTGGTGTGGACGCACCTTAATACAGTGGTTCTCAGAGCGGGTCGCACAATCATTTTCAGTGGACCTTTTTTTAAAGCAGTACTAAGTAACTCTGACCCTAGAGGTCACAAGCGCCACTGCAGGTATTGTAGCATGTTGCGTTTTTTTACTCATTAATTGTCTGTGAGAGTAAATACTACGCTGACAGAAAAGACAAAGGGACAGAGGGATATTGTACATCCAATTACACAATGGAGATCTTTTTTTTTTCACTCTAACTTGGCTGTAAACACTGCTAAAGTGGTGCTAGCCCGCACTTAGCTTTGCCCGTTAAAATTGCATTTTTGCCACTTTTTCATTGGTTTTTTTGCCACTTATTGTCACTATTTCATTGCTCATTTGTTGCTTTTTTGTTGTGTTCTCATCCTCATTTTTCCTTCCTGTTTTTGTCGGGATTTTGACGATTTTTTCAAGAAGCTTTCATATTTGGGTAAAGCCAAATTGGAGAAAATGTTGTGTTTGTGTTTTGATCACGTTTCTGCGGTGTGGAGTTTGCTCTTTAATACCGGCATTAAAGCTGGACCGTCGATATGTTTAGTTTGTAGCTAGTTGTCCTGCGAGCGCTTAATAAAATGCTCGAGTGTGCTGTGTGTAATGTTAATGTCAAAACGAGAGGGAAGAGGAAGCAGCAAGCACTCGTTGTAGTGAGTGCTGTTTGTAGCACAGTGCGCCTCAGCCTTGACCCCTTTTTTCTCTAAGCGACGCCCTCAGGTGACCGGTGAAAGCACTGGCACACCGTTGTTTATAGGGCTGTGCAATTCATCGAAATTCAATTACGATTACAACAGTAAATGATTACAAAATTAGCATAATCGCAAAAAATCGCTTTTAATTTTATTTATTTATTTTTCCTATTTTTTTTTTTGTAAAGCAGACTTGCATTATTTCAGGCCGCTGGGATTATTTTCCCTTCGCTTTTCTCGTGCCGTGGCTCATGCTTTTGTCTGACATAAAAACAAACGCCGCTGTGTGATGATGTCATCAGGCCGCGCTGCTCAGTTTGCTTGCGCAGGTGTGAGGGCTGGCCAGCAGGGGGCAGGTGTGAAACAGGGACCTCTCTTTAATCAAGGCGTACTTGAAATCATTTGTACTTTTATGACTGTCCAGAAAACATAAAGTGTAGTGTAGTGTTTTGATTAATAAATAAATAAAACAAAGATAGACTTTTTTAAAGGCAAGAAATAATCGTTTGAATAATCGGGATTTCAATTATGACAAAAATAATTGTGATTCTTATTTTTTCAATAATCGTTTACGCCACAGTTCACATGTGTTCAGTGCTGTTGTTAGCTTTAGCAGAACATGAACAACTCCTTTATGCTCTCATATCATTGTACTTTGGGTGAATGCATTGTTAGATAATAGTCTGCTGTTTAACCTCGAAAAAGTGGTGAAAAAGCAGCAAACTCTGGCAAACAATTGGACAAAAAAGTGACGACAACATGAGCACAAGGCAGGGGTTAAGAGATTGAATGATGTTATGTAGTTATTTGCTGTTTAAACCTTTGCCTTGTTGTAGGTCTGATTCTCTGTGCAACAGCCCCACCTAGAGTTTACATCACCACCTGCGGCTGGATTCATGATCACTATCTGGTCCCAGGGGCGGACTGGGACTGAAAAACAGCCCTGGACTCTGACCAGCCTGGCCCAAATTAGCGTAAATGTGACACTTACCACCCGCCTTAACGGAGCGCATTTTCTCCAGTTCGGCTTTATCCAAATCTAAAAGCTTCTCGGCTGGAGAGCAACAATGTAACGCCTCATTTGAAAGCTGAGACCTACAAAGTGTTTGCAACTTTTTGTCAAGTCTCCGCATTTTTTGTCATAGTTTTGTTGTTTCTTTATTACTTTTTGTGCCTTTTTGTTGTGTTTTTGTTGAATTTTTGTTGAATTTTTGTTGAATTTTTGTTGAATTTTTGTTGAATTTTTGTTGAATTTTTGTTGAATTTTTGTCACATTTTTGTCACATTTTTGTCACATTTTTGTTGAATTTTTGTTGAATTTTTATTGAATTTTTGTCACTTTTTTGTTGATTTTTTGTCACATTTTTGTTGAATTTTTGTCACATTATTGTTGAATTTTTGTCACATTTTGTCTATCATTTTTTGTTTTGGTTCTGTCACGTTTTTGTGGCCTTTTCGTTGCTTTGTTGTCGTGTTTTTGTTGACTTTTCATCACATTTTTTGTCACTTTTTTTAATGCTTTTTCCGGCACATTTTTGTTTTGTTTTCATCCTCTTTTTCTCGCAATTTTAATGCTTTTCTTTTTAGCTTTTAGATTTGGGTAAAGCTCGGTTGAGGCGGGACCGGTGGCCCTAGAGCCAGTGGCCCTTCTGTGCTCTTCCAGAATGGACATATGGCCAGTCCGCCCCTGTCTGGTCCCTGGCAAAGTTCCGATTTTGTGGTGATTTTTTCAACAGCATGGGCTTTTTCATGTAATTATCCTTTACATGAAAGGTGCCTCAAAGCAGGTTTGAAGCCCTCAGTTACGCCTGTGTCATGTTTAAACTCTGACTGTGCCACAGAGAGGCTGAACAAGCAGCTGCGTCGGGCCTGCGTTCGGGTTTATTGGGCGAACTGGGGCAGGTTTGGGCCGGTTTAATGCCAGGTTAATGCTCACAGGCACTTAATAGGAGGCTCATCATGCCCTTTCTAAAGTTACGCCGCATTGCTGCAATTCCAGACACACACGGCGCTGTCCGCAGCCGCGATTCAGTGCATCTACGGCCGCGTGCCATCGCAAGAACTCCGGGGATCACTTACAGCAAGTGCAAACAGCCCCGGCACTGAAGCTCTTCTGCGGGAAGCGTTATTCGGGTTTACGTGGATTTGTAACGGCTTATGTGTGCGGGGGGAAAAAAAGACGAGATCTTAAGTTCATGTCATGACGGGAAAGATTACTGAAATAATTAGGGGGATGACGTGTTGAAATGGGCAAAGTTTTCTTGAGTTTGTGGTGACGAAATAGGGACAATTGATGGAGCCCGGGGAGGGATTATTTTGTCTAATTAAATCAGGCAAGGGATTAGTAATTGAAAAATCGTTCCAGAAAAAAAACAAACCACTCCAGAAAGGCCTAATTTCCGAAATACATGCTCGGCCACCGTTTTTACATACTGAGATATGTTCTTACCTGAGCTTTGACGAGTTCTTTAGGACCTGTCTGATCTTCACCCGTGCCTTCAGTCACGTAAACACAGCGCAGACGGCGTTAGCATTTAGCCTCTCCCTCTCTCCACTATAGCTCCAAAACAGGTCAAGATAGAAGCTACCAAGCTCTTCCACGTTTTCCCTATTTAAATATTGTTACGTGAAGTGTTCCACTACAAAGTATAATTACACAAAATTAAACAATGTGGATTTTCTAAGCGGATAAAAGGGGGAACTATATTGTAAGGCGTAATAATACCAGGAGTAGTTTGGCATCCGCACAGTAAAGTGAAGATTACTGCTGATTTTTGGACACTTTTTCTTTTTGGTGTCTAATAGGGATCTGAATGATTTTGGCCTAATCTGCTCCGCCTTTAATGCCATACAGCAGTGGTTCCCAAAGTGGGTCTCAGAAGCACTACAGGGGGGCCCCCAAAGCTTGTCTGCAAAACAAGTACATTGAGAAAAAGTTCATTTTGGAATGGAAAAATACATGTATCTGGACAAATGCACCAGTTTAAACCAGTATATAGCCGACTGCCATTGCTCGATGTTACTTTTAATGTCATTTTGGAGTAAACCATTATGATTTGGGGGGCCCGTGAGATTTTCTGAACAACACGGGGTCCACGATGTCCCAGACTTTGGGAATGGCTGCCATACAGTATCTAGATTGCGTGGCAGATGTTATGGCTTCACCCCGTTGGCCTCTTGCCGACCACCATCATGAGCAGGACGCGGGCCAACAATCCGAACCACTTTATTTCTTTGACATGTGACAGGGCTGAGCGAGGCGTCAGCAGGGGAGCGTAGTACTCAGTGGCATGTACTTGAGTAACATTTGGAAGTTCTTGGAGTAAGTCTGAGAACAGCAACTACCGTCTTGGGTCTTATTCATTCGGGGGATGGGTACAGGGGCGGACTGGGACTGAAAAACTGCCCTGGACTCTGACCAGCCTGGCCCAAATTAGCGTAATTGTGACACTTCCACAAATACATATTTTAACCTCTTACCACCCGCCTAAACCAAATGCATTCTGTCCTCTTTTGGCTGTGTAAACACCTCATTTGAAAGCTAAGATCCCACAAAGCTGACCCTTTTCCTCGCGCTGTTGCTGTGTCACCTTTTGTATGTTTTTTTTTTCTTTTTTGTCACATTTTTGTCGCATTTTTGTTGCATTTTGTTGAATTTTTAATTATTTTTTCTATCATTTTTTGTTGTGTTTTTTTGTCCGTGTTTTTCCTTATGTTTTCATCCTCTTTTTCTCGCTATTTTGATGCTTTTCTTTCTAGCTTTTAGATTTGGGTAAAGCTCGGTTGAGGCGGGACCGGTGGCCCTAGAGCCAGTGGCCCCTCTGTGCTCTTCCAGACTGGACATATGGCCAGTCCGCCCCTGGATGGGTACCAAGATCCGGCATCGTAACGGTCCACCTGGTCCACCTGAACTGATAAGCTATGATTATATGATATACACCTGAGCTTAGACGAGATTATATGTACCTGTCTGGTCTGGAAGAGCGCGTTAGCTTCCAACTTCACCCCCGTTTGGAGCTATAGGAATACATTGGGAGAGGCCAAATGCTAACAACATCTTCCTTTCCGTAGTCCCTCTGGGGGTAATAGTGTTAATGGGATGACTGGGGGGTCTTTCATCTCCTCCTGCTGTCTCTGGCCAGAAAACCACACTTGCATCTTCGCTGCGTATGGGTCGGAGGCCCCATTACACACTAATAGAATCACAAAGAAGCTAAAAGGCTAATGGGCAAATCTAACTGCGGGCTAGCATCACTTAAACAGTATTTACAGCCAAGTTTGAGTAAAAAAATAATCTCCATTGTGTAATTGGATGAACAATATCCCTCTGTCCCTTTGTCTTTTCTGTCAGCGTAGTATTTACTCTCACGGACAATTAATGAGTAAAAAACCATAACACGCCACAACACCTGCAGTGGCGCTGATGGCCTCTATTGGCAAGAGTTACTTAGTACTGCTTTAAAATTGTGTTGTGCTTGTTTTCATCTTCTCATCATCAAAAAGCTTCAGCCTATAATAGTTTCATATAACGTTAGCCGCTAGCCACAAGTGCTAATCAGCGTCTGTTTAAGAGTTTTAGGTGTTTCACTTTAAACACTGGGGAAAGCCTTGGCATAGATTTTGTTTGTATAGTTAAGTTAGGTACGCATCAACTCGTCTAAGCTCAGGTAAGAACATATCTCAGTATGGAAAAACGGTGGCCTGCTCCTTTAATGACGGTCTTCTTAACGGGGTCGGTGCGTCGCCACGCTAATCGCAAGCTCAAATGAGCACTAAAAAGGCTCCCTCCCTCTCATGGATGCATTCCCTGCATCGGATCTGTTCATCCCCACGACCCAGAGGGCACAGAGGGCACATCCCCGCGCTGTGCCTCCAGCCACGTCAAAGACACATTATGTTAAACTAAGAAACCCCCGAGCCTCTGCCGTTAACCCGCTGGAAAAAGCTTTAGAAAACAAAACATAACAACCTTGTATTGAACAGGCAGAAAGGCCACTTTTCTCCCATGTGCACCTCAGCACGAGCCGGTGTTGACTAACTGGACACAATCTGACTGTGACAAGCTTTTTTCCCCCCTTTAGGTTCCCTCCCAGAGCTAAAGCCAAGTCTACCCAAAGTTGTATTTTACCTCCCACATATTAAATATACAGTATGCTCAAATTGGAAATAAATTGGGTCCAAATGTAGAGCAATGAATATAGGCCTATGTTGCCTATATATACAGCCTGTTTCTATGTATAGGCAATATTATTAGTTTTTGCCTTTCAAGTACCAATAAGAGTACTATTAAAATACTGACTGATGTTCTGACCCGCCTTAGACCCCCCCAATAGAGCAAAACTGAGCATTTCACACAGTGTCTTTTTGTGCCTTATCACTACAGGCACTACAGGCAAAACTCATTCTTTTCAGTTTTCAGGTTTTGGGTCTAATTGGTCTCTGAACATATAAGCTTTCACCCGGAAACAGAAAATATACCTAATCTTCACAATAACATGTTTAAATATTGCGCTGATTCAATGTTCCCCCATAGACTTATATGGGAGAATGCAATTTCAAGGGCCTTTTTCTCAAAACACATTTTTCTGTCATTGTGGCGACACTATGTCCACGTCAGTCGGACCTAAAGACTTCAAATTTTCCAGCCTTGGACTGAACAATATTTGGAAGATTTTTTCAGAGGGATTTTTTATTATCTAATCCCTAAGCCCCATTTATTGAGTTTTGAATGTCAAAAAATGAGGCGAAAATTACATTTTTTACACATTTTTCCACTAAAAAACAGCTTATTTTAAAACTAAACAAGAAATCCTAAATCCCCTCTGAGAAAAAGTCTTGGTAACTCATTCATCAATAATATGAAACCATAAATTGAATGTAGCTCTATCCATTATTCAAATTTCATCACCGAAGAGATGGGAAATTTGGGGCATTTTTAGGCATAAAACACCTTGTTCTTATATGAAAAGATAAAATGACAGAAAACTTGTAATGTATTTTTTTCTCACATTTCTGCCAGTGATCTACAGCAACAGTTTCAAATTGATATCTGTAAATATACATTTTTTCCCCTATTCACCTGCAGTGTCTCGCCTTAATATGCCTGTGAGTGCGGATGGATTTGTGAACAATATTTGAGAGAAATCGTTCTTTTGCGTAAATAGAAAAAGCCTTTGAGTTCAGCACATGAAACATGGGAGCAAATTATTGTCTTTTCTCATGATTTCAGTATCTTACTTGAATACATATTTTGGATGCTCCTCCCAGCTCTGGTTGTCAGGGCATCTCCCCGCACAGCTGTTGTTTTGTGGGCGAACGGAGGCGAGGCAAGGCGAGGTCTTGGGCGCTGGGAGCAGGCCCGGGTGCTGAGCGCAGCCCCTCCCGGTATTTGAGGCAGGCAGACTGTGTCACCTGTCAGCTGGCCAGTCCGAACACACACAGTCGCAATGATATATTTGAGCGGAGCGGCGGAGGGAGCAGCAGAGCGCTCTGGGATACGGCTGCAGCCTAGTCTTCACGGCTTGTTGCTGTTGTTGTTGTTGTAGAGTCTTTGGAGCGAGGCATGGACCAGTGCGACGGTGAGCCTCCATCCAACCTCTCCTTGGTTCATCTAAACGGAGCCATGACAGCCACGGAAGCCAAAGATGAAGGTATGTTCTTTCACTAAGGCCTGAAAGATTTACTAACATCCTGATTTGCAAAGATGGAGAGCACATTTTAACTGCGTCCAAGAGTATTAGAGAATATGAAGTTCTATCTGAACAAGCACAAGAGTCTAAGAAAACGATGCATGGCCATAGAATAATGTTCTATATAGTGTTTTTTGAGAAATATTCTCAGTTTTCCTGAAAAGTTTTCCATTGTCCACAGCTTAAAATTCTCTTAGGAAAACAAACTGCATCTCTTTTCCTGAAGGTTTTCACTAATACGGCTTCTCCTACTCCTACAGTACTTTTATTGTGGTGGTAGGTGGTAGTAGTAGTAGTAGTAGTAGTAGTAGTAGTAGTAGCAGTAGTAGTAGTAGTATCTGAAAAACGCATCTTAGTAAAGCCTCACCCGAAATACCGTACAATCCTTTTCATATTTTTTTCCAAGGATAGGAAGACCCTATAAAGACGCAAATACACACAAATAAAAGATGTGTTTTTATTTTCTTAACAAATCTATTGTTAAACACCTAAATAACAGATGTCCCTTTTTTTCTTTTCTTTTTTTTAATAAATCTATTTATCAAGATCTTCAACTTGCTGAGACCCCAACAGCACTGACAGCGTGTACCTTGTGCACATGTGACTCTGAGCTGTCCGAAGCAGATTGGTACTGGGGCAACATCTCCAGGTACATCCACCTACTCAACCATCTATCCGTCCATCTATGCATTCATCCACCCATCCATCTTTTAGAGATTCATGACCGATCCAGTCTTTAAATCCGATCTATTGCGATACTCTCAAAATACCTGTATCAGCTACCGATACCGTTACTGAATGTTGGATCACGACATCCCGCATATAGACTGCAAGACTATGATGTCATATTGTTAAGGTATAAAGGTATAATACTGGAATTATTGATCACATTAAACCGTTTGACACTACAGTGTTTTCGATGTATTTGTCTCTAGTGACTCGGCAGCTAACAGCTATGTTTTCATCCATCCATCGATCTATCCAACTGTCCATCCATGATGCATCCATCCATCCATCCATCCAACCATTCCATCCATCCATTCACCCACCCCATCCATCCATCCATTCACCCACCCCATCCATCCATCCATCCATCATCCAACCATCCATCCGTCCATTCACCCATCCACCCATCCATCCATCCATCCATCCGTCCATCCATCCCATCCATCCATCCATCGATCTATCCAACTGTCCATCCATGATCCATCCATCCATCCATCCATCCATCCATCCATCCATCCATCCATCCCATCCATCCATGATCCATCCATCCATCATCCAACCATTCCATCCATCCATCCAACCATTCCATCCATCGATCTATCCAACTGTCCATCCATGATCCATCCATCCATCCATCCATCCACACACCCACCCAACCCATCCATCCATCCATCCATCCATCGATCTATCCAACTGTCCATCCATGATCCATCCATCCATCCATCGATCTATCCAACTGTCCATCCATGATCCATCCATCCATCCATCCATCCATCCATCCATCCATCCATCCATCCATCCATCCATCCATCCATCCATCCAACCATCCAACCATCCATCCATCCACCCACCCAACCCATCCATCCATCCATCCATCGATCTATCCAACTGTCCACCCATTCCATCCATGATCCATCCATCCATCCATCCATCCATCCATCCATCCATCCATCCATCCATCCATCCATCCTCCAACCATTCCATCCATCCATCCATCATCCAACCATCCATCCATCCATCCATCCACCCACCTAACCCATCCATCCATCCATCGATCTATCCAACTGTCCATCCATTCCATCCATGATCCATCCATCCATCCATCCATGATCCATCCATCCATCCATCCATCCATCCATCCATCCTCCAACCATTCCATCCATCCATCCATCATCCAACCATCCATCCATCCATCCACCCACCCAACCCATCCATCCATCCATCCATCGATCTATCCAACTGTCCATCCATTCCATCCATGATCCATCCATCCATCCATCCATCCATCCATCCATCCATCCATCCATCCATCCATCCATCCATCCATCCATCCATCCATCCATCGATCTATCCAACTGTCCATCCATTCCATCCATGATCCATCCATCCATCCATCCATCCATCCATCCATCCATCCATCCATCCTCTTGCTTTGTTCACAGTGCCAAATATAACTTTTCATTCTGGTGGTGGTTTCAGGGAGGAGGTTAATGAAATCATGCGAAACACTCCTGACGGCACATTCCTCGTGCGGGATTCCTCCAGCAGAGTTGAAGGGGAATATACCTTAACACTTAGGTAAGAGCAAATCTGCTTGACAAGAGCACACTGGAGCATGAATGACAGAGTAAAAAGCTGTACGAGAGCCCAAGAGTGGCTGAAAAAGCGCTTCGTAAATGGACTGTAAAGTAAGCGCTTTGATTTTGTGTTCACAGAAAAGATGGCACCAACAGACTGATAAGGATCTTTTACCGCGAGGGAAAGTATGGTTTCTCTGAGCCTCTGGGCTTCTCCTCCGTCATGGACCTCATCCACTTCTACCACCACAAGTCCCTGGCTCAGTACAACGCCAAACTGGACACTCGGCTACTCTACCCCGTGTCCAGATACCAGCAGGTGAGTCTCAAGTGACAAACCAAATTAAGTTAGTGTTTTTTCCTTTTTCTGTATCTCTATCTTTTTTGAGGTGTTGATGGAAGTGGACATAAATGAAGTTGGAGAGCAGCTCAAGATGTTTCAGGATCGGTATCAACAGAAGAGCAAAGAGTACGACACCCTGCTCAAGGAGTTCAACCAGACATCACAGGTAGAAAACATCACTTACTGTAAGGTCCAAAGTCATTTTTCTGCTCCACGTGTGATTAAAACTAAATTAAGTCTTTATTCTATCCAAATCCTTCTAACCTTACACAATTTGACAACAACAAAAAAGGACAGTGGAAGAAACTCAAAAGCAGCCCCTATGATTTCTGCGCCAACTTCAAACTACGACACCCAGAATGTTTCATCTTCATGGAGTAAATGTATGCATATATATGGGGGCCCACATCTACAGCTTTCATCTATCATCTCCCCCTGCTGTCTCTGGCCAGAAAACCACAATTGCATCTTCGCTGCGTATGGGTCGGAGGCCCCATTACACACTAATAGAATCACAAAGAAGCTAACAGGCTAATGGGGAAATCTAACTGTGGGCTAGCATCACTTAAACAGTATTTACAGCCAAGTTTGAGTGAAAAAAAATGATCTCCATTGTGCAACTGGATGAACAATATCCCTCTGTCCCTTTGTCTTTTCTGTCAGTGTAGTATTTACTCTCACGGACAATTAATGAGTAAAAAAACGTAACGGGGGGGGTCGCAGGATGGGTCAAATGCAGAGGACAAATTTCAATGTACAGTGTAACATTGACAAATAAAGCACCTAAACCTTAACCTTAACAGCAGTTCAGTCTGAACTCACCTCGGGTTAATCGGAGCTAACTGTTCGCTAATGACAGATAAAGGTCAACTAGAAATGGTGCACAGAGTCATCAACCTGCTGGCCAGGTGTTGTGCCACTGCCCTACTGCTTCTAGAAGACAGTGGCTGTCATTTAACTGAGACTCAAATCGAGCCGAATCTTTAGCCTAGCTGGACTAGTTGGACAATAATCACTGGCCGATGTTGTAAATGCTATACGTTTGTATAGAGCAGGGGTGTGGCCCAAATGTGGCCCTCAGACCAATTTTTGGTGGCCCTCGGGCTGCTTGCTGAATCAGTTCACATCATCAGAGATTGTCCTTTTTATTTAATATGTAATAATTCTCCACAATTCTATTGTGAGACAGAGCTGGCATTAAGGTTTTCAGCATAAATAAAGGCATGAGGCACAATTCAAACCTCTGCTACTCGAAGGTTTCGTGGAACTAACTACCGACCCATGGCCCTTTACCCCGTGTACGCTCCAACATGTGGCCCCCCATGAAAAAAGTTTGGACACCCCTGGTATAGAGTCTTTCTGGGGCTATTTTGTTGGTGTCGTCCTGATGGGCACTTTCCTCCCAGAGGACATTACACTGAAGAGAGTGAAAGTCCTGAATGGATTGCAGTGGGCACTGACAGTCTTCTAGCTCAGAGCACGGTAGTACGTTTCCGTAAAAGTTATGCAGGTTGGTTATAATGACCCTTTAGTAAATTAATAGTAAAATGGCAAAGTACTGGTGAGTGCTTGGTAAAATTATGATAAAATGGCTGGAAATGATTAAAATGGAAAATCTAAAATGACAAAGGCTTGTGTAAATTGTGGTCATGGTAGTGGCCTCTGTGTGCGCGCTAACAACATAACATTTTAACAATAACGAGAAAGGGGAGTTTTGTGCCTATAGCTTACATAGTACTTCTTTAATGATGCCCGGGTGTTGGCTGTTGAGATGGTACTTGTACTTGTAGTATATCTAAGCACTGCATTGTAATACTTGCATTTTGCCCCGTCACTCTCGATAGTAAAGTGCTCCCACGCTGGCCTTTTTTTTTTTCCCCACTTCATATTGGAAAACTGGGATGAGATGGACGACTTCTTGTGGACAATACAAATGTCTGGGAGTGCCCTGGCGGTCTCTGGTGGTGCAAAAATGTATTACAAGTATATGCACTGCCACAGCAAATTAGATGTAGATTAGCCATCATCTTAGTTTACTAATCTAAAAACGTTCCCCTGGCGACACCTAAACATTCAAACTGCCAGAGGGAAAAAAAAAACAGAAAGCACACGCACTCAAGAAGACACCATGTTGAAGTGAGTCTTCCTGGCTGTTCCAGGAGCTGCAGAGCAAGAGGACGGCCATCGAGGCGTTCAGTGAGATCATTCGTATCTTCGAGGAGGAGTGTGAGACCCACGAGCGCTACAGCAAGGAATACATCGACATGTTTCTGTCCCTGAGCAGCACCGAGCAGTAAGTGTCCACTCTTACCCTGACCTCAACCCTTTGCAGTGTGTGCAGATCCGGCTCCAAGGACCACAGAAAGTCATTTGTGATTTTATGCAGGAAGTGATTCATTAAGTCAATTTTGATGTTAGCGTTTTTCCACGGCATTTTAGAGGTTCGAGTATAATCCTTTTTTTCCGCCTCCTGAATTGTTATGCACCATAAACAGAACCTGAAACTTTTCTCCACATTTTAAAGCTTATAGATCATCACTGGGCATCTGTTCCTGGAAATGGACGGGGAAGTTGGGACATTAACATTAAGTATTTCTCAGCATTTTAAGCTCCTTTAAACACCAGAGCATCAGCTATAGTACTACAGCTTTCACAGTGACAGGCACAGGCTACTTTGGTTCTACTAAAGGCCTTCCCAGCTCTCTTGTTACTTTGGAGGCCTGAGTCGCACCCGGAGCACATGACAACTTAAGGGGAGACACTACAGGCAAAACTCAATTTTTTCAGTTTTCAGGTTTTGGGCCACATTGGTCTCTGAACATATAAGCTTTCACCTGGAAACAGAAAATATACCTAATCTTCACAATAACATGTTTAAATATTGCGCTGATTCAATGTTCCCCCATAGACTTATATGGGAGAATGCAATTTCAAGGGTCTTTTTCTCAAAACACATTTTTCTGTAATTGTGGCGACACTATGTCCACGTCAGTCGGACCTAAAGACTTCACATTTTCCAGCCTTGGACTGAACGATATTTGGAAGATTTTTTCTGAGGGATTTTTCATTATTTAATCCCTAAGCCCCATTTATTGAGTTTTGAATGTCAAAAAATGAGGCGAAAATTACATTTTTACACATTTTTCCACTAAAAACAGCTTATTTTAAAACTAAACAAATCCAAAATCCCCTGAAAAAGTATTGGCAACTCATTTATCAATAAAATGAAACAATAAATTTGAATGTAGCTCTATCCATTATTCAGATTTCGTCGCCGAAAAGATGGGAAATTTGGGGCATTTTTAGGCATAAAACACCTTGTTCTTATGTGAAAAGATGAAATGACAGAAAACTTGCAGTGTATTTTTTTCTCACATTTATGCCAGTTAATCTACAGCAAACGTTTCAAATTGATATCTGTAAATACAAATTTTTTCCCTATTCACCTGCAGTGTCTCGCCTTAATATCAACGTCAACAAAAGAACTACAGAAATAGTAGCTCCGATTACAGCTGTTCTGACTCTACTCTAAATGCAACGTGGAAGCAGTATTGTATTGCGATATTAGCTGATGCAATATTGCAAGAAGCCACGAAATATATCGCAGCATCACTAAAGTCAGCCAAAAAACAAACAATGCATTGAACTTATAAATGTGTAAAAGTTCAGTTTTAGTTTAACATGTACTATCTTGTTTTGGTCCTGATGTAGTCTCTTTTTAATTCTTCTTTTGACCCAATTTGCTGAAAAATTGGTTAAAGAAGGTACTGCTTTAACATTTACTGAAGTGATTAGATTGAAAGGTGCATTCACACAAAATGTAACAAAGTGCTGAAACTGAAAAAAAAAACTATTGAAGTATTGAAAGCATTGCGATACTTGCGATGCATCGATTCTTGGTGTTGCAGAACAAAGTATTGCAATCCATCCACGTCCCTAGTAAAAACAATGTCTTAAAGTAATAATGATGCATGATGTGTTCAGGACACAGGACTCGGAGGGGCTGCAGCTGAAAGTGGATGAGATCCACAGCAGTAAGAAGAGGCTGGAGGACGAGCTGCAGACGAAGGCTCGGGCGTACTCGGAGGTCGACCAAAAAATGAACAACCTCAAACCAGACCTGGTCCAGCTCAGGAAAATCAGGGATCAGTATCTGCTGTGAGCAACTTTTAAGTCATTTATGTTTATTTTTTATTTTATTTTTGTCGTTGTCAACCAGAAGAAATATGTTTCTCTTAAATTTAATGAATGGTGTCAAATTATAAAGCACTTTTCTATCTTCATTAGGCCCAAGACGCGTTACAGGCTGAAAAGTGAATCCACTTGTCAAAACGCAGTAATGAAGAGCCTGTGCCTGCTCTGTTTAAAGCATATACAGTATAACTTTTAGAAAAGTTTCTGTAGGGAATGTGTTCCCTGCATTTAAAGTGCATATGACAGACCAGCTCTACATTAACTGACCACTCCTGAATTCAAAAAGACGAGAACGCTGGTGTGCCAAAACCAGTCTTACACTTTCATCATGAGAAGCTTCTGGAGATAGAACTGAAACATCCCTTAAATAAATCAGCCCAGTCCAGAAAATCTACTACGTGGGCCGATCCCTGCACGGCACCAACAGTTGTGTTTCATTGCAGATGGCTGATCCAGCAGGGCACAAAGCAGAGTCAGATCAATGAGTGGCTCGGGATTCAGAACGATGAAGAAGAGTAAGTGTTCAGAAATCTCAACTGCCCTTTACAAACACACACATTCAGCTAATTTGCATGGTACAACCTGTTAAGGACCACCTATTTTGATGGACTCTCGCCTGGCTTAACTAAACAGTCACTTCTCCATATTAGAATTACTGTTAAAACAACATACTTTGTCCAAATTGCTAATGTGAACCATCATAGGAATCAGGACAAGAAGCAGCTTCTTTGTACATTTAGAACGACATTGTGACAAAAACATGTAAAAAGGTTCTTTAGTTATAAAATTAATACAAATATAGCTTTTTTTTATATATATCAAAAATTACACATAAACTGAAATATCTTTCCTTAAAATATACTTCATAGCACACACTGCAAATTGAGTACAGTTGTAACCTTACTGGTCCTCAGCATGTGTGCAAAATGTCAGAAGTCTAGGTCCAAGTATGTTGGATTTGTAAACTTTTCAGTGTTTTGGTGCTACATCTTATTAGCATTGTGCACAAACCTCTCCAAAGTGACAAATGTTCTAAAAGCAAAAATATTTTCACAAATTTGTCAAACAAAGTGCAGCTGTTACGACAAACCTCCAAAAAATGGACTAAATTGAAGCAAAACGAAGTGGGTCATTTTTCTTCCATATTTATCTCAGTCACACCCTTCCCCCAAAACAAAATGGCCGCCTTGTTTACTCAGAAAAGAGCTTTTACACGTCTTCATTCACTGTTGATCTGGACTATGGCAGATTGTTGGACAGAGACAATGAACCTCTACTCAGATGTACCACTGTCCACTGTGGACATCTTAGACAAGTTTGTGCCTAAATGCTAATGTGGCTAACATGTGGCTAACATGTGCTTCTGGCACCCACTGAGCACTGCCAGCTCAAATATCAATGGATTTCTTTGGGAAATGGCTCATTTTGAAGAGATTAGTCATTAGGATTAAGGGAACAGAGCTGGAATTGCCCAAAAAATTGTTTACAAGAAGATTTTCTCATTTGTGGAGTATTTTTAGCTAATTTCTGACCGTGAAAATTGAAAATAATGAGCCAAATTTTCCAAAAAGAGTATTTTGTTGAAATTTTTGTTGAATTATATTTTACTTGAGTATTTTGGACCAAAAAAATCCAGTCAGCCTATGATTGGACTAAAAATAATTTAATATGGATAAGAAATACTTAATTTTAATGCTCGATTTTTTTATTTTATTTTTCTGTCCTTAATTAATGTTTTGATGTATGTGATGGTGTTCCATGACTGGAATAGATGTTTTGGGGAGAATTGCCTGTTTAAAAATCTGTGCCACATGTCTATATTGGTCGAAATATAATTTGCCTAAATACTGTATGCAAGTCAATGGAACTGGAATCAGTCCCTGATCAGGGACGGCGGTCCTGAACAGGTTAAGGTTAGACTTGAGGTGAGAGATTTTTGGCTAGTTTTGTATGTGACCTTTGTGATGCCTTAATTCGGTCTTCATCGTGGAAGGAGAAAAGTCATCAGCTTTGTGGCATCTTCCTAAAAAAAAAACCTCTCCCTCTCCAGCCCCTATACGCTGGCGGACGAGCCTGACCAGGAGGACAGCAGCTGGTACGTGGGCGCCATGAGGAGGAAAGAGGCCGAGGAGCTGCTGAGGGGCAAACGGGATGGGACCTTCCTCATCCGGGACAGCCAGAGTCACAAGGGCTCCTTCGCTTGTTCTGTCGTGTGAGTGGCTGCGTTTTACAATAGGGCCGGTTCTGCCAATTTGGGGCCTGAGGCAAGGCAAGGCAAGGCAACTTTATTTATACCGCGCATTTCGCACACAAGGCAACTCAGTGCGCCTTACAAAAGAAAACATGTGAAATTACAATCAGGTTAAGTTAAGGCAAAGCACATATATGAAAACATCAAGACATTGGAAACACACAGTACACCTGGGCAGGCGCTGGAATTTTTTGTTCTTCTTGCATTACCGAAATATCTACTGTAGTCATTGCTTCAGTAGATATTTAAGATTGTGCTACTACTATAGATACAGACGGCATCGCTGCAATCGCCCATATATGGTCATGCAAACAGTTAAGGGGGAAAACAATTTGGAGAAAAATCTAAACTTTCTCTAATCATTCAAAAACTACTCCATTTATAATTCAGCATTTGCTATAGTTTTCTACTAAATAAAGAAACAAAGACATGGAGAGGAGCAAAGTTGTTCAACAGCCCATAAATACATAAAAAAAACGGAGAATAGATACAGACGGCATCTCGTCATAGAAGGGGGCGTGGCTTCGCCGAGGGGGAAAATAGAATCTTTAGAGAAACACAATTTTCCCTCTTTTTAGCCATTTTCAGGTGGAATATCAACTTATTTATCACATAAATAAAGTGTAAATCGGGTCCATATGGATATTTTCTCACAGCAGATTGTTCTGTAGAAGTGAAAAAACTGCAGTTGTAGCTAGCGCTAGCTAACCGTTAGCATTAGCCCGATGCTAACATGTAGCATCAAGTTAGCATTCTCCGTTATTCATGTATTTATGGGCTGTTGAACCACTTTGCTCCTCTCCATGTCTTTGTTTCTTTATTTAGTAGAAAACTATATTCATAATTCAGCATTTGTTACAGTAGTTTTTGAATAATTAGACAAAGTTTAGATGTTTTCAAAATTGTTTTCGCCCTTAACTGTTTTCAAAAATGACCATATATGGCCGATTCTAGAGATGCCGTCTGTATCTATGCTAACTTGATGCTACTTGTTAGCATCAGGCTAGTGCTAACGGTTAGCTAGCGCGAGCTACAACTGCCGTTTTTTCACTTCTACTGAAAAATGTGCTGTGAGAAAATATCTATGTGGGCCCGATTTACACTTGACTTTATTTATGTGATAAATGAGTTGATATTCCACCAGAAAATGGCTTAAAAGAGTGAAAAATTGTGTTTCTCTAAAGATTCTATTTTCCCCCTCGGCGAAGCCACGCCCCCCCTTCTACCACTTTCACCACAGGATACATAAATATTGTTCTTTTTGTCCCTCCCCCCCTTGTGTTCCAGTGTGGATGGGGACGTGAAGCACTGCGTGATCTACCACACCTCCACCGGCTTCGGCTTCGCGGAGCCCTACAACATGTACCCCTCCCTCCGAGAACTGGTCCTGCACTACCGCCACACCTCGCTCATCCAGCACAACCAGCAGCTGAATGTCACCCTGGCCTGGCCCGCCCTCAGCCCCCAGCCCAGCTAAGACCCCGCTTACGACCCAGCGTACCCTTCCTCCTTCCACCAACGGTACCATAACGATTCCACACTTTCAACCATCTCTGGTCCAGTTAAGGTCCACCAGCACAAATCATGAACCAAAACCACGTGCTCATCATCGATCCTTATTACCTTCTTAAAGTGGAAAGCACAACGTACAATTCTTTGGTTGGTAAAATGTTTCCAAGTATAATCTCCTGGCCAATATAAACCCAATCAAAACCAATTATCGCATTATGGGAACACTTTTTAATACACAACTTTGATGAGTAACAGATCTAGAAAATGTAAAAATGTACTTGAGGCTAAAGCAAACAGTATATCATCCTTTCTGAAGTCCGAGGCATTTTACCAGCCAGAGCGGAGACACTTTGTTAAAGCACATTTTCGTGGTGGACTCACAAGGACAACCTTAACAAAGAGCACAAACTCAAAAACAGATCGACATCGTCATTTCGCTATAAAAAAATCACACCAATCCTCATGAACTGCAGAGTGGGCCTCTTCAGGGAACCTCCGCTCAGGACGGACGCTGCACTACCTGCATGTGGGGAATGCTAAGCCTGTGTTAGACGAGCACTTTAAACCGAACGAGGACAAGAAGGGAACCTGGAGAAAGAAAGGGAGAACATTTCGGGTTATGATTACGAACAGGTTATTACTTTAGCTTGTTTTAAATCAGTTCAAATGTGGAACAAAACGTGAAAATTGGGTTCATTACAGAATTTCAGTTACCATATTTTGTCGGGACTCCTGAGAAGCATTTCGTCCGGGGCGGGGATGAGTCAAACAATACATCCTTAACTGAACATCTCAAATATAAAAGTCCTGTGTCGCGGAAATAGGACACAGAGGGCGAGCCGTGTTTGTAAACTACGTACATAGTGAGAATAATGGCCGCCGACTCGTCAAACTCAAGTGAACCAGCAGAAATAGACTCAAGATCAAAATTTACCCCCAAAATACTTTTTCTGTGCATAAATCCTATTTATTAACCTCTTAACTCCCGCCTGAACCGAGAGCATTTTCTCCAGTTCAGCTTTACCCAAATCCTGTAGGCCAGTGCAACGCCTCATTTGAAAGACCTACAAAACTAAATGGATCTTTTTCCTCACATCAGATTTTTTTTCATCACTTTTTTTGGTTGGGCAGTCGTCTCATTTTTGTCACATTTTCGTGACTTTTTCGTCAAATTATTCGCATTTTTTTGTCAAATTCAAATCACTTTTTCGTCCTTTTTTTCTCGCAATTTTTCGTCATTTTTTGGTCAAATTTTTGTCAATTTTTGTCATTTTTTTTCAATTTTTTTGGTCACTTTTTCGTCAAATTATTCGCATTTTTTTGTCAAATTCAAATCACTTTTTCGTCCATTTTTTCGAAATTTTTCGTCAAATTTTTCTTACTTTTTTGTCAATTTTTTGTCAATTTGTGTGAATTTTTTGTCAATTTTTGTCATTTTTTGTACATTTTTTGTACATTTTTTGTACATTTTTTGTCACTTTTTTGTTAATGTTTTCTCATTTCATCCTTGTTTTCGTCTCACTTTTGTTGCTATTTTCACACCTTTTTTCCAGAAGCTTTTGGACTGGGGGAAAATGTGCTCGGTTCATATTGCCTGCAGTTCACAAACTATCCACCAGGGGGGTTGCATCGCCCTCAGCACCCTGGGTTCCCACGGCCTTGGCTACAAGCTATTGCTAACACCCTGATAAGCTAAAACACTGATTGTGACGGCACTGCAGACAATACAAACTCTAATAATCACAAAGAAAGCATTTGTATCATTATATTACCTCTCGGATCATTCAATCTTTAGAGTAGAAACAGAACATGGCGCTGCTGCAGGTTCGTACTTTGTTTACTCGACGTGCGCTCTTGAACCATGCATTTGAGGCGACAATCTTCACAAAGATGATCCCAAAGAAAAAAAACCTTGGCTCATACACATATATACTTAATAGCTTTATCGTTTTTTTCCACCACAGAACTAAAAATATGGACCGTGATATCTGATACGAAGTGTTTTCCTCACTCGATGTTGGAAACTTGGCTGCCAGTTCTATCGTTTGATCAATGTTAGCGTTTGGTCGCATGTAATTGTTTGTTAGCAAATCGGCAATTATCATAAGCGCCAAATTTGGCATAAATGTAGCCTGGGACCTTACGATTCAGAAAAGCCTGTTTGCCGGCCAGAAACGTCTCATTTCGGAGAGGGTTTCCAATTATCCTGATACTGTTAATTGAGAATGTTTGTTTCCCTTTTAGAGATATAGAACCATTTCTCTCAAATCTGTCCAAATATATGTTAGTGAGCGCTTCTCCTTTACCTTTAGTCACCCTAGATTCTGGCTGGTTTTCTCCCCAATAAAGTAAAACTGAACATTTCAGAGTGGCCTTTTATTGTGGCCAGCCCAAGGCACACCTGTATTCATATTCATGCGTTTTTCATAATCTTTTATTCCAACTTGGCTGTGTTTTGTTTGGTTAACCTGCTTTCATTCACACCAATTGTGGCGCTTGTATCCCAAAGTACACGGCTCTACCTGTCCTAACCTAAATAACATAAATAATACAAGAACCACCAAGGTACTCCGAAGTACCATCCCCACTCGGACGAAATGCAGAGAACTGAGTGAGTCCCGTGTTTTGTTGCTTACAAAGAGTCGATCTCTCTATGAAAAAAACAGGAGTTCTCGTAGTTTTTGTCAGAAGAAGTGAGATAGAAGCTTCGTTCCATTTGGAGTCAAATGTGAGGTAATATTTTACAGATCTGCTCTCGGGCTCTGTAAAAGTACTGAAAGTGCCTTTAAGTGCTTCTCTTCCAGTCATAAACCCGATATCAAAACTCGATTATTTACTAAACACATTCTGCTGAGAAAATGTTACAGCCCAGGATTCTGAAACTGGATGTGGGAAGTTCAGGAGACACTAAATTACAAGTCAAAGTAAAAAGAACAAGCGTTGGGTACATTTTGAGGGTAAGCAGAATAATGCAGTAACATTTATGACACTGTATTTCATGAGGTTTTCCATTGAAAACACTATCATGAGGGTAAAGAACATCGACTATTTGGGAACAAAACAATCAATCCAGATTTGAAAAGTGTTCTGCTTAAAACGATTCCAAACGGTAACAACATTTGGTTGTTTGCTTGGCTATTTAAGGCTCAGCCCCAAGTAGTATGGACTTTCAAATAACGTGGACTGGACCGGGCGCTGGGCAGAGGACACTTCACTTCTGTCTTTAGAAGCGTCCTCTCGTACTTGAAGTAAAGTCTAGGCCTTTACTTCGTACTGCTGAGGGAGTACGATCATTTTTGGTAGAGTGTGGGCTAGTTTTGGGATCACAAGCCTTGATTTTCAGGATTGTCCCGAATGTTTGGGGTCGTATCGTCACTCTACCAAGAAGAAACATCAACCCTGTCTAGTAGATGATACTTGATAATCTATACTACGATATAATATTTCTGTACACACTGCAAAAAGTAAATATCAAGCATTGGCTTAAATGACTTGAATTGAGGAAATGTTTCTTGTTTTGAGCGGTTTTCACTCATTTAGACACTTTTCCTGATCGGACCGAGTTTGCTTTGCTTGTTTGAGGACATTTCAGACCAGTTCTAAGGTAAATCTCGCTTGAAACAAGAAAGTAAAATTGCCAATGAGATAAGAACAGTTTTCTTTCCCCATTGGCAAAGAAAATGACCTGAAATAAGGACGAAATATATCGAAACGAGTCAGAAACGTCTCAGAACAAGTGAAATAATCTAGGACAAATGCCCAACAACTTCTTAACTAGTCAAAACAACAAAAAATTGGATTATTATGCTACCAGAACCTCATGATTCATCTTGTAGGAACTGTACAACCGGTAATCACTAGTTAAAAAGATGAAAAAATCGACAGAGAAACCATCCAGCATTGAGTATTCCCACATAAACAGGAGCTACTGTGATATTTAAAATAATATCTCCCTTTTGAATCCAACTGTGTTTACATGACGGGGCCTGATCAGGCGCAGGCTCCGACTTTGCACTTTATGGCTGGAAATGGAAGCGGTGCTTGCGGGTAACACAACTAAATCTATTTTCATAAGAACCATGTAGAGCGTAGCACTTTCCGTTGGGTCCTGCATGCCATCACCGTCTACAGGTTTCAATATAGACTGTGTTGTTTTGATGGCATAGTTGTGTGACTGTGTATAACATTGATCATTGGTGCTAAGCACTTGTGGCTGTTTTCCCCATCAAAGTACAGCTAAAAGCACTAGACTCCCAGTGGAATAGTCCCAAATGACAATGGCACGACCGTTAAAAATGATGTATGTATTCAATGTAGAGACCAAACGTGCTTCAACTGTGTTTGAAAGTGCTGGCAACACTACAGAGCTTTTCTTTTAGACTGAAAGGGAACCAGTTATGTGGCTAATGGCAGGAGTACTTACTGTGTGTAACTACGAATCCGAATTTGACAAATATATGAAAAATCAAGTTGTTTTGTATAGCCTAACATCACAGTTGCCTCAGAGGGCAGAGTATGGCAAACAAAGCCACAGATAACAGCATCCTATCGTACCACATCCAAAATGTTTCCCAACAGTGGGTTCAAGAACACACACGATCTCGAAGAAAGAAGAAGCCATAAAAGGCAGTTGATTAAGAGATTTATTTCACTAACTATCCAGCAGAATGTATTTTTTTCCCAATTAGGGGCCGTCACAAATTACTTTTATGGAGAATAGACTTTGCAACGCTACGTACTGCTAATGGTTAGGGTTACTCCTATGTCTGCGTTTACTATTATCACCTCTAGCAGTAGTATTTGTAGTATTAGCAGTAAGCTTGAACAGAATCCAAATTAAAAGAAGTGTTCGTTACCACAGAAACGCAAAGCGGCTTCCCATAGGCTACCCGTCTGACATGAGCCTCTCCATTCCTATAGGCGTCTCCCAGTCACGTGACTAGAAATGTAAGCGCGGAAACAAAAATGGCGAATACTACAGAAAACGATGGCGTTTCCACACAGTTATGCAGCGTTTTTTCACCTACATCTGTTACGACTCACTTACAAGGAGATGCGGCACTTCGATACGCAAACAAACTGTCGCTGTTGGATATTACAGACCCAGACACGCTTCGGCCGAGTTATTTACTGACGTGAAGTTCTCGGTCAACATCCCTTCACTCGAGTTTGGCGATATTTACAGCTACTTGATAGACTTTCCGTCTTCCTACACAGGAAAATCATTAAAAGCATATAAAAGCCTTTCTGCATACAGATATTTTGAGTCAGGATGGGCATCGAATACATCTGTATGGCGACCAAAAGGAAAGGATATTCTCATTGTCAGGAGTAAGGTAAGCACTTAAAAACCAGTAGGCTAATAATACTGTAAAACACATTGGATTGGACACCCAGCTTGTTGTAAAGATATCTTTCACAGATTAGTGAACAGTAAATCTTACATTGACAGTAAATTCTTATATGCTACAACATTCGTTCCTTCTCTTTTGGCGTTCTATACAACGAAATACCAGCAATTTAATCTCTGACGTTGTTGCATCAAACTGCGCAACAAGCTTCAGGCATTTCAGCGGTTTTGAAATGTAGATTTTGAATGACACGTTGGCGAGTTTATGTGGAGTTCATTAGCATGTATCCCGTCAAGATGGAGTCACTTAGCTGGCGTGACGTCACATGGAAGGTACCTATAGAAAGGAATGGAGAGGCAAGTCCCCTATGTAAAAGTGTGGCAAGGTACGTTTGCCTGATTGTTACGAACCAGCTCAGCTAGGGTGAGGGACGTAGCAAAAACCAAGGTGTAAAATGGATAAATAAAGTCGTAGTTTAAGAAAAGGTGCGTTTAAGTTCAATTTAACAAATGAGTGACAAAAATAACCAAACAAAGGCTATTTACAGTATTTACAAAAAGGTTTAACCAAAACAGAGCTAGTCAAACTAAATCAAACAAACAAAATTAGGCCTAACTAATACAAAACCAAGTTATGTCACATTTAAGTGAACGTTCCAAAAAGTGACACAACATAACACACAAAAGGTTAAACGACAAAGGGACACAACACAAAATGGCGCACTGGCCACAAAGACCAGCAGCCCCGAATGTTCTTGGGTGTGGCCTTTTATAGGCGTGGCTGCAGCAGGTGGTTGATAGATACAGACGGCATCTCGTCATAGAAGGGGGCGTGGCCTCGCCGAGGGGGAAATTAGAATCTTTAGGGAAACTAAATTTTCCCTCTTTTTAGCCATTTTCTGGTGGAATATCAACTTATTTATCACAAACAAATAAAGGCAAGTGTAAATCGGGCCCATTTGGATATTTTCTCACTGCAGATTGTTCAGTAGAAGTGAAAAAACGGCAGTTGTAGCTAGCGCTAGCTAACGTTAACATTAGCCCGATGCTAACATGTAGCATCATGTTAGCATTCTCCGTTTTTTTATGTATTTATGAGCTGTTGAACCACTTTGCTCCTCCCCATGTCTTTGAATCTTTATTTAGTAGCAACTATATTCATAATTCAGCGTTTGTTAAAGTAGTTTTTGAATAATTAGAGAAAGTTTAGATTTTTTCCAAATTGTTTTCCCCTGTTTTCAAACATGACCATATATGGGCGATTCCAGAGATGCCGTCTGTATCTATTGGGGGCCAGGTGTTCCGATACCGCACCAATCAGGACCAAGAACTAGCAGGCAAACCAGAACCAAGCCTGAAACGAGTCCTCCAATCGCAGGCCAGAGCTCTCACAGCCAGGTTTTCATGGAGGGAAAGGACAGGTTTAGGCCACACACAAAAAAAAGATACCAAAAGGAGGTAACACTGACATATAAATGGTGAGTGCTAGATCGTGTGCTCCGGAGGGACGGTCTGCTGTGAGTTTGTATAGATCTATGAGTTGGTTTGTCTAAAAATACAAATAATCCTAATCCTATCCCTAATCCTTAAGGTTAACTCCTTAACTCCCACCTGAACCGAGCACAGTTTCTCCAGTTTGGCTTTACCCCAGTCCAAAAGCTTCTGGAAAAAAGCTGTGAAAATAGCAACAAAACTGAGACGAAAACAATGATGGAAATGTGACAAAAAAGTGACGAAAACTTGATGAAAAAGTGGCAAAAATGTCACAAGAAATTGACAAAAAATTGACGAAAAAGTGACGAAAAAGTGACAAAAATATATAAAAATGTTCCTTAACTTTGCGAAAGGAGTGAAACAGCGCCCCCAATTTGACGCTAGTGGTCAAAAAGTGTACTGCATTCATATTTACCTTTGAGAATGCATGGAAAAAAGTGACGAAAAATTGATGAAAAAGTGGTAAAAATGTCACAAAAAAGTCACAAAAAATCAAAAATGTGACAAAAAATGACAAAAAATTTATTTAAAAAAATGACAAAAAAATGACAAAAATGTGACAAAAAATGGATTCAAAATTGACAAAAAAAATGACCAAAATGTGACAAAAAAAATGGATGAAAAAATGACAAAAATGTGACAAAATGTGACAAAAAAATGACAAAAATGAGTTGAACACCCAACAAAAAATGTTGGAAAAAAAATCTGATGACGTGAGGAAAAAGATCCTCTCAGTTCAGGTGGGAGTTAAGAGGTTAACCCTTTCCCTGGCCCTAACCTTAATTTGTGTCATGATATCTCACGTTTTCACAGCAGACTGTCCCTCCCGAGCATACGATCTAGCACTAACCCATATAAATGCTGTGGTTTCTCCATTTTCTTTTTCATTCATCCAACCAAAAAAGGAATTAGCATTTAGCACAGAGGCAAATTAAATAGAGAAACATCTCTTCTGTACAGTCATTCATCATTTCTAATTTTGCTTTGATATTAAGCAAATTAGTCAATGGGCTGACAGCGATGTTTGACAGCTAAATGCTAACGGCTAAAGGATGAATACATTCACGAAGTAGCGGGCTAAATCCACCCATATGTTGTTAGGGTTAAATATAATTCCTCCTTTTTACTTTTTATGTTTAAAACTACCAACCAAGTAGCTCACTGTGAAGGTTTTGCATTATGATAGACGCTAAGCTCATTTCCCTCAACCAACACTTTTCTCAATGGTGGTCATTTGTTGACGGTCCCTAACACAAGAAAACATTTCCAGAGATCATTTCCAGCTTCTTGGGAAGAAAACATACTCTTTTACTGAGATAAATCTGCCGGTTATAAAACATACATCTTCACATAGGACCCTGTGTGGCTTCCGTTCAGCCGAAAAGTACAGCACATGGAAAAAATAACCTCTTTAAAAGTTCTTTAGTGTTGCCTGGAACTCTCAAAGCTAAAGACGTATAGCTTCACCCTTCAGACTGTTAATCTTGTATCTGTTTCCTTTCATTGCTTGCCTTAGACAATGACTACAAAAAAAAAGAAGAAGACTATCCCATCCTTTGAGAAACATAGCAATCAAAAAGTCAGGCCTTGCAACCAAAACGATAAATGTCCCGTCTATTCCTGTAATGGATACTTGCACTGAAACTTTACTATTCCAGCCCTTTTTACAAAACGTACGGAGATGGCGAGACTAGACCACTGCTGTTTTTAAACGCTGAACGCATAATATTTGCACACCAGTGTCTCCTGACCCGAGACACGGCCGATGTTTGCATGCGCCCCCTGTAGGCGGGAGAGGTGCCGGTGCTAAATGACCAAGTGTTGCAACTGAGATTTAAAAGAAAAGAGGAAAAAAAAAAATAATAATCAAAGCACCATTTCATTCTTTTTTGACCCCGACCTTCTGATATGTTTTGCGAAAATATCGTTGATTTGTTGTGTGTCATTTAGTTAGAAGAAGTGTAAGAAATATCGGAAATGTGTCTTGTATAAGTTTCATCCCCCGATTACAAATCTAATCTAAATTCACCCACGGTTCACCCCCGACATTAGTCGCTTGTCGAACAACCTCACTAGATGATTTTTTTTTTCTTTCTTTCAGCTTATGAACTAGGTCTGTGTGTTGGGAGAAGGTTTTTGTGAAGTAGTGAATAGGTTTGGAGAGAGCTGGGCAATCTGAGAGGCAGAGTGGCTCGAAATGTGTTAATAATAATGACATTTATGAAAGTAAAAGTCACAATCCACCCCAAATCCAACGTTTTGGACCGTTTCCAAACTTACTCAAAGACCACTGACTGTTGTCGCTGTTCGATTGCCCGGCACTCTCATTGGTGTGGATACGAGATGACTGTGATATTCTTGAAGTCTCCAAAAGTTACAGGTGAGTTTCAATTGCATGGGGTGTGTGTATACTGCCTGGCCAACATAAGGCCGCCACCGAGATTTGCTGAGCCTCCGATTAGATATTGAACCCAAACGGATCATCTCTTAATATAAGGGGAGGCACTACAGGCAAAACTCAATTTTTTTCAGTTTTCAGGTTTTGGGCCAAATTGGTCTCTGAACATACAAGCTTTCACCCGGAAACAGAAAATATGCCTAATCTTCACAATAACATGTTTAAATATTGCGCTGATTCAATGTTTTCCCATAGACTTATATGGGAGAATGCAATTTCAAGGGCCTTTTTCTCAAAACACATTTTTCTGTCATTGTGGCGACACTATGTCCACGTCAGTCGGACCTATAGACTTCAAATTTTCCAGCCTTGGACTGAACAATATTTGGAAGATTTTTTCAGAGGGATTTTTTTATTATCTAATCCCTAAGCCCCATTTATTGAGTTTTGAATGTCAAAAAATGAGGCAAAAATTACATTTTTACAATTTTTTCCACTAAAAAACAGCTTATTTTAAAACTAAACAAGAAATCCAAAATCCCCTCTGAAAAAGTCTTGGTAACTCATTCATCAATAAAATGAAACCATAAATTTGAATGTAGCTCTATCCATTATTCAGATTTCGTCGCCGAAAAGATGGGAAATTTGGGGCATTTTTAGGCATAAAACACCTTGTTCTTATATGAAAAGATAAAATAACACAAAACTTACAATGTATTTTTTTCTCACCTTAATGGCACGATAATTGCCTTCCATGAGCTTACACTATGATAATGAAGTACTTTTCATTTGTTTCGGGCCTGGCAGTGTGTAAAACCTCCAAGAATATCACAATCATCCAACTTTCCGGTTAAGAGCAGGTTTGAAGTTTGTGTTTTCGGAAAAGTTGGACGAGAGAGACATACTGCATGTACTTGGGTAAATAAAAATACTTCAATGTTGAACCCTTTGTAGATGAAACCGGGTGGAGATAGTCAGTCAGAGCATGCAAAGGTTTTCTTTTCACTCGTGGATATAATAAATACCTCTCTGTGTTGTTCTCCACGGGGCCGTGCCGAGCGGTTCTGCTTCGACCCCCACTCATTTAGCCGCAGTTAGTCGTGCCCCAGTCCGTTCAAAGTGGAGTTAATACTGTCGTGTAAAGTTATTCACTGTAACAATATGCAAATACATGTGTCCTTGGCTGTTATAGGCTGGGTCGTGCACGGGGCTCCGCACAGACTGGCCAAAAGGTGGATGGTGAATCTGTATCCTGTGGGCGCAAAGGTCAGTGTGGAGCCCCGGTCGTCGCCCCCCCCATCACCGATCATATCTGAGAAACTGAATAAACTGACCTTTCTGTTTGTAAAACCTTTGTTGCGAGATGTTACTTTAGCGACTTCAGGACATTGTTTCATGTTGGCACTTTAAACAATAAAGAGAAAGATCAAAACCCGGCGGTCTCCCTGTCGTGATTTTACATAGAAGTAGCAGTCGAGGGTTAAGTTAAGGGCGCCATCTGCTGGAGAGGATGGGGAATTGCGTTGTCATTTTTTAGCCCTTTGGAGGACTTACCAAAACTTTGAAATGGAAAGTGCGTTTTGTGTGGGGAAACTAGAAGATTTGTGCATTGACGTCAGAAGTCGGGACACCACAGTAGCGCCACGGTGCTTCACAGCTACAAGGTCTCCGGTTCGATTCCCAGATGGGGCCTTTCTGTGTGGAGTTATGATCTCTGTGTCTGTGTGGTTTCCTCAGGGAAAATCAGATCCAATCGTTTCAAAGGAGTTCACCCCTCTCACCTGATAACGGAGCTCAGTTGTGAAGATCCAGACCGTGGTACGACACGCAATGAGTACGAGGTCACTAGGTCACTTCAGCCTAACCGTAGCAACATTAATTTTTCTTCTAAATTTCTTCCCAAATCTTCCGGATCAAAGCAGGGTTCTAACTGAGGTGGTTATGTGTGTAATTGGTTGAATTGCTGCTTTTCTGTAGTTGCAGATCAGATGTTCACAACGATCAGGATGAATCTTCGACCTTTCCTCTTCCAGATTCCTGGGTGTTCACTTACTTTTTCCATGCTCTCCTGTGAATGTTTACATGTTATGGCCAATAAAACACTGAACACTGTTTAGTCATTCTTGTGATGAAGATCAGACCACAGTCAGTGACCAATTTAGGCAGAAATGTGAGAAATTCCAAATCATTCACATACTTTTTCCTCCCACTGTATAAAAATGTATCATATAAACATATAAACCAAGGCAGTGCTTCATTTGATCCCCCGTTTCCTTTCAGTTTTTCAGGGTTAAGGATCCAAGCGCTTTTTTGTGGGATCCGGCAAAGATTTGAGATGGTGAGACGGTGTTTAATGAGAGTCCAACAGTCAGGCCAACAGTGTTCCTGAAACTACAAATCCGCAAATGAAGCACATTTCTGTAAAGGTTTCGAGAAATTTTTTGTATTTTCTTCCTTAAAGGGACTATACGGAGTTTGAAAATGTTAAAATTAAGTATTTTCCTCCCCCTACATGTTCCAGCCGTGTCCTAATGTGTAGAGTGAGCTCAGACCTGTTCACCACAACGGCCTCTAAAATCCTGCACTGTCACTCAAAAAGTTGTTAATTCGGGTCCAAAGTGCCGTCATGCACGAGCTTAAAGGGATATTTCAGGATTTTTGACATAGGGCCTCATTTCCTAGTTATCCAGAGTGTTGCTGGTACCTGGAGATATTTTTTTGGTAATTCAAGTTCTTATGTTTGAAGAGTTTCGTGGCACTAGGCTAGTGCAAGGCTAGCACATTTCTATGTTATCAGCTAGCCTGCATTAAAAACAGTCTGACCTGAGGCAAATCATTTATAACACCAGACTAACCATATAAATGTTTGTGTCCATAGAATCATTTTAACCATTTTGCATTTAAAAGACCTTTTTGAGCAACATCAGCTTCGTGGTTGTAGAAGCTACGCGGCGGCGGAGTGATCTGCTAGAAAACAGAGGCTAGGTAACTTTGTGTGAACAAGCAAGAAAAATAGTGCTCAAGACAGAGCGAAATAGTGCTCAAGACAGAGCGAGTCCAAACAAGACTTAAAAATAGTGCTCAAGACAGAGCGAAATAATGCTCAAGACAGAGCGAGTCAAAACAAGACTTAAAAATAGTGCTCAAGACAGAGCGAGTCCAAACAAGACTTAAAAATAGTGCTCAAGACAGAGCGAGTCCAAACAAGACTTAAAAATAGTGCTCAAGACAGAGCGAGTCAAAACAAGACTTAAAAATAGTGCTCAAGACAGAGCGAGTCCAAACAAGACTTAAAAATAGTGCTCAAGACAGAGTGAAATAGTGCTCAAGACAGAGCGAAATAGTGCTCAAGACAGAGTGAGTCAAAACAAGACTTAAAAATAGTGTCAAGACAGAGCGAAATAGTGCTCAAGACAGAGTGAGTCCAAACAAGACTTAAAAATACATATAACTGAAAGTATTTTATCTACACTCTTGCCTCTTACTGTAATTGATTAATTCTATGTTGATGTTTTTATTGATTGTATTTGTCTTCTTGTATTTATGCAACTGTGAAGCACTTTGAATTGCCTTGTGTATGAATCGTGCTCTACAAATAAACTTGCCTTGCCTAGAAAATAGTCCCTCAAAATACGATCATTCATGCGATGCAAGGTCTGTTATATTCCAAAAATGATTCTATCGACACAGACATTTATATGGTTAGTCTGGCGTTATAAGTGATTTGCCTCAGGTGCTCTGTGGAGCGGGTCAGCCTGTTTTTAATGCAGGCTAGCTGATACCATAGAAATGCGCTAGCCTTGCACTAGCCTAGCATCACGAAACTCTTCAAATATAAGAACTGCATGAATTACAAAAAAAAATCAGCAACACTCTGGATAACTAGGAAAGGAAAGTAGGAAATGAGGCCCTATGTCAAAAATCCTGAAATATCCCTTTAATATAGAAGGTGCAGTTACAGATATGACCTGAGGTGGCAGTAGTGAGTATAAAATGGCAAACTTAAATCTATCCCCTTTAATTTCGTGTGTGTGTGTGTGCATGTATGTGTGTGCTTCAAAGTGGGCCGGCCTAGGATAGCACAAAACTCTGCTCTGCTTCTCCTCCTCAGACTCCCCTCCCAGACGTCCCGCCATGACGAGCCCGGTGCTGCTCTCGCTCTTTCTGCTCGGCCTTTTTGGACAGAGCCGCTCTGCCGTCGCTCACCCCAAACCGGCCTGCCGCTACCCCCCGTCCCAGTGGTGCCGCTCCCTGGAGATCGCCATACAATGCAAGGTAAGTGGCCTCCATACCGGACACTGAAGCACCCGCCCCAGTCTGATGAAAGCTGATTTTCCCCATTGGCAGAACAAGAAGTCGTGCCAATATTTCGGATTTACAAACAGGAACGGTTTGGAAATCGTGGTTCCTTAAGGCGGTGATGATTAGTTCTGGGTACCAGTACTTTAACCATACTTGGTTTTTGATACCAATACCTGAACAATACTTTTCTTTCTGGATAATGTGTGGGAGATGTGCAAATTTACAATATCAGCTCTTGGATGTGTGAAAAATAGAGGCAAAATTGGGAGAAATTATGACAAGAAATATGGAAAAAGTTTTGGGGGGAAAATGGGGCAAAAAAAGGGGGAAAAAATTGGGAATTATAGGGAAAATCCCGCCCACTTTCAGTCATTTTCCGGGTTCCAGAAGTAAAAATGGACCATAGTTGTACCATAGTGAACCATAGTTTGACCTTCGAGGATCAGAAAAGTTTTTCCAACTATGTGAACAAAGACTGGTGGTCACTTTTATGAATGGCCGCTCAGTTCTTTCAGTTTGTGTTTATCTCCGTACGCAGCCCTGGTTGTAAAAATAGACTTTAGGCAAAAACGCTTTAAATCATCAACTTTCCAGCAGTTCAAACGGTCCAAATCAGAGCTTTCTTCGTTGCTTTACGCTAACTATCAATATTGTTTGGTAGCCAAAAGAAATTCCATTACCCATAATGCAATGGGCGACCTGAGATGGGCATTCGGCTTGTTACAAAATGAATTATGAGCATGTTGTTCTGGATTTTCTTGTTTTTTATTGTTGACAAAAGGCTTAATGAGTCCTGTATGTTTAAATTAACCTAATCTTTATATTGGAAAAGTTTCAGAGTTTCTTTATTTTCAACACTTTCCAGCCTTTTGACTGGTGCTGTCAGGGGCGTAGCACTACATTCTGGGCCCTGGAGACCCCCCCACTCCCCCATATGAAATTCACATTTCATATTCTATGTTCTTATTTCAAGTCAATGTTTGACTTGAAATTGCATCTGATTTGGCTTCAGTTACAGAAATGGAATAACCTTTAATCCTGTAGTGACAGAGATATTTAGATTAGGGTGGAATATTCTACTTTCATTGGGCCAATTGAAATGGCTATTTTAGGTAGAGCAAAAGGATTATCAGCATCACATTAAACAGGAGGACTGCACCAGGGACAGAGGATATTTGTGCTGAGAAAACTTTAAAATAGGCTTTAAAATGCTACTTTACAAAAAAATATGATACTATGATGTCTCTGTGGCCACAGGCCTGAACACAAAACTCAAGGGCTTCAGTCAGATTTAGTCTCTCACCATATTTGAAGCCTTTACCTTTAAGTGTATTGTCAGTAAATTGCTGTTGTATAAAGTTACGTTGGAATAGACTAAATGGCTCGAGCTCCACCTTTCACTAGAACCAGGCTGACTCGTCTCCAAAGCTGCGCATTTATAATGCCTGAATCCAAAGGCATGCGGCTAATTAGCATCATTAATTCGGCGAAAACGCTGTGCGCGACCTGTGGCTTTTGTCACTGTATTGGCCTGATGGCTTAATTATAATAAATATGAGGAAAGAGAAACTTTAGAGGTTAAAACGAGGAAAGAAAGAGCTCTGTCTCTGACTCTGCACCATCCTCAGTGCAGGCAGAGGCAGGACTCGCCTCACCTCATGTTTAAGTGTCATTTATGACAGAAAGTTTCCTCTCAGGTCCGCTAGAACAGGCTTGTGTTGAATAAAAGAACATTAGAGTGAGGCCAGACTAATATCTGTCTTTCCTCATAGCTCTGTGTCATTGCATTAGAATCCACCTCATCAAAGTCACTGCTGAGCTGAAGCTGGTGCTGAACACCGGTGTGTGGGCTGAACCATTTGGCACATTTTTAAAGGGGTGTCAGGGGCCTGAGATATTATCCATCATTATTGTTTGTGCAAAATTCTGTGTAGCAACCATTGTATTTTAGCCCGGTTATGTTCAGTTCTTATAGCATCAATTATGAGGAAACTTAGAGAGTACAATATGCAGTATTTTTGAGGGCCCCTACCCTGCTCTGGGCCCTGGGTGCTGTAAGTGTACATTTGCATCTGAAGAACCTGTATTTTGTGTTTACCATCAAACATTTTTCATCATTAGTTTGTCGCTAGTCCTCGATCAGTTCACGATTAACTTATGTTTGTGAATTCCTTCTTCTTCAGCGTTACCAGTCCAGCAGATCCTTTCCATTAGATCTGTGTGGAGGTTTACTGTCGCTGCTCTGTCATGTTGTCCTCTCACGATGACCCCATGGGGAGGTGAAAGGAGCCCTCCACATTAACCATAATGAGAGTCAGGCCTCACAAATTGGACTCCACAGGCTGTTCATGTGATCTCCGGGACTTCAGAGACACCGCCCAGTCTACACCCACTTCGGACCCGCCTCACCGAGACAATTGGCAACTTTATTCCACACAGGAGCCGGCATTTGGAAGAGCCATATTAGTTTAGCCGAGGTCACGCTCCAGAATGGGATGATAAAATGCCTGATGGAGGACAGGATGCATGAACGAGGTCTGCAAAGAACATCTACAAGTGTCCCCAAAAATTAAAGTCTTTATCCTTTTTTTGATTTGCAAACTCCAAACTGGCTTTTCAGTCCATGTCGTGCAGGACTTGTTTCACTCTGGATAATGACAAACTCTTACCAGGTTCATCATCTTCACCAGGTCTTTTGTTCTTGGGTTGATCTTCACATTCCAGACACAGCACGTTCATCCCTGGGACACAGAACCCGCCTTCTTTCTGATCTGTGTGATGACTGGACGCTTAAATCCTTGTTTTAACCAATGAACCTGAAATTGCACTACAAAAAGTAAATATCAAGCATTGTTTTAAATGACTTGAATTGAGGAAATGTATCTTGTTTTGAGCGGTTTTCACTCATTTAGACACTTTTCCTGATCGGACCAAGTTTGCTTTGCTTGTTTGAGGACATTTCAGACCAGTTCTAGGGTAAATCTCGCTCGAAATAAGACAAAATTGCCAATGAGATAAGACCAATTTTCTCACCCCATTGGCAAAGAAAATGACCTGAAACAAGGACGAAATGTATCGAAACGATTCAGAAACATCTCAGAACAAGTGAAATAATCTAAGACAAATGCCCAAGAACTTCTTAACCAGTCAAAACAACAAAAATGTGGATTATTATGCTCAAATTGAGATTATTTATACTGTTTATACTAGTCTAGTTAAATACTTTTTGCAGTGCACCCAAGGATGAACCAGACTTGTGCTTCCAAGGACAAAATGAATCTAATTTGTAAACTTCTGACTTTGGAAAAAGTAATAAAAAATTGTGTAGAAAATCTCATTCTTCTGGAATTTGACAAATAATCATTTAAGAAAGGTTCATTCTGCTTTCAGTGTCAAAAAAAAAAAAAATGCACCAAAATACCAAATCACAAAAACATGTTTAAATATTGCACTGATTCAATGGATCTACGTTCCCGCCCTCACCTATGGTCAAGAGATTTGGGTCATGACCGAAAGGACAAGATCGCAAATACAAGCGGCCGAAATGAGTTTCCTTCGCAGGGTGGCTGGGTGAGGAGCTCAGTTACCCGTGAGGAGCTCGGAGTAGAGTCGCTGCTCCTCCACATTGAAAGGAGCAGCTGAGGTGGCTCGGGCATCTGTTCCGGATGCCTCCTGGTCGCCTCCCGCGGGAGGTGTTCCAGGCATGTCCTAGTGGGACAAGGCCTCGTGGAAGACCCAGGACACGGTGGAGGGGCTATGTCTCCGAGCTGGCCTGGTGTCGCCTCGGGGTCAGAACAGCTGGAGGAGGTGTGTGTGGATCGGGAAGTTTGGGCATCTCTGCTGAGACTGCTGCCCCCGCGACCCAGCCCCGGATAAAGCGGAAGAAAATGGATGGATGGAATAATTTAAGCAAGGTTCATTCTGCTTTCGGTGTCATAAAAATTGCACCAAAATACCAAATCATCACAATAACATGTTTAAATATTGCACTGATTCAATGTTTCTCCATGGACTTAATGAGAACATCTTCACCTCAGCTCCTATAGACTTCAAACTTTCCTGTCTTGGACTTAGCAATATTTTGAAGATTTGTTTAATTTCATTTAATTCCTGGCCTGATTTAATCATTTCCAATTATTATGCAGAAATGTTTTTTCTCATGTTAAAATGCACTCTATAGATGATGAATGATTACAATTACAAATAATAATGCATTGGTTTTATATAGCGCTTTTCTGGACACTCAAAGACGCTTTACATTGCACTATTCATTCACTCCATACCTGGTGGTGGTAAGCTACTATTGTAGCCACAGCTGCCCTGGGGTAGACTGACAGAAGCGAGGCAACCAGTCTGTGCCATCGGCCCCTCCGACCACCACCAACCACTCACTCACTCACTACATTCACCAGGCTTCCTGGTGTTACCAAACGGTCTCCCATCCAAGCACCGACCAGGCCCTTCCCTGCTTAGCTTCCAAGGTCTGACGGGATTGGGCAGAGCAAAGGCGGTATGACCACAAATGTACTTATTATATCTATTTATTGGTTTATTTGGTCAGGCTAGGTGCATGTTATTGAACACACATTGGACTCATGCATGTAAACACGCCACACCAGAGAGCCACAGCCTGGTTTCCATCCATTCTCCCACACTCTCATTCATCCTGGCCTGTTGTACATGTTTTATTGGTAGGAAAAAACCTACGCAGACACGAGGAGAACATGCCGCCCATCAATGAGGAGCACTTTCAGTTGTGTAAAAGAATCAACATGCTGTGTGTGCAGGTCCTGAAGCAGTGCATGGAGCTGCGGGGGGTGACCCCTCAGCAGAACGCTCCCCCCGTCTCCCTCTCCGTCTTCTACCAGAGCCTGTGTCCCGCCTGGAGACGCTTCCTGTCCCAGCAGCTCTTCCCCACGTGGACCATGCTGAGAGACATCCTGACCGTCCACCTCGTCCCCTACAGCTCCTCCAAGGTGCGGGAACGCCTTCACAATCACGGCACTACACAGGGTTTTGGTATAGCGGATTGGGCCGTGTTTGTCTGGGGAATTGAAGTTCATGACTAGAAGTGATGGTTCTGTTAATCAGGCGGTCACGAACACCATAGATTTCTAAATAAAAACAAAAAGAGGGGCCGAAACAGGTTTAACCCCCGCCCTAACCAAGAACATTCTCACCTGTCTAAGCTTCTTGAAAAAAAGGCAGATTTTAAACTGGGTTATTGACACAAAGCTTACTGTAAATGCTCTAATACAGGCCGGGGCCTTTATTCACTCAAGGGCATCTAGGACCAGGCCTTTATTGGAACCAGGCCACAATTAGAGACAGGCCTTTATTTCTATTTGAGCAAAACGGACGACCAGGAAAATGAAGAAAAACGAGATTTGTGTCCATTTGCACCTAAAATATTAGGTTCATTTATTAATTAACATTTCAAACCCTCTCCCAGCGGCTGGAACATTGACGCCTTTTATTTTGTCGGGACAACAGGAAGTGTTTCGTTGCTGTTAGCGGAGCTTTGACATCAATGTCACTGCAGGTTTCTGATTCGTTTTTACCGTGGACCGGATTATTTGTTGTTATCTTGTGTAAAAGGCGAGTTTAGACGGAGCGTTTGTGTTTGTGATCGATCATGAGACTGACCCGAGAGAAGACGAGACGCTCGCGCTGATCGAGGAGTTATTTTGAGGCGTGGGACTGACCTGCACACGGAGCAGCTGGACGTGCTTTGAAGACGCGATGGTGACTTTATTAAAACCCTGGAGGGTCACACAACATTTGTTGCCCTGTTTCTACAAATAGTCACAGGAGATTTGAACAGTGGCTAAATCTGTGTCAAAGTCACGCTCGGATCAGCTCCTCCGCAGCGTCCCCCATCGGCCCGGGTTCCCGTTTGTTTACTTCCTGCACGTGAGTTTTCATTTACACCAGTATGAGACAAATTCCTAACATGGGGAATATTTCTACCGCTATAGTTTCTGATAAAAGCCCCGGCCTGTTTTAGAGACCGGCTTTAATTCGCCTCCGCCAGCCGCAAACCCGGCCACTGTCAGAGACCCGGCCGCTAATGGAATACAGGCCAGTATTAGAGCATTTACGGTATATTATCACGGCAACAGAGATATTTGCCTTAAAATGTATTCTGTAACATAATCCGTTGCTTTGTCCAAGAGTGTATTCTAAATACTTAAAAGTCTTTTGCATTGATGTGCATTATATTCATGTATAAATAAAGCGTGTGATGAAAAACATGTAGCTATGGGCTTGCTACAGTGCCTGGTATGAACTTGTTAGGAACAAAGAAAGCACATTATGGACTATACTGTTGCCATTAGTACAAAACATGCTCGTAATGACCAGAAAATGCTATTGCAGCAGTGGGTAACCAAAGAATGGATTTGGATGAGGGTCTAATCTGATTAAATCTCAAATTATGCTGACTTTAGTCACATCTCCATGGAGACGAGCTGGAGACGCCCCCACTCCCGGTAAAGTTACAGCACATGACTTCTTAATTGTTCCATCACGTGTCTTTTTTTTGTCTCTGCAACGTTTTTCATTTTGACTGATGTCCACCATGTCTTCTCCAGGACGCCCCCTCCACATGGTTTTTCCCGTGCCAGCCCGGAGAGCCTGAATGCGCCATGAACATGATTGAGGTATAGGCGCTTCTCTGTGAAGGTCTCCCTGAGGACATGTCCTTCTGTCCTCTGTCCCAGGCATGAGTGGACCTGTCCCTCTCTCCTGTCTCAGCCCTGTCCTCTGTCCCAGGCTTGCGTAGACCTGTCCCTCCCTGTCTCAGCCCTGTCCTCTGTCCCAGGCATGAGTGGACCGGTCCCTCCCTGTCTCAGCCCTGTCCCTCTGTCCTCTGTCCCAGGCATGAGTAGACCTGTCCCTCTCTCCTGTCTCAGCCCTGTCCTCTGTCCCAGGCATGAGTGGACCTGTCCCTCTCTCCTGTCTCAGCCCTGTCCTCTGTCCCAGGCATGAGTGGACCCGTCCCTCCCTGTCTCAGCCCTGTCCCTCTGTCCTCTGTCCCAGGCCTGCGTGGTGCAGCTGACTGGCTCGTCTGCGTTGGAGATCATCAGCTGCATGGAGTCGGCTGCAGACGTCCTGACTGCAGCTCGTCCTGTAAGTTTCTGTGTTGTGCATATTACATGGAACTAGGGCTGTCACGGTATGAAAATTTGACCTCACGGTTATTGTGACCAAAATTATCACGGTTTCCGGTATTATCGCGGTATTTTTTTTAAATGCGTGTTAATATGTTCAGAAAGCATTGATAGTCCTACACAAACTGAAATCGTTTCAAAAAAGTTTAACAGTGCTTGTTACATAAAAAAAAAATACAGACAAAGCCTTTTCAATCAAAGTAAGGAACTAACGATGTGTGTAACGCACTGTGCCATTGTGCGGAGGTATCCGGACACGGCTTATGCTGGCGGTGGCGCTGCAGCCGCACTATGGGGCAACTCGTTACATTCTCCTTCAACCCAAAGTCCCACATCAGCATTTCAGCTAAAGTGCTAACGTTAGCTTCCTGCTATAGAGCTGTGGGAGACGGTCACGCTAACGTTAGCTTCCTGCTATAGAGCTGTGGAGACGGTCACGCTAACGTTAGCTTCCTGCTATAGAGCTGTGGGAGACGGTCACGCAGGAGAGTCAGAGGTTCCAAGTCTCGCTGCTTTAGAGACACTTTTTCCTGCACTTTTTCCTCTATCAACTGTCCTTCAGCTTCTTAAAATACCCAAAACATGTCCAGACTTCAGGCTCGGTCTCTGAGGCTGATCCTGCGCTGTCGTCTCGGACATGATTTCAGCTTGGAGAAAGTTTAGTTTTGGTTGTAGCTCCAGAGGCGCCGGCGGCAGCTTCAGCAGATGAGACGGCGGCTCATGAGGCTCACTTTGCCTAAACCGCGGGCGCGGTAATCCACCGCGGTAAAATATTTTTTCAAAAACAAGACGGTAATTATTATTGTCAACATTTTTACCGGGGTTTACCGCTACACCGGTAACCGTGACATCCCTATATGGAACACATGTTTTTCTGTTTTTCCTTCAGAGGCAGGCTTTGTAAGAGGCAAACTGACTGGTTAAAACATCATTAAAATGTATGCACAACATACAGCATTTCTGTAGGGGTGTCTGAAAGCCCAGAGAGAACACGTCAGTGCACTCCAGATTTCCCACAATGCATTCTGAAAAGGAGGTGAAAAGCCAAAAGCGACAGTTCTTTGCACAAATAGCTTCGATGCTTCTTTTAGGATCAATTTAGTATCGAGACAACCAAGGCCGTGGGAACCCAGGGTGCTGAGGGCGCTGCAGCACCCCCTGGTGGATAGTTTGTGAACTGCAGGCAATATTAACCCCTTAACTCCCACCTGAACCGAGTACATTTTCTCCAGCTTTACCCCAGTCCAAAAGCTTCTGGAAAAAAGGTGTGAAAATAGCAACAAAACTGAGACGAAAACAAGGATGAAAATGTGAGAAAAGTGAGAAAACATTGACGAAAAAATGACAAAAAATTTACAAAAAATGACAAACAATGACAAAAATTTGACAAAAAAGTGAGAAAAATTTGACGAAAAATTGCGAAGAAAAAGGACGAAAAATTGATTAGAAATTGACCAAAAAAATGCAAATAATTTGACAAAAAAGTGACAAAAAAATTTACAAAAAATGACAAAAATGGACAAAAAATTTACAAAAAAGTGAGAAAAATTTGACGAAAAAGTGAGGAAAATAAGGACGAAAAAGTGATAAGAATTTGACAAAAAAATTTGAATAATTTGACGAAAAAGTAACAAAAATTTGACAAAAAAGTGAGAAAAATTTGACGAAAAATTGAGGAAAAAATGGACGAAAAAGTAATAAGAATTTGACAAAAAAATGTGAATAATTTGACGAAAAAGTGACAAAAAAAGTCACGAAAAATTGCCAAAAATGCGACGACTGCCCAACTAAAAAAGTGATGAAAAAAAAATCTGATGTGAGGAAAAAGATCAATTTAGTTTTGTAGATCTTTCAAATGAGGCGTTACACTGGCCTACAGGATTTGGGTAAAGCTGAACTGGAGAAAATGCTCTCGGTTCAGGCGGGAGTTAAGAGGTTAATAAATAGGATTTATGCACAGAAAAAGTATTTTGGGGGTACATTTTGTCCCTCAGCGCCCCCTAACTAAAATATCTTCCCACGGCTCTGGAGACAACCCTAGTTCACAGTCATGCTCTTGATATCACTGCAACGTAATTTCACCACATTACTGGACTTGAGATACAGGAAGACCTCATCTGAATGTTAAAAAAAGAGAGAACACTTTAGCTAACTTCTGCAAATAGTTCTACAGGTGAACATATCCTATTGTCGGAATGAGCCAGCTCTTTAGGATGGCAGATGAACCCGGTCCTTTGCTTTGGCGACCTCAGCATTGTCCCGTTCTGTGTTGGCAGTGCCTGCACCTGTACGCGCCCGCCCTCTCCTGGTCGTCTGTGCAGTCCTGTGTGAACGGCTCCCGGGGTCCGCAGCTCATGACCAGGAACACCCAACTGGCCCGAGCCCTGACCCCCGCCCCTGCTCACCTGCCCTGGGTCACCTTCAACGGGGTACGCCTTCACTGTCATGTATCTGCGACTAGATGATGATGTGGACTGATGTATCATTTCAAGCAGAAATCCTTATATGAAATAAAACTTAGCGCTAGCCTTGCTTAGCATGACGCTAGTCCGTATTGCCCTAAACCCAATGGGACGACTTCCTGTCCCGTTGTAGTCCTACGGAGGATTAGCGAGAAATTGCAAATAAATCAATAGTTACTCACTGACATCTTGTTTAAATCACTTCGACTTCAGTGTTGCCTTGAAGCTACATGCTAACAGTAATTCATGTTCAGAATAAAAATAAATGGTAAAATAAAAGGTAAAGTCAGGTTGATTGTTTTTATGCAAATAAGTTTGGAACATGCCGCTTTTTAGGTTAGCGTTAGCTGTTAGCTCAGAGACAAAAGCGCCTCCCTTAACAAAATGGGCCCGATCTTCTGTCTGGCGCAACAACAGCTTTGCTCAAGATGAAGTTGGAATCTTGTGTACAAACAGACTTTGATGTCATATCGCAAAGCATCATGGGATTTGCAGAAATAATAAACTAGTGGAGATTTGAAAAGGTAAAATACTGGAGTTATTGTTCACACCACAGCGAGTTGTTTCACGTCTTTTTTCTATAACATTTTTTAACTACTGTTAGTATTAGTAGTCTATGGAAAATGTATGCTAACCACAGACATGGTGGATCTCCATGGTAACAGTGGATTCCCCAATATATTTTTGTTTCTAAACCTGTTCAGTGGTTCCTCTTCAGAAATCCTAATTTGTTGTTGGAGCAAGGCCCTGGGAACCCAGGGTGCTGAGGGCGCTACAGCACCCCCTGGTGGATCGTCTATGCATTACAGGCAATATTAAATAAATAGGAAATAAGCAAAGAAATAGCGTTTTGGGGAGCAATCTTGTCTCTTAGCTCCCCCTAGCCAAAATATCTTCCCACGGCCCTGTGTTGGAGCAGTGAGCTTTACCATCTGTTGCTAAAAACCAACCATCAGTGCCTCTTCTGTGCAGGAGTTCTCCGAGGAGCACGAGGACAGAGCCATGACGTCTCTCTTCACTCTGGTGTGTCAGCTCTACCAGGTACGCACACTCAACATGATGCTAGCACCGGCAACTTCCTGTTCTCAAAACTGTTTCATGTCCTTGTTTTTGAGGAGAGTGGCTAGGAACAGCCCTCTTCACCAACTTCATAACACTTGCTATCAATCTGGTTATTTACAAATGTAAGTACGTTTTAATGGTTCAATATTTACCTCACATTAGTGAAAAAAAAGTTTTGAAACAGTGACAATAATGAATCAAACAGAGCGGAGCATATACACCACAAAGTTGATTCATTTCAGATCAGTTTTTTCGATTGGTGGTTGCAGCAGGAAAGATCTTTAACCAGCTTTGCTCTAAAAATATACCTTGTGTTACTGGATAACACATTAAGGCTACAACCAACGGAGAAGTTATTAAACCCTTTCTACAGAACAAAATAATATAACTATAGTCAGGCTAACGGGTTAGCATGATACCACCAGATCCGTTTGCCCAAACCCAATCATCTTACACATACATGTAGTGATCATTTACAACTGTCCTCTGAGACTGTTCCCAAAGGCACAATCATACGCTTCAGTCACAATTATAAACAGCACTTCTGTTTTGGAAAGATTCTAACAGGCTCACGGCTAACCTAGCTAGATGCTGTAGCTCTCGCCAGTATTCATAAGAGTTATGATCCCATCAGTCTGTAGCTCCTCTCTCTCGGATCACTCACAGAACATTTCAAGTCTTTGCTAGTAGATTTTATCTGCAAAAATATGATTTGGAGGTAAAGTAACTTTTTCGCTCATGCTTGACTTTGTGTTTTAGGCTTTTAAATGAGCCAATAAGGTCACAAACTACACAATATTAAAACACAGCTTCTCAGACAAAGTTTGGTGCATTCTCCTGTTTCTACCTTCATGCTAGCATGCTAATACCAACAAGTCCTCCAAATCCAAACGAAACAAGTGGTCGTTTGTCAATCCTTGAATTACGACTATAAGACGTTTACTAAAACAGCGCCCCCAAGCTCCCATTGAGGGTATTACATTACATTTAACCCAATTCAGAAACGACTTTATTTTACGTAGTGTTTATGACCAACTTTGACGACGATTCCAAAACTCAAACGCAAAGAAATGAATCACAAACTTGCAAAACTAGTTAGTTAGCCCTGCGTTCAGCCCTGCCACACCTGTGGAGGAACTGAACGTCCAGCGGTGCCAAAGCCTCTCCAAGCGCGCTCTGCGCTATTACGCATCACACCTCCCCAACCGCAGCAGCGGCTACTATTCACCACTCTCATATTATATTATGTGTGCAGGCTAAGTTATCGCCATTTTACTCACAACAACAGCGACACCAAAGCACAACTCACCATTGACGCCTTCGTGTCTTCTCCTCCAGATGCGTCACTGCCAACTCCATAAACTCTCCTGTCACTTCCATCTCTGTCCTCAAACGTCCTCGTGTCTCAGACTCCGTGTCTCCCGTACGTCCGGGTGTCCGGTGACCGCGGCGAGCCTCGGATCCGCGCCGGTTCCAGTGCGTTTGATGTGGGGAAAAACCTCTCGTCACCCCGGGGCTCCGCTGCTGTTCTCCACAAAGTCCTGCGTCTCTGTCAGAGTTCCTCTGGAGAACGTGCTGCTAAATGTCCTGATCAAACTGATGTGGTTCATTTCTCCACAGTTTCGTCATTTAAAGAGCTACTAACCCCTCCTTCCAGAGCCTCAGTATCAGAGCCTCAGATTTGAAAATCTCAACAGAAAGGGGGCGTTGCCTGGAGGACTAAGGGGCACGCGGGAGGGGTGAGGGGTGGGAGGGGCTTGAGGCTTCTGACTTCGACGCTGCACCTGCAGCGCTCCTCGTAAACAAAGTCCGAGCATGGTAGCATGGAGTTCCAGCGAGCTAACTTATTTAGCAACTTGTTCCACTGGGACAGCTCTACAGCTCTCTCTACACAGGGGGGGCATCGTGGCAGACAGCGGCCTTGTACCTGAGGCGCTGGGTCATTTATTCCTCTGTCATTTACAAAGCTAGCGGCTTAGCATTGAGCTCGATCGACGTTAGCATCGCAGCTAAGGGACGTAACTGTCCTGGCTGCTTCAGAATTTACCGATCTATTTTAGATGTAGACTTTTGCTGTGGTCTACGTGCACATGGGAGATGTATCTCAGTGTCCTCAGCAGAGTGTGTGGTATAGAGACGTGGCTATTTGTGTTACAAAGATTTTTATTATTTTTCTTACAGCAAAGTGCACAAAACATATCACATAAATAAATATATGTAGGCCTGTATTATTGAGCAGGAACACTGTCTTTTTGAAATTGATTTTTGGTTTGCCATTGAAGATGTGAGACAGAATCATTCAGGTCATGTTTCTCTAAAGGCTTGACTGTAACATTGTGAACCCAAAGAGCCAGTTAGCCCTAAGTAAATAGCCTGAAGTAATTTCTATTACTAAATTTAGTGAACTAAAAGGTTTAACCAACGTTAACACATACACTAAACTACCACTGAATGATGACACTGTAGAGTAAAGGCTATAATGAAGTATTTATATGTATGCTTTTTTTAGTTGAATATTGAAATATTAATGAAAATTATAGATCTTGTTTTGTACCTGTACTTGATTCTGCACTTCTGGCTCTTACAACAGTGCAATTTCCCTATTGTAGCACAATTTCTTTGGTAAAACTTACTACAAACTTACAGCTCACATTTCACTTGAGGTTGAGCTGCATGTGCCACTCACTTGGCCTACATAGATGTGTGCAATAAACAAATTGAACAGACAAAGTTGACTGGTTATGTTATACAATACCAACTGTAATAAATATACATGCAAATATACACAATAAATATACATGCAGTAAGTTTTCAGCTTCTAGAAACATAAAGCGGTGCTGCATATACCTTCCTGTGACATATCTGACAGAACATATACAGGCTTCTTTTTTTTTTTACTGCTCACAATTAAATCTTGCATGAAACATTGATTTTAATCTATTACGTTGTCCAATGGGCACAGAATGGTTCAGGCACAGGTCCTTTGTGTGCTCCTGATATGGGAGAGGATCCTCGACCACACTTTCAAACAGCAGGGCCATTAGTTGGTCAAAGTAGACTGTAAACAAAGCACAAAACATTTGTTATTGTAAAAGCATTGGTTGTGTTGTTTTTAATGTGACATACCTGAGGTAGCTCTGGTCTTCATGGCTCTCACTGTGTCGTCTCCACGCTTGAATTTTGGATACACTATGACATACAGCAGCAAAACGATTTGCCTTTTTTAATCATAATTCAAGGCACCAACCTGCACCCTAAAATTTCACAAATAAACAATATGCAGTATCTATTTTCTAAACATTTCAAAGTGATAAAATAACTAGTGAATATTTGTTGAACCTTTAGGAATCATTACCTGGCCAGCATTCCTTTGGATAAGAGGCCCAGACTATTGTGAGAGAATCAGACTATGGATGCCTCAATATTTGAAGTGTGGTATTGTGGGCTTATTTTAGCTTAATCTTTCAGAAAACGTGGTGTTGACAAAAGAGTAAGAGTCTCTCGCATGCTGCTGTGCCTACAAAGAATTATAAAGAATTACAAAGAATAATAAATTGATATGTGAAGTGTAAATACATCAATATAAATTAGATATTGGGAGGAGTAGTTGTAATTACACATACTTGATTTTGGCTACACTCTTGCATCATCCCCAACCAAAGGCCTGTGAAGACAGCGAGGGGACAGGGGGTTTTCCGTGGACATTCTGAATGTAGTTGCCCAGATGTCCACTCAGCCACAGCCTTTGATGGTGACCAGTAGAGATGATTCATAGATGGTTCACAATGCTTTTCTTCCACCTCGTCATTTCCTCCGTTCACCTTTTCTGGCCCAGCGCATCATTTTTTCCAATCTCTGGGACACAAAACACAAACCCCTCCTTCTCCATGCGCACGCTGTTTCCAACCACATTGCTCTAATAAGACAAAAAAATAAGAATATGAGTTCTATCATAATGCACAGTTATCCCAAATTACATAGTTACATTTTTATTGTAATGTTTTACCTGGACTAGCTGGATGTCAATGACTTTGTTACTCGTTAGATTCATCATGGTGTAGCTGCCATACTTGGCTGAATGTCCTACATGAATGCAAGTTATACATTAGCTGACTTTTATTAATACTTCAGATAAATGTTTATGAAATGTATTTACCAGGTGAATCTGCCCGCATGTCCCCGCCCAGTGTAACAGAGCCTCCCTGATGAGGTCATCCTGCTCCAGCTTCCACTGCCAGTTGACTGTAGGGATGAGGAGCTTTGCCTGATGCCTATAGAAGCACTGCTCTGACAGTCCCTGAATATTGAAGGCCCCCAAGAACTATAAAATTAAAACATCTGTTATCATCGGATAATATATGGAAAAATAAAATGTTTTTGTAGTACCTTTGAAATCTGGCTAAAGGATGAGCCGGTGAACAGCACAGCAGCACAGAGCTGTAGGTTTCCAGCTGGGACGTTGTTCACCATGGGCTGACTGGACCACTGACTGGAGAACTCACAGCGAGGACACTGTTGAGTGACCCAGACAGGACATCGCCTAAACAGCTCCAGCAGTTGGTCCTCAAGAACAATATGTTCTTTGTCCTTGTGTGGAGGGACTTCAGCAGGAATGCTATATAAAATAAAGGATATTTCATCCCTCAAAAAACCAGGACGCTGTATATATTTTTTCAATTAAAACTCTAGATTTCCTTTGTACCTTGAACAGTTCACAGTGCTGGCGCTGTCATCTATGTGGAAGCTGGGGTCAGACGATGACACCTCACACCTTCTCCTTTTTAAAGGTGTAGAGGCTGCTCTGGGACTGTCAGGAAGAGGGATTTCCATCAGGTCCCCTGTCCCACAACCGACGCTTGTGTAAGCGGTCCGGGCTTGAGTAGCTGTACAAAACACAAACAAAATAAACACGTTTAAAATGGCAGTAATTACACAACTTGTGTCTAACTACAGTATATAAAAAAACAAAAGTGTAGACTGTTTTATACATAAAATGACAGTACTGTATAAAGGATAAATAGATTTCACCTTTGCGTCGCCTGCTCGGCTTCACATTGGCCTGGACACTTGCATGCCTTGTAATGACTGGATCAGTCTGGACATTTCTCTCTGCTCACTTTTGGCTGAAAACATAACAATAAATAATATTTATAAAGTGCACACACACGTGACATGCAAACACATTGTTTGTATTGATGATTTATAGGAATACAACCTACGATATACTTTAGAATATGCCACCCTATAGCAGATAAAACAAATATTTGTATCAGGTTAATTCTGGCTACAGTCGGCTTCTAAAAACTTCCAAATGGTTTGGCATTTTGAAAAGCTGCGTCCAAATAGGTGTAAACTTTGGTTCACTTCAGAAAACTTGTCAACATGAACATAATTATCAGAATTTATCCTACTTTGTGAACCTGTTCAACAACAATGGCAATAACAACTATACTGATTCTGAAAGCACGTAAGAACAGCTCATATCTGTGACCACAATGACCACACGGTCCACCTGGAGTGGTCAGCCCTCTCCTCACTGACCACACGGTCCACCTGGAGTGGTCAGCCCTCTCCTCACTGACCACACGGTCCACCTGGAGTGGTCAGCCCTCTCCTCACTGACCGCAATCGAGCATCAAACGGGAGCAGAGCGCGCACGGAGCCGGTCAGTTTAGCCTCAGACACACAGTACGTTCTAGCTATACGTTAGCTTTACAGGCTAGCTTGTAGCTACTGTCAAAAGCTACAGTCATATCAAACTTAGATTAGTTTGGTGCTCAGACTCGTGCACATTTGCGCACAGTGTTGGCGTAACTTTGCAGACTGATGCATTAGCAGGCTGCCCCGGGGCAGCGAGTAGACGCGCTTATAACCGGTGGCTGCTTTTCTTCAGCCACAGTGAGCGAGTGCGGGACACGTCGCCTGGAGCTGACGCTGCAGAGTCTATTTACACGCCATATTTTTTCAACATATCTACACGACTCATGTGATTGGTGTTATCAGAGGCCAAAACGGCGAATTTGTTTGAGACACTACAATAACGATCTATTCTGACGTGCACATCAAAATTCTATATACTGTACATGACTCAATCTGTGAGCAAAGTAGCTACTACTGACAGAAATGACCGGGACAGAGTGAACCAAGTGCCTCTTTTTACAGCAGCTACAATCAATGCAATTATTACCAAATCCAAAATGGGTAAATCATTATTTTTCTCACTCACCTCACATTGTTGGCGGGGCAGCAGTGTCTGTGGGGACGGCCTCGCTCTTCAAACGGAGAAGACTAGCATAGCCCAGTTCAACCTCGGTGAAGTTGGCGAAGGAATCAGCACGTAAAATGGTCTTTGCAAACTCCAGCCCCACTACGCTACACTTCCTCCCCATCCTAACACAGTACAATTAACAACTAACAATTAAATTATACACGATAGACCACTAAAAGCAATACTAACAAACGCCCTAAGCTAAACTGAGCTAACTAATCTAACAATAAAAGCAACTAGTGACTACAACTACAATATTCAACAACTAACACTACTAAAACTATACACTTATTTATAATAAAAAAGCTATCCTAATAAAATCTACCTAAATGCTATGATAACTAATCGCAAACCTGACAATCGATGAAAATATTCTCTCGTTATTCCAACACCAACTCGCTACGGGGGCGTGAGCGAGACTGAGCCTTTTTATACCCCAGAGCGGCAGGGCCCGTGACATCATCTCTCGCCTCCTGACATCATCTCTCTCCCCTCCGCTAATTGGGTGCCGAATTCAAAAAATCAAATGCAGTACAGACAGTTTGCTGCAGATGGCGCCACACAGACGGTTTGGGACACAAAGACAGGATTTCAACAAATTTGCACTAAATTGTTAAAATAGTGACATATACACGTAGACAACACTATAAGATACCCATTTATACAACTTAGCTAGAAAAAAAAGTTGATTTGGGGGTTAGTTGTTCTTTAAGGATAAAACATATAAAACATCACAGCTGTGTTTAGCTCGCGGGTTTTTGAACTAGATTTGACGAACACTCGCTCCGTCCAATGAAAACACGTGAATCAGACAGAGGGCGTTTGGGCAGGTGAGCCTGCGCTCTGATTGGCTGAAGGGTCAGCTACGTCATAACGTCATATCCAGTAGTGTGTCTTAATAATTATCATCATTATATTATAAACAATCTAAATAAACTGCAGTAGAGCATTTCCTCTGATGCCTGTGATGTAAAGACTAAAGCAGAATTCTTGTAGGAAATAATAATAACATATAGTGAAAGGTGTATGTGGTTTAGAGTTTAGTGATGGAAAGAAAAAAAAGGAAAAAAGAAAAAGGTTTATGTATTTGTGTAGGAGCCATATAGAGGTTTTGGTGATTTCCCCAATGAATGAATGGCGCGTGAGTGAGTACGTGCACGCGCTTTGTCACGTGCTTCTGCACCACGGTGATTGGTGGCACCGTGGGAGTGGTTTATATAGTGCGCGCGCTCACCTGGGCTGTGTGTTTGTGCTGGGCCTGCATCATGGCGGTGGGGTGAGCTTGGGGAGAAACTTTCTGTTGACCGTATTGTAGTATTTTCACATCAAAAGAAAGATTTGCACTGTCTTATTGAGGTTTGGCATTTCAATTTCAACATCGTCAAAGTAAGTGCCTGTTTTACTGCTTTGATCACGAATAAACCCTCGTAAGCTGTGCAGTTGTTCTGACTGCGCGTCATCAGTGTTCCAACCCCCTTGCCTTAGCCTACCGTGGCGTTTTGGATACGTTTGAAGTCATACGCCACAACATTTTGTCAACAGAAATCTCAATTGTTGAAGCGCAGTATCATCGTAGTGTCGGACAACTCTGGATGTTTACTATCGCTATCAAAGTTGTGAACGATAGACGTGAACGCGCATGGATTCTATGCAGTGCCCATTCATTCACAAATCTGCTGCTACGCTGCACACGCTGTTTGCCACAGTCGCTTCGGCTACAAGCCGCGCTATGTTTTCGTAAACATTTTGGATTGTTTGTCAATGTGCTATTCCCCATTTGGACGCTGCGGTGCTTTTACAAAAGGTGAAGTGCTGTTTGTTATTGGGACTTTAGCATCCACCGCTACGCAAAGTAAACGAGGGTGGAGCTTAAGCCTCGTGAATGGTTGGGGTGAAGAATAACTCGTTGTACCTTGATAAAGCAAAAATAAATAAGAAGAAAAATAAGGAAAAGGAAATAAAGCGCTGTGTTCTGTGTGTACTGCAGATTTTTGTGATTTCTGGATTTTTTGTGAAAGAAATATGTCAGATCAAGACGAGTCAAATGAAAATGAAACCATTCAGAAGAGACAAAGAAAGCTTACGTTTAAAGCTTTTGAACAGAAACTGGAAAAGCTTCAAAATGAAAGAAAAGCAAAAGTAAAACAGATAAAAATTGCAATGAAAGAAATAACAGAGCTGATGAAAAGTGCTGAGAATGCTGAACAAGTCCGCTCATGTATTGAAAATATGTCCAGTCTGTTTAATGAAGCAAGCCAACTGCATGATGTGGTCATTCCTATGGTGCCGTCTGATGAACAAGAAAAACAGAATGCATGGTTTGACCACGTTGAAGAGCACAAATCTACTTGTGTGGAAGAGGCAAATAAATGGCTCTTGGAACTGCCTACAGTCACTGATGCACAACAGATTCCACCAGAGGGCGCTGTCGACCAAGAATGCCTCCCACATGCAGATCCTGTTTCCAATGACGATACAACAAGCATTTTGAAGACTGTAATGGATCTGAAAAGTACTGCAGTGGATATCGGACCAATCGACAGTATTTCTAATGCATCTAATGGAAAAACAAGCAAGCGCAGTACTGTCGTGAGCAAGTCTGTTTCAAGTACCTCTTCAGCCCGAATAAGAGCAGAAGCAGAAACCGCTGCTCTTATGGCACGTCAAAAACTGTTGAAAGAAAAACATGCTATGCAAGAACAGCAAGACCAGCTACGGAAGAAAATGGAGGAACAGCAAGACCAGCTACGGAGGAAAATGGAGGCGATGGACTTGGACATGGAACTCGCGGCTTCTTTGGCTAAAGTGAATGTGCTAAAGGCTTCTGAAGGTTCTCGTGTGTCAGCTAAATCTGATGGGATGAACTCTTATTTACAAAAGAGTAAAAATACACACTTAAACGTGGATGCTCCTACATTTGTGCCTGCATACAGCACACAGCCATCGCAAACAGAGGTCACGAAGAACATGATACCTGCAGGCAATGTGTCAGTTAAGCCCAAATCAAGTTACCAAACTGAGTTTCGTTCTACTCTGACTGGGGCCGGCCTGCCAGCATTAACATCAGTTGCACTCCATCAATCCATTCCTCCTATCCAGCTTGACCAAACCTCACCTACAACCAAGCACACTTCCGATCAGCGTTTGATTACAGTGCTGGAGAAGCAGAATGACATTACATCTCTACTGGTTGAACAACAGTCGCTTTACCTGTTACCCAAACGAGACCTTCAAGTATTCGACGGTGATCCTCTTCGGTATCGAGCCTTCATAAGAGCTTTTGAACACAATATTGAAGACCGTACTCACAGCCACAAAGACTGTTTGTACTACCTCGAGCAGTATACCAGAGGCCAGTCTCAGGATTTAGTCCGAAGCTGTCAACACCTGCCAGCTGCTCATGGGTACATTAAGGCGAAGGCTTTGCTACAAGAGCATTTTGGAGATCCATTCAAAGTAGCCTCCGCCTATATGGACAAGGTACTGTTGTGGCCTTTGATAAAGGGAGAAGACCTTAAGGCTTTGCAGGCCTACAGTCTACTGCTGCGTGAGTGCTGCAACTGTATGGGAGACTCTGCGGGTGACCTGAACGTGCCCACCAACATGCAAACAATCGTAAAAAAGCTTCCTTACAAGCTGCGTGATCATTGGAGATGTGTGGCCTGCGATCTGCAAGAAAGGTTTAATCGCAGAGCAACATTCTACGACATTGTGGAGTTTATCGAGAGGCAAGTTAAGATTGCAAGTGACCCTATCTTTGGAGATATACAAGACTCGCCTGGAACTGGAAGAAAAGAGTCAACACCTGGATCTTTCCGGACAAGTCCAAAACCTCGAGGCAGTAGTTTTGCCACCAATGTAGCACCTGCTGAGAAGAAAATGGAGCCTGTAGACAAAAGAGAAGAGAACTTACCTGAAAGGTCGTGCTTGTTCTGTGGAGCTGGACATTCTTTGGATGTTTGCCTTCTGTTGGATAAAAGGACTCAAGATGAAAAAATGTCTTTTTTGAAGGAAAACAAGATGTGTTTCGGTTGTTTGTGCATTGGGCACAGAAGCAGAGATTGCAAAAGGCGTCTCATGTGCAGAGTATGCAACCTGAAGCATCCTACGTTGTTGCATATCCACTCCAAAACAAGGCAAATAAATTCTACACAGGCTAATGGTGGTTCAGAAAGTGCCAGAGAAGGTGTCGTGGTGTCTGTTCAGTCCAGTGGAGTAACTGGGGCCGGCAAGCAAGACTGTACGCTGTCAATACTGCCCGTGAAGGTGAAGTCCAAAAGGGGACAAGAGACTCTGATCACTTATGCGTTCTTGGATCCAGGGAGCACGGCCTCATTTTGCACCGAACGTCTGATGAATCGACTCAACCTCACAGGAAGGAAGCTCGGGATCCTCCTCAGAACGATGGGGCAAGAGAAAGTTGTGGACAGCTACATGTTGACAGATTTGGAAGTGGCTGGTCTGGACTCAAACAACTTTTGCGACTTGCCGGAGATCTTCACGCAAAGGAGCATGCCTGTCCACCGAGGAAATATTCCACAAAGAAAGGACCTCCAACGTTGGCCGCATCTGAGGCACATAAAAATACCAGAGGTTGAAGCAGATGTGGATCTCCTTATTGGCACTAACGTACCTCAGGCGCTGGAGCCCTGGGAGGTGGTACGTGCAGTGGACGGGGGCCCTTATGCCATCAAGACCATCCTGGGTTGGACGGTGAATGGTCCGCTCAGAGGAGATTGCCAAGTGGACAAGCAGTATGAGCCGCCTGACGTCACAGTCAATCTTATCTCAGTAGCAAGATTGGATGAGCTGTGGGAGAAGCAGCTGAAAGTTGATTTCCCGGAAACTCAACAAGATGAACAACATGGATTATCAAAAGAAGATGAACGCTTCATGGAGTCAGTCTCGCATTCAGTAAAGCTGATCAATGGACACTATAGCATTGGATTGCCAGTAAAACAAAAATACCTCAAATTGCCAAACAATAAGACAGTTGCAGTTCAACGAGCGTTCAGTCTCAAAAGGCGCTTGTCTAAAGATCCGACCTTTCGCTCTGATTACGTCAAGTTCATGGCAGAGATGCTGGAGAAAGGCTACGCAGAGAGAGTTCCGCCTGAGCAGTTGACTCAATGTGATGGAAGAGTGTGGTATATACCCCACCACGGTGTGTATCACCCTACAAAGAAAAAACTGCGTGTGGTCTTTGATGGTGGGACCACATACCAGGGGACCTACATGAAATCACAGCCACCTGGATTATTCGAGAAGGCTGATTGTTTATGCTCGTCGTCGCTGGAAGCAAGTGCAGTACATGTCCAACCTGTTTTGGAAGCGTTGGTTGAAGGAATATCTTCCAGGATTGCAAGAGCGCCAAAAATGGAATCGTGCTCAAAGGAACTTCGTGCCTGGAGATGTCGTCATGCTCGTGGATGAAATGTCACCGCGCAATTCATGGATTACAGCAAGAGTTTTGGATACTGTTTCGGACAAAAATGGACTAGTGCGTACAGTGAGGATTAAAACGAAATCGAGCACTTTGGACCGTCCGATTACCAAAGTCTGCCTTCTGCAGGAAGCGGATGAGCAGTGAAGATCGTGTGGATTATAACTCTGAACTTTTTCGATATGGATTACATGAACGAACTTGGACATTGCTGAACTATGGACTATGACTATGACTTCTACACATAGACTCTAAAGGACTCAGTTATGTTTTACTTTTTGCCCTTGGTTATGGTTCTGTCTCCTACTCCTGTTAATGGTGGTGGGTAATTATTACCATACAATAATTAGGGGCCGGAATGTAGGAGCCATATAGGGGTTTTGGTGATTTCCCCAATGAATGAATGGCGCGTGAGTGAGTACGTGCACGCGCTTTGTCACGTGCTTCTGCACCACGGTGATTGGTGGCACCGTGGGAGTGGTTTATATAGTGCGCGCGCTCACCTGGGCTGTGTGTTTGTGCTGGGCCTGCATCATGGCGGTGGGGTGAGCTTGGGGAGAAACTTTCTGTTGACCGTATTGTAGTATTTTCACATCAAAAGAAAGATTTGCACTGTCTTATTGAGGTTTGGCATTTCAATTTCAACATCATCAAAGTAAGTGCCTGTTTTACTGCTTTGATCACGAATAAACCCTCGTAAGCTGTGCAGTTGTTCTGACTGCGCGTCATCAGTGTTCCAACCCCCTTGCCTTAGCCTACCGTGGCGTTTTGGATACGTTTGAAGTCATACGCCACAACAATTTGATTCTATTTAATCAATTATAAATGCTTTATTATCTATTTTTTATTTATTTATGTATTTACCACAGCAATAATGATTCTTCCTGGGATCCATTTATTTGTAATTTTACTGTTACTCGAGATGAGTAGTGATATTATTGTGAAGTATCTGTACTCGTGAGTGTATAGTTCTCTTACTGAGTAAATCTTTAAGCGGAAAACTGAATAAAAAATAAAAAAAATGAAAATGAATCAAAGCGCAATTAATCTAAACCTGTATTAATTTTCTTGTGTCTTATCATAAGAATTATGTTTTTCTTTTCTCGGGTATTATTTACACATATCAGAATTTTCTCCATTGTTTTATGTTTTGTCTCTGCTTTATCAACATTAAACCTTAATCAGACAAACATTTACTCAGGGGCTCAGTGGTATTTTCAACAATAATAAAACAAATAAATAAAAACATAGCTAATTCTCATCGTATTCATGAAACGTGAACCCTCACGTGTCATCTGGACCGTGAGGGTTCGCACATACATGTGGGGGTCGGTTTATCATGTAAATGTAAATGTGTCAATGGAGCTCAGTCAATGTAACATTAAAGCTACTGTGGACATTTGACCATTAAAATAGACCCTCTCAGTGTCGTACACCGGCTCACAAAGGAACCCAAAAGAAGTTTATTTATGATATAATGATGATAAGACAAACTACTGGATATGACGTTATGACGTAGCTGACCCTTCAGCCAATCAGAGCGCAGGCTCACCTGCCCAAACGCCCTCGAGCTGATTCACGTGTTTTCATTGGACGGAGCGAGTTTCCATCAAATCTAGTTCAAAAACCCGCGAGCTAAACACAGCTGTGATGTTTTATATGTTTTATCCTTAAATGACCAAACTGCGGAGAAATGAACGACCTCAGTTTGATCAGGACATTTGGAGCTCGTTCTCCAGAGGAACTCTGACAGAGACGCAGGACTTTGTGGAGAACAGCAGCGGAGCCGAGGCCAGACTTTACCCGTGATGACATGGGGAGTTTCCCCGCATCAGAGACACTGGAACCCAGCGCGGATCTGAGGCTCGCCGCGGTCACCGGACAACCGGGCGTGGGGATGACACGGAGTCTGAGACACGAGGACGTTTGAGGACAGAGATGGAAGTGACAGGAGAGATATGGAGTTGGCAGTGACGCATATGGAGGAGAAGAAGGACTCACGAAGACATCAGTGGTAAGTCATGCTTTGGTATCGCTGTTGTTGTGAGTAAAATGGCGATACCTTAGCCTGCACACATAATAAATGATGAGAGTGGTGAATGGTGCCACTGCTGCGGTTGGGGAGGTGTGATGCGTAATAGCGCAGAGCCCTAACATATATTGCAATTGGGGCTAATTTAGCAAGTTTGTGATTCATTTCTTTGTGGTCAGATACACTACGTAGAATAAAGTCGTTTCTGAATTGGGTTAAATGTAATGGACATCCCCTCAATGGGAGCTTGGGGGCGCTGTTTTAGTAAACGTCTTATATGGTCGTAATTCAGGGATTGACAAACGACCACTTGTGTCGCTTTCTATTGGAGGACAGTCTCAAAGGTACGCGTTGCTTATGCTATAGTTAGGAATGCACACAACCTACTTGCCTAATTGGCGATATACACAATGAACGTACCTACATACTGTACATACTTGCATGTACACACTGTAACACAGGCATTTCTTGACTTGACTCCATCTCATGGTGTCTGTGTTAATGTTTCAGGAATTCTATGTGGACGTTTTGAGTAAAAGTTGGAGAGTCACAGCTCAAAACATAAAGTATAACGTACTCACTCAACTTTATTAAAAACCCATCAGCGTTAACGTGATGTGGGAATAATCTTAGATAACAAAGAGTACGATCTAGCATTAAAGACAAAGCTTCAAAGAGTTGGTCGTGTGTTGCTGAAATGAATATTGCATAAAGCCATCTCCTCCTCAATATAAAAGGATCATCTTTGGCCTGTGTGTTGTTTGTTGCAGGGGATAAAGCCTCCGGTGTGCACAGGCGTCCCGGTTCACCTGGACAGAGGATACTGCTGAGGCTTCCTCCACCAAACACTGCTTTTCCACGTGACATTTTTCAGGAGCCTTTACCTGAGGCAAAAAAACATTCACTGACTTTATAATAGCTCTTGGTAAACCAGGAAATAAGTAATGATACATTTTTAACCAGCTGTTCAATATGGAGTTTGATATTTTACCTGAAATGTTTCTGATGCACTTTCAGCACGCAGGCTTTATGTACCGATTCACTTCAAATAATACTGTTATTATCATTTTTTTTAATATAGGACTTAAATAAAACACTATATCCTCAGTCTCAAGTCATTTTTTTGGCCAAATATGCTTTCTCTATGATGATGACGTCGATCTTTGGGAGAGGGTCTGATTTTTGAAAGAAAACTCCTGGACTGGCCATCGTGAGCAGGTTTGGGCCGGTCAGACCAAATGATGAGATTAGGCCCGTTTTTACAGCACTGACCCACAATAGAAACATCCCTGACCCCTGTAGTAAAAAATGGCTTGTAGGGTGTACTTACAGCGGGACATTTCTTGGATATACCCAGGGGCGGACTGGGACTGAAAAACAGCCCTGGACTCTGACCAGCCTGGCCCAAATTAGTGTAAATGTGGACTTGCCACCCGCCTTAACGGAGCGCATTTTCTCCAGTTCGGCTTTACCCAAATCTAAAAGCTTCTCGGCTGGAGAGCAACAATGTAACACTTCATTTGAAAGCTGAGAACTACAAAGTGATGGAAACTTTTTGTCAAGTCGCCGCATTTTTTGTCATAGTTTTGTTGTTTCTTCATTACTTTTTGTGGCTTTTTGTTGAATTTTTATCACTTTTTGTTGAATTTTTGTCACTTTTTGTTGAATTTTTGTCACATTTTTGTTGAATTTTTGTCACTTTTTGTTGAATTTTTGTCACATTTTTGTCACTTTTTGTTGAATTTTTGTCACATTTTTGTTGAATTTTTGTCATTTTTTGTTGAACTTTTGTCACATTTTTGTTGAATTTTTGTCATTTTTTGTTGAATTTTTGTCACATTTTTGTTGAATTTTTGTCATTTTTTGTTGAATTTTTGTCACATTTTTGTTGAGTTTTTGTCATTTTTTGTTGGGTTTTTGTCACATTTTTGTCGAATTTTTGTCATTTTTTGTTGAACTTTTGTCACATTTTTGTTGAATTTTTGTCATTTTTTGTTGAATTTTTGTCACATTTTTGTTGAGTTTTTGTCATTTTTTGTTGAGTTTTTGTCACATTTTTGTCACATTTTTGTCATTTTTTGTTGAATTTTTGGCACATTTTGGTTGAATTTTTGTCACATTTTTGTTGAATTTTTGTCATTTTTTGTTGAGTTTTTGTCACATTTTTGTCACTTTTTGTTGAATTTTTGTCACTTTTTGTTGAATTTTTGTCACATTTTTGTTGAATTTTTGTCATTTTTTGTTGGGTTTTTGTCACATTTTTGTCGAATTTTTGTCATTTTTTGTTGAACTTTTGTCATTTTTTGTTGAACTTTTGTCACATTTTTGTTGAATTTTTGTCATTTTTTGTTGAGTTTTTGTCACATTTTTGTTGAATTTTTGTCATTTTTTGTTGATTTTTTGTCACATTTTTGTTGAATTTTTGTCATTTTTTGTTGAGTTTTTGTCACATTTTTGTCACTTTTTGTTGAATTTTTGTCACTTTTTGTTGAGTTTTTGTCACTTTTTGTTGAATTTTTGTCACATTTTTGTTGAATTTTTGTCACTTTTTGTTGAATTTTTGTCACATTTTTGTCACTTTTTGTTGAATTTTTGTCACATTTTTGTTGAATTTTTGTCATTTTTTGTTGGGTTTTTGTCACATTTTTGTTGAATTTTTGTCACATTTTTGTTGAGTTTTTGTCACATTTTTGTTGAGTTTTTGTCATTTTTTGTTGAGTTTTTGTCACATTTTTGTTGAGTTTTTGTCACTTTTTGTTGAATTTTTGTCACTTTTTGTTGAATTTTTGTCATTTTTTGTTGAGTTTTTGTCACATTTTGGTTGAATTTTTGTCACTTTTTGTTGAATTTTTGTCACATTTTTGTTGAATTTTTGTCATTTTTTGTTGAGTTTTTGTCACATTTTTGTCACTTTTTGTTGAATTTTTGTCACTTTTGGTTGAATTTTTGTCACTTTTTGTTGAATTTTTGTCATTTTTTGTTGAGTTTTTGTCACATTTTTGTTGAATTTTTGTCATTTTTTGTCATGGTTCTGTCACGTTTTCGTTGCTTTGTTGACGTGTTTTTGTTGACTTTTCATCACATTTTTTGTCACTTTTTTAAAATGCTTTTTCCGGCACATTTTTGTTTTGTTTTCATCCTCTTTGTTTCTCGCTATTTTGATGCTTTTCCTTTTAGCTTTTAGATTTGGGTGAAGCTCGGTTAAGGCGGGACCGGTGGCCCTTCTGTGCTCTTCCAGAATGGACATATGGACAGTCCGCCACTACTGCTCGCATGTGTGTAATGTACTTCCTCATCATATTTCTAAAAGGTTCAAATAAATTGCAAACAGCCGTCAAAATTTCTGAATAATTTATTGGCGTTTTCCACTCCGAACACCCTGCTCTCCACTCGCGACTTTCCACCCTGACCTCCCGTAAAGTCTTTTGGCTTCAAAATGGAACATGAACATTCTCTGGGACACAGACAGACATGGCAGTGGAAGACGACTACAGCAAAGGTACAGTAAAGTGGACAGACGGAGGAAAAGTCAGCTCACGACACAGAAAGCTCAGGGCGCTGTGCTGAAGCGCTGCAAAAACAATCTCCCATCGACGACTTGAATTTAGAAGTGGCTTTAACTCAAACAGATTATTGATTATCCGACCTCACAACCTCTGACTTTATTTAAACATCTTTTTCCATCTCATTTGTTAATGCTCATTGTACGTCGATTTCAGTGGATTAAAAACAAATATCAATCAAAGAGTTTTACTTTTACTTAGTTGTTTTAAGTCACTCGAAAGCACTTGTTTTAGTTTAACAGACTCAAAATGATTTATAACCTATAAAAATAATGGAATAAAAAGTGCAGAAAAGATGACTGATGATTGATTATATTGATTTTTTTTTCTTTTCCAAGTCAAATTTTGTCTGCTTGGAATCGACCCTTCGCGAAATTCCCATTTCTTTGGCGACCGGGAAAGGCCTTCAAACACAAAATAATATAATAAAATAAAAATAAATCAATGATAACTGGTGAGATTAAAATCATAGCGAAACAATAAATACAAAAATCCAATCTCCGAGTCTTTTTGGATTTGATTTTTTTGCGGTTTCCACCTGACATCCATTGCGCTGTCTTTTACAGAAACATAAAGCCGAACCTTTAATGACATGTGCACAACGATCCTGTACCGAAGAAGCCCACGTCCTAGTCATACGGTAAAACTGCAGTGAAATATTCGACAGTTTAAGACAAATCATGAGTGATTCAACTGATTTCTGTCAAATCTGTGTCATGGCACTGTCCACACAGGTTATTCAGTCTCTGGGGCCCCCGTGGCTTGGACAGGGTTTCCGCGGGGCGTTGATTAGTAGTTACATTGCTGCTTAGTTGTGATAAAAAATACAGGCCTATTGGCTCTAAACAACAAAACCCTGGTGCACCGTGGACCTAGGACAGACGTACAATGTTACACAGCCGTGTCGTACAAAACTACAACAAAGTGTTTTCAATCAAAGTCAAGGCCTGCACGTCACATCCAAACACCCTTAAGAGCGTTTACTATTGCAACAAAGTAGTTTGGTACAATGAGTTTTCATTTTTTGACACATCTTTGTATTGTAAATGTTTTTGGCACCAACTCATAGGTTTAACTGGAGCACAGATTGTGAATGAACAGACGGTATCAAAAGTTTAAGGGGAGACACTACAGGCACATTTTTTCAGTTTTCAGGTTTTGGGCCAAATTGGTCTCTGAACATATAAGCTTTCACCCGGAAACAGAAAATATGCCTAATCTTCACAATAACATGTTTAAATATTGCGCTGATTCAATGTTCCCCCATAGACTTATATGGGAGAATGCAATTTCAAGGGCCTTTTTCTCAAAACACATTTTTCTGTCATTGTGGCGACTCTATGTCCACGTCAGTCGGACCTAAAGACTTCACATTTTCCAGCCTTGGACTGAACAATATTTGGAAGATTTTTCCAGAGGGATTTTTTATTATTTAATCCCTAAGCCTCATTTATTGAGTTTTGAATGTCAAAAAATAAGGCGAAAATTACATTTTTACACAATTTTCCACTAAAACACAGCTTATTTTAAAACTAAACAAGAAATCCAAAATCCCCTCTGAGAAAGTCTTGGCAACTCATTTATCAATAAAATGAAACCATAAATTTGAATGTAGCTCTATTTTCTTATTTTGTAGCCGAAAAGATGGGAAATTTGGGGCATTTTTAGGCATAAAACACCTTGTTCTTATATGAAAAGATAAAATAACAGAAAACTTGCAATGTATTTTTTTCTCACATTTATGCCAGTGATCGACAGCAACAGTTTCAAATTGATATCTGCAAATATACATTTTTCCCCTATTCACCTGCAGTGTCTCGCCTTATTAAGACCAGCTGAAAATTGGCACACACAAAAAATACATCACATTTTGCATGATTGAATCTTAACAAAGTTTCAAGTAGAACTTCAATATGCAACAAGAAGACATGGGAGTGACACAAAACAGCTTTAAATCTTTTATTGAAAACAATAAATAAATAACAATAAATTGCTGATCAAAAGTTCAGGACCACATGCCTTTAAAAAGCCAAATCTGTGCCAGAACGTTCAGTGTCTTTGCACCAGGTCCTGATGCAAAGGCAAAGAAACGTTCTGGTTCTGAATGTGGTCGGGTTGTTGAGCTGCAGAAGCTCCATTGTTCCACTGAAGGAAAAAGCTCCACATCATTATGGCGCCCCCTTTCTGTGGCGCGGAGAAAACATCTGACAGATTTACCCTTTTAAAGGCATGTGCTCCAAAACAGACTATTCCAATGTACTTCTTGATTTTAATGAATGCTTCACTCAGATGTATTTGGTCTCACTCCCATTTCTCCTGGTTGCATATTGAAGAACTACTTTGAACCTTATTAATGTGAATTTTTACCATTTTTCAACTGGTCTTACCCTTTTGATGGGACTGTATGTGTTGACTTATACTCAGTGGTTTGAGCACTATGGCACGAGAATCCAAGTGGGATGAGATACTGTTACATACATTTAAAACTACAAACATTCACTCGTCCTGTGCGGAACATTATTAAGGTCATCAGATTTACAATTGTATGTATACTTTGAATTATGAATATGTACACTGAAAACAAAAAGTTAAAAAATAAAAAAGTATTTGAATTTGTTCTTCTTGATTGATTTTTGAAGTGTTTTCACTACAAAAAGTAAACATCAAGCATTGGCTTAAATGACTTGAATTGAGGAAATGTTTCTTGTTTTGAGCGGTTTTCACTCATTTAGACACTTTTCCTGATCGGACCAAGTTTACTTTGCTTGTTTGAGGACATTTCAGACCAGTTCTAGGGTAAATCTCACTTGAAATAAGAAAGTAAAATTGCCAATGAGACAAGACCGTTTTTCTTACCCCATTGGCAAAGAAAATGACCTGAAATAAGGACGAAATGTATCGAAACGAGTCAGAAACATCTCGGAACAAGTGAAATAATCCAGGACAAATGCCCAACAACTTCTTAACCAGTCAAAACAGCTAAAATTTGGATTATTATGCTCAAATTGAGATGTTTATACTGATCTAGTTAAATACTTTTTGCAGTGTTCAATTCAAACTTCATATATCAAGTATTTGATGTGTACATGATTTCCACAAGGCATGACAATACATAAAATCTATTCTTGTGCCAAAATGATTGTCATTAAAAAGCATTAACTGGAAAGTTGAGTCACTGCAGGTGAATAAGGAAAACAATAACATTTAGATTTGATTTGCTTAGTTTTGAATTGAAAAAATCTGAAACGAGCTAAAAATCGGAAAAGTTGAACATGAAGTTGAACCAGAGCTAACGGTTGGTCTTCCTCATGGCGTATGTAAAAACACATGCTACACACACAAACCCTGATATGTTTTCAAGCCTGTTCAGCAGGTACTTGCAACAAAGAAAGTTGAACCAATGAACTGCTGAACTGAATGAATAACATAGTGCTTTTATTTTGGCGCGCTGGATCGAAACAGGAAGTCACTTCTTGGGCGGCGTTGTTATGATTTGAAGTTATGCACAGAGTCAGTTGGATGAAAGCGATGTTAACTTGCATCAGACACCAAATTTAGTGATTTTAGGATGTTTCCAATTTGTAATTAGTTAGAAAATAGTGCTATTAACATTAGCATCCTGAAGGCATTTCACCTTCAGCTATGAGTCCGAGTCTGTTCCTACAAATGCACACATGTGTTAGCCAATGGCTCCCAGACCAATTTAAATTCCATCTCTTTTTGTTTACCTTATCACTGACACTTGATGTGTATCCGACTCAAAAATAGCATCAACTTAACTGAATTTGAGTTAGCATTTAGCCGAGAGGACACTTTTAGACGCTAATTTGTATTGAAAGTAAAATCTCAAAAGGCCTATTCATTCATTAAAAGGGGGGGTGTTACGCAAAATCGACTTTTTCAAGCTTTACATCATGTTATTATGTCACTCCCTCATTAAAAACATGCCTGAAGTGTTGCCTTGGCACATTCACGTATCTTTGAGTAATCTGTAAAAACTCTGATGGCGGCCATTTTAGGGATAGATTTGCCTGAGTCCTCCTAGGAACGCCCCCACCTCCTGGGATGGGGTTTTCTGTTGTGGTTGTTTTTTTTTTTAGATGAAAACAGTTCAAAGATTAAAATGAACAGAAAGTCAAAATTGCAAATCTGATGACAGAAATAATGACATTAATATAAACCCGAAGCCCTGCCAAAGCGCAGACATGTGCCGTATACATTCACTTTTAGGACAAACATCATTTGAACAAACTGTCCCGTCATCCGGACCCTCAGACCTCCCCTTGTGCTTGGTTTGTGGCCTGTGCCAGCTCCGCTCCTCCTACGGTGGGTACAGTGTGGGGCTATGGCAGCAGATCAACCTTTTTTTTTTTTTAAATCTATATCACCACGATCTAGTAATGTCCACAGATATTGCCAAATCTTCACAATAAGGCCTTTAAGGCAAGACGCTGCAGGTGAGAAGGAAAACATAAACCATTTAGGGATGTGAAGTTGAAACTTTTGCTGAACATTACTGATATAAATGTATTGCAAGTTTGCTTTTTTCAACTTTATCAATATAAAAAAAATTGCCAAAATTGGTGATTATTTTAGCGAGAAAATCTATATAACAGATGGATGATAGATGATGGTCTTGTTTTGTTGATACTGTACACTGGAAGAGCACAGAGGGGCCACTGGCTCTAGGGCCACCGGTCCCGCCTCAACTGAGCTTTACCCAAATCTAAAAGCTAAAAAGAAAAGCATCAAAATAGCGAGAAAAAGAAGATGAAAAGAAAACAAAAATGTGCTGGAAAAGCAACAAAAAAATGTGATGAAAAGGCGACAAAAAAACACGAGAAAAACACGGACAAAAAATGATGGAAACTTTTTGTCACGTCATTTTTGTCATATTTTTGTTGTTTTTTTCATTGTTTCTATCACTTTTGTAGGTCTTAGCTTTCAAATGAGGCGTTACATTGTTGCTCTCCACTCAAGAAGCTTTTAGATTTGGGTAAAGCCCAGTTTTAAAAAAATCTGAATCTAAAAGGAATTCCCTGGAGTATGGTGTACCACAAGGTTCAATTTTGGGACCACTATTATTTATTATTTATATTAATGATTTCGCTTCTGTTTCTACGACCACCTTTCCCGTTCTTTTTGCTGATGATAAAAAAATAAATAAAAATAAAAAGTCGACCTGGGGAAGGGAGGTTAAAATATGTATCTGTGGAAGTGCACAATTACGCTAATTTGGGCCAGGCTGGTCCGAGTCCGAGCTCCAAACCCAAGCAAAACGAGGCGACCGTTGAATAAAAAAAACTGTCATGTCATTTCATCTACAGGAAAAGTTTCAACCTCCCACCTCAAGCAGAACCACAGGCTCAAACCTTCGACATTCACTTGCCTCGCCGCGAGGTGCAAGTCCCTAACCACTATGCCGCCGCTATAGCCCCACAGTAAAGCCCTTTTGCGGGTGAATTGCTGAAGAGTCGGGAAAAACAAAAACAAAAAAAAAAGGTAAAGTGCTACTTGCGAAACTGGAGGCACCCTGATACGAAAAGAAAACGTTCTCGACAGACGGAGACGGGGCGAACGCACGACAACAAACCACCCGTCACCAGCTCAAATAGTGTCCCGTAGAAAAATAAAGCTCCGCTAAGTTTTACAGGTGCTGTGTAGTGTTCGTCTCTGCGCTGCTACAAGCCGGGCCGTCCCGTCGCTTCCTTTTCCCCATTTTTCCCGCCGCCGCCGTGTTCCCCGCTTTAAGGGTTTCCGGGATCAGGTTGGCGTCTCGGAGGTAAATCGAAAGCATGGGGGAGGGGGCGGCCGCGATGTCCATGCTACATAGTTCTCTTCAAACCCTGAGCGTGCGTCCAACCATTGCTCTGTACGTGGTTCAAAATGAAACAAAAAAATTAAATACAATACAAAAGGATCCACAGAGGTTGTTCAGTCTTCCATAAAAATAAAAATAAACATTCTTAATTTCTACAGAACCGACCAGTTTTTTTTGGGGATATTACACTATGGTGTGATTTAGGTGAAATGGTAAAGCCACACTGCGGAACATTTCAGGTTCGATTTTAGCAGCTAGAATGTAGTAAAGGCTGATTTACGGAGCAGCGATGTACATCCGAGGGCCAGATGAACAGCGAGAAAAAGAAGATGAAAAGTCAACAAAAACACGAGAAAAACACGAAAAAAAAAAAAACCTACAAAAACGTGAGAAAAACACAACAAAAAATGATTAAAAAAACAACAAAAATGTGGCTTTTGTAGGTCTTTCAAATGAGGCGTTACATTGTTGATCTCCAATCAAGAAGCTTTTAGATTTGGGTAAAGCCCAGTATAAAAAAACATGAATCTAAAAGGAATTCCGTGGAGCATGGTGTACCACAAGGTTCAATTTTGGGACCATCATTATTTATTATTTACGTTAATGATTTTGTTTCTGTTTCTACGACCACCTTTCCCGTTCTTTTTGCTGATGATACCAATCAAAAAAATAATAATAAAAAGCCGAACTGGGGAAAATGCACTCTTTAACGTAAAGGCGGGAGGTAAGAGGTTAAAATATGTATTTGTGGAAGTGCACAATTACGATAATTTGGGTCAGGCTGGTCAGTCCAGGGCTGTTTTTCAGTCCCAGTCCGCCCCTGCATTCAGGCCAATAAACGGCTCTGGACGATCGTAAACCACATCTCTCCTCTCTTTGGTCAGGCAGTGTAGACGTTTTTTTTAGGGGTGGCTAGCAGGCTGCGATGTTTTGACCATTTTGGCTTCCAATAACAATGTCATAGTACAATATCCCCAAAATACAACGGTCTGGTCATGAGAAACAAACCATTCCTCATCTGAAACTTAAATAATACAAAAAAATAAAACCCAAAAAATGGCAAATCATTCCAAAATCGGCAGGATCATTGTGAAAGGATCCCTCGCCGTCGTTCCTGGATTCGATTCTTCGTTGCTGACGAGGATCCTTTCGCGCTGTGCATGGGACCGTCCCGGCTCCAGCTACAGAGAAGCAGGACGGGACACTGGCTCCAAAAAAAAAAAAAAAAAAGAAAGAATAAAGAGTCTTTCAAAGAGAAAAGCGAGTCTCCCAAAGGGGCTTCTATAGAGCGGGTGTCTCCAGTTTAAAGGGACTGTGGTGATTCTACAGACTTTTTCTTCTTATTGGGCTGGGAAATGTCTTGGCCCCGTCCCGCACGGAGCAAGAACCGACGTCTAAGGGGCAGTTGCATCGACTTGAAGTAAGAGCTTTGTTTTTTGGACTGGTTTCAACTTCACAAATGAGAAGATTTTAGATTTTTATCGCAGCTATGTTTACATTTTCAAAACTTTTATTATGTTGTTTTTTCCCCCCAAGTGGCAGAGTTTCAAATTTGCTAAATCTCATACTCGACCTTTAATTCCACCGGCAGGCTACGTTTGCCTAGAAATAAAACATTCTTTAAAACTCCTGAAACAAAATTTAAAAAAAACAATACAAATATCACTGACTTTCCAACACACATTTAATTGATTTAAAGCCTCAATAAGCAATTCTACATGACCATTCTCACCAGGAGATGGCAGTGGTGCGTCATTTACTGAGCACAGACGCATTATGCAAAAGGAGAGCAACAGCTTTTTCTTATTTGCATACTAGATTTCACTAGAAATTTGTTTTTTGGCATTTAGCCGGGCCGGGTCATCTTTATGCTTATTGGGACATTAAAGGTTCTATATCTTTATTTTTATGTCTTTGCTTTCATTGTTTGTAAATGTTGGATATTTACATTAACATCCGAACATCCCCATTCGTCACAGGAGTTTACGAGCGCGTTTTAAGGCTGAACGATATGGACAAATGTCATATCTCGATATCGATACGATACGATTAACTATGGGTTAGGTCAGTGGTTCTCAACCTGGGTGTCGGGACCCCCAAGACAAATTTGGGGGGGTCGCCAGATCATGTAGATAAAATATACATCTTTTTATTAGCATATATTATATTATTTTATTGCATGTGTTTGCTATTTTACCAGAGTGCCATTATATGTTCGTAATTTGATCAATTTTATTTTAGCCATTTGTTTCTTTTCTTTGTTTTTTAAGAATTATGTGGCTAATGTTCCGATTTCTCACGGTGTGACCCGGGCGGGGGGTCACGAACCCCTTATGGTTTTTATTTATTTATGGTTTATTTGGTAGGGACAGTGCAAGTTAATGAACAAGCCACACCGGATTGTAGCCTTAAGCTCATTTCCATCCGTCGTCCCCCATGCGCACTCTCAAACACACTCTCATACATCCTGGCCTGTTGTACATGTTTTTAGTGGTAGGGGAAACCGGAGTACCCGGAGGAAACCTACGCAGACACGAGGAGAACATGCAAACTCCACACAGAAAGGCCCCGTGCAGGTGGGAATCGAACCTGGGACCTTCTAACCGCTGCGCCACCGTGCCGCCCTTTAACTGTTATAATGGGGGTCGCGGCCCCAAAAGGTTGAGAACCACTGGGTTAGGTGCAAACCAAGCATTTTTCAGAAGAATAAAATCATAATACAAAAGAGTGTAAAATCTATATCGTTTCTATCTTGCTTTTTCGACTTCAATATCTTGAATGTTCATATCTCGCTATTTTGACGCTTTTTGAAAGAAGCTTTTAGATTTGGGTAAAGCCAAACTGTGGAAAATGTGCTCGGGTCAGGTGGGGATTAAGAGGTTCAGGGAAAATATAAATGGACATTCATAAATATTGTTTTCTTCAAAGATTTTTTCTTTTCTCATTTCAAGGCAAAATAATTGAATTAAAATTGACGTAACAAAAAATATTTCTTCATTTCTTCAGCCTCAAATCAAAATAAAACTAATTGTAATGCAGTGACTATATTGTATTGTTTTTTTCCCCCTAATGTCAATCAGTAAAGAAACTAAAATGTATAAAGTAAAATAAAAATCCAAAGTCAAAAAACGCCTGATCTTAATTCAAGTCGCTGAAACCTGTCCTCAAGAATCTGCTCTGTGCCGTGTTGTCGGGACGGGCCACGCGGGACGTTATGTGCCCCGCTCCCACTCCCCACTGTCCCGCCGCGGAGACGAGCAGGAAGAGTCCAGCGTCCTGTGCGGCAGCGGGCTGCGCACAGACATGGCGGCCAGGCTGAGGGCTCGGGCCGGGTGCGGCGAGGGCGGCCTGTACCGGCTGTTGGCGGCCCTGGGATCCATGGGCGACAGGGAGGGTGGCGCCTCCTGGCGGTGGCGGCGGAACCTCTGCCCCTCCTCCTCCGAGTCGGACGCCTCCTCGTCCTCGTTCTCCTCCTCCAGGGTCAGCTCGAACTGGAACTTGTCGGTGGACGGGTTGGAGGACGGGGCGTTGGGCGGCTGCGGGTGGGAGGGGCGCGCTGGGTGGGCGGAGTGCTCCTCGGGGCTGGTGGGGGACGGGCTGCGCGGGATCATGCTCTGGTACCACTCGCGGTTGTCCTCCAGCGTGTCCAGGATGTCCTGCGCGTCCGGGTGCACCAGGTCGGCCCACGTCTCCCACAGCGGGTGCACGATGTAGTCGATGAAGCCCACCTGAAGAGGAAACAGGAGCATCAGACCCGGGACCTTCAGACTGTGAGGGCTGGGTCCTGCCACATGTGTGTCCATACTAGTACTTTAACAATACCTGCTTTCTGATATCAATACCTGATCCATACTTTTTCCAATACCTACACTATAGAGCAGGGGTGCCCAAAGTGGGGCCCGCCAGAGAGTGACCTGCTTTTGCGCTGCCTGTGGTTAAAGCAGTACTAAGTAACTCTTCCCCCTAGAGGCCATCAGCGCAACTGCAGGTGTAGTAGCAAGTTACGATTTTTTAACTTTTAGCTACGACTTGTGAAAGTGTAATGCTGTTAATAGGAAAAACTGCCTCCTGCCCCCCGCTGGGTCCGATGACATCATCATATTCTCACTTCCCATTCATTCCCAATGGTCAGGGGCGTCGGACTGGGGGGGTAAAGGGTGTGAGTACCCAGGGCCCAGAGCAGGGTAGGGGCCCTCAAAAATACTGCATAAAGCGTTTTGTATTGTACTTTCTAAGTTTCCTCATAATTGATGCTATAAGAACTGAACATAACCGGGCAAAAATACTATGGTTTCTACACAGAATTTTGCACAAACAATAATGAGTGATAATATCTCAGGGTCGTGACACCCCTTTAAAAATGTGCCAAATGGTTCAGCCCACACACCGGTGTTCAGCACCAGCTTCAGCTCAGCAGTGACTTTGATGAGGTGGATTCTAATGTAATGACACAGAGCTATGAGGAAAGACAGATGTTAGTCTGGCCTCGCTCTAATGTGCTTTTATTTAACACTAGCCTGTTCTAGTGGAGCTTAGAGGAAACTTTCTGTCATAAATGACAGTTAAACATGAGGTGAGGTGAGTCCTGCCTCTGCCTGCGCTGAGGATGGTGCAGAGTCAGAGACAGAGCTCCTTCTCTCCTAGTTTTAACCTTTAAAGTTTCTCTTTCCTCATATTTATTATAATTGAGCCATCAGGCCAGTACAGTGACAAAAGCCACAGGTCGCGCACGCCGTTTTCGCCGAATTAATTATGCTAATTAGCCGCGCGCATTTGGATTCACGCATTATAAATGCAGCTTTGGAGACGAGTCAACCTGGTTCTAGTGAACGATGGAGCTCGTGCCATTGAGTCTATTCCAACGTAACTTTTTACAACAACAATTTACTGACAATACACTTAAAGGTCTAGGCTTCAAATATGGTGAGACTAAATCGGACTGACCTTGAGTTTTGTGTTCAGGCCTGTGGCCACAGAGACATCACATAGTATCATCATTTTTTGTAAAATAGCATTTTAATGCCTATTTTAAAGTTTTCTCAGCACAAATATCCTCTGTCCCTGGTGCAGTCCTCCTGTTTAATGTGATGCTAATAATCCTTTTGCTCTACCTAAAACTAGCCATTTCAATTGGCCCAATGAAAGTAGAATATTCCACCCTAATCTAAATATCTCTGTCACTACAGGATTAAAGGTTGTTCAATTTCTGTAACTGAAGCCAAATCAGATGCAATTTCAAGTCATTGACTTGAAATAAGAACATAGAATATGAAATGTGAATTTCATATGGGGGGGGTGGGGGGTCCCCCAAGATAGTTAGTACCCAGGGCCCAGAATTTGGTGCTACGCCCCTGCCAATGGTAAATATGGATGCAGTACACCTTTTGACCACTAGCGTCAAATTGGGGGCGCTGTTGTGGTGTCTTGTTGTTCATCAATCACTGAGTGTCGTAGCATCAACTTTCACAGTTCAAACTTTTATTGCAAAGGTTGTTGACATCAACAAAGGTACATGTTAATGCTGTCCCAGGACCAACAGCATTAAACTTGGATCTGCTTTCGATGCTTTCCTTTTTGATAGTGGTAGTACCTAACCCTGTTTCCGATGCCATGTGCCGGTATTGTTTAACGGTACCCAGGCCGACTGTGCGTGCTCTGACCTGGCTCTTCTCGATGGAGGCGTTGTGTTTGTCGCACATGGGGCTGATCTCCATGCCCTTGTCCCTCTCGCGGTCTCCCTGAGTGAAGAACTCCACCATGATGCGGTCGGTCCACTGCCGGTACAGCTCCAGGGGTTTGGTGGGGTTACTCAGGTCTGCACAGTGCACCATGTTCTGCAGAACCTACAACAACAACAACAAGTCAGGGAATTCTGTGAGCATTTCAAACAAACTCAGTCGGCTGTTGTTTCAGAAGGCGTCCGGATCGCACTTTATCACTGTGCGTGATTCATAAACAAGCTGGAAGTACAGAGGGAATGCAAGGAGTATGGAAGATTTATTGTGTCATCAGAATATGAATCTGAATAATGGATAGAGCTACATTCAAATTATGGTTTCATTTTATTGATGAATGAGTTACCAAGACCTTTACTGAGGGGATTTTGGATTTCTTGTCTAGTTTTAAAATAAGCTGTTTTTTAGTGGAAAATTTTGTAAAAATGTAATTTTCGCCTTATTTTTTGACATTCAAAACTCAATAAATGGGGCTAGGGATTAAATAATAAAAAATCCCCCTGAAAAAATCTTCCAAATATTGTTCAGTCCAAGGCTGACCCTCTAAGACACAGACACCAAGATGCAGGTGGTGCAGATGGTATTAGCACATACCTGTATGCGGTCAGAATAGTTGTCCAGCAGCAGGACTCCCAGACTGGTCACCTTCTTGGTCTCCACCATGGTCTTCATATCAGCCAGGAAGTTCATGTGCTTGGACATGTCCGTGGCCAGCACCTGAGGGACACACTCTGGGTTAGGGCCGTGCATTCGCAAAATACTTTCAAAACAAGAGAAGCTTATTGGTAGTAGTTTAGTAGTTAAGTAAAAAAGACAACATTTAGAGTAGCTATTTTAGAGTTTTTTAAAGGACGTTCAGGCCAGCAGAACTAGCATAGCCACATCGTGCAACAAGCCAACAGCCCACGCTCCTCCTCACCATGTCTATGACCATCTTGCGAAGTGAGTCCCTCTGCTTCTTGCTGAGGTTCTGGAAGATGTCGCAGTTGTCCTCCTGCAGCAGTTTGAAGCCCACAGCCAGGTGATGGTTCTCCAGCACCGAGGCATCGTTGTACATGAGAGCCAGCTCCGAGCCTGGACGCCAGACACATGGTCAGACACACACACACACACACGGAGAAGACACCGGAGAGAACCTGAGGAACCTACTGGTGTTGATGAGGAACTGGTTGGTGACTCCTGGATGGTCCACGTCATGGATGGCACTGGCAAACAGGACAGCCATGATCTCCAGGTCGGTGAACACCGCCTGCCGTCACAGAAGACACCGGATGATACAAGACAGAGGCGGCACTTCACCTCACTCTTTTCTCTGACATTGTCCAATGGGAGTTTGTCGAATCACCCTAGGAAGAACATGCACTCCACACAGAATGGCCCCGCCCAGGTGGGACTTGACCAATAAGGATCCTTCGGCCCTGGGTCTCTATAGCCTGTCCGTCCATGGGAGTGGATCTCTCCTTCTGTGGTTCTCCCCAAGGTTTCTCTTTTCTCCTGCCGGGTTTTTGAGTTTTTCCTGGCCGTGCTGGAGAGTCTAAGGACGGGGGACGCCCACACCGCTACCTCCTATTGGACATTATATTTGCCTGGATTCACCTGAACTTTTAATTGTCATATTTATTGCTCTGTTTTATTGCCTTAATGTTCGGTGCAGCTGTGAGGCGACTTCTGTTGTGATATTGGGCTATACAAAACCATTAAACTTGAAACTTGAAACATGAACCCGGGACCTTCTTGCTGTGAAGCAGGAGCGCTAACCGCTTTAATGCCCCACGGAAACCCTGTAGATGAAGGTTCTTGAGTCATCATCTGCAGGGGCGGACTGGCCATATGTCCATTCTGGAAGAGCAAAGAAGGGCTCGAGGGCCACCGGTCCCGGCTCAACCGAGCTTTACCCAAATCTAAAAGCTAAAAAGAAAAGCATCAAAATAGCGAGAAAAAGAGGATGAAAACATGAGAAAAACACAACAAGAAATGATAGAAAAAATAACTAAAAATTCAACAAAAATGTGACAAAAATTTAACAAAAATGTGACAAAAATTCAACAAAAATGTGACAAAAATTCAACAAAAATGTGACAAAAATTCAACAAAAATGTAACAAAAACTCCACAAAAATGTGTCAAAAATGTGACAAAAATTCAACAAAAATGTGACAAAAATTCAACAAAAATGTAACAACAAAAAAAAGAAAAAAAAGAAAAAAACAACATACAAAAGGTGACACAACAGAGCAAAAGCGTGAGGAAAAAGGTCAGTTTTGTGGGTCTTAGCTTTCAAATGAGGTGTTACACAGCCAAAAGAGGACAGAATGCATTTGGTTTAGGCGGGTAGTAACAGGTTAAAATATGTATTTGTGGAAGTGTCACAATTACGCTAATTTGGGCCAGGCTGGTCAGAGTCCAGGGCTGTTTTTCAGTCCCAGTCCAGCCCCTGATCATCTGAATGTAGGACGTTTCACCTCTTCATCCAAAAGGCTTCATCAGCGACAATAAGGTTTCCAGCTCACGGGTATTTATTTATTTATTTATTGCTTTATTTGGTCGGGACAGTGCATGTTAATGAACATACATGGGTTTCATGCATGTAAACGAGCCACACACTCTCAAACACACTCTCATTCATCCTGACCTATTGTACATGTTTTTAGTGGTAGGGGAAACCGTAGTACCCGGAGGAAACCTACACGGACACGGGGAGAACATGCAACTCCACACAGAAAGGCCCCGTCCAGGTGAGAATCGAACCCGGGACCTTCTAGCTGTGAAGCACGAGCACTAACCGCTGTACTACAGTGCCGCTGGACTAGATAAAGATCAGTGGGAGGGGCTAGCTTGAATAAGCCCCTCCCCTCATTATTCAAAGGTTACTCTCAACCTGCTCGTAAACAACCAGCGGCTCACTAGCATTAGGGTGACAGTGCCCTCCAGGCTTGGGACGCACACCTCCACTAGAACACAGACGATGACCCAAGAACCCTCACTTTTGAAGGAAATAAATAACTCAAATGAAAAAAATATAGAGCTATTTGAGCCGACTGTGGTCATGGTGCCTCTGATACGCCTCTATACCCGTACTACTGCAGTGGTTGCGGGGCAGTACCTCCAGAGCGGGGGTGGACAGCAGCACATGGGTGGACTGCACCACGTCGGCTGCGTGGATGTTGTTGTGGTAGGCTACGTCCGCGTGGTAATGGTCCTCCAGGGTCATCATGAGGGTGAGGAAGGCGTCTGTGGGGATCTTGAAGGTCTTCAGCAGGTCCCGCTCCTGCAACCACCAATCAGAGAATACGTCGGAAAAGTTCTAGCCTTATTTTGGAATTCTGGGGAAAAGGTTTGTTACACACAGGGCAAAGTATGTCATGTTTTTCTCTCTCCCCAATATTGAGTGTTATTTCATTCATATTTCATTATTGTTGTTAGATATTTGCCCTACTAAGCCAACATGTGCTGAAAATACAGTTTTAATGCGCAACGACTTCAAATCGCGCTTCCTTCCTCCTCAGCCTCTCGGGCCGGGGCGGCGCTGACGCTCCTGATCCCAGAGGGGCGGCTGTGCTGTCCCCGTGTTTCCCCGTAAGATGGTACAGCCCATCTAAGACGCGGGAGTAAAGTAAACAAAGTAAATTCGATAACTTTATGAACGAACCAGCGCGACATGACGGGATTATTAAGGGGAAAGGAAACAAAAAAGGGCCGACGGGGCGAGGAAGTCGGCGCCGCCGCTCGTGTCGAGACCGTCCGGATAAAGTCAGCGGTAACAAGTCAGTCACTGTAGCGGTTCTGTTTTGTCGCGCTATAAAATGATCTTAAAGGTCCTATATCATGCTATTTTAGCCATTCCAAAGTTAAGTATAGGCATTTATATGAATGATTGTACCTCTACCGCTATTGAGCACTCATTTTTGTGATAAATATAAGTGTTTTCTGGAGGTATTTTTCAAACCGGGAAGACACTACGCTTTGATTCAGTTAACTCCGCCCCCTCTCTCCGCACATACAACTTTACCGTAATATAAATAAACAGCAATAAGTAAAGTTACTTCACGATGCAGTTATAAGGAGTTGACATCTGCAACACAGCTTCATAAATGGCTAACACACAAGCTAATATGCTAACACACATGCTAATATGCTAACACACAAGCTAACCCGCGTTTGGATTGACTCACCGCTCTGGTCCATCGCTGTTTACATTATGGGACTCGCGTTGGTTATAAAAGTTAATCCACTTTGATTCTGGCGAAGGTTCACCAAACATCCATCAGAGACAGTCACAGAAAAACAATATTTTGGTGAAAGTCGCTGAATCCCGGAGAAAAAACAACTTCAAGTGGCCTCTTCTTGAAAAAGGTTGAATAAACTCCCGTCCTCGTAGCCAAACGCGCTTCTTTTTCTCCGTGACATTATCGTTAGGTAAGAATAAAGAACATGTGTGTCCAGAGTAGGTTATAACGAGCTCAATCTTCAGCTGCAGCGCAAACATGACTGATCTGTTCAGACGCTCAGGGATGTGTTTGTTTTGGCCACAGCTGACCTGGAAGCACCTCGGGCACATCCTTTTTTTTTTTTTTTTTCTCTTTGCATCTCTCTTACGACAGAAATAATGAAAAAGCTGTTTTACAAATTAAAATCAGGCCAGAAGCATAGAATTAAGACATTACATTACAGACGTCGAGCACTTCCGTTCCGCTGTTACAACACAACTGAACACTCAGTCGTTCACCAGGAGAGGGCGGAGCCTCAGAGAGCAGGATTCAGGAGGATTACTGAGAGCTGCGTGAATGAAGCCACAAACCACTCTGGGGGTGTTTTTCATAAGGAAACATGGCTAAAAGCTCCAAAAAGTGGATTTTGCATGATATAGGACCTTTAAAATGAGCTTTATTATTCAGACTAAGTCAGGGCTGAGCGTAGACCAGGGCCAGAGCAGAGTGCGCTGAGGTAAGGGAGAGGAGGAGAGAGAAGGGTGAGGAGGTGACTGTGCATCTGTGGGAGGATTATTGTTATTTAAGATATTTTTGACATGGACAAAGGAATGATATTGACAAACCAGATCAGTATAAACATCTCAATTTGAGCATAATAATCCAAATCTTAGTTGTTTTGACTAGTTAAGAAGTTGTTGGGCATTTGTCCTAGATTATTTCACTTGTTCTGAGATGTTTCTGACTCGTTTCGATACATTTCGTCTTTATTTCAGGTCATTTTCTTTGCCAATGGGGTAAGAAAATTGGTCTTATCTCATTGGCAATTTTACTTTCTTATTTCAAGCGAGATTTACCCTAGAACTGGTCTGAAATGTCCTCAAACAAGCAAAGAGAACTTGGTCCGATCAGGGAAAGTGTCTAAATGAGTGAAAACAAAACAAGATACATTTCCTCAATTCAAGTCATTTAAGCCAATGCTTGATATTCACTTTTTGTGGTGTATTGTATTTGTATTTGTGCTAATCTTAAGTGCAGAGCCTTGTGATAGTCCTACATTGTCCTCTAAAGTCTATCTAGTTTATTAATAGGTCCACATAATTGGACATTTTATGTTGCCTTTTTATGTTGCCTATGTCTGTTAGTGTCACTAGTTACAGAAAAATCTTCGTTTTTTTTGCTGGGGTGCCCTTATGTCTTGGTTGAGCACCTGCCCCTCAAAATGTCTGTGCACGCCCCTGCCTAATGTTTCAGCCGTTTCAGGTCAATACAGCATTTTAAGTGTAAGCTCATGAACCAGATGTGTTTTGAGTTTATCATAGTAATGGCGGCTAAAATATGACATGACGAAAGCTCTACCTGGAAGATGGAGAACATGACGACCGTGAGAGGGCGGTTTCCCGAAAACTCGGCTATTTTAAAGATGTCCAGGCCCCAGCGGTTTATGTCGTCGATCTCCTGCAACACAACACGAGGTCATATTGTCATTACCTTTGTGGAGGGACCGACCGCAAAAGTCTGTTCTGTTCCAGTCATGCACACATCGCATTACTATAGAAGGTGCAGTTACACGCATGACCTGAGGTGGCAGTAGTGAGAAATCAAATTCCGCCTCGTTGTTGTGGTTCAAAGCTCAACGAATCAGGCAAGAATTAGATGTAGAAAGTGGAGATGTTGTGACAAGAGTTGAATGAAGAACAAATTTGGAGAAAACGGCACTTAAAGGGAGTATACAGAGTTGAAAGTATTTTCCTCCCCCTACATGTTCCAACAATGTCCTAATGTGTAGAATGAGCTCAGACCTGTTCACCACAACTGCCTCTAGAATCCTGCACTGTCACTTAAAAAGGTGTCACTTCTTAACCTCTTAACTCCCGCCTGAACCGAGAGGATCTTATTCCTCACGTCATCACATTTTTTTCTCCATCATTTTTTTGTTGGGTATTCAACTCATTTTTGTATCTTTTTGTCATTTTTTTGTCAAATTTTTATCACATTCTTGTAATGTTTTTGTAGCATTTTGTCACATTTTTGTAACATTTTGTCACATTTTTGTCATTTTTTTGTCAATTTTTTATCACATTTTTGTAATGTTTTTGTCACATTTTTGTCATTTTTTTGTCACATTTTTGTCTTTTTTTTGTCAACTTTTTATCACATTTTTGTCACATTTTTGTCATTTTTTCGTACATTTTTGTCAATTTCTTGTGACATTTTTGCCACTTTTTCATACATTTTTTGTCACTTTTTTGTCCCATTTCCATCATTGTTTTCGTCTCAGCTTTTTTCCAGAAGCTTTTGGATTGGGGTAAAGCCAAACTGGAGAAAATATGCTCGGTTCAGGTGGGAGTTAAGGGGTAAATTTTTTTTTTTTAAAAAGGCTAAAATGAAATTCATCAAACTACAAACAAATAATGGCACTCTGGTAAAATAGCACACACATGCTACAATAAAACATCAGATTATATGCTGATGAAAATATGGCTATTTTATCTAAATGATCTGGCGACCCCCCAAATTTGTCTCGCGACCCCCAGGTTGAGAACCACTGGTGTAACTCATGTATGACCTGAGGTGGCAGTAGTGAGTATAAAAATAACTTGCATCTAGCCCCTTTAAGTTTTATAGGGGTGTAACTGTTCAGCTCTCTCATGGTTCGGTTCACGGTACCTTGGACAGCAGGCTCTCCTGGGGGGTGCTGACTCCGAAGCGCGGGATGCAGGTGGGCGGGGCCAGGCTGGGGCTCGCTGTGGCCTTCTTCACTCCGCTGATCTGGGACATGGGACGCTTCTTCTTCTCCTTCTCCTTGGGGGGAGGGGACAGGATCTCCACATCATGCTGCTTGTCTGTCAACAGCCAAAGACAATGCGGTGAATACCGGAGTGGGCGGGTCGGGCATGAATGTGGCGTTTGGACACCTCTGCGTTGATATTCTAAATAAATACTAAATATTATATACTAAAAGCTCCAATATGAAAGATAAAAAAGCGAGGAAGAAAGCACAAAAAAGTCACAATCAGTTTTGTGGGTCTTAGAGGAAATGTGCTCGGTTAAGTCGGGGGTTAAGAGGTTAAAACCCCCAAAATGACTAAATAGAGTCTACCTGTGTGTAATCTAATGTCAGTTCAAATACAGCTGCTCTGTGATGGTCTCAGAGGTCTGTTAGAGACTATTGTGGAGCAGAAGCATCATGAAGTCCAAGAACACCAGACAGGTCCAGGATGAAGTTATAGAGAAGTATAAAGCTGGGTTAGGTTATAAAAAGATTCACAAAGCTTTGAACATCTCTCTGTGTACAGTTAAATCCACCATCCAGGAATGGAAAGAGTCTGACATCACTGCAAACCTACCAAGACCCGGCCGACCTCCTAAACTTACTGACCGAACAAGGACAGCACTGACCACAGCTGTTACCAAGAAGCCTATGATGACCCTGGAGGAACTGCAGAGAGCTACAGCTCAGGTGGGGGAAACTGTCCACAGAACTGCATACTTTTGCACATCCCACTTTTCAGTTTTTTATTCATACAAAAAATCTAAATCATGTATACATTTCATTTCACTTCTTAATTGTGTATCACTTATTGTGTGTCTTTCACATAAAATTTCAGTTAAAAATATTTATGTTTATGGTCCATAGTATATGTCAAAAAGTTAAAGGGGTGCCAAAACCTTTGCATACCACTGTATATTAGGAGAAGTTACTGGAGCTTCTGACCCACATGTGTCAAACACAGGCCCGGGGGCCAGATCCGGCCCGTGAGATGATTTAATCGGGCCCTCTTGTAGAGCATAAAAACAGAGCATCTAAAAAAAACAACAAAAAAGTCTCGAGCCCATTCCTGTGCGGAGTTATGAAATTTGAAAGACATAACCAGAATGCTCAATCCAGCCACTAGAGGGAGACATGAATACAACAAAGGAAACCAGTCCACACATGTCCAGCCGAGGGCATAATATTAGATCAGAATATAAACAGCACATGAGAGCCACGTGCTAAATGACCCCAAGGGCGGCTTTTGCCTACAATAGCTGTTATTGTCTACCACAATAGAGTGTGGAAGGAATGAATAATGCCTACAATGAAACATCTATGAAGCTACAGTCCTGTCGGGCTTTGGACCAAATCAGCATTATTATTCATTTATTGGAAAATGGTTTCAGTTTGCATTATGTGTGGCCCGAGACCTGCCGTGGGAACTGAATTTTGGCCCATGATGAGTTTGACACTACTGTTCTAGCCTCTCAATGCACATTACATTAAATGGAACCATTTGGCTGTAGTTTCACTCACCACTCTAGGTTCTGGAGCAGCAGTGTCTTATATCTTGGGACTGCACCAGGTTTGACAATACTTTTCTGCTGTCCCATAATTCCGTGTTTCCATAGCACTCTCCAACCCTGCACTATTTGGCTGGAGTACACACTCTCGGACTAGAATACACATGACTGAAGGAACAACCGAACGGAGATGAACAGTTCTGCAAGCCTCTTAGTGGGGTTTATGGAAATATTCAGAGATGCAAACAGCAGCTAAACGGTGACTATGAAGGTATGCTACATGCTAATGTTATGCTAACAGTGGCTAAATGCTATCATCAGCAAAAATGACCATTTTCAACAGCGTATGATGTTGTGGTCCTCTCTCCTCCCTCAGTCTGTCACGTTAGTATCAGTTCAGCGCTTTGGCCCAGGCCTGACCAAGGTCCCTAACCTTGTACCTGGTCTGACTGGTGTAAACCCTCAAATACACAGGTAGTCTTGGCACTGGGCTGAGCAGGAAGTGCCATGTGGAAAAGAGCCATGAGTCCTCATTTACGAAGCATTTGTCTGTAAAACGCCGAGCACAAATAAGAACATTTTGGTCCAAAGGCCGGTCCCCACAGACGAACTCTGACTGATCTCGCCTGGTGCCATCGCCTGGAAACTCTTTAGCTGGTAAAACGTTAGCACAACTGCAGAGGAAAACAAGCTAGCGTTGTGTATTGCAGCAGCTCTGAGCGTGTTTGTTTTGTTGAGTGCGCTCTTCCTGGGTTTGTGCTCTTCCTGGGTACGCAGCACAGGGGGCGGGGACATTAGATAGGCGCAAACGGACATTTCCAGAGACAGAACAGGATTCCTCTGACATACATGCAACTACTCCAGTAAAACCAGTCCAAGGACGAGCTACAGGTAAACCACCATAAACAGCTCACAGCAGAAATGACTATCTTTTTTTTACTTTCCGAATGCATGAAAGCAAGACTTGATTTTCAAACAAAATCAGGTCTAAAATATGGTGAAAAATTGACTAAACTTCCACAATCATGACTTAAACATTTGCTCATTCAGATGTTGATGGGTTTTGTCAGTGCCGGACCTCAGTGATTCGTAGACACACCGCGACATCGTGACTTTTTGGCGGTCGTTTGGTGATCGTGCCGCGCCGTCCTGTTCTGGCAGCGCCACATGACTCACCATTTCACATTGCCAAAGAAAACCCCGTAGCCATCCTGACGCGTGATCCCAAAAAGCTGAGCACCCGCTAAACCTCACCCTCCACTCGCACGGGAATAACATGACTCATCTAAAAGAACGCACGGCAACCCTCCGTCCTTCACCAGCGCCAAAACGCACGCCGCCACAGAAAACATACTCCCCCTCCCTCCAAACGAGCGCCTCACCTCGGTCATCGCGCCGCCGTTTCCTCGCGGCCGACTGAGCGCGACTGCTCATCTCCGGTTGCCGGGTTCACATTCCAACGCTCCGTCATGTCACGGCGTTCCGGCGGGTCCCAAACGCGCCCGTCCATCTCTGTCGGCCGCGGCTGGTTTCACGGTGCCGCATGCTGCCCGCTGCTCAGCCATGGCTCTCCCTCTCCCTCTCCCTCTCCCTCCCTCCCTCGCTCGTTCGCTCGCTCGCTCTCCCTGTGGTGGAGGATATCGCAGCCTGTTGCCACGGTAACGCCACACACACACCGAGTCGGGGAATGTCTGCTGGCTGCTGGACAAAGTCTCGCCGCGCAGACCAGACGCCCGCCGCCGTCTTTGTTTTTGATGTTTATACAGATTTCACACATTTGTTTATATTTATCACACTTAAAGGGACTATACGGACAATTAAGTATTTTCCTCCCCCTGCTTGTTCTAGCCATGTAAGAGCTCAGACCTGTTTCACCACAACTGCCTCTAAAATCCTGCACTGTCACTCAGAAAGGTGTTCATTCGGGTCCGAAGTGCCGTCATGCACGAGCTTAATAAAGAAGGTGCAGGTACGCGTAAGACCTGAGGTGGCAGTAGTGAGTAGAAAAATGACCAAACTGCATCTAGTCTCTTTAAGCTCCACCTGAACCAGTTTGGCTCTACCCAAAGCTAAACGCTTCTTGAAGAAAAAAAGTCAAAATGGCAACACAAACGGGAAGAAAATGCAACAAAAAAGCATAAAAAAGCCACAAAAAAGCGATGAAAGTGCAACAAAAAAAGGGGAAAAATTAAACAAAAATGTGATAAAAACTGAACCAAAAAGTGTCAAAAATTCATCAAAAAAGTTAACCTTGCTAACGCCATGCTGCTGTGTCACTCGAATCATTTTGAACTGCACAACAGCCTGGGGACCATGGCCCAAATTTTCGCGTGGATTTGGGAACCAATCACAGAACGAGAAGGGACGGCAAGACGATGACGCGCTCTTCGATATACGGAAGCTTGTCGTTTATTTACGGATTAAAAAAAAAAAAGTTTATTTAGGGATCAAACATGACAGCAGCAGACGCAACGCTATTTTTGGCTGTGGCTACGTGCATACGCATGATAGACATTCAGCCCAATAAACCACACCTCTCCTACGAGAAAATGAATTGGTGGTCCCCAGACTAAATATCACTAGTGATTTTAGTCTGGCGTTAGCCAGGCTACAAAAAAGTGGCAACATGAGATGAAAAAGAATGGGGAAAAAGTGACAGCAACAAAGGAAAAAGCAAGGAGGTTATATTGTAATGACTAATACATTCCCCTATTTTGTATAGGTAACATGTTATATTCCTTAGTTACGGAAAAAAGTACTATACTTTTGTAACTTGTTGCTTTTGTAACTCGTTCATTTTATAACTTGTTACTTTTGTAACTTGTTACTTTTGTAACTTGTTACTTTTGTAATACCCCAACACAGTTGTTTACTAGGGGGTTCAAAGCTCTACAAAGCTCAGGTTATGAAGTAGATTCAGAAAAATCCCTCTGGAGAAACATTCCTGAAGAAGAGCCCACTCGCCAAAAAATGTCTCTCCGGTTTTCACTGACTGTCACCAGAATAGTGTTTTTCTGTGACTGTCACTGATGGATGTTTGGTGAACCTTCGCCAGAATCAAAGTGGATTAACTTAACATATGTGTAAACACCTGATGATGTTAGCGTGTGTGCTAGCTTGTGTGTTAGCCTGTGTGTTAGCATGTTTGTTAGCGTGTGTGTTAGCTTGTGTGTTAGCCTGTGTGTTAGCATGTTTGCTAGCGTGTGTGTTAGCTTGTGTGTTAGCATGTTTGCTAGCGTGGTTGTTAGCTTGTGTGTTAGCATGTTTGTTAGCGTGTGTGTTAGCCATTTATGAAGCTGTGTTGTAAATGTCAACTCCTTATAACTGCATCAGGAAATAACTTCACTTTTTGCTGTGATATTTATATATCTACTACAGTAAAGTCCTATGTGCGGAGAGAGGGGGCGGAGTTAACTGAATCCAAGCATTTTGTCTTCCAGGTTGGAAGAATACCTCATGAAAATACTTATATTTATCACAAAAATGAGTGCTCCATAGTGGTAGAGGTACAACATATCATATAAATGCCTTTACTTTACTTTGGAATGGCTAAAATAGCAGGATACAGATCCTTTAAATCCAAGAGTGGAGAATGTGGAGTCTGTAGGTGCTAAATGAATTTTGCAGAATTTTGTGAAAACGTGTGCTAAAGTTTTGCAATGTCTCCATGATATCCTCAGATGTTTTCCACACAGGCCTCATTTTGAAAGTTGAGATCTTTACAATTGTTCCAAGGATGCTATGCGGATATTATGAAACATGAAACATCAACGCTGAGATGCCCAAACAGCAGGTTCACAAGCCGCAGCAGTGAATGACGACCCACTGCAGCCGTGACCTAGGCCCGAGTCTTACCGAGGAAGGTGCTGGAGATGAACTCGGACACCTGGTTCCCTGAGCGGCTGGTCTCTGACAGCTGGGTCAGCTCGCGATTCAGCATCCTCTTGAACTGTAACAAGAGCAAAGCCATTAGATCACACTGAACACCACCTTAAACCCCCATAACCAGTTCAGCTTTACCCAAATCTAAAAGCTCACAGCCTATAGGCCAGAGTGACGGCTCATTTCAAAGCTTTGACTGACAAAAAACAACTAAAGGAAGTGACTTGGTTGATTCAGATCCAATAAATTCATTTTTGCACCATATTTTTCGGCATTTTTTCCATTTTTTCAATATGGACATGCTGTATCTCTATAATTGGGATTTTCTGAGGACGTTTTAGTCGCTGGGTTAGTTTTTCAGATGAATAAGCCCCTGGGCATAAAACGGTGCAAGAATCGCCAAAACTGTTAGCCGTGAGTTAGCGGCTAGTTAGCAACATTAGCCTGTATCTTGTAAACACTGCAGACTCCGCTAACAACATTTAGCTCTGGTTAAATCCAGCACAGACTCTGGTTAAGGGAGCTCAGTCTGTAATAAAGTCAGCTCTATGTGGGATATTGTATTTACACTAAAGAATTCTCCAGTTTGTTGCTGTTTTCTCTCGATCGGTTTCTGGTATCGGGACCTCATGAATGAGTACGTGTATCAGTATCGGTGCATCCCTATTTTTGCTCATTCTCGCAATTTTCTTCCTTGATTTTTGCTCTTTTTTTTCTCCATTACTTTTCCCCACAATTTCCCTCAATTTTCCACACATTTCCTGACGTCGGTGATGAACCCGATATTGTACATTTGCAGATCTTCCTCACATTTTGATCTGTTTTCCAACCTGGGGGTCGCGAGACAAATTTGGGGGGTCGCCAGATCATGTAGATAACATATACATATTTTTATTAGCGAATATTATAATATTTTTTTGTCGCAAGTGTGTGCTGTTATACCAGAGTGCCATTATGTGTTTGTAATTTGATGAATTTTATTTTAGCCATTTGTGTTTTCTTTGTTTTTTCAGAATTATGTAGGCTAGTGTTCCAATTTCTCACGGTGTGACCCGGGCGGGGGGTCCTGAACCCCTTTAACCTGTTAACTCCCGCCTGAACCGAGAGGATCTTTTTCCTCACGTCGCCAGATTTTTTTCCCATCATTTTTTTGTTGGGCATTCAACAAATTTTTGTAACTTTTTTGTCACATTTTTGTCATTTTTTCGTCAATTTTTAATCACATTTTTGTCAAATTTTTTGGTCACTTTTTTGTAATTTTTTGTCAAATTTTGGTCATTTTTTTGTCATATTTTTATCACATTTTTTTATTTTTTTGTCACATATTTTTAATTTTTTCAGCAATTTTTTATCAAATTTTGGTCATTTTTTGGTCACATATTTGCTATTTTTTTTGTCGAATTTTTATCACATTTTTATCATATTTCTGTAATTTTTTGTCACATTTTTGTCATTTTTTCATCAATTTTTTGTCAATTTTTTGTCACATTTCCATCATTGTTTTCGTCTCAGTTGTGTTGCTATTTTCAGCTTTTTTCCAGAAGCTTTTGGACTGGGGTAAAGCCAAACTGGAGAAAATGTGCTCGGTTCAGGTGGGAGGTAAGGGGTTAACTGTTATAATGGGGGTCGCGGCTCCAAAAGGTAAAATATTTGAGTATAGGTATATGCGAAAGTATCGTTCAGGTATCGTAAACCAAGTACTGATGTTGAACGGTTCCCGGCCGTGCTCCTCCCGCACTGACCACGGTGCTGTGGCATGGTCTGCACCCCCTCCCAAACCTGACAATGCTTTTGGATCAGGATTTATGACAGAGCGTCGCGGCTTATGTAACAGCCCTGACGTGGGGAAGAGGAAGAGGAGGGTGTGAGGGAGCGAGACAGAGAGAGAGAGAGAGTCCTATTCGCACGGGATTAGTAGCACCAAAAACTAAGATCACAACAACTCTTACTTTAAGAACTGATTCTCACAGAGAGATAATACATTCCATTCCAAATGGGCGGCTCGGTAGTGCAGCGGTTAGAGCCTCAGCTTCACAGCTCGAAGGTCCTGGGTTCGATTCCCAAAGGGGCCTTGTTCTCCCCATGTCTGCCACTAAAAACATGTGCAATAGGTGAATCCTCCAGCCAGGTGATTCTGACCATCAGCCTGGCTCCACATCATGGAGATGGGTCTCCGGGCTCAGGTAATATTTTCCTTAAATATTAGCATTTATTAAAAACATTTTGCTTAAATCAAGAAACATTTAAGTAAAATATCCCACAATTTTTCACTAAATAAGAATGTTTTCCTTAAATTGACATTTTTCTTAATTCTAGCTATTTATTTGCTTAAATTTAGTGTTTCTTTCTTGTTTTATGAAAAGAAAAATATTCTAGAAATAAGAATTCTTAGCAAGAAAAAAATTCTGGCCCCATTGGCAGAATTGTTTTCCTTAAAACAAGACAACAACGTTTTGCAGTGTGAAGATCGACAGAACCCAAATTGCCAACTGAAAGACTGGACCGAAACTTTCCAGAGCGTCTGAATCAGTCAACAACAGAGGCCGACATTTAAAAGATATTAAAGATATGAAGCGATTATGACGAGTTTTTTTTTCTCTTTTGTTTCTGTAGGTTTTTTTAAACATGTTTTCGTTGCCTTTTCATTTTTCATTGCTTCTATATTCATCCACCTCTTAATCCCCTTTACCCAAATTACTCAAAGCTTCAGGAACAAAGCGTCAAAACAGAGACAAAAAAACGAGAAGAAAAACGATTGCGAGAAATGAACCAAAAGGGCGATTAAAAAGTCGCGAAAACGCAACACTCCCCATTTAGATCGCAGTTCTATTCAATGTTATTGTTATGATGAGAGGCCCACTCACCTGCCGGAGTGTGCAGCACAGGCAGACCCCCAGCGCCAAAAGAGCCATCGCGGCGACACCATGGCGAAAACCACAATCAGAGACCGGGATGTCTCTGTCAAAGCTCTGAAAGCTCTGGGCAGAATGAGCGGCGCAGACTGGAGAGAGCTCGGCGGCGTTACTATACCCCCCTCCCTCCTTTCCCCCCTCCCTCTGCCCCGTATGCGCAGTCCAAACGCTGGGCCACCTCTCGCAGCCAATCAGCTCTCAGCGTTTCAGGGGCTGGACGGAATGCGGCGACGCGATTGGCCCGAGAGCACACACAGCGAGAGAGAGAGAGAGAGAGATGGAGAGGAGAGGAGAGGGTTGACATCGTTCAGCAAGAGTCTGTTCACGGTGCAGTAGTGAGAAAATAAATATATACCACAGGGGTAACACTTTACATTACGGGCCGGTAAGTCCTTGGTACTTATTGTGGTTCTTAAAGTGGTACTTACAGTGGTAATTACAGTGGTACTTATGGTGGCATTTACACTGGTAATTCTAGGTACTTATTGTGGTATTTAAAGGATACTGTAGTGACAATTACAAGTTATGTACTTCTAGATACAGTGGTAACTCTTCGTAATGAAGGTTGTACTTCTTGTTTTATAGTCACACAATCGTAAAAATTACATCTGTATGTAGAAGTACCACATTTACTTATGAATTGCTGCTGTAGTATTCTTGAATTACCAATAAGTACCATAGATGTATTTAATTTATTTTTATTGACCTTTATTAAACCAGGATAGTCCCACTGAGATTAAAGCAGTACTAAGTAACTCTTCCCCCTAGAGGCCATAAGCGCAACTGCAGGTGTAGTAGCAAGTTACGATTTTTTAACTTCTTAATTGTCTTGGAGAGTAAATACTACGCTGACAGGAAAGGCGAAGGGGGAGAGGGTTACTGTGCATCCAATTATACAATGGAAATATTTTTTTTCACTCAAACGTGGCTGTAAATACTTTTTAAAGTGACGTTAGCCTTCATTACGAAGAGTTTTGCTTTGCCCGTTAGCATGTTAGCTTCTTCTTTGTGATTCCATTAGTGTGTATTGCTTTCTCCACACCGGTGACAGTCAAGTTGCAAACATGGTTTTCTGGTCAGAGACACCAGGGGGAGATGAAAGACCCTCCAATCATCCCATAAACACTTGTATTACCCGCACAGGGACTAGGAAAAGGATTTATTAAGGTAAACACGTTACTTAGTACTGCTTTAAGAATCTCTTTTTCAGGGGAGTCCTGATGCATCACTGAAACTACTAGAAACTATCATTTAAAGTACCAAAGTACATAGAAGTATGACCTCCATTACTAAGAATTACCGCTGTATCTCTTAGTAATGAGAGATACAGCGGTAACTCTGTGTCTCCCTAACCCCTAACGAGTAATTATGACTTTTAGTACCACAATAATAACCTAGTAAGTATCCTGTAATTACCACTATAAGTACCACAGACTTACCGGCCCGTAATGTAAAGTGTTACCGAAGGTTTTGCATGATTAACGTGTACATTTTCATCTAGGGCTGGTTTAGGTATAAAAGTTTAGGTACTATCGGTGTTGAAAATAATAAAAGTATCGAAAGAAGCACCGAAAATCAAATCTTCCATCTTTCGATCCAAAGTTCTGATGCTGTTGGTCCAAGGCCAGAGTTAAAGGAGGTGACTTTCAGCTCAAATACATTACTTTTCCCCATTTTTTTCCTCCCATTGTCTCTTTTCAAATTTCTTTGTCCAATGTTTGCCACTTAGACGAGTTTAGACGAGTTGATGCGTACCTGTCTAGTCGACCAAAGATGTTGTAAGCGTTTGAGCCACACAAGCCAGTAGGGGGCGGTATTGCAGCAATGTCAGCACCTTGCCATGAGGATCATAACAAAGCGATGACCTCGGCCATTGATGCGAATACCGGCCCTCGCCCCCTCTCTCACTAAAGGGTTGGACTTGAGATTTCGTCATCCGTGATATAGTGTGTTTGTTTTGGGTAAAGTAAGCCAAGCATAACCTATTTTAGCATAGCAACGGATTAAAAGAGAAAGACTTTGGCAGTTCATCAAAGCACAGCCAAGTGTAGGTCCATATATTGGCATGTCCATATTCACTGAGGTTTAGCTAACCAGTTTTCATCCCCTGAGGCCCAGGGAGCTGTGGGGGACTCGTTTTAAAGCCTTGACCGAGCTCCTTCAGATGCACAAGTCCCTATCACTTTCAATCCCGGAGATATCGGCTTCTGTCAGCACTAGATGGGCCGATATTCGATATTGTAAAATCCCCATACATCGGTCGCCCTCTGTTGCGTAGTGTTTGGTCTGACCTTGTTGGAGGCCATCTCGCTGACGGAGTCCCTGGTCTGTAGAGTCTCCAGCTGGTCCAGGCACCAGTCCAGCTCCTCCAGCGTCTCCATGGCCAGCTTCTGGCACGGCTCCTCTGTGGGATTTCAGAACAAGACCAGTTCTAGGAGGTTTTTGTTGAAATCAATGTAAACATGAATATTTTGGAGAACCGGCGCGCTAGCTGGAATTCATCAGTTCCCAAATACAAAACACAGTCCCGCTCAAAAGTTTGGAAACACTTTTTATGCATTAGCTTGTCTTTGTATTCAACACCATTTCCATTGTGTGATTCTCATTGAAGATATTATACCAATTACATGATGGTATTATGTAGGAAACAAAAAAAGGGTGTGAAATAACTCAAAATATGTTTTTAAATGATTAAAAATTGCTTTTCACTATTGGCATTTTCTCAGAGAGCTTCAAAAAGTCCTTGTTCCCGAAATGGTTTAAAAGTCTGTGAAGTCAAACAATGTCTGGTGACGGGATCGTGAAGCCCATTGAGAAAATGTACAACGGAGTCAAAAGAATAGTCAACTTTTTTTGCGTAAAACATAATTCCGCATGCGTTCATTCATGAATTTACGCCTTCGGTGAGAATCTACAATGGAAATAGTGTTGAAATAAAAGAAAAAGCAATACATCAGCAAACTTTTGACTTAGACCGACTGTATGTGCTTGGTCAATGTTGAGTCCAAAAATGTGACGCAAACATTTCGTATTTCCCAGCATGTGAAGCCCCTCTAAGATGCAGAATTATAGCCCTGACTGTGACAGACACACGTCCTACTGGAGTCTAAAGGCCATCCCTGTTCTGTTAAATCATTTTGTTTTTGAGGACATTTTTGGTCTAGTACAGAGATATCATGGACCCAGTGACTGATATTAATGATATTTTTTTTAATTCATATATTTTCTTTTTAGCTTGTGAAAGTGTAATGCTGTTGGCTCCTGCCCCCCGTTGGGTCCAATGACATCATCATATTCTAAAACCTGCAACCCAGCCATACAAATAAAGCTCATTCTCTTTTTTTCGGGTCATTGTCCATTTGGAAGACCCATCTGCGCTCATTCTTTATCTTCCTGGCTGATGTCTTGAGATGTTGCTGCAATATTTCCACACAGTGTTCATTCTTCATGATGTCATCTATTTTGTGAAGTGCACCAGGGGGCCCACAGCACAACAACCCCACAGCATGATGCTGCCCCCCGTGTTTCACAGTTGGGATGGTGTTCTCAGGCTTTGTCCTCCAAACGTAATGATGGTCTTTGTGGCCAAACAATTCCATTTCTTTTCTTGTCAGACCACAGGATATGTCTCCAAAAACAAGTCTTTATACTTTTTTCATTTGAAAACTCCAAACTGGCTTTTTGGTGTTTCTTTTGGAGTCAGAGCTTCTTCCTGGCAGAGCTCCCTCTCAGCCAATGTCGGTACAGGACTTGTTTCACTCATTTGTTCGAACGCATTTGTTCTTGGGTTGGTCTTCACATTTCAGACACAGCTCGTTCATCTCTGAGACACAGAACCCGCCTTCTTTCTGATCTGTGTGATGACTTGAAGGTCCAGGTTTGTTGGTTCAAACAATGATGGAAATGCCCAGTATCTTGAAGGATGAACCAGACTTGTGCTTCCAACAACATGACATCGTGATCTGGGCTTGACCTAATAGTTTCAAGGTAGTAATCTTAGTGTATGTGAATTTCTGACTTGTCGAAAGTAACAATAAAGTTAATTCTGGAGAAAAAAAATGCATATGCGTCTCATAGTGTATGTAAACATCTGGTTCCCACTGTATATGGTGTCAATATATCGGTTGAGCCCTAATAAGTATCCAAGCACTGTCCTTTTCACTTTGTTCCTCACCACCACTGCATGTAAGTGCGTACTACTTGCCTCAGAATGAGAATGGGCTACTTGAGCGTGACACTGACCTGAGAGGCAGGGTTTACACATGGGGGGCTGGCTGTTGCACGGAGCTCTCCTGGACGCACAGATAAACAGTAAACAAAAAAACCTTTCCACATATAACAGTGTCTTGGCCGTGACAGTCTCTTACTTGTTCCCCACCCGGTCCTGGAGATGCGTCAACATGGCAAAGTTACTTCTCACAGTGCGAAGACTAGCTAGAACCTGGGAGAGAAAAGCAGAATTAGGCGCAGGGGGAAATCAGAAAGTCGACAAAACGGCATACAATTTTTTAGTTTAGTCTATTATGACTAGGGCTGGGTACCGTACATTTTTTAGTACCAGTACTTAAACGATACTAGGTTTTCAATACTGTAACCAGGGGCGTCGGACTGGGGGGGTAAAGGGTACTGTGTACCCAGGGCCCAGAGCAGGGTGGAGGCCCTAAAAAGTGCTGCAAAAAGCGTTCTGTATTGTACTTTCCAAGTTTCCTCATAATTGATACTATAAGAATTGAACACAATCGGGCTGAAATACATTTGGCACAACAAAAATGTGCCAAATGGTTCAGCCGGCTTCAAATATGGGGCGAGACTAAATTAGACTGAAGCCCTTGAGCTTTTTTGTTCATGAAACAACATATAGTACAATATTTATTTTTTGCAAAATAGCATTTTAATGCCTACTTTAAAGTCACACATTTGTTATTCCCAGCACAAATATCCCATGTCCCTGGTGCAGTCGTCCTGTTTAATGTGGTCTGCTAATAATCATTATGCATGCAGAATATTCCACCACCAATTTAAACATCTATATCACTACTGGGATTGAAGGTTATTCAATTTCTGTAACTGAAGCTAATCCAGATGAAATTTCCAGTCAAACATCGAGTACACGACAAACAAAAACAAAACAATGAACAAAGTATCCAGGACTAATCTAGATTTTTAGGTCGCTGTATATAATAAAGTTAAAATAGAAAATAAATCAACTGCACTGTCAAACCACTGTTATGTGGTTAAAGAACAAGAAATATGAGGGGGGTCCAAAAAGATAGTTTGTGCCTAGGGCCCAGAATTTGGTGCTACGCCCCTGACTCTAACGATAAATTTCAATGAAAAAAAAGGGGTAAAAAAATGTGGAAAAAGCCATTTATTTGACCTGAAACATCCAAGTCACCTCCTTTAAGGCTGTCTCTGGACCAACAGCGTCAAAACTCGAATCTAATGATAGAAGATTTTTTTCTGGTACCTGCTTTCGATGCCGGTAGTGCCTAAACAACCGATACCGTACTGGTATTGTTTAACGGTACCCATCCCTAATTCTGACTAATTACTGACCTGAGCAAACGGAGTCACAATCATGTCTTCTCCATGTCTGCAACACACACACGTGAATGATTCAAAATGCAAATGGTATTGAACAGTTTGGGTTGACTATACGGGACACACCGGAAGTCATTTACTATTCACCTTATTCCGCCCCGCCCACTTTTGCCACTTTTTGCTTTGTCTCGGCACTTCCATTGTACAGACACTTCCGGTCGAGCGCAAAGCAGGTTCATTTAAACGTATTTTTTTACATCTCCAGTCCCATGTTAACAGATAGGAGAAAAGGGGCGGGGACAATTCAAGGCGGAATCTCCGGAATAAGGTGAATACTGTGTTATGTGAGGACCCATGCAACACATGCTACTGCTGGTGGTCAACAGTCAGGGAGGAAGCTATAGGCCCAAGCCCAGGGGTAAGGAAGGGGAAGAGGGACAGTGTGGGTAAGTCACAGCACTCAAGAGTCTCACCGATTCATCCAAGAAACGTCACTGTGCTTCATGCCCTCCTCCCTTCAAAATAAAAGCAATGGATTTACTTCAAGACTTCCTTTCTTCAAAATAAGAGCACTGGATCTACTCCAAGAACTACCCCGTTCAAAATAAAAGCACTGAATTTACTCCAAACTATCCACCCTTCAAATAAAAGCACTGAATTTACTACAAACCATCCTTCCTTCAAAAATAAAAGCACTGAATTTACTCCAAACTATCCTCCCTTCAAAAATAAAAGCACTGAATTTACTTCAAACCATCCACCCTTCAAATAAAAGCACTGAATTTACTACAAACCATCCTCCCTTCAAAAATAAAAGCACTGAATTTATTCCAAACCATCCTCTCTTCAAAATAAAAGCACTGAATTTACTACAAACTATCCTCCCTTCAAAAATAAAAGCACTGAATTTATTCCAAACCATCCTCTCTTCAAAATAAAAGCACTGAATTTACTACAAACCTTCCTCCCTTCAAAATAAAAGCACTGAATTTACTCCAAACTATCCTCCCTTCAAAAATAAAAGCACTGAATTTATTCCAAACCATCCTCTCTTCAAAATAAAAGCACTGAATTTACTACAAACTATCCTCCCTTCAAAAATAAAAGCACTGAATTTATTCCAAACCATCCTCTCTTCAAAATAAAAGCACTGAATTTACTACAAACCTTCCTCCCTTCAAAATAAAAGCACTGAATTTACTCCAAACTATCCTCCCTTCAAAAATAAAAGCACTGAATTTATTCCAAACCATCCTCTCTTCAAAATAAAAGCACTGAATTTACTACAAACCTTCCTCCCTTCAAAATAAAAGCACTGAATTTACTACAAACTATCCTCCCTTTAAAATAAAAGCCCTGAATTTACTCCCAAGCCAAAATTCCTTCAAAAATAAAAGCACTGATTTTATTCCAAACCATCCTCCCTTCAAAATAAAACATTGAATTTACTCCAAACTATCCTCCCTTCAAAATAAAAGCACTGCATTTACTACTAACCATCCTCCCTTTAAAATAAAAGCACTGAATTTACTCCAAACCATCCTCCCTTCAAAATAAAAGCACTGAATTTACTCCAAACTATCCTCCCTTCAAAATAAAAGCACTGAATTTACTCCAAACTATCCTCCCTTCAAAATAAAAGCACTGAATTCACTCTGAGCCATCCTCTCTTCAAAAATAAAAACACTGAATTTACTCCAAACCATCCTCCCTTCAAAATTAAAGCCCTGAATTCACTCCCTTCAAAAATAAAAGCACTGAATTCACTCCAAACCATCCTCTCTTCAAAATAAAAGCACTGAATTTACTTCAAACTATCCTCTCTTCAAAATAAAAGCACTGAATTTACTACAAACTATCCTTTCAAAATAAAAGCACTGGATTTACTCCAAACCATCCTCCCTTCAAAAATAAAAGCACTGAATTAACTCCAAACTATCCTCCCTTCAAAATTAAAGCCCTGAATTTACTCCCTTCAAAAATAAAAGCACTGAATTCACTCTGAGCCGTCATCCTTTCAAAATCAAAGCACTGAATTTACTCCAGGCCCTCCTCTCATCAATTTAAAAGCCCTGAATTATCTACAAACCATCCTCCCTTCAAAATAAAAGCACGTTGTTCACTCTGAGCCCTCCTGCAGAACATTTCGCTCTACATTACAGTTAAAATCATCATATTACTGTGGTTCATAAACATTACGTTCACCAATGCATGAGAATGTGTGCAGCATAAAGGGGCGTGGTACTGAGGGCGTGGCATATGAGGGCGTGGCATATGAGGGCGTGGTACTCACAGGTCACTGGCGGTGGACGAGTTCCGGGACATGGCTTTGGGGGACAGGTCGAAGTCCGAGTCCGAGCGGTACAGGAAGGACTCCCTCCGCTGGCTGTGGGGGTAGTTGGCCTGAAGCACCAGGCCGGAGCCAGGGCTGGTCTGGGGGTCCAGGGGGCTGCGGCCCACCGACAAGCCATTCTCCACGTCGAATCTGTGGGCAGAGAAGGGGGGATACGGGGGTCAGGAGGGGGTACTGAGGGGTCTATTCTATACTCCACTGGGGTCATTTTTGCTGACACACCTGCACATACTATACACATGACCAAACGAATGTCACATCATCATTAGTCACATGACGTAACTAATATACAATGGATACTGATGGCGTCTCTGGAATTGCCCATATATGGTCATGTTTGAAGCCGTTGAGGGGGAAAACAAAGAGGAGAAAAATCTAAACTTTCTATAATTACGAGAGCATTTTCTCCAGTTCGGCTTTACCCGAATCTAAAACATTCTCAACTACAGAGCAACAGTATGATGTCTCATTTGAAAGCTAAGGCCTACAAAACTGACTCATTTTTTGTCTCATCATTGCCGCGTTTTTGTCATGTTTTTAAAGCATTTTTGTTGTGTTTTCGCCACGTTTTTGTCGCCATTTTAATGCTCTATTTTGAAGCTTTTTTGATTTGGGTAAAGCCAAACTGGAGGAAATGTGCTCGGTTCAAGTGGGGGGGTTAAGATGTTGACAAATGCTGGATTATCAAAAGTAGTAACAGCCCATAAATACATGAATAACATACATTTTATCTATTTATTTATTTTATCTAAAGGGACTATACAGAGTTTAAAAATGTTAAAACAAAATATTTTCATCAGTGGCTAGAAGGTCCCAAGTTCGATTCCCACCTGGACGGGGCCTTTCTGTGTGGAGTTGGCATGTTCTCCCCGTGTCTGCGTAGGTTTCCTCCGGGTACTCCGGCTTCCCCTACCACTAAGAACATGTACAATAGATTCCCCTCTGGGGCCAGGACTCCCCGGAAAAAGAGATTCTTAATCTCAGTGGGACTTTCCTGGTTAAACAAAGGTCAATAAATAAATAATGTTGTTTCTCAAATTCATCTGGAGGGCTATAGGTTCAATCCTGGAGGGCCGGATTTGGCCCCCGAGCCTGACGTTGCCCTACATGTTCCAGCCATGTCCTCATGTGTAGCATGAGCTCAGACCTGTTCACCACAACTGCCTCTAAAATCCTGCACTGTCACTCAAAAAGTTGTTACTTTGGGTAAAAGTGCCGTCATGCACGAGCTTCATATAGAGACTGCAGTTACGCCTGAGACCTGTGGTGGCAGTAGTGAGCATAAAAATGACCAACTTGCATCTGGTCCCTTTAAGCAGGAAGTCCCGTGAGATAAATCTCTGTTCCCTGACAAAGAGGCGCCGGTGACATAATAAAAATAACAACAAATAAATACATAATACATGCTAACATGATGCATCCTGTTAGCATCATTCTACAGGCTAACGCTAGCCATGACTGCCATTTTTTTTGCTTCTACTGAACAATTTGCTGTGAAAAAACATCCACATGGGCCCAATTTAGACTCGACTTTGTTTGTATGTGATAAACAAGTGTCAGAAAACGGCTAAAAGGAGTGAAAAATTGTGTTTCCCAAAACATACTTCCACGCCCCCTTGTATGACACGATGCCGTCTGTATCTATAAGTGTTTTTTACAGTATACAAGAGAGATGTGTTGTGGCTCACTGTGTACTTCATGTAAAAATGGCAAAATCCAAATACTGGATCGACCCAGGTTTAAATGCCTGCTTTTATTTTGTTGATATATTAGTAAATCGTGTTTGTTTTTTGAATAAGCTATTTAAGAGATATCTGTACAATAAAATATTGCCAAGTCCGAGCCTGTGAAGTTTGGAGTCTGTCTTGTGGAGATGTTGTTGCCTGAGTGGAATGAAAAGTTCAGCTCAGTCCCCGTCATATTTAGGACAGAGGTTATGTAAGTGTCTAATTGAAATAGTAGGTGACCGCGTTTAGCTCGGCGACTGTTACGTCAACAGTGTCTTCACAAACAGCGCTGGGTGCCGCTATATATTTTTTTTCCCCGATACCAGTACTCAACCATACTTAGCTCCCGATACTTGAATATTTGCGGTTTTAAGTTGTGCACATGAATGAATAACTAATGGAGAGACAAGTGATCATTCTGTAGACTGATTTCTATACGGCTGTTTTAAATACATAGCATACTCCTTAAAGGAATAATTCACAATTTGTCCATACTGAGACACTGGCACAAAGACCAGACAGGTACGTATCAACTCATCTAAGCTCAGGTCAGTATAGAAAAATGGTGCACTTTAAAGAGTATGCTCCTGACTCGGAAGGGGGTAGATCTTTGAAATGACCAAGATGAGGAACTCAAGGCTAGCTACTCATTTCAAACATAAAAATTCATAATTCACAAACCCCTCCCTCAACTGATTGTCTTCGCGGAGGCAGCAGTGTTGTTCATTTTGTGCTAAATCCTCATGGCGATGTGTAAACAAGCAGCAACCTCCCTCTCTCTTGGTACAGCTGCGTTTTTTTTGCCTTTTTCGTGGTTTCTGTGTTCCACATTGTGTTACTGGATGGTTTTGTATGTCTTTGTCGTGTTTCGTGGGGTTCGGCGGAGTCGATATGGTCCTGAAGAAAGAAGCTTTTTAAAGTAAACAAACAGCTAGCTTATGAGCTAAAGACCTACACATTTCTTCTTCTGAAACACTGAAGAGGCACTGAGAGCCCCCCACAGCTGCAGCAGAGCGGAGGTGTCACAAGAGGTGCTACAGGAAAACAAAACAAAAGGGACAAACGAGGAGGTATCCGGGCAAGACTCGCAGCTAAGCCACATAAGCCTTCTATCCCTACAATATTATCAGTCTGGCTAATGGACGTTCGGTGGAGGATAAAACAGATGAACTGCCGAGCTCCTCCCAGAAGATGGTGAAGGACAGTCGTGGAGCGGAGGGAGGAAGAGGACGGAGGAGGAAGTGACCAGTGCAGGACACCACGCTCTGAAACGGGGACAAACCCAGGGGGCGCTGCACCGTTTCAGAGGACCAGAGGAAAGACTGAAGGCGGCCAGTCATGGTTGCTACAATTTCCTTCACCTTCAAAAACATGCGGGTCAGGTTGGCCCACGATGGCGGCTCGGCTCAGTGACAGCGGCTCAGGACTAACACCTGAGCGCAGTATAAACAAAGTTGCCTTGAACACAACTTTGTAGATGGTTGTAAAATGACAATTAAAGCATTTACTTCTTGATCGAAGTAATAAGATCAGAAAAAAACATGTGAGACAACTGACCCCAGCTGACCGTATGACCAAAAGTTAGACGTATGAAAATCCCACTGCCCCCCCCCAACTCGCCCCCCTCCTTGTGCGGGGCAACAACAGCGCCGAGTCCGACCCTCGCAGCCGGGGCGCTATTTTTAGCCCCGCGCTCCGTCCCCGGCCTGCTCAATGAAACATGAACGTTACGCAATGAATGAAATCGACCCGGTTCCCCGACAAAAGCGGAAAGGGAGAGGGAGGGGGGGCTCCCATTGGCCGCGGCGTTCCCTCGCGACTGTATACAGCACCCGAGGGTCCCCCCCCCACCCCCACCCCACCCTACGCCGTCTGTGACACGGCGAGATGCGAGAGGGGGCCATGACGTCAGAGAGGGATAAAAATAGCCCGCGATGCCAGTGAAGGGGGGGGGGGCGTCTCCGAGCGGACGCTTTATGTGCCGACATTCGAGAGAAGTCGCTTTTTTGACACATTTTTATCACAATTTCACATTTTTGGCAAGCCAGGGGCGGACTGGCCATATGTCCATTCTGGAAGAGCACAGAAGGGCCACTGGTTCAAGGGCCACCGGTCCCGCCTCAACCGCGCTTTACCCAAATCTAAAAGCTAAAAAGAAAACCATCAAAATAGCGAGAAAAAGAGGATGAAAACATGAGAAAAACACGGACAAAAAAACACAACAAAAAATGATAGAAAAAATGTGACAAAAATTCAACAAAAATGTGACAAAAATTCTACAAAAATGTAACAAAAACTCAGCAAAAATTCTACGAAAATGTAACAAAAACTCAGCAAAAATGTAACAAAAATGTAACAAAAACTCAGCAAAAATGTGACAAAAACTCAGCAAAAATGTGACAAAAATTCTACAAAAATGTAACAAAAACTCAGCAAAAATGTGACAAAAATTCTACAAAAATGTAACAAAAACTCAGCAAAAATGTGACAAAAATGTAACAAAAATGTGACAAAAACTCAACAAAAATGTGACAAAAAAGAAAAAAAAAATATATATACAAAAGGTGACACAACACAGCAAAAGCGTGAGGAAAAAGGTCAGTTTTGTGGGTCTTAGCTTTCAAATGAGGTGTTACACAGCCAAAAGAGGACAGAAAGCATTTGGTTAAGGCGGGTGGTAAGAGGTTAAAATATGTATTTGTGGAAGTGTCACAATTACGCTCATTTGGGCCAGGCTGGTCAGAGTCCAGGGCTGTTTTTCAGTCCCAGTCCGCCCCTGAATCAAGCCCCAAAAAAGTGACCCAAAAATACGTCTAAAGGACAAAAACATAACGAGGAAGAAGCTTAGATGAGTTTTGTCGGTCTTAGCTTTCAAATGAGGCGTCACTCTGGCCTATAGGCTGTAAACTCCAGTCCAGAAGCTTTTAGACTTGACTTGAACTCGGTTGAGGCGGAGGTTAAGAGGTTAATGAGTCAAATCGAATAGCATCGTCACATTTTGTTGTGTTCCTGTTGCTTTTCCAGCACATTTTTGTTCTTGGATGCTTTTCTTTTAAGCTTTTAGATTTGGGTAAAGCTCGGTCACGCCTGGGGGTAAGGGAAAGGTAAAGTGAGAGGCCAGACTGGGGGCCCGAGAGCCAGTGGCCCTTCTGTGCTCTTCCAGAATGGACATATGGCCAGTCCGCCCCCTGGTTTTGTCAATGAAAACGGCCTCATTCAGTGAAAGCGGCGGCTTTGGCTAGACGGGGAAGCAGCACCCCCTAGTGGACGGAGCTGAACATTGCATCTAATTTCCCCCGATTTTCAACCTAATTTTTGAATGTGCAACTCACAGGATACAGAAGCTGCTAAATGATTTTTTGATACGTCTGAAATCAATGTATTCTGTCTATTACAACAACACAACAAAAAATGATGGAAACAATAATGAAGAAAACAACAAAAATATTCTGTAGGTCTTAGCTTTCAAATGAGGCGTTACATTGTTGCTCTCCAGTCAAGAAGCTTTTAGATTTGGGTAAAGCCCAGTATAAAAAAAACATGAATCTAAAAGGAATTCCGTGGAGTATGGTGTATAGGGCTGCAGCTAACGATTATTTTGCTAATCGATTTATCTACCGATTATTTTCACGATTAATCGATTAATCGCTTGGCTGTGAAAGGTGCATGGAAATTGTATTTTTTCAATTTTTTGACCACATAGAGCTAAAGTGGCGCCGCTTGAGGACATGTTGATGGAGTAAACTTAAAGTAAACATTTGTAGGAGGCTCTTTGTGCTAATTCTGCTTCTGATTGGACGAGACAAAGACAGATATTTATGAAATTTACAATGTACAAAACACTGCAGACCCTCACTTTAAAAACAAAGTAGGTTTTCATCCAAAATACATAATTGTCATGTCATTTTTGCTCTACTTTAGTCTGTGTTCACTAGAAAACGATTAATCGATAACTGAAATAGTTGACAACCATTTTAGTAATCGATTAGTTGTTGATTAATCGATTAGTTGTTTCAGCCCTAATGGTGTGCCACAAGGTTCAATTTTGGGACCATTATTATTTATCATTTATATTAATGATTTTGCTTCTGTTTCTACGACCACCTTTCCAGTTCTTTTTTCTGATGATAAAAATAAAAAAAATAATAATAAAAAGTCGAAAATGCTTTTGGTTAAGGCGGGGGGTAAGAGGTTAAAATATGTATTTGTGGAAGTGCACAATTACGCTAATTTGGGCCAGGCTGGTCAGAGTCCAGGGCGGTTTTTCAGTCCGCCCCTGAGAGGAGACCGAGATCCACGGCCCCAAGCAACCTGCTCGTCCCCCTCAGGACAAGGGCCTTCAGCCAGGCGGCCTCTTCAGTGAGAGCCGTCCCGCTCTGGAACGATCCCTCCTCATGTACGTAACGGTGATGCATTTGCTCAAATCATTGTTACTTGAGAATCAAACTCGTGCACACGACCATTCATGTCTTTAATATTCTCTGATGACGCGTGTGGGTGAACTCATACTGAACTATTGTTTTACTGTTTGAAGCGTCGGCCTCCACAGACGTGTGTGTCTGTGCGGCGGCGTCCCGACTCCAGCCCGGGACAAACACGGCGACCTTGGAAGGGGCATTGTTCTGCGGTCCCGCTCTGACGTCAGCGCCCACTGCCTCCACGCACTCCAACGCGGAGGTTTTCACGGATTCTTCGGCCAAACAACAAAACAAACCAATGCAGTCACAGAAATCATACGGGTCATCTATGTCTTATGCCTCCAAAAAGTGCCAGAGCCGGCGGAGCCACAGTGTCAGCCGGACTGTGAGTGGTACCCGGACTGGATCAGGACCGAACCCGGACCGGAGTTAATGTGAGCCAGGGGTTGCGCTCTGAACCAGAGGTGGGAGTAAGTCACTAAATGCAAGTCTCGAGTCAAGTCCAAGTCGTGAAGGTCCAAGTCCCAAGTAAGTCCAAGTCAATCGGTCATGGGTTCAAGTCAAGTCAAGTCAAGTCATAGCTTTTGCCAAGTCAAGTCAAGTCTTGCTTTAGCCGGCAAGTCACCTCAAGTCACAAACGCCAGCGTGTCGACTTTTCAAAATGTGTTTAATCTGGAAAATTGTGCTTTCTCAAGATACAGCGATTTTAAAAAAATTGGCTAAAATCAAACTTTTTAAAATTTGGATTTAAAGTCTAATTAATATATAATTGCCAAAAAATTCAAACTATATATATTTTAAATAAACAGTCCATGTTAAAAAATTACCGGGACAGCATTTTAAGGAAGGGGGCTCGGGGGGGCCGACTTTAAAAAACAAACAAAAAATGAAACAGTCTTTTAAACATGAGCTGCTTTTCCTTGTAGTGTGAAATATAAATATAAAATAATATTTTCATTTTTGGTAGTCTCTGGCAGTTCTTCTGTCAGTGGTTCCCCTGTACTGCCCCAGCCCCTGTATACTCGGATTCGCCCCTGCTCAAATTAGATTTCGCGTAGCCTTCAGTCCCGCTGTCACTGGGCTGTGTGCGGATGCGTAAAATAGTCACTAAATGCTGTAAACTTTGTGTGAACGAATTAAAACATCGAAAAGCCAAGATTCCTGTTGATTAATCAGCTCTTACATCGTCGTTCTGGAGGCTCCGTCTGCGCTGTAGATACTGTCCATTGTTTCAAACGTTTTCCTGTCCGTAAATCTCCTCCTCTTCACTGTCTTTAGAAAACTTTTAATACATCCAAAGAAATATTTCCTCCTGCCTCTTCGCGCTGTATTGATTAGAAGCGCTGTGTCGGGAAACCGAACACGCATGTGGATAATTACCATAATGTAAACATAGATGCGCCGCTTTTAGGAAATAAAGTCACAGCAAGTCCAAGTTAAGTCTCGAGTCACAAACAGCAAGTCCCAAGTCAAGTCAAGTCTTTTTGCAGCTTTGGTCAAGTAAGTCTCAAGTCCCGAAAATTGCGACTCGAGTCTGACTCGAGTCAAGTCATGTGACTCGAGTCTCCCACCTCTCCTCTGAACAATGACACAATCTTTTGCTCTCTTTATTATCTCTAAGCTTGGTTATAGTTCAAGAATTTGTCTGAAATTTAAACTGTATAGGAAACAAAATGAAGAGCCATGTGGGACCCTGACATCTGATGTGGAGCTCACAAACCTTTCCTCAACGATAAAGGCCTATTCACGGATTCAACAATCACAACAGCGAGTTCTGCCAGATGTGGTGACTTTGCCCGTACAGCTCTGGGTGTGAGAACAAACTTGTGACGGAGTCCGCACACGCCGAGTAAACAGTTTCAGCGCAGTAATGAGATCCAGATGCATGGTGAGACACTGGGACCGGCCTGAGGGGACGCTCCGGCCAAACGAGGAGCACACAGAGAGGTCCGAGGTCACAGGACATACGTCACAGCACATACAGCGGAATCCATTCAAAGTCGGGAAAGAGCTGCTTGTTCATGTTGACGATCAAATTTGGTTTAACCTCTTAACCCCCGCCTCAACCGATATGAAAAAGCTGAAGTGAAGAAAATGCCCTTGGTTCAGGCGGGGGGTAAGGGAAACACGCATGTGCACGCGGCGCTTTGTTCTGCATATAGTGTGGGAAATGTCCTCGGGCCCCTGAACGCCTCACCAGGAAGGAGGCAGGAGGTGAGGGGGGGAAACGGCGAGGAACAACAAAGAGAGGGGTCCAGAGATGTTACGCAACATGTTTTCATGTGGGGGACGATGGTGCAGCTCTTTACAACTCTGTCTGAAGATCATCACGAAGACGGCCATTGTTTAGATCAGTGGTTCTCAACCTAGGGGTTGCGAGACACATTTGGGGGGGCCGCCAGATCATGTAGATAACATATACATATTTTTATTATAATATTTTATTGTCGCAAGTGTGTGCTGTTATACCAGAGCGCCATTATGTGTTCGGAATTTGATGAATTTTATTTTAGCCATTTGTTTGTTTCTTTGTTTTTTCAGAATTATGTAGGCTAATGTTCCAATTTCTCACGGTGTGACCCGGGCGGGGGGTCCTGAACCCCTTCAACCTGTTAACTCCCGCCTGAACTGAGAGGATCTTTTTCCTCACGTCACCAGATTTTTTTTTTGGATCATTTTTTTGTTGGGCATTCAACAAATTTTTGTAGATTTTTTGTCATTTTTTAAGTCATTTTTTTGTCATTTTTTCCTCCATTTTTTAACACATTTTTGTCACATTTTTTCTATTTTTTTGGTCATTTTTTTGTAATTTTTTGTCAAATTTTTGTAATTTTTTTGTCACATTTTTGTCACTTTTTTGTCACATTTTTTTCATTTTTTCGTCAATTTGTCAT